>NC_045763.1:172813089-173443714 GCF_008692025.1 Phocoena sinus
CTGAACGCTGGCAGAAGAACTCAGACCTCCCAAAAGGCAAGAAACTCCCCACGTACCTGGGTAGGGCAAAAGAAAAAAGAAAAAACAGAGACAAAAGAAGAGGGATGGGACTTGAGCCTCAGGGAGGGAGCTGTGAAGGAGGAAAAGTTTCAACACACTGGGAAGCCCCAGCACTGGTGGAGACGGGGGGTGGGGGGTGGGGGGGAAGCTTCAGAGCCACAAAGAAGAGCACAGCAACAGGGGTGCAGAGGGCAAAGCGGAGAGATTCCCGCACAGAGGATCGGTGCTGACCAGCACTCACCAGCCCGAGAGGCTTGTCTGCTCACCCACCAGGGCGGGTGGGGGCTGGGAGCTGAGGCTCGGGCTTAGGAGATCAGATCCCAGGGAGAGGACTGGGGTTGGCTGCGCGACCACAGCCTGAAGGGGGCTAGTGCACCACGGCTAGCTCAGAGGGAGTCTGGGAAAAAGTCTGGAGCTGCCGAAAAGGCAACAGACCATTGTTTCGGGGTGCACGAGGAGAGAGGATTCAGAGCACCGTCTTAAACGAGCTCCAGAGACAGGCGAGAACCACGACTATCAGCGCCGACCCCAGAGACGGGCATGAGACGCTAAGGCTGCTGCTGCCACCACCAAGAAGCCTGTGTGCAAGCACAGGTCACTATCAACACCTCCCCTCCTGGGAGCCTGTGCAGCCCGCCACTGCCAGGGTCCTGTGATCCAGGGAAAACCTCCCCAGGAGAACACACGGCGCGCCTCAGGCTGATGCAATGTCATGCTGGCCTCTGCTGCCCCAGGCTCGCCCCACATTCTGTACCCCTCCCTCCCCCCGGCCTGAGTGAGCCAGAGACCCCTAATCAGCTGCTCCTTTAACCCCGACCTGTCTGGGCGAAGAACAGAGGCCAGAGGGTGACCTACATGCAGAGGCGGAGCCAAATCCAAAGCTGAGCCCCGGGAGCTGTGAGAACAAAGAAGAGAAAGCGAAATCTCTCCCAGCAGCCTCAGAAGCAGCAGATTAAAGCTCCACAATCAACTTGATGTACCTGCATCTGTGTAATACCTGAATAGACAACCAATCATCCCAAAACTGAGGCAGTGGGCTTTGGGAGCAACTGTAGACTTGGGGTTTGCTTTCTGAGTCTAACTTATTTCTAGTTTTATGTTCATCTTAGTTTAGTATTTAGAGCTTATTATCAGTGGTAGATTTATTGATTTGGTTGCTCTCTTCCTTTATATATATATATATATTTTTTTTTCCCTTCTCTTTTTGTGAGTGTGTATGTGTATGCTTCTTTGTGTGATTTTGTCTGTATAGGTTTGCTTTTACCATTTGTCCTAGGATTCTGTCTGTCGGTTCTTTGATTTGTTGTTTTTAGAATAGTTTTAGCGCTTGTTATCACTTGTGGATTTGTTTTTTGGTTTGGTTGCTCTCTTTTTTTTTTATTACTTTTTAATTTTTAATAATATATTTTATTTTTTAATTTAATAACTTTTTCCTTTCTTTCTTTCTTTCTTTCTCTCTCTCCCTCTCCCTCTCCCTCTCCCTCTCTCTCTTTCTTTCTTTCTTCTCCCTTTTCTTCTGGGGTATATGAATGACAGGGTCTTGGTGCTCCAGCAGGGTATCAGGCCTCAGACTCTGACTGGGAGAGCTGAGTTCAGGACATTGCCCCCGCAGATACCTCCCAGCTCCACGTAATATCAAACAATGAAAGCTCTCCCAGAGACCTCCATCTCAACGCTAAGACCCAGGTCCAATCAACGATGAGCAAGCTACAGTGCTGGACACCCTATGCCAAACAACTAGCAAGACAAGAACACAATCCCACCCATTAGCAGAGAGGCTGCCTAAAAGCATAATAAGGTCACAGACACTCCAAAACACACCACCAGATGTGGTCCTGCCCACCAGAAACACAAGATCCACCCTCATCCAACAGAACACAGGCACCAGTCCCTTCCAAGAGGAAGCCTACACAACCCACTGAACCAACCTGACTAACAGGGGTCAGACAACAAAAACAATGGGAACTACGAACCTGCAGTCTGTGAAAAGCAGACCCCAAACAGAGTAAGTTAAGCAAAATGAGAAGACAGAGAAATACACACCAGATGAAGGAGCAAGGTAAAAACCCACCAGACCAAACAAATGAAGAGGAAACAGGCAGTCTATCTGAAAAAGAATTCAGCATAATGAAGTAAAGATGATCCAAAAATCTTAGAAATAGAATGGAGAAAATACAAGAAACATTTAACAAGGACCTAGAAGAACTAAAGAACAAACGAACAATACAATAAATGAAATTTAAAATTCTCTAGAAGGAATCGGTAGCAGAATAACTGAGGCAGAAGAACAGATAAGTGACCTGAAAGATAAAATAGTGGAAATAACTACTGCAGAGCAGAATCAAGAAAAAAGAATGAAAAGAATTGAGGACAGTCTCAGAGACCTCTGGGAAACATTAAATGCACCAACATTTGAATTATAGGGGTCCCAGAAGAAGAAAAGAAAAAGAAAGGGACTGAGAAAATATTTGAAGAGATTATAGTTGAATACTTCCCTAATATGGGAAAGGAAATAGTCAACTGAGTCCAGGAAGCACAGAATGCCATATAGGAGAAATACAAGGAGAAACACACGAAGACACATATTAATCAAACTATCAAAAATTAAATACAAAGAAAAAATATTAAAAGCACCAAGGGAAAAGCAATAAATAACATACAAGGGAATCCCCATAAGGTTAACAGCTGACCTTTCAGCAGAAACTCTGCAAGCCAGAAGGGAGTGGCAGAACATATCTAAGTGATGAAAGGGAAAATCCTACAAAGAAGATCACTCTACCCACCAAGGATCCCATTCAGATTTGACAAAGAAATTAAAACCTTTACACACAAGCAAAAGTTAAGGAAATTCAGAACAACAAAGCCAGCTTTACAACAAATGCTAAAGGAACTTCTCTAGAAAGGAAACACAAGAGAAGGAAAAGACTTACAATAACAAACCCAAAACAATTAAGAAAATGGTAATAGTAACATACATATCAATAACTACCTTAAATGTAAATGGATTAAATGCTCCAACCAAAATACATAGACTGGCTGAATGGATACAAAAACAAGACCCATATATATGCTATCTACAAGAGACCCACTTCAGACCTAGGGACACATACAGACTGAAAGTGAGGGGATGGAAAAAGATATTCCATGCAAATGGAAATCAAAAGAGAGCTGGAGCAGCAATTCTTATATCAGACAAAGTAGACTTTAAAATAAAGACTATTACAAGAGACAAAGAAGGACACTACATAATGATCAAGGGATCAATCCAAGAAGATACAACAATTGTAAATATTTATGGAGCCAACATAGGAGCAACTTGATACATAAGGCAAATGCTAACAGCCATAAAAGGGGAAATAGAGAGTAACACCATAATAGTAGGGGACTTTAACACCCCACCTTCACCGATGGACAGATCATCCAAAATGAAAATAAATAAGGAAACACAAGCTTTAAAAGACACATTAAACAAGATGGACTTAATTGTAATTTATAGGACATTCCACCCAAAAAAAACAGAATACACTTTCTTCTCAAGTGCTCATGGAACATTCTCCAGGATAGGTCATATCTCAGGTCACAAATCAAGCCTTGGTAAATTTAAGAAAACTGCAATGATATCAAGAATCTTTTCTGAACACAATGCTATGAGACTAGATATCAGTTACAGGAACAAATATGTAAAAAATACAGAAAAATCCTTAAAAAATACACATGGAGGCTAAACAATACACGAGAAAATAACAAAGAGATCACTGAAGACAGAAAAGGGGAAATCAAAAAATACCTAGAAGCAAATGACAATGAAAACACAATGACCCAAAACCTATGGGATGCAGCAAAAGCAGTTCTAAGAGGGAGATTACAGCAACAAAATCCAACCTCAAGTAACAAGAAACATCTCAAATAAACAATCTAACTTTACACCTAAAGCAATTAGAGAAATAAGAACAAAATCCCCCAAAGTTAGCAGAAGGAAAGAAATCATAAAGATCAGATCAGAAATAAATGAAAAAGAAATGAAGGAAACAATAGCAAAATTAATAAAACTAAAAGCTGGTTCCTTGAGAAGATAAACAAAATTGATAAACTATTAGCCAGACTCATCAAGAAAAAGAGTGAGAAGACTCAAATCAATAGAATTAGAAATGAAAAAGGAGAAGTAACAACTGACACTGCAGAAATACAAAGGGTCATGAGAGATTCCTATAAGCAAATATATGCCAATAAAATGGACAACCTGGAAGAAATGGACAAATCCTTAGAAAAGCACAACCTTCGAGACTGAATCAGGCAGAAATAGAAAATATAAACAGACAAATCACAAGCACTGTAACTGAAACTGTAACTAAAAATCTTGCAACAAACAAAGGTCTAGGACCAGATGGCCTCACAGGTAAATTCTATCAAACATTTAGAGAACATCTAACACTGATCCTGCACAAACTCATCCAAAAAATTGCAGAGGGAGAAACGTTCCCAACTCATTCTACGAGGTCACCATCACCCTGATAGCAAAACCAGACAAATATGTCACAAAGAAAGAAAACTACAGGCCAATGTCTCTGATGAACATAGATGCAAATACCCTCAACAAAGTAGTAGCAAGCAGAATCCAACAGCACATTAAAAGGATCATACAGCATGATCAAGTGGGGTTTATCCCAGGAATGCAAGGATTCTTCAGTATACGCAAATCAATCAGTGTGATATACCACATTAACAAATTGAAGGAGAAAAGCTATATGATCATCTCAATAGAGACAGAAAAATCTTTTGACAAAATTCAACGCCCATTTATGATAAAAACTCTCCAGAAAGTAGGCATAGAGGGAAGTTACCTCAACATAATAAAGGCCATATATGACAAAATCACAGCCAACATCATTCTGAATGGTGGAACACTGAAACCATTTCCTCTAAAATCAGGAAAAAGACAAGGTTGCCCACTCTCACCACTATTATTCAACATAGATTTGGCAGTTTTAGCCACAGCAATCAGAGAGGAAAAAGAAATAAAAGGAATCCAAATCGGAAAAGAAGAAGTAAAACGGTCACTGTTTGCAGATGACATGATACTATACATAGAGAACCCTAAAGATGCTACCAGAAAACTACTAGAGATAATCAAGGAATTTGGTAAAGTAGCAGGATACAAAATAAATGCGCAGAAATCTCTTTCATTCCTATATACTAATGATGAAAAATCTGAAAGAGAAATTAAGGAAACACTCTCTTTTACCATTGCAACAAAAAGAATAAAATACCTAGGAATAAACCTACGCAAGGAGACAAAAGACCTGTATGCAGAAAACTATATGACACTGATGAAAGAAATTAAAGATGGTACAAGCAGATGGAGAGATATACCATGTTCTTGGATTTGAAGAACCAACATTATGAAAATGACTATACTACCCAAAGCGATCTACAGATTCAAGACAATCCCTATCAAACAACCAAAGGCATTTTTTCACAGAACTAGAACAAAGAATTTCACAATTTTTATGAAAACACAAAAGATCCCAGATAGCCTAAGCAATCTTGAGAAAGAAAAACGGAACTGGAGGAATCAGGCGCCCTGATTTCAGACTATACTTCAAAGCTATAGTAATCAAGACAGTGTGGTAGTGGCACAAAAACAGAAATATAGATCAATGGAACAGGATAGAAAGCCCAGAGATAAACTCACACACATATGGTCACCTAATCTTTGATAAAGGAGGAAAGAATATACGATGGAGAAAAGACAGCTTCTTCAGTAAGTGGTGCTGGAAAACAGGACAGCTGCATGTAAAAGAATGAAATTAGAACACTCCTTAACATCAAACACAAAAATAAACTCAAAATGGATTAAAGACCTAAATGTAAGGCCAGAGACTATAAAACTCTTTGAGGAAAACATAGGCAGAAAGCTCTGTGACATAAATCACAGCAAGATCTTTTTTGACCCACCTCCTAGAGAAATGGAAATAAAAACAAAAATAAACAAATGGGACATAATGAAACTTAAAAGCTTTTGCACAGCAAAGGAAACCATAACCAACATGAAAAGACAACCCCCAGAATGGAAGAAAATATTTGCAAATGAAGCAACTGACATAGGATTAATCTCCAAAATTTATAAGCAGCTCATGCAGCTCCATATCAATAAAACAAACCACCCAATCCAAAAATGGGCAGAAGACTAAATAGACATTTCTCCAAAGAAGATATACAGATTGCCAACAACCACATGAAAGGATGCTCAGCATCACTAATCATTAGAGAAATGCAAATCAAAACTACAATGAGGTATCACCTCACACTGGTCAGAATGGCCATCATCAAAAATTCTACAAACAATAAATGCTGGAGAGGGTGTGGAGAAAAGGGAACCCTCTTGCGCTGTTTGTAGGAATGTAAATTGATACAGTCACTATAGAGAACACTATGGATGTTCCTTAAAAAACTAAAACTAGAACTACCATATGACCCAGCAATCCCACTATTGAGCATATACCCTTAGAAAACCATAATTCAAAAAGTGTCATGTACCACAGTGTTCACTGCAGCTCTACTTAGAATAGCCAGGACATGGAAGCAACCTAAGTGTCCATCGACAGATGAATGGATAAAGAAGATGTGGCACATATATACAATGGAATATTACTCAGCCATAAAAAGAAACGAATTTGACTTATTTGTAGTGAGGTAGATGGACCTGGAGACTGTCATACAGAGTGAAGTAAGTGAGAAAGAGAAAAAGAAGTACCGTATGCTAACAGATATATATTGAATCTTTAAAAAAAAAAAGAAAAAAGAAATGGTTTTGAAGAACCTAGGGACAGGACAGGAGTAAAGACACAGATGTGGAGAATGGACATGAGGACACGGGGGGGAAGGGTAAGCTGGGATGAAGTGAGAGAGTGGCATGGAAATATATACACTACCAAATGTAAAATAGACAGATAGTGGGAAGCAGCCACATAGCACAGGGAGATCAGCTTGGTGATTTGTGTCCACCTAGAGAGGTGGGATAGGGAGCTTGGTGGGGAGACACAAGGAGGAGATATGGGGATATACGTATGCCTATAGCAGATTCACTTTGTTATAAAGCAGAAACTAACACAGCATTGTAAAGCAATTATACTCCAATCAATAAAGATTTTTTATAAAAATGGAATTCCATGATAACTTTAAATTCTAAAATATTGGTACACAAGTAATCATAAATATAGTTTCTTTTAATATATTTTAATCCTGTAAGAAAGGTTTTTTAAAAATAAATAATCCTTTTTATTAATCATAACATGGTAAAATATGTAACTGCTTTTCCTGAAAAGTGTTCCAAAGTCTACATCTACAGATTATGAAACATTCTTATGGAATTTTGTAATAAGTATGAATATTGGGTTAAGGAAATTTTATAGTCATGTTAGAGTGTCATCAAATTAATATTCACAGCCCAGATTGCTGTAGTTCACAGTTCTTCTGTATATTTCAAATCAGGTGTGTACCGTTTGTACTTAGAACCCCACAGAATGAATTATCCAAAGTCCATTGATTTTAAATTGTGTTTTGGTTCATAAACAAATAATTTCTTTTATATTTCTAGAAATTTATTGTATAAGAAATTATGTATCTGGTTTTAGAAATCATGTATAAATGAAAATGTCATTTTAAAAAAATTGGTAATGAGTTACTAAATTTGCAGTTACTAAACACTTTTGTTAACTACTGATACCCCTTAACTCTTTTTTTTTTTTTTTTTTTTTTTTTTTAGTATATGTGTTGCCGAAGCGAGCACACCCCTTAACTCTTAAACTGTACCTGTTTTGTGAGAATGGATTGGAGACCAAAAATGAAGAAGTGAGGTCAGCTTATCATAGTGGTAACATCATGAACTAGGGATTTTTAGTGGAGTTGGAAAGAAATAAATGGATTTGAGAAATGTTTGGGGCTGGGGGATGGGTAGAACTGACAACACTTGTTGATATACATAGTACTCTAAATATATATAGTTACTCTATTCTAGTTCTGTTATGTTGAATATAACTGTATCTAGGTAATTAAAACTTGGAAGTGATTGATTTATGTAGTAAGCTTTATTGCAATAGGGCTAGTGAAAGTACAAAAGACCTAATGAGTTTTGTGGATAATTAGACTTGATATTCTACTTTTATATTCTCACCAACTTTTTCCTAAGGAGTAAAAGAAAAATATATTTCTGTTTTGTCAAACATAACAATAGGTGTTGTATAAGGTCTTTTGAATTGGCATAGAAACTCATGGAATTTATTGACACTATAAAATTTAAAGATGTGATACTTTTGCCCTTGAGACAATAAACATACACTTATTAGAGGGTAAGTACAAACATATTACTTTGTACTTGATTCGTATTTTTTAAATTATAGCATGAAATTGAGACTTGGGAATACCCCCAAACTATATTTCTCCCTCTCTCTCTCTGTATATCTATATTATATAATATAGATATACAGTATCTCATTTTTAAAAAAACAATAGATTTTTAGTTACTTTCTATTCCCTAGAAACCAGAAAATAATATTTTTTAGTAACTAGGGATGTTAAAAAAAAAAACTTAAAATTTCAGTCATGTCTTCATGTTTGTTTAAAAGTCAAGAATGTTTTATTTAAAGCAGCCTCAAAATGGTAATTCTTTTCTTCAAAAAAAAAAAAAAAGAAAAAGAAACGTCTCCTAGTGATCTCCATTTTTTCAACATGAGTCAGTGTGTAGAAGCTGAAATATATCCTCCCCACCATGCACTGATTAATGGAGCACGTTTTTGTTTACTGAGGCAACAGTGACACATCTATTTCTTACAAAAGAGAGGTCAAAGGATGAAGATTAACGTTATGAAATCGAGAGATCAGAGAATATTCTTAATAGTTTCAATTTCTGACTTTTGAATGAAAATATTTTTCATTAAAAAATAAATCTAGTTTTTTAGCCAGAATGGGTTAGGAAGTTGATGCTCTGGTATATTCTTTCACTCAAATAAAAATTAATGGAAGATAAAACATAAAAAAGCAATACGGTCAATTTAAAAATAAGATTTACATTTTCAAAGCCAAGAAATTGAGCAGAAATGCAGAGAAATTAGCAGAAATAGAGCCATCTGACTGCTGTGCTCTGGGTGAAGACATAGGAAGGTCAGGAAGTCTGGCTCCTCAGATCATTCTTTCTGTGACTATCTACATTTAGCTAAGAGGTAGGGTAGGTGCCTTTGCCTGTGAAAAGAATTTGGAAGCATAGTGAAACAATGTCTGGATCTATCTAGTGTTCATGTCAAATTATGAAACAGAGATTCAAGATTAGCCTCGGAATTGGATTGTGGCTTGATAACTGGAAGATCCTAGACACTTTTCGCACTAAGGACCCAGGATGGAGTGAGGTGGGTGGGGCATAAAGGTAAAACTGCTGGCAATGAAGCAATGAGAAGGGGGATAGAGGACTACAATGAGGATAACTTGGAAGGTAAAACCTACTCAAAATGATATGGGAATTTTGCCAGCAGACTGCTTTGAGACTTGAAATGTTACCCTTCCCTGGGTCTCCAGCCACCCACTGGCCTGCCCCATAGATTCTGGACTTGCAGTCCTACAATCCTGAGCAAATCTCTTAAACTCTCTCCTCTCCCTCTTAGTCTCTCTCCTCAATCAGTAGATCTCATGATGTTTGTAATAATAATCAATGATATTATAACTGGTACTCTCCTAAATCTTTACCCTATGATATTGGCACTTTTATTACACCATTTTACAGAAGAAGAAACAGAGGCAAAAAGGTTAATAGATTGTACAAAGATACATAAAGTGTATGTAGAAGATCCAGGGTTCAAACCAAGCCAGCTGATTTCTAAGTTCAAATTCTTGAGGAGAGAGATGAATATATCTATATATTTATATCTATCTATATCTATGTCTATATATATTCATACATTAAAAGATTAAAGGTAATACTTAATATTTTTAGACAGTAAGATGGGAAAGAATATTCGAGACTTCCCAAGATCAAACGTTAATTCACTATCAGGATACAAGCTCCCACGAGAGAATATTAAAAAGTTGAAAATCATTAGCTATTTCTTACATTTAACAGTGTAATGAATAAGTATTGCAACTGAAAAAAAAGGATTTTTAGCCACTGATAATAGATTAAACTGAGAAGATGCATGTGTCCTTGATCAAACTATCTCAAAGTTAAATTTTCTTTCTAAATATTGTGTAGCCCAGATATATTTATAACGTAATTCTTAAGGCCTTTAGGTAGAAATTTGTGTGTGTGTGTGTGTGTGTGTGTGGTACACGGGCCTCTCACTGTTGCGGCCTCTCCCATTGTGGAGCACAAGCTCCGGACGCACAGGTTCCAGACGCACAGGCTCAGCAGCCATGGCTCATGGGCCTAGCCACTCTGAGGCATGTGGGATCTTCCCAGACCAGGGCACAAACCTGCGTCCCCTGCACTGGCAGGCAGACTCTCAACCACTGCGCCACCAGGGAAGCCTGGTAGAAAATTTTTGAAGCAGAAATATTTTTTCTTTGGAACTTGGCTCTAGCTACCTAAGGAGGAGTGGATAACGGATACTTTAATAGGAATAAAGCAAGCAGAAATTTAAAAAATACTCCAATGAAGGTGACAACATTTTGAGATTTAACTTCATTGATCATAAGTCAATCTAATTTATTGATTCATAATTCCCTACAGAGTATGAAGATCTAAAATGAGGGAAAGGACATTTACAGAAAGATAGACAAAATGAAATGGAAGAGGACTATGTCCCAGATGAAGGGACAAGATAAAACCCCAGAAAAACAACTAAATGAAGTGGAGATGGGCAAACTTCCAGAAAAAGAATTCAGAATAATGACAGTGAAGATGAACCTGGACCTCGGAAATAGAATGGAGGCAAAGATCGAGAAGATGCAAGAAACGTTTAACAGAAACCTAGAAGAATTAAAGAACACCTAGAAGAATTAAAGAACAATCAAGCAGAGATGAACAATACAATAACTGAAATGAAAAATACACTGGAAGGAATCAGTAGCAGAGTAACTGAGGCAGAAGAACGGATAAGTGACCTGGAAGACAAAATGGTGGAATTCACTGCCATGGAACAGAATAAAGAAAAAAGAATGAAAAGAAATAAAGATAGCCTAAGAGATGACTGGGACAACATTAAACACACCAATATTAGCATTATAGAGGTCCCAGAAGAAGAGAGAGAGAAAGGACCTGAGAAAATATTTGAAGAGTTATAGTAAAAGAAGAATTATAGTCAAAAAATTCCATAACATGGGAAGGGAAATAGCCACCCAAGTCCAGGAAGTGCAGAGAGTCCCAGGCTGGATAAACTGAGGCAGAAACATGCCAAGACACACAGTAAACAAATAGACAAAAATTAAAGACAAAGAAAAATTATTAAAAGCAACAAGGGAAAAATGACAAATAACATACAAGGGAATTCCCATAAGGTTAACAGCTGATCTTTCAGCAGAAACTCTGCAAGCCAGAGGGGAGTGGCAGGACATATTTAAAATGAGAAAAGGGAAGATCCTGCAACCAAGATTACTCTAACCAGCAAGGAGTTCATTCAGATTCGACTGAAAAATCAAAAGCTTTACACACAAGCAAAAGCTAAGAGAATTCAGCACCACCAAATCAACTCTACAAAAAATGCTAAAGGAAGTTCTCTAAGTGGGAAACACAAGAGAAGAAAAGACCTACAAAAACCCAAAACAATTAAGAAAATGGTAATAGGAACATACATAACAATAATTACCTTAAATGTGAATGGATTCAATGCTCCAACCAAGAGACACAGGCTCACTGAATGCATACGAAAAAAGGACCCATATATATGCTGTCTACAAGAGACCCATATCAGACCTAGGGACACATACAGACTGAAAGTGAGGGGATGGAAAAAGATATTCCATGCAAATGGAAATCAAAAGAAAGCTGGAGTAGCAACTGTCATATCAGATCAAATAGACTTTAAAATAAAGACTATTACAAGAGACAAAAAAAGACACTACATAATAATCAAGGGATCAATCCAAGAAGAAGATATAACAATTGTAAATATTTATGCACCCAACATAGGAGCACTTCAGTACATAAGGCAAATGTTAACAGCTATAAAATAGGAAATTGACAGTAACACAGTAATAGTGGGGGACTTTAACAGCTCACATCCACCAATGGACAGGTGATCCAGACAGAAAATTAATGAAGAAACAAAAGCTTTAAATGACACACTAGACCAGATATACTTAATTGATATTTATAAGACATTCCATCTGAAAACAGCAGATTACACTTTCTTCTCAAGTGCACATGGAACATTCTCGGGGATAGATCACATCTTGGTTTACAAATCAAGCCTCAGTAAATTTAAGAAAATTGAAACCATATCAAGCACCTTTTCTGATCACAACAGTATGAGATTAGAAATAACTTACAGGGAAAAGAACATAAGAAAACACAAACACATGGAAGCTAAAAAACACACTACTAAATAACCAAGAGATCACTGAAGAAAGGAAATCAAAAAATACCTAGAGACAAATGACAATGAAAACATGATGATCCAAAACCTATGGGATGCAGCAAAAGCAGTTCCAGAGGGAAGTTTATAGCAATCCAATCCTACCTCAAGAAACTAGAAAAAACTCAAATAAACAATCTATAATTTCCTTACACCTAAAGGAACTAGAGAAAGAAGAACAGAAAAAACCCAAAGGTAGTAGAAGGAAAGAAATCATAAAGATCAGAGCAGAAATAAATGAAATAGAAACAAAGAAAACAGTAGCAAAGATCAATATTATTAAAAGCTGGTTCTTTGAGAAGATAAACAAAATTGATAAACCTTTAGCTAGACTCATCAAGAAAAAGAAGGAGAGGAATCAAATCAATAAAATTAGAAATGAAAAAGGAGAAGTTACAATGGACACCACAGATATACAAAGTATCATAAGAGACTACTACAAGCAACTCTATGCCAATAAAATGGACAACCACGAAGAAATGGACAAAGTCTTGGAAAGGTATAACCTTCCAGATTGAACCAGGAAGAATAGAAAATATGAACAGACAAATCAGAAGTAACAAAATTGAAACTGTGATTAAAAATCTTTCAACAAACGGAAGTCTAGGACCAGATGGCTTCACAGGTGCATTCTATCAAACATTTAGAGAAGGGGTAACACCCATCCTTCTCAAACTCTTCCAGAAAATTGCAGAGGAAGGAACACTCCCAACTCATTCTACAAGGCCACCTTCACCCGGATACCAAAACCAGACAAAGATACTACAAAAAAAGAAAATTATAGGCCAAGGTCACTGACGAATATAGACACAAAAATCCTCAGCAAAATACTAGCAAACAGAACCCAACAACACATTAAAAGGATCATACACCATGATCAAGTGGGATTTATCCCAGGGATGCAAGGATTCTTCAACATACACAAATCAATCAATGTGATACACCATATTAACAAATTGAATAAAAACCATATGAGCATCTCAATAGATGCAGAAAAAGAATGACAAATTTGACAAAATTCAACACCCATTTATGATAAAAACTCTCAAGAAGGTGGGCATGGAGGAAACCTACCTCAACATAATAAAGGCCACAAACCCACAGCAAACATCATTCTCAATGGTGAGAAACTGAAAGCATCTCCGCTAAGGCCAGGAACAAGACAAGGATGTCCACTCTCGCCACTCTTATTCAACACGGTTTTGGAGGTCCTAGCCATGGCAATCAGAGAAGAAAAAGAAATAAAAGGAATACAAATTAGAAAAGAGGAAATAAATCTGTCACTGTTTGCAGATGACATGTTACTATACATAGACAATCCTAAAGATGCCACCAGAAAACTACTAGAGCTAATCAATGAATTTGGTAAAGCTGCAGGATACAAAATTAAGGCACAGGGCTTCCCTGGTGGCGCAGTGGTTGAGAGTCCACCTGCCGATGCAGGGGACACGGGTTCGTGCCCCGGTCTGGGAAGATCCCACATGCCGTGGAGCGGCTGGGACCGTGAGCCATGGCCTCTGAGCCTGCGCGTCTGGAGCCTGTGCTCCACAACGGGAGAGGCCACAACAGTGAGAGGCCCGCGTACTGCAAAAACAAAAAAATTAGGCACAGAAACCTCTTGCATTCCTATACACTAACAATGAAAGATCAGAAAGAGAAATTAAGGAGACACTCCCATTTACCATTGCAACAAAAAGAATAAAATAGCTAGGAATAAACCTACCTAAGGAGGTAAAAGACCTGTACTCAGAAAACTATAAGACACTGATGAAAGAAATCAAAGATGGCACAAACAGATGGAGAGATATACCATGTTCTGGAATTGGAAGAATCAATATTGTGAAAATGACTATACTACTCAAAGCAATCTACAGATTCAATACAATCCCTATCAAATTACCAATGACATTTTTTACAGAACTAGAACAAAAAATCTTAAAAGTTTGTATGGAGATACAAAAGACCCCGAATGGCCAAAGCAATCTTGAGAATGAAAAATGGAGCTGGAGGAATGAGGCTCCCTGACATCAGACTATACTACAAAGCTACAGTAATCAAGACAGCATGGTACTGGCACAAAAACAGAAATATAGATCAATGGAACAGGATAGAAAGCCCAAAGATAAACCTACACACATATGGTCACCTTATTTTTGTTAAAGGAGACAAGAATATACAGTGGAGAAAAGACAGCCTCTTCAATAAGTCGTGCTGGGAAAACTGGACAGCTGCATGTAAAAGAATGAAATTAGAACACTCCATAGCACCATACACAAAAAATAAACCCAAAAAGGATTAAAGACTTAAATATAAGGCCAGACATTATAAAATTCTCAGAGGAACACGTAGGAAGAACACTTTTTGACATAAATCACAGGCAGATCTTTTTTGACCCAGCTCCTAGAGAAATGGAAATAAAAATAAACAAATGGGACCCAATGAAAATTAAAAGCTATTGCACAGCAAAGGAAACTATAAACAAGATGAGGGCTTCCCTGGTGGCGCAGTGGTTGAGAGTCCGCCTGCCGATGCAGGGGACACGGGTTCGTGCCCCGGTCTGGGAGGATCCCACATGCCGCGGAGCGGCTGGGCCCGTGAGCCATGGCCGCTGAGCCTGCGCGTCCGGAGCCTGTCCTCCGCAACGGGAGAGGCCACAACAGTGAGAGGCCCGCGTAACGCATAAAAAAAAAAAAAAAAAAAAAAAAAAAAAAAAGATGAAAAGACAACCCTCAGAAGGAGAGAAATATTTGCAAATGAATCAACAGACAAAGGATTAATCTCCAAACTATATAAACAGCTCATGCACCTCAATATTAAAAAAACAGACAACCCAATCAAAATATGGGCAGAAGACCTAAATAGACATTTCTCCAAAGAAGACATACAGATGGCCAAGAGTCACATGAAAAGTTGCTCAACATCACTAATTATTAGAGAAATGCAAATCAAAACGACAAAATGAGACATCACCAGATATCATCAGTAAGAATGGCCATCATCAGAAAATCTACACACAACAAATGATGGAGCGGGTGTGGAGAAAAGGGAACCCTCTTGCACTGTTGGTGGGAATGTAAATTGATACAGCCACTATGGAGAACAGTATGGACGTTCCTTAAAAAACTAACAGTAGAACTACCATACGACCCAGCAATACCACTCCTGGGCATATACCCAGAGAAAACCATAATTCAAAAAGACACATGCACCACAATATTCATTGCAGTACTATTTACAATAGCCAGGTTATGGAAGCAACCTAAATGCCCATCAACAGATGAATGGACAAAGAAGATGTTGTACATATATACAATGGAATATGATTTAGCCATAAAAAGGATCAAAATTGGGTCAGTTGTAGAGACACGAATGGACCTAGAGATTGTCATACATAGTGAAGTTAAGTCAGAAAGAGAAAAACAAATATCATATATTAACCCAAATATGTGGAATCTAGAAAAATGTTACAGATGAACCAGTTTACAAGGCAGAAATAGAGACACAGATATAGAGAACAAAGGTTTGGACACTAAGGGGGAAAAGCGGGGTGGTGGTGGTGGTGGGATGAATTGGGAGATTGGGATTGACATATATACACTAATGTGTATAAAATAGATAAATAATTTAAAAAATAAAATAAAATGAGGAAAGGAAGATGAGGTGCATGTGTAGGAGACATTCTTCCTATCCTTATTTCTTGTCAGTAAAATAATTTGGTTAATTGCTTTTGTTTTAGATAATTGATTGAAATAGTGTGTTAGTAGAAAAGCAGTATTAAAAAGAGTAGTTTCACTGTTTAAAGTTAGAATTTGGATGAAGGCAACAGAAAAGGAAGAATATTATCTTGTGAGAACATATTTTATTTAATTTTAATATAGAAATTTGTCATCTTTCTACTTCAATTTGAAAAATCTAGAAGTTTGACTTTACATGATAATAGGATAAATTTTACAGTACTAGAATTTTGCCTCTAGAAATATTTAAGCTTCAAACATCCCGACACCAACGTAAAGTCTTAACTTCGTTTTGTATTCCATTACTTGTATATATTTATCTGCTTAATATTTAAATGTAAGCATTAATGATTATAACTTCTAGTTATAGTAAAGTCTCATTGTTTTTGAAATTACAGTGATCCTTTGCAAAGGAGCTAAGCTGAAACTGACTTAGCACTTTCTTATTTCATAGAGAGGCCAAATTAATAATGAAGAAAACTTTCATAGGAATAATTAAGAATGTAAGAAATATACCCTCCAGCAATGTGAGCACTTCAAAGGCACATAGTACAAGCAACGGTAGAAAGCCCAATTATAATTTATCATGAAATAGTCATTAAAATAACTTCCCCTAGAGGTTTTCATGAAGCAACACTTTTATTGCTTGTACTTTAAGTATAAAGGCAGCTTTTATTTTAAAATAATCATGAGTTTAGCCTTTTTACTAATTTATAATGATTTACAACTATTTTCTTTTATTAGTGATTCAACTTTCCAATTGTTGAACATTTTTCTACTTTCCTGTGCAGCTTTGAGCTATACATGTCATGTTACCTGGTAATGCTTACTTAGTGCTTACCAAATTTTACATGCACACACATACAAACACACTTATTGTGTAAAATATTTGATTAGTGTCTGTTCCTCCAGAGTATAATCTTTTTGAGGGCAGGGATCATATTTATTTTACTGTTAATGTTCCCCCAATATACACAAAACTGACATGTATTGACAATGTGCTTAAAAAGATTTGATAAATTAATGAATAAGTAATAGAACTGAGATTGCTTTCCATCAAATATACTCCTTTTGAATTCAAAATGAAGAAGTATGCCTTGAGCTCTTCGCCAAACACTCACTAGACTTATAAGGCCAGACTCTTAAATGGATTTAATTAAGGCCACAAGAGCCTTGCAAGGCAGAATGAGTTATGTTCATACAGTTAATCAGTAAAAGGAAATGACGGAAAACCTATCTCCTGGTCCTGGTGCTCTTTCCATTATACTCCAAATACTGATTTTCACTGAGAATTGACAGCATATTTGTTATTTTAAGTACTGAGTCAACATTTACAGTTCAATAATGTTACATAATACGCCATTAGGATTAAAATGCGTTGTAAAGCAGAGGTCCCCAATCTTTTTGACACCAGGGACCAGTTTCACGGAAGACAATTTTTCCACGGACCGGGGTGTGGGAGGGTGGGGGAGTGGGGTGGGGGTAGGTTTTGTTCAGGTGGTGATGCGAGTGATGGGGAGCAATGGGGAGTGGCAGATGAAGCTTCACTTGCTCCGTGGCCACTCACCTCCTGCTGTGCAGCCCAGTGCCTACCAGGCTGCAGACTGGTACCTGTCCACGGACAGGGTTGGGGACCCCTGTTGTAAAGGATTATCTGTTTTTAAAGTGCAAACACCATAAAATATAATATAGTCCTAAATGTTGTCTAACTGAAATCTACAGGGACCCTTAATTTGTAAAGCAGACGAAAGACACTCTGGTTGAAGAGAATGCAGGAGATAGAGCCTACAGAACTCCCCTTCTTCCCCTACTTAATTCCTGAGATATCGTCAAAGACCTGATGAACCCCATGGAAAATTGTATGAAAACCATTACTTGTCCAACCTCTCGAAGTTTCAGAGGAGCTACAGACCATTAAACCTTGGGCTTTTATAGTGTGTTATTTCTTAAGCATGTAGTGAGCCTTTGATTTATATCAAAACAATAAAACTTATACACTTTTATATAATATGTAATTAGCATTAATCTGCTTTGGAGAAGATGGTCCTAACAATTTTTACACCCTAAAGATAGGTATCTATAATGCTGAAGAGTGGTTTATGAAATATTTTACTTAATTTTCTAATTATAAATATATGTCTTCCTTTACCTCACTTAGATATACCTCCATTAACTTTTTGGTGTAGTCAGTAAAGTCAAAATAATTTTCCTTTAGTATAAAAACAATTTATTTTTATGAAAGTAGAGATGTTAAACAGACAGTTGGAAGCTCAAGGACAGGGTTGAGCCTAGAAATACAGAGACACAATAGACCTCCGATAATATTTAAATAATGGGGAGTAGAGGATATTTTTTAATGAATGAGAATACATAGGAAAGAGGATAGAGCCTGAGGCAATATCCTGAGGGAACTAGGATATTTAGGGATCGAGTAAAGGATAAGACACTAGCAAAGGCAACTTGGAAAGGGTAGTCAAAATGTAGAAGATTAGCCAGAAATATGGTGTTACAGAGCTAAGTGAAAAAAATATTTTAAAAAGAAGGAAGTAATTTGAGTTAATTGAGAGAGCAAGTGGGATGAAAAGAAGTTATTTGAATTAAAGCTTTGGCAACAAGTAGATCATGGATAACATTGGCATGAATGGTTTCCTTGGAAAGGTAGAAAGTCTAGTAGGAGTGGATTCAAGACAGACTGGGAGATGAGGAAGAAGCAATGGGAAGAGAAAAATCTTTGGTGGGTTGGTCAATGGGATTAGGCCATCTGTGTTTGCTAATTAATGCTTATGGAAGACTTTAGGCTCCTACCCTCCCACAGAGACTCTGAGATAGAGGTGCTTCTCCTTTTTTTTTTTTTTGGTAATTCTTTATTATGGCTTTATTTTATATTATGAGCGTTACAATCAAACAGTGCCATGGGGCCTTCCCTGGTGGTGCAGTGGTTGAGAGTCCGCCTGCCGATGGGTCCCGGAGGGTCTCACATGCCGCGGAGCGGCTGGGTCCTTGAGCCATGGCCGCTGGGCCTGCGCGTCTGGAGCCTGTGCTCCGCGAGGGGAGGGGCCACAGCGGTGAGAGGCCCGCGTGTGGGGTGGGGGGGAAACAGTGACATGAAGATTAGAATTATAATCGCATATTTAACAGCACTTTGCTTTCTATTATTTAACTTTTTATATGGGCTCATCATCTCAAAAAAAAAAAACAAAAACAAAAACAACAATGTTCTTTGTCAACTCAGCTAGCTAATGCTCCCCCTCTTGATATCTGGCTTAACTATCAGTCTAGGGGTGCTATCTTTCTTAATGATTATATTTTAAAGGGATGGCTCCCAGGTCCTTGAGAAAGACATTCTAGGTTGTAAAACTGGCAAGAGGCTGATTTACATCTCAAAGGAGCAGAGAAAGAATTTAAAATTGCAAGAGTTTTAAAGTAAATTCTTTAAGAAAAAGGAAGTTAGAGGTCTATCTTTAGAAAGAAAACTGTCTAAAATGTCATCAAGCTAAGGGGAACATTAAGGCCTTCTGGTCACAGGGAATCTGAGCTATATATGGAGGGATGTCAGGACAAGAGTAAGATGATGCATAGTAAAAAGTGCTAGGATCAATGGCCATAATAAAAATGGATGCTGGTAAATTATGGTGGCTGCTAAAAATGAGCAGGAAAGATAGGAGTTGGTAGTTAGTATGCAGAATACTCAAAATTGAGATTTGTCAATAGTATAAAGTTATAGGTTGTAAGAGATTTTAGGCTATAAACATGGAAGTGAGAGGCTGAGGAAAGATGGCAAAAGTTTCTTGATGAGGAGATTTCAGATCTCAATAAATTGGATATTTTGTAATGGTTGCTTAAGTAACCAGAGTGGAGACAGGGGCATTGACTGAGAGATACCGATTGAGCCTGGTGTTAAGGTCTTAAAATCGTCAATGTTTAAGAATAACTGAGAAATTTACAAATGGTTGTAACAAGGAACTGCTATGGTCTGATGGCCATCAACAAAAGCAGTTTTCTTTTCATTGGTTTGTTTGAGAATGGAGGGAGAAGAAATGGTCTGGAAGTGAAAAGGAGGAGGAAACCACTTCCAGGGCTCATGGTACACAAAGTAGGGGGAAGAAGAGAGCCACCACTGGAGAGGGCTACAGAGGAGTGATGCCTGGTTTTTGGTGTTTTTTTTTGTCTTATACTTCCAACATACCTAGACTACAAATCTAGGGCCCTCATGGAGAAATTGAAACCACTGATCACTTTAAATTTGTATTTGAAACAACTCTGGATTTCCATCAATATATCGGCAGGAATGCACATTCTTGCATTTATAGATTTTATTTATTTATATTTGAAAGATGTTCAGTATCTCCTTCGGCAAAATTAGAAATCACATCAAATCTAGTTCTTCCTGCTATTTATCTCTCATCTGTCTGTCTCTCTTTCTTCTTCTCTCTCATACACAAATACACACACACACCTAGGTACAAGCCAGAAGAATTCCTGATAGTACATGTCCATGGCTCATCTCCTGTATAAGTCTTGAAAAGAGCTTGCAAAGAAGAACTCAAAACATCGATGATAGGGAAAAAAAGGAACTACTGTAAAATATATAAAAACACACTACAAGAAACAAAAAAGACAGAAATAAGAAAAAAATAAAAAAGAATATTCTCAGAAAAATATATTTCATGGAGCTGTTGAAAATTTTACTGAAATATATTGCCAAGAATTAAAAGATAGCTCAGTGAATGGATTACCTCTTTAAATCAATAGCAAAAAGTAGGCAGGGGACTTCCCTGGTGGTCCAGTGGTTAAGGCTCCGTGCTCTCAATGCAGGGGTCACGGGTTCGATCCCTTGTCGGGGAACTAAGATCCCACATGCTGTGTGGTGCAGCCAAAAAAGAAAAAAGAAAAAAGTAGGCAGGGAAATCTGTGAAACAATGGCAAGACAGTAAAAATAATGCAGCCAGAGCTAGCAAAGCCTAGTGAAGTAGGAGAAGGAAAATAAATACATTATCCCAGAAATGACGAGAAATTGGAGGCAATGAACAATTAACATTAACATTGTTAGAAACTCAGAATAGGACAAATAGAATCAGATTTAAAAAGAGTGTGACTGGAAATGGAAATGTCCCAAAAGATATGGCAAGAAAGTGTTTTCCAAAAACATAAAATTCATACAAAGAGGAATTTGTGTGTGTGTGTGTGTGTGTGTGTGTGTGTGTGGTACGTGGGCCTCTCACTGTTGTGGCCTCTCCCATTGCGGAGCACTGGCTCCGGACGTGCAGGTTCAGCAGCCATGGCTCACGGGCCCAGCCGCTCTGCGGCATGTGGGATCTTCCCGGACTGCGGCACGAACCCGTGTCCCGTGCATCGGCAGGCGGACTCTCAACCACTGCGCCACCAGGGAAGACCCGCGACAAAGAGGAATTTTTGAAACACTATACTGATCCAGATATTTTAAGACATGGCGAAAAATCACCATATATCTGATAGCAACTTATATGATCACTTTATGTAGTTTGTAATATTTTATGCAAAATGATAATTTATTGTGACACCATTATAATATTTGAATATTATATATTAAGTACATAATTTAATTATGAATCTAAATTTTGCTTTCAGGCTTTTATGGACAATTTCAAGGGCTTATGCCTCAGTAGGCAATGGCTTCTTCAAATTGACATAATAATAAAATAATTATTAAATACATTTAATCAGTATTGAAAATTTACAAATAAAACACATTTTGTAAAGATGTCAATTATAACATAGTTCTGATTTTTCCTAAAATAAAAGCATAAATAATTATATGCAATATTTAATAATTTAGAAATTATATTTTTATTTAAATTGTGTATCACTCAACACTGTCTTACCAAAAGCAATAACCCCCAATACACTCGCTAACGATTGCATTCAGTGGTTTTGATACGTTGTTAGCTTTGAAGCTAGAGTGACTGCTTTTTGGTCATGATTATCTTTTCAAAGTAGGATGATAGAACATAATTTATTTAACACACATGTTAACAGGATCCATTATGTTTCAAGATGTAGAATTTTGGCATGTGGGGCACCATTTTTATTCTTGCCTGAGACTCCACAAATATCAAGAGAAGATTCTACATTGGAACAAAATGAATATGGAGAAGTCAACATTGAGACATGTCCAAATAAAAGTATCATATTTCAGAGAAAATAACAAAGTTTCAAAAGAAGAAAAACAACTTTTAACATCAAAATGCAAAGGAACAGTGCATATTTTCTTCTTGCTTGGATTAATGTGACTCTCAAGTAATTCTTTCAGGTGAACAAAATGACTCAGAGAAAGGAGGCAAAGGGTTACCACATAGAAATTTGATAAATGCAGGTAGTTAAAATTAAGTCCAAAGAAAAAGATGCATATTTTATGGGTATGGCCACTTACACTTAGATCTGAGTTCAATTGAATAGAAATTTTAAAAAAAGACGTGGTAATATATTTTGAAAAGAATCTGAAACGTGGATTAAAAGAGAGTCTAATGGTTAAAGAACCAAAAAATACCCTTGGATATACAATTTTTTATGGACAGAAAGCAGGAACTCTTCAGATATGAGCAAGGATAATGAAAAAGAAAAGATTTCCCAGAGCGCACATCTAGGAGCAATAGATAAAAAGGAACTTAAAAGTTTCTATCAGGAGCAGAACTAGAGCCTAATCAAAGGACATTCCCTCTTTCCAGAAAGGAGAATCTTGGAATATTTGCCTATATTTCAGAATTGCTATTAACCAGTAACTGCCATATGGTTCTATTATTTTCCTTTCCAAACAGGAGTACTTGCTACAATTACCATATGCTGTTTTCTCCACTGTATGCTATTTGTCTCTATTTCATTTATAGGCCTCCAAATAAAGGGAATCTACATCTGGTCCTGATGAAGAATAGTCCATCACAAGACCCTGGGTTTCAAGCCTAAGGCCATGTATATATAAATGAAGAATCTAGTACCTTTGTTGGGGAGAAGTAAGTGTATTTTGTAAGCAAAAGAGAGAGAACTCAATTACAGTTACCAAGGAATGTACTTGTTAGAAAGCAGTATTGTCAAAGCCATTGACTCACTCCTCTCCAATATGCCCCTCTGCCATTTGGCTTTCTGCCACATGGGCTTTTGCCATTTGATCTGATATAGCCAACAGAATGTGAACAAAAATGTCAACATGCCAGTCTAGAGATTTTAAGAGAAATTCCATGTTTTCATTAGTGCTTTTTGTGCTCCTCTCCCCTGCCATGAAAACAGCAGGACCCAGGCAGTAGCCTTTCCTTCAACCTACGCCCCCCAATGAAAAGGTCATAAGCCTTACTGAACCAGTCCAAGCCAGTAGAACCCAGCAAATGTGCAGCTGAAATCTTGGAGTTGCCTACTGCTGTAGCAAAAACTGACTAATAGAATATATTTTTAAAATAAAGAAAGCAGAAAATACATTTGAACATACAAAAAAATAAATCAAATCACATGTTCTGTAAGCCCTTCCTAAAGAAATTAACAATTAAAAATCTTCAGTTGAACCCTTGCACTGCTGGTGGGAATGTGAATTGGTTCAGCCACTGTGGAGAACAGTATGGAGGTTCCTTAAAAAACTACAAATAGAACTACCATATGACCCAGCAATCCCACTACTGGGCATATACCCTGAGAAAACCAGGATTCAAAAAGAGTCATGTACCAAAATGTTCATTGCAGCTCTATTTACAATAGCCCGGAGATGGAAACAACCTAAGTGCCCATCATCGGATGAATGGATAAAGAAGATGTGGCACATATATACAATGGAATATTACTCAGCCGTAAAAAGAAACAAAATTGAGCTATTTGTAATGAGGTGGATAGACCTACAGTCTGTCATACAGAGTAAGTCAGAAAGAGCAAGACAAATACCGTATGCTAACACATATATATGGAATTTAAGAAAAAACAAATGTCATGAAGAACCTAGGGGTAAGACAGGAATAAAGACACAGACCTACTAGAGAACGGACTGGAGGATATGGGGAGGGGGAAGGGTGAGCTGTGACAAAACGAGAGAGTGGCATGGACATATATACACTACCAAACGTAAGGTAGATAGCTAGTGGGAAGCAGCCACATAGCACAGGGAGATCAGCTCGGTGCTTTGTGACCGCCTGGAGGGGTGGGATGGGGAGGGTGGGAGGGAGGGAGACCCAAGAGGGAAGAGATATGGGAACATATGTATATGTATAGCTGATTCACTTTGTTTTAAGGCAGAAGCTAACACACCATTGTAAAGCAATTATATCCCAATAAAGATGTTTAAAAAAAAAAAAATCTTCAGTTGAACATGAGGTGAATTGAGAAATTATAGCAAAATGATTTGTGATATGCAATTCAATTTATTTAATAACAAGACTAAGACTAAAGCAGAATGTAATATAAATGTAATCAATCCTGAAAATCCATAAGTAATATAATTAATAATATTTAGGAGGGAAAGGGGAAGAAAAATTATGAGGGTGTGAAATCACACTGATTATCTCATTTGAAACTGATAAACAAGTAAAAAAATGAGAATATTCAAAGGTTTAAAAAAGTAGAGTAGGGAAAAAAAAAGAATAAAAGAAAAAAATGGTGTAGTCATAAAACCCAGAAGGCAGGTAATGATTGTGATATTCCACCCATATTCCATTTCAGTGAAAGACTTGTTGCTCTTGTTGAAAGGCTGAGAGCATTGTTGATAGATAAACTTTTTGCTTCTTCAAGGGTTGCCTCAACTGTAAAGACTTATCTAGCTCAAGTCACATTCTGCCACATACAATGACTGAGACCTAGTAGAATGTAAAGGGCTGGCTATCTCAGCTCAACGTGGAACAGTTTTGAAGGACCACTGTAGCTCAGAGCTCCTAGAGTTATCAGTCTAGGTTACAGCTGCATCTACATTTTGGTTCGATTTCTCCCTCTACCCAGACCTGATTCTTATCCCTCCTGTTTACAAATGTGTATCCTAAATGCACTCCTTAGTAAATATCTTAATACTAACTGAATCTGCTTCCTGGGAGCACAGCCTACAAAAGAAGGTAAAGGGGAAGGAAAGCATCATACCTTAGTTTCCTCCAAAAGCTGATTCTAAAACATATATTTAAGTAAATAATTTATTTAGGAGGTGAACTAACATGAAGGTTCATATTTAAAGCCAGATTCACAAGAATCAGAGAGCTTACTCATTTATCAGGTTCTATGAAAAATTTTGAGAATAAAAGCAATCAAGAACCAGAGGTGAATTAGGGAGAGATCTAGGCAACTAGGAGCTGCTTCCCAGGACCTTCTTTCATTTTGTACACATGCTGTGTAACCTAGAGCAGTAAAGGAGGTATCCTGTGAGGTATATGGGTTACATCACACAGTAGGAAGTATTTAATTTATGAAATATATCTGTTTAATACCATAGGTTATTATATAGCTCATGGGACAATTTCCAGGGAGTCACAGCTCACAAAATCCATAGATTCTAGTTTTGTTCACCATAAATAAACCTAAACCACGGATATTCTACATAAACATTTCATACATAAGAACTCTTCTCCTGGAAGACAGTATTAGTGTGGTTTGTAAGGAAAAGAGATCCAGTAATCATCCCATTTATAAGGAGATAAGACCAGGGCAGCTGCCTTCTTTCTTTCCCTGAGACATCTAACCCTCAAAACTCACCTTCTTTAATTCCTTCTTCCCCAGAAGTAATAAAAGTTGAGGAGAAGTAGGTGAAGGAGTAGGAAATTAATCAAAGAAGTAAAGAAAACCAATAAAATGCCTACTAATTAGAGGGGCCACTGTTGTGGGCAACTGGAAATTTATTCAACTGAGATCCTGAGAAAACCAGGATCTCAGAATTGAGATAAAACAAATCTCAGAATTGTTCCAATGAGGAGCAAGAAAGTTGGGATATTTTCCCACCCATTCTTATCGTCTCTCATTAGTTGGAAGTTACTCTAGGAGATAGAGAATGCTCACATAAACCAGAGGATGTCCTCAGACAGATATCTGGTGTTTGAACCTCAGGGTACAAGAATTGTTCACTGTCCACAGCCACTGGGTTAACTTCCATGATTAGTCAAGGGGATATGGACAGAGCAATGGCACCATCTGTTATGCAGGCCAAAGGGAAGGAAACTGATATATACTAATTTTGTTATTTTCATAGTACAAAGTCAATGTAAACTTTTTAAAATGAAAAGATGTTTAGTACATAATCAGTGAAACAAAAATTAAATCTTCCTAAATATTGGAAGAAGCAACTGAATAAAGCAAAACAAAGAGACCATGATGAAATAAATTAAAAAGAGGTATTGAAAAGGAAACTAAAACTTAAGTTAGTGCAAAAGAACTAAAAGTAAAAACATATCTGCCATATCAATAAATGTTAAAGGCTCACAGACTTAACTGTATACTGTACATAGGAGACACACTCAAAACAAACTTGTTGTAAGTTTAGATATAATTATGTAAGTAGAATTTATAAGAAAAAAATGCAAACGAAAACGAAGCAGAGATTCAGTTTAATATCAGACAGGTATATTTTGGGATGAGAAGCATTAAATGAGATAAAAAGGGAACTTTATAACAGTTAATAGTTAGTTCCTCAAATGAAGATCTAACAAGTATAAGTATCTACACACCTAACAGTACACATTCTTTAAAATTGCACATGAAATATTCAACTTATGCAAGGACATAAAAACAAAGCTCAGTTTCAAAGAAATTAGATCATTCAAAGTTGTGTGCACTGAGCATAGTGGGATTAAGTTAGAAATCAATAACAAAAAGATGAAAAGAAATCCCAACTTCTAGTAAGGTAAGCAATACAATGCTAATTAAACCTTGAGTCAAGTAAGAAATCACAATGGAAATTTTAACATGTGTTAAATTTAATGATAATGAAAATACTCATATCACAACTCAAAATTTGTTATACCCAAATTAATCTATGGGCTTAATGGAATCCAAATAAAAATCTGAGCAGATTTTTTTTGTCAAATTGAACATGCTAATACCGCAATTTTTATGGGTTTTCAAAGGACAAACACTAGTCAGGGAAATTTTGAAAAAGAAAAACAATTTGGAGGACTTGCCCTTCCAAAATATTAAAATTCTTATAAAGTTACAGTAGTTACAACAGTTTGTACTCATACAAGGACAAACAAATGGATCAATGGAACAGAACAGAGAACAGAATAGGTTTAAAATCCATATATTTATGGTTATCTAACTTAGTTCTGTGCAATACAGTGATGAAAATATAGTCTTTTTAGTAAATGGTCCAAGTGAAAAACACAAGAGAATAATTTCATCACTTTGGGGTCAGTAAACCTTTCATAAACATGATGCAAAATGAATTAATCATAAGAGGAAGGATTGATAAATTTGACTTAAAGTTAAGGAAATTCTGTTCATCAAAATACACTGCAAAAAGAATGTGGTTCAGAGTAATTTTATTATTTAGCCATCAAATTTGTCGAAGTGTTCAGTTTCTATACTTTGTTTTACTTGTGTGTGCCATAAAGAGATATACTACACACCACATACCTTTGTTTTGTTACTTTTAGTATGGTTGAAAAATCTTTGTAGCTTGGAAATGTTTAGCTAGCACTTATGCTATTTTTGTCTTTTTTTTTTTTTTTTGAGAACACGGGCCTCCCTGTGCCTTTTTTTTCTTTTTTTTTTTTTTGCCCATGCCATGTGGCTTGCAGCATCTCAGTTCCCCACCCAGGGACTGAACCCGGGGCCACAGCAGTGAAAGTGCTAAGTTCTAACCACTGGACCACCAGGGAAGTCCCTATTTTTATCCTGTTTAAAAACTCATATCTAACCTTTTAGTTTTCATGAAATGCATATATTAATGGAAATAAAAGTCAACACAAAATGTTCCTTATGATCTTGAGAGGTTTCTTTTGAATGGAATCATAACACACAAAGATATTGAAGGTAATTTACATGAAAAACAACAATGGGTCCTGAGTGGAACAGTTGAGATGTGATTGAATAGACGCAATTAAGTCTACGAAGAAATGCAGTCAGGTTTTCCCAAGGTCATACCAGTCCCATGGTATGGTTTAGTTTCCCATGGAAACTAAACTACATATAACTATCTTATGTTATCACTAGAAATACTAATTTCTATTCCCCACGCTCAGGAATTCTGTTCTAAGGTATCTGGGATATGTCCTAAGAATCTGCACTTTGTAAGAGTGAGGGGAGGGGGAACTGGAGGAAAGTTGATCAAAAGGTATTGCACAAACTTCCAGCTATAAGGTAAATAAGTACTAGGGATGTCATGTACAACGTGATGATTACTGCTAACACAGCTGTATGATATACAGGAAAGCTGTTAAGGGAGTAAATCCTAAGTGTTCTCATCACAAGGAGATTGTTTCAAATTTTCTTTTTCTTTTATCTCTATGAGATGATAGATGTTAACTAAACCTCCTGTGGTAATCATTTCACAATATATGTAAATCAAACCATCATGCTGTACACCTTAAACTTATACAGTGATATACGTCAATTTCTAAATAAAACTGGAAAGAAAAAAGAATCTACACTTTTGACATAGCATTCCTAAGTGACTTGAACTGCAGATGACTCAAGAATTCCACTTTAAGAAACAGATACTAGCACGTGCCTGTATCAGTGAGGCTGCATGGTGTTCAAAACACATGCAAAGAGCAACATGGATAAACTAGAGATTATCATACTAAGTGAAGTAAGTCAGACAGAGAAAGAGAAACGCCATATGATTCACTTATTTGCGGAATCTAAAATATGACACAAATGAACCTATCTATGAAACAGAAACAGAATCATGGACATAGAGAACAGACTGGTGGTTGCCAAAGGGCTGGGGGTTGGGGGAGGGATGGAGTGGGAGGTTGAGGTTAGCAGATGTAAGCCTTTATATATAGAATGGATAAACAATAAGGTCCTACTGTATAGCACAGAGAACTATATTTGATATCCTGTGATAAACCATAGTGAAAAAGAATATAAAAAAGAATGTGTATATATATATATATATATATATATATATATATATGTATACCGAATCACTTTGCTGTACAGCAGAAATTAACACACTGTAAATCAACTATGCTTCAATTAAAAAAATAATAAAATAGAATCTAATGTCTACACCTTCATTAAAAAATATGCAAAGAACCTAGTCACACTGTAAAGTCAAGGAATGTTATCAATATTAAAAGACTTACATATTTTAATTCAAATATTTAAAATCAGAAAACGGTGTGAAATTGTGATATTGTCAAGATTGGTACCTTCGCCGTGGTTGCCCTGCATGGGGCAGGGTTGATGTCCTGCTGGTTTGGATGGTGATTGTGATGAAGCCACATATGCACAAGAGGGTATAAAAGATTCATCATTCACAGAAGGAAGTTTTTGAGGAGAACAGGGTAGGGTCCCTAGCAGATCTAAAAATGGTTGGAGAGAAAAGGAGTAACTGGTGGCTTGAGGAGTGGTTATGGTTAGTAAGGGGCATGGAGAGGGGATTCCTACTTATTTGGCTGGGGCTTTTACGGTTCAAAGTGCCTGCTGGAGCCAAAGAAGAAAATGCAGGGCTTTCTAATCAGATGTGGGCAAATGGGGAGAAAGAAGGCTGTGCTTGAAAGTTGTCAGCAGTCAAAGATCAAAAATGCATCAAACTTTTTATTAAAATACCTGACAATATAGTCATGAAGACTTAGCTGAAAAGCTCTGAGATAGGACTTTTAGCTGTCTGTGCTCAGTAGGAATATGTATCTATCTACCTATCTATCTATCTTTCTATCTATCTAATCTATCTTTCTATCTTTCTTTCTATCTTTCTATCAGTATTTTTAAATAAATACAGGGCTCAGTAATTACTTAGCCATAATGAGGTACATAATATTGTATCAAACACTTTGCAAAGTGTAAACTTTATTTTTAATATGGAAGCAGTATTTAAAAAGCATTATTCTATTCTAAATGTACTTTAATTGTGCTGTTTGAGTTCTGTCAGCTTAATCAAATAAATTTAAAATTAATATTCTGTAAGAAAAATTCATGGGTTTACTAAATCACACAACAAAATAGTCCAAGACTCACAACCAATTAGTATGCATAAATCTTGTACATCTTTCTATTAAAAAAATCAAAAGCAGTTTCCATGGTGGGGTTATTAAACTGTGGAAATACTCCGTTGCAGCCGAATTCCTTCAGAAACTATATTCCAGAGCAAGATTTCAGAAGTTGACTCAACAATAAGAAGCCAATAAGGACTTCCACTCACATGTATTTTTGTATTTTGAAGGTATTAGGGGAACAAGTAAAAAATGGGAGAAAACTGTTGGCATATAAACATCCAGCCAAGTATTAAAGTTTAGCAGAACCAAAGGTAACCCTCAGATAAATACACAGGAATTGCTCTTAAAAATACTCAAGATTTGAATTCTAAATATGGGAAAAATCTAAGTGATTTCTTTTAAAGAATAAAGTCATCTATAACTGGCACTGAAAAAAGCCTTACCACCTACCTATGAAAACAAGTTTTAGCTGCAGGTGAGTAAGTAAACAAGTCTTAAAAAGCTTTCAGAAGAATAAAACAACAAGGAGTAGAAATGGAAAAAAATATTTCCCAGGGAACAAAGAAGCCAATCTTTTCTATTAACTCTGTAGGGATGCCTATGACTGTGTCTATGAATACAGCATCCACGGAAAAGGTAGGCCTTCTCCTCAGCTTTTCATTTTACAGGTAAGAGGCTGTTCGGATGACTCCTCTGGCTACTTTTGTTTGTTTTGTTTTTATTGGTTTCTTTAGGAATTATTGTGAGATACTCTCTTTTTTTATAGGAAAATTCTGGGTGTCAATGTCATTTTACAGAGGATTTTTGGTGCTACACCATAGCACCAAATAGGCAACAAAACACCCATAGTTGCATCCCATTTTGGAAAGAATACGTTTATTTACTGAGCAAGAGAAAGACCATTTATCTCCTGAGTTATTAAAGACTTCTATTTCAAACTGATATGAGAATAATAAATTCAACGAACCAGTAAATTAGAGGTTTAAATACACCAGAATAGAATAGATTAAAAAAGGAATCAGTACGTGATACCACAGAAAAAATATGGACTTTGAAGTCACACAGATCTGAGTTCAAACTTTAGTTAGCAAGTTAATCACCATATAACCTTATAAAAGATAGATAATATGACTGAATCTTCAGCTTCTTCCTATAAAAACTTACAAAATGATTATCACGATTTGAATTGATGTATGTGAACCACAGTGTCCAGGAACAATATCCGTCATCTAGTAGGTTCTCAAAAACTACAAAATGTTACATAATAATTATAGAATAAGCATTTAGTAAAATATCAGAAATGCCCAAAGTAAACCCTGCTGAATTCTGGTCCCTTGAGGTTGCTAAGAAAAAGAAAAGTGTTCCGTGTTAACACAAGATTGGATAGCTGTGTACTGGGGAGGAACACTAAGGTATGATTTTGCACGTTATGAATTGAGCATATCCCAGAATGCCTGACATTCAGACTTAGACTCCCAACTGCCTTCTTGACATCTTTCTCTGACAACCTAAGAGGCCTTTCAAAAGTCACAGGGCCAAAATGGAACTCTTTGAGTCTACCCTACAACCAACTATCACTTTCTTATGGACATACTGTCTTGCTACATCTACCGACCAGTTATCATCATCTCTGAAATTGTCAGCATCCCCACACTATTGTTTAACCTTGAAACTGGGTATTCCCTTGGATTATTCCCTCATTCTCAATCAACTCCACCCAATGTTTTCTTCAGAAAGTTCTGTAATTTCTACCTCAAATATCTGCAATCCACCCATATTCATCTTATTTTAACTGCCTACCTATCATGCAGAGATTCTTTATATAGGGTCCAAAGACCACCAAAAGAGCCATGGATATAGCTCTGATTAAATGTAATCAGTTTTTGTTAAAGTCTTAAGCTACTTACTTTAAACATTTAAAAAAGATTATTCTGAAAAGTTGTCCATTGGTCTGAGCAGACTGCCACAGGGATCCTAGCTCACTCGGAGAGTACAGATTTTTTGACCTGTAATTCATTCTAAGATATTTTGCGGGGTTTTTCCTTGGTGGCGCGGTGGCTAAGATATTTTCCTTGGTGGCGCGATGGTTAAGAATCTGCCTGCCAATGCAGGGGACATGGGTTCAAGCCCTGGTCCGGGAAGATCCCACATGCCGTGGAGCAACTAAGCCCGTGTGCCACAACTACTGAGACTGCGCTCTAGAGCCCACACGCTGCAACTGTTGAAGCCCGTGCACCTAGAGCCCGTGCTCCACAACAAAGAGAAGCCACCGCAATGAGAAGCCCACATGCTGCAATGAAGAGTAGTCCCTGCTCGCCACAACTAGAGAAAACCCATGCACAGCAACGAAGACCCAATGCAGCCAAAAGAAAAAAAAAAGACATTTTGCATGATAAGACTATGTTTGATTTTTGGTTTTTTTTGCTTCTCTTTTTGTTTGTTGTTATTGATCTTAACTTTCTGTCATGTTTCTGCAGCATTTCAGCTTGGTTTTCAGCTTGGCAGTTAAATACAACACATACAGGTGCTAAGATCGATATAAGTTCCTATTTTATTTAAATTAAGATATAGGGATTTGTTTAAAGTGAAATTGAATCAAAGGGCAGGGGCAGACCTAGTACATAATACTTCCTTTATACCTATGCTCCCTAATTCTGGGGCGGAATATGTGTCACAGATTTACCACTGATACTGCTTATACAGGGTAGTCTTCTATATTTGCAAGAGGTTCAACACATTCTGTGCCAGAGGCTTTTCCTATTAAGAATGATATCCCCGTTCAAGAATCACTCAACTTAATCTCTGTGTCTTGTATACTCTTGAAACAAACTCAGGGTCTATAAGACCTTTCTTCATCAGAGTAAGAAAGTAGTCACAGACAGAAATCTGAAGCTAGGTTGTCACTGGAGACAAACTTCATGTTCAATTCTTGAGGCACAGACTTACAGATGCGAGCATGCAGGCAAATTTATTTCTAAAGCTACTGGTTACCATAGTAACTAGATTTATAATTTATGTGTGTGTGTTGTAAACACTATATTTTTACAGCTGGACTAAAACTTTTAGATATGATACAAGCAGTAGATAATCAGGGTTAATTAGTCTTAAATCTGGAATGTTATTCCTCAAAACCCGTGTGTGTTTCTCCTAGTCTCACAGATTCCCACAATTCTTCCACTGATTAGATACTGAAAGAAGTCTAATAAAAGATGAATCTAATGGCAAAGGTTCAAAGCTGGTTATTAATTATATAAAGTCATATTTGGAATACCTAACTCCGTGATTTTTGTCCAAAGGAACAGGTGTCACTTCCTTGATTTCCCCTCACAATGGCCTCCAGGATATTTTTGATAAAATGAACAGATTTAGTCAGAATTTTACTCATTTTCTACACACAGGAATAGAAAGTATAGGTTTAACATCTGATGGAGCACCACACAATATTCTGGTATGACTTCTACTTTTACGAATATAGACTCTGACTTTGTGACTTGTTAACCGAATATCTTGGGGGAAAGTAGCAATTTCTGATCATTATAATCTATGTTCTATAAAAAAATCAATTGTTGGCTTTCAAATGCCATTTAAATGATTAAGCCCCTCGCTACCTTTATAACACTTGAATAAGAAATTGACATCTACATGTATTGACAGCAATATAACCTTTACATTTCTGTTCTAATCAACTGAAGCTTAAGAATTTGACTGAGATGTTACTTTTACTGCAAATACTTTCAATTGTAAATGTAATTTTTTTAATCCAACAAAGAAAAGATGTCTTTCAAGAAATCTTGCTTACATTAAAAACCAATGATGTGCTAATGAGGCAAACCAATACTTCTGCATGACAAGTGTTCTTCCATTTTGTCTGCACCAATATACTTACATTCATGCAAAACATCTCTTACCTTGGCCATTCTGTACTTAGATGCAACTAAGCTGGCTTGACTTGAAGCCCTTAGATGTAGTTCTTATCAAAAGCCCTGATGGTTTTTGGAACAGAAATCATTCCAGCTCAGGGTGGTTTTAGGACTACAGATTTTTGTTGTTGATATTAATGAGGCAGGGCATTAGTTGGTGGAAGCTTCACACTAGATGGTAGGTGATAATAGTACATTTAGGGAGATGTGCTGAGTTAGGAGAAAAGATTTTGACTCTTGGCCAAAACTTTTCTCTTATCAAAGAAGGTATTGATATACTCTGAATTCACATTTGGTATCAATTACAAAACAAGCCCCAAAGGAAGTAGCAGTCCTTAATATCATATTTATAATTTTGTGCTATCCTCTTATTTTTCTTGTTTTTTGTGCGGTACGCGGGCCTCTCACTGTTGTGGCCTCTCCCGTTGCGGAGCACAGGCTCCGGACGCGCAGGCTCAGCGGCCATAGCTCACGGGCCAAGCCACTCCGCGGCATGTGGGGTCTTCCCGGACCGGGGCACGAACCTGTGTCCCCTGTATCGGCAGGCAGACTCGCAACCACTGCGCCACCAGGGAAGTCCATTTTTCTTGTTTTTAATACTGTATTCTCCTGGGTAATTTTATCAGTGAATCAGAACCTTGACAACAGTTGCATGTTATATAAAGGTAACTACGTTGCTCTGTGTAACAGCAATTTCTGGTGACCAAATAAATTATTGTAAATGATGACTGAAGTCCTTAAATTGGATGTCTTGACTTTAGTGGGAGGTATGTTCTGAAACTGTATTTACATGCATATAACACTCTACCATGGCTCTTATATCAGTTTTTGCACGTGCAGTGGTAGATTTGCTTTCCATTCCTGTGTTGATCATTTTATGCCTGAAGCAAAACTTTCTCCAGGATTAGCTTATTTAGGATGAATAGGTCAAGCAGAGTATGGAAGCCAGAACAATGAAATTCCTTACCATCAGTGGAACAGAAGGCCACAAATCCTTCTAAAAAAGAGGTGCTTAGGGATACAATATGAGCATCTTCCATAGCCTTAAAATACTGCTGTTTAATGCATGGTCGACAGAGAAATTCAAACAAGAAAATTTTGTTTTTTAAACATTTTACCACTACTCTTCACTTTTTTAAAAAAATAAATTTATTTATTTTATTTGTTTATTTTTGGCTGCATTAGGTCTTTGTTGCTGCACGCGGGCTTTCTCTAGCTGTGACGAGCGGGGACTACTCTTCGTTGTGGTGCGTGGGCTTCTCACTGTGGTGGCTTCTCTTTGCTGTGGAGCACGGGTTCTAGGCACATGGGCTTCAGTAGTTGTGGCACACAGGTTCACTACTTGTGGCTCGTAGGGTCTAGAGCAGAGGTTCAGTAGTCGTGGTGCATGGGCTTGCTCCACGCATGTGGGATCATCCCGGACCAGGGATCAAACCCGTGTCCCCTGCATTGGGAGGCGAATTTTAACAACTGTGCCATCAGGGAAGTCCCAAACAAGAACCGTATATGTTATACTGCAATGTGTGGACTTTATTTTTTTTATCTTTTAAAATCTTTATTAGAGTATAATTGCTTTACAATGGTGTGCTAGTTTCTGCTTTATAACAAAGTGAATCAGCTATACATATACATATATCCCCATATCTCTTCCCTATTGCATCTCCCTGCCTCCCATTCTCCCTATCTCACCCCTCTAGGTGATCACAAAGCACCGAGCTGATCTCCCTGTGCTATGCGGCTGCTTCCCACTAGCTATCTATTTTACATTTTGCATTATATATGTCCATGCCACTCTTTCACTTTGTCCCAGCTTACCCTTCCCCCACCCCATGTCCTCAAGACCATTCTCTAGTAGGTCTTGCTGCTAGGTTCTTCATGACCTTTTTTTTTTTTTTTTTAGATTCCATATATATGTGTTAGCATACGGTATTTGTTTTTCTCTTTCTGACTTACTTCACTCTGACAGACTCTAGGTCCATCCACCTCACTACAAATAACTCAATTTCGTTTCTTTTTATGGCTGAGTAATATTCCATTGTATGTATGTGCCACATCTTCTTTATCCAGTCATCTGTCAATGGACACTTAGGTTGCTTCCATGTCCTGGGTATTGTAAATAGAGCTGCAATGAACATTGCGGTACATGGCTCTTTTTGAATCATGGTTTTCTCATGGTATACGCCCAGAAGTGGGATTGCTGGGTCATATGGTAGTTCCATTCTTAGTTTTTTAAGGAACCTCCATACTGTTCTCCATAGTGGCTGTATCAATTTATATTCCCACTAACAATGCAAGAGTGTTCCCTTTTCTTCACACCCTCTCCAGCATTTATTACTTGTAGATTTTTTGATGATGGCCATTCTGACCAGTGTGAGATGATATCCCATTGTAGTTTTGATTTGCATTCTCTAATGATTAATGATGTAGAGCAGTCTTTCATGTGTTTGTTGGCAATCTGTGTATCTTCTTTGGAGAAATGTCTATTTAGGTCTTCTTCTCATTTTTGGATGGGGTTGTTTGTTTTTTTGATATTGAGCTGCATGAGCTGCTTGTACATTTTGGAGATTAATCCTTTGTCAGTTGCTTCATTTGCAACTACTTTCTCCCATTCTAAGGATATGAGAATTGCTACTCCAGTTTTCTTTTGATTTCCATTTGCATGGAATATCTTTTTCCATCCCCTCACTTTCAGTCTGTATGTGTCCCTAGGTGTGAAGTGGGTCTCTTGTAGACAGCATATATACAGGTCTTGTTTTTCTATCCATTCAGTCAGTCTATGTCTTTTGGTTGGAACGTTTAATCCATTTACATTTAAGGTCATTATCCATATGTATATTCATATTACCATTTTCTTAATTGTTTTGGGTTTTTATTGTAGGTCTTTTCCTTCTCTTGTGTTTCCTGCCTAGAGAAGTTCCTTTAGCATTTGTTGTAAAGCTGGTTTGGTGGTGCTGAATTCTCTTAGCTTTTGCTTGTCTGTAAAGGTTTTAATTTCTCCATCAAATCTGAATGAAATCCTTGCTGGGTAGAGTAATCTTGGTTGTAGATTTTTCCCTTTCATCACTTTAAATATGTCCTGCCACTCCCTTCTGGCTTGCAGAGTTTCTGCTGAAAAATCAGCTGTTAACCTTATGGGGATTCCCTTGTGTGTTATTTGTTGTCTTTCCCTTGGTGCTTTTAATATTTTTTCTTTGTATTTAATTTTTCATAGTTTGATTAATATGTGTTTTGGCATGTTTCTCCTTGGATTTATCATGTATGGGACTCTGTGCTTCCTGGACTTGATTAACTATTTCCTTTCCCATATGAGGGAAGTTTTCAACTATAATCTCTTCAAATATTTTTTCAGTCCCTTTCTTTTTCTCTTCTTCTGGGACCCCCTATAATTTGAATGTTGGTCGTTTCATGTTGTCCCAGAGGTCTCTGAGACTGTCCTCAATTCTTTTCATTCTTTTTTCCTTATTCTGCTCTGCAGTAGTTATTTCCACTATTTTATCTTCCAGGTCACTTATCTGTTCTTCTGCCTCAGTTGTTCTGCTATTGATTCCTTCTAGAGAATTTTAAATTTCATCTATTGTGTTGTTCATCATTGTTTGTTTCATCTTTAGTTCTTCTAGGTCCTTATTAAACGTTTCTTGTATTTTCTCCAGTCTATTTCCAAGATTTTGGATCATCTTTACTATTATTATTCTGAATTCTTTTTCAGGTAAACTGCCTATTTCCTCTTCATTTGTTAGGTCTGGTGAGTTTTTACTTTGCTCCTTCATCTGCTGTGTGTTTCTCTGTCTTCTCATTTTGCTTAACTTACTGTGTTTGGGGTCTCCTTTTCGCAGGCTGCAAGGTCATAGTTCCCTTTGTTTTTGGTGTCTGCCCGTAGTGGCTAAGGTTGATTCAGTGGGTTGTGTAGGCTTCCTCTTGGAAGGGACTGGTGCCTGTGTTCTGGTGGATGAGCCTGGATCTTTTTTTCTGGTGGGCAAGTGTGCATCTGTTGGTGTGTTTTGGGGTGTCTGTGATCTTATTATGATTTTAGGCAGCCTCTCTGCTAATGAGACGGGTTGTGTTCCTGTCTTGCTAGTTGTTTGGCATAGGGTGTCCAGCACTGTAGCTTGCTGGTCGTTGAGAGGAGCTGGGTCTTGTTGTTGAGATGGAGATCTCTGGGAGATTTTTGCCGTTTGATATTACATCGAGCTGGGTGTTGTCTGGTGGATCAATGTCCTGAACTTGGCTCTCCCACCTCAGAGGCACAGCCCTGACGCCCAGCTGGAGCACCAAGACCCTGTCATCCATACGGCTAAAAAGAGAAAAAGGGGAAAAAGAAAATATATCGTTGCTCCCAAAGTCCACCTCCTCAATTTGGGATGATTCGTTGTCTATTCATGTATTCCACAGATGCAGGGTACATCAAGTTGATTGTGGAGATTTCATCCGCTGTTTCTGAGGCTGCTGGGAGAAATTTCCCTTTCTCTTTGTTCGCACAGCTCCCAGGGGCTCAGCTTTGGATTTGGTCCCGCCTCTGCATGTAGGTTGCCTGAGGGCGCCTGTTTTTCCGCTCAGACCGGACGGGGTTAAAGGAGCAGCTGATTCGGGGGCTCTGGCTCACTCAGGCCGGGGGGGAGGGAGGGGCACGGAGTGCGGGGCGGGCCTGTGGCGGCAGAGGCCAGCGTGACGTTGCATCAGCCTGAGGTGCGCCTTGCGTTCTCCCGGGGCAGTTGTTCCTGGATCCCGGCCCCTGGCAGTGGCGGGCTGCACAGGCTCCCCGGAAGGGTGGTGCGGATAGTGACCTGTGCTCGCACACAGGCTTCTTGGTGGCAGCAGCAGCAGGCTTAGCGTCCCATGCCCGTCTCTGGGGTCCGCGCTGTCAGCCGCGGCTCGAGCCCAACTCTGGAGCTCGTGTAGGCGGTGCTCTGAATCCCCCTCTCCTCGCGCACCCCAAAACAATGGTCTCTTGCCTCTTAGGCAGGTTCAGACTTCTTCCCGGACTCCCTCCTGGCCTGCTGTAGTGCACTAGTCCCCTTCAGGCTGTGTTCACGCAGGCAACCCCAGTCCTCTCCCCAATGTGTGGACTTTAAATTAAATTATTCATTTAACCTGATTCAATAATTCTTGGGAAAAACTAGATGCAAATCAGTGAAATTTGTGTATTTTCGTGCTTCAATTTTATAGGAAATCAGTAAAACAAAAAATTATGGGGAAGGATTTTAATCTTCTTACAAAAACAAATACATAAATTATGAATATAATCATTGTTGGATTGCTTGTCTATGATAAATCATCTTTTAAACACATTTCTTACATTGTAAAAATTTTCCCTTTCTGTTTATTAGATTTTAATTCAGAGATCAATGTTAGCGTTTTAAGCACTATATGCAAATATGTGTATCTGTAGGCATTTTGAAACAAATATTGCGTATCTATCAATGTAAAATCTTTCAAATGCAGAAGTATTCCAATGAACATCTAATAGTATCGTGTTCTTACATTTTATACTTTGAGTCATACCATGAAATAAACAAAATACAAGTTACACATATATTTGTATTTCTTTTAAAATTATCTCCAATTATATTCATGTGTCCTTTAAGTATGATTCTAGGAAAGAAAATGCTCTTTTAAAAACAATGTACCAAACTAGGTGAATTCTTTTCAGGGGAGTTGTTTGATGAAATGGGTATCTGTGGGTATATTTACAACTTATGACTTTTGATGGCTTTTCTTATTTTGCTCAGTGTAAGTCTAACAGCAATTTTTGTAAAATTATTTCAGGTAAATTATCAGCTCAAAAAACACAGGCACTATATTTAAATAAACAGGTATTTTAAGGTATATTTAAAGAATGCATATGCTATAATACCAATTTCAAGTAGTTTGCAAATGTTTTGGAGAAAAAATAAATCTAACAACATTGTAATAATTGAAAAACAATATAAAATCACATAATCAATGAATAGAGAAATGATGTTAGGGAAACCCCTGAACTGGAGATGTAACAACCTAAGGCTAATTTTAATCTCTAACAAGTTAGATGACTAAGTACAACCACACTGGTCCTTTGTTTTCACATTTAAATATCAAGAGGGGTGACAAAAATTCTGCAACTACTTTGGTTTTAATATCCTGTGATTTGGTAAGTGAAAAGAAGCATTATGATTTGAAATTGTCAAGAAAGTCTTCATAAAAGAGGTATGGCTTCATGAACCATAATTGTACATGATCTGGCAAAGTAAAGAGGAGAAAAGAGGCATTTCTCTTAGGCGATGGATTAGCAGAGGAGGAAATAAGTAAGAAGGAAATACTGGATGGGAAGGGGACCTATCTCACTGGGAAAAATAAAATGCATACCATCTAGGTAGTAAGTGCTAGGCTTTGAGAGAGTGATACAGGGACAAGCCTTGAATTTTTGGATGAGAAGATTGGACTACACTTGATATGAAATAAGAAGCCACAGGGCAGCTGGAAGCATGGAAACAGCATCCTGAAATCTGCCTTTCTGACTTGCAATTAGGGATGAACTGGCAGGTGGAGATAAGAAAGAATGTCCATCAGGAGGTTATGGCGTTATCCAAGTCTAAAGAGATGCAACAAGCTCAGAGTGCTGGCAGTTACAAGCAAAGAACAGCACACATTCAGCAGACACTTCAAAAAAAAATTGAGAAAATTTGGAGATGATTAAAATTACCGAAGAGCACTATATAAAGTCTATGTGCATAGCTATTTGGACTTAATCTAATCCTATAGTTTATTACTGACTGCAATTATATGACATTTCTATCTTGCGGTTTTTAAAAAAAACTCTCCTCATATTTGGTGAAAAGTTTCATTAAAAAAGCTATCTTTCTGTTTAGCATCATTCTCTGTTTGGCAATCTGCTATTGAGAGCAAACTGAGAAAAAAAACAGTATTGGAGTAAGACCTACGAGAGCTTGTTTACTACGTCATCTTAAAGAAATGGACACTTTGCTATTAAGAAAAATTATCCAAAATTTGGAAATAGGGGCAAAAAGATAATGACATATCTTGTCAATGTAATCCTGAAGCACTTTCTGACAGAACTCCCAAAGGAATATTTAATCTAGAGGAGTATAGCAATGTTTGATTAAATATTTATGATTGATTAAGACTCAGACTTGAACCTGTAGATTTCTGACCAGTAGAAAATAGTACCTCAACTATTATATTTTTATTTCCTTGGGGAATTTACCCATTTTTGTATCTATTGATAAATTAATTTCAGTATCTTTTTGCCTAAAAGACTACTAAAACTCCATTTCTCAAACTTGTATTTGAACCAGGTTAACTATTCTACAGTTTCTCTCATTACTAAATTAAGGAAATCATTGACCCCCACGAACTAAATATTCATATAAAAGTAACTTTTAACTTTATAAAAAATATACTTTGGCAACCCCAATTCCTTCACTCCAAATTACAGCTATAGAAGAGAGAGAGGGTTATAGACACGACTGAATCCTGGACCTGACTGCTGTTAAAATTCTTTCAGCTCTTTCTAAAAAGGAAGACTGACTTTTTAACCTGTGCTCCAAAATCTGTGATGTTATTATTACATCTCTCTTTTCTCTGACGTCCCCCCTCCTCTTCCTAATTAGTGATGATTTCTCGCCTTCCCAAACAGAAATATCTTACCCACAGACTAGTTTGGTCATCATTTTAAATTATATCCTAGTTTATTAAGACTATACCTGAATGCTTTCACATACATAATCAAACACAACTGCCAAAAAGAATATCTGAAATAGAGATAGAGATATATTTCTCTTAAGGTAAATTCTTTAAAAGACTAGAATTCCACATGAAATCAAGAACCTATTTTCTGGAATAAGGGTATTAAAAAAAAGTGGAGAGATTTGAGAAATGGGGACAAAAATATCTTTCACTCAAAAGGTCAAGGGGGACTTTCCTGGTGGCGCAGTGGTTAAGAATCCACCTGCCAATGCAGGGGACACAGGTTCAAGCCCTGGTCAGGGAAGATCCCACATGCCACAGAGCAACTAAGCCCGTGCGCTGCAACAACTGAGCCTGCTCTCTTGAGCCTGCGAGCCACAGCTACTGAGCCCACAAGCCCAGAGCCCATGTTCCACAACAAGAGAAGCCACCACAATGAGAAGCCCATGCACCACAACGAAGAGTAGCCCCCGCTCGCCGCAACTAGAGAAAGCCTGCATGCAGCAATGAAGACCCAACACAACCAAAAATAAATAATAAATAAATAAATAAATTAGAAAAGAAAAGGTCAGGGGAGGAATCAATATCCTCACAGGAGAGCCCTAATTCTGTCAAGATACATTTAAGTTTGCAGGAACACCTAGAGAACAGCTTAACCATAGAAAAGAATATTATTGAAAAGTCTTTGAGGAAAAGCATAGAGGAGAGAATAAAGCATCTGGATAACATGAAAATGAGTTAATAAGAGTACAACCAGAAAACTTTATTTCTGGCCAGTTAGTAAGGATGAGATAGATGAAAAATGTGTGGTAACGTGTCTGGCATGAGAAGGTCTTTATCAGGATTGGGTTTCAACATTGTGAACATGGAAAACTCATCAGTTGGACTATAAAGTGCCAATAATGAGAGAAATGATTTATCCTTGTTAGTAGTAGGGAGGCTTGCCTCATAGAGGCAGCTGGACATAATAAATGTCAAGGGTGGACAAGATGCTAAAAGTTGTATCTACACCTGTCAAAGATAAATTTAGAGTTGGTGACATATTTGGATATAAATTCTATGGGAAAGAGCGAAGCAGCCACTGACATCTAGGAGCTAGCCCGGCGCTCTCAGCTCTCAGTGTTGCTACCAGCTGGCCTGACACTTACAGAAGAGCTGAGATTTTCTCCTTTACAATATGAACATGGTCACGGAGCACCAACATCAGATAAGGATAATCATTAATTGAGAAGAATCAAGGCAAACATAAGCCACTTTGCCATAATCATATCTGAACACAGAGTAAAGAAAGAACATGGTACAAACTCCAAAAATGACCAAACACACCCCTTATTCTGGCTCATACAAATGACTGCAGCTTTAAAAAATTCAATAGAAGCTCTAGCTTCACTCTTTTCCCCCCATCTTCTAAATAAGAATTATTATAAGACTCAATCATAGAATTATCTCTGCTTCCAGACAACATCCAGTTCAGAGCAAAGTCCTACTTCTTTGCACGCTCCCCAAAATCTCCTTAAACAAGCCTGAATCCTAAAATATGTTTTTCTAGCTTCCTTCTACTGAGACATCCCTCAGTTCCCTGGGGTGTGCAGTATCCCTTGTGATAAGGAATCAGTAAACCTAACTTTGACTACAGGTGTGTTCCTTATGGTCTTTGGCTCTAGAGAATTGACATCTATATTCGAAATTATTTCCTCATAGAATAGTCACTTAGACAGTATTACCATTATGTTTGGTCTAGAGTTTTCTAAGAAAGTTCAGCTTTTTCATGTTAATTCTACTGGAAACCTTCAGCAAGAAAGCTTGAGAGATGGTCGGTGCTCAGGATCCTGAACAAGCAAATGCTGCTGTGCGTAACAGAGCACAAGGTCTCACAAGCTCTCCGAGGAGTGGAAATGGACAGACTACATGGCTGACCAAAGACACACTTAGCGGTTACTGGCTGAGGTGTTGTTGAAAATATTTTAGCCCTGATGATTTTGGCTGAACCATGTGAAGTGACAAAAATTTTCCAAGGCATGAGTAGATCTAAGAATTGGAACTAAAACATGTCAAGTAGCCTCCATTTCTGCATCTTCTAAACTGAGATGTGCATATTAATTTTTCTGTATCTTATTATTTGAACTTCAAAGAAAGGAACAAGGCAGACCAAAAGAAAAAAAATAGTAATGGGGGAGGGCTCGTCCTAAAATCTATAATACGATCCAATTTATTCATCCTGGACTTTCTATAAAACACTGACAATTTATGCTCAATACCAGAATCTGAGAAACAGTCTAGACCTTGATCTAAGGTCATTAACACTTCTTTAACTGTTTGCATTTTGGAGTGGATGTGATAGGTTCTTGGAGGGAGCTTTTCATTTCTCTAACACAATTTCTGTCAATATTAGCTGCTTGTGAGAATTTTAAAAATAACAATGTCAAGGCTCTAGCTGAGACTAAATGAATTATAATTTCTGTGGCTGGGATCCGGCATTGTTATTTTTTAAGAGCTACCTTGTGAGGGAAAGTTGATCATCGCTGAGGACACAATGAACTTGACTCATATTAACCAACAGAGTTGTTACTTTCCTTGAAGGAAATCAGAGGGATATTGATCAGAAAAATCTTACTCACATCTACAGGGGGACACTTCACAAGCTGTACCAAAACTATATAACTGTCCAGGACCAGTGAGATTAGGAGTAAATCTCCCAATGTGCATGAGAATAAATATTGGCTACAATCCCTCCAAACCTCTGAAATAGTCAAAACAATATTTCAATTATATTCACCCAAAACTTATGCCAAATTCAAAGTCCCAAATGTTCTCACTATTGTTTTTCATATTTCGATTTTTGTTTAATCTATTCTGTTGTCTGCTCAAGTTTACTAGCACAGAATAATATCAAGTAAATGAGGATGGAAAAAATAAATACCAATAATATAAAATGCACCAGATTTTCTTCCACTCTAAAAAAATATATTTAAAACACTCAACCAGATGTCAGCAAAAAATGGCAGAGTAGGGGCCTCCAAAAATTATCTTCTCCATAAAAGCAATGATAAAATTGGCAAAAAAAAGTTAGAATAAAAAAAAATGTTAGAATCAATTTTTCGCAACTCTGGAAATTACCCAAAGGTTTATAAGGACGCAGGAAGGATTTATTTAAGAAAAATGGCTAAATCTTGGTAGCAACAGCAAGCTTTGTGGTATTTTGACATGCCTAATACCTATTCCTCCCTCTCCAGCTCCATGGTAGTCTTGACATCAATAGCCCATAGTAACAGGGAAAGATATCCCCAGGCTTTCAGACACCAGGGGAGGCAGAAGAGGGCTGGAGCTTCTTGAAAGCCTTATCCCCAGAGAATTGTCATTATTTGACTTGTCTGGTAGTCCTGGAAGGCTCCCACTTGAAAGACAGTCTTGAGCACCTGACCTAGTGTGGAAAACATTTTCCCCAAGAAAATACAGATAAAGAAATGAGGGCTTCCCTGGTGGCGCAGTGGTTGAGAGTCCGCCTGCCGATGCAGGGGACACGGGTTCGTGCCCCGGTCCGGGAGGATCCCACATGCCGCGGAGCAGCCGCACCCGTGAGCCATGGCCGCTGAGCCTGCTCGTCCGGAGCCTGTGCTCCGCAACGGGAGAGGCCACAGCGGTGAGAGGCCCGCGTACCGCAAAAAAAAAAAAAAAAAAAAAAAAAAAAGAGTAGCACCAGTAGAGGTAAAAATACAGGTACATATAAAAGATAATATAAATATATATTTCTGTTTGTAATTCTTATTTTTTCTTATATCAGACTTAAAAGAAAAATGCATAATCTAAAAATTATAAATCTTTGTTGATGGGCACAGAATGGATAAAGATATAATTTGTAAGAGAACAGCAGAATGAAAGATGAGGAATAGAATAGCAATGTTTTCATACACAATTGACATTAAAATGGTATTGATTCAAGCTAGATTTTAAAAATTAAGATGGTAATTTTAATCTCCAGGACAACCACTAAGAAAATAACTTAAAACAATAGACTAAAAAATGACCAGGAAGTTAAAATGAAACACTATAGTATTCACATGGTTTCCTGGCCCTGTATGAGTTTCCTTGTTCCCACCAGTAAAGTTATTCTCAGTAATATGAGATCCTGATAATTCCATGTGGGAACTTGTGGAGTGTAAATGTGCTAGAGGATCCCTACAATTCATTCTCTAGAAAGGGATGTACTTGATAAATCTTAGTCCCCAGGCCTTACCTTACTGCCAAACCCATGTCAAAAGCAACCACCAGCTGGCTTCAGAAAAAGAGACACAAACAACAGGAAAGACTACACAAACTTGGGTTGAATGTTACAATCCTTTCTCATGACATTTTAAACCTTCACTACTGTGGCCCAATAGGCCTGATGTTGATCCAGCGGAGTCTCTGGTCCCCACACTGATGGTGAAAAACAAAGTGGTGGGAGAGATGTGAGGACCTTGAGCTCTCTTCAGTGGTTTACAAGCATCATAGGGCACAGAGTATGTTGCAGAATTTCATTTCACAAGCAGAGTTCTTGTTTTTTCAGATAAAATACAGTAATTGTGGATGCGTGCATAATCCAATTGTGATTTGTTTGCTCTACTTGGCTCTTTTATTGGCCACCTGAAGCTCTTCAAGCTTTGTAATTTCTGTTGGCAGCAAGCATGGGATCTTCTGGTGATTACAAAACAGAATCAGAGGCGCACAAATCCAGGGCTGGACCACTAAGCACACGTCTGGCGTTTGGTATTTATTGGACCAGACACAAGTGACTTATGAATATACATATGTGCTGAGAGAGTTACTTATTGTCTTTTTGTACTTTCTTAATATTACTGGAGTAGAAAATATGAAACTCTAGTTTTACCCATAAGATTTATTAATCTGTTACAGAAACAGAATTTTAGAAGTAAAAAGAAAACTGAAAAAGTTCGTGGTCTTCTTTTAGATTGTGGAAAACATAAGAAGCCACTATATCTTAAATTCTCTGAAGCCCAATTAAGTTAGTTTTTTTTTTTTTTAAACTCAAGCTAACCAGGAGAGCTAATAAAAGCCATCACGGAAATAGTTACCAAATATATGAGTTACTAAAGCTTCTGCTGTTTCCCATTATCTAAAAAATATTTCTGTATAATAGGAATACTAATAAGATCCAATATCACAAAAATTGAAAAGTATAGTGTTCCTCTTAAAGTTTTTTTCCATTAATTTTAATAGAAATGCACTGAATCCCTACTGGGTGCCTAAGTCTGTAATAGGCGGGGAACCTAATGTAATTAAGAAATTAGCTTTACCCGTCACCACTCAGGTAGCTTACAGCTTACTGGGGAAAGTGAATCCATAATATAATTTGATCAGTGCACTATGGAGCTATCGTGCCTGGAACAAATGAAGCTTCTCCATTTGTTTTTCATGTATCACTTAGAAAGACTGGCGCATTAATTTTTACATTTGTATTTTTTTCCTTGCCTGAGTAACCTTGATACCATATCTACTTCAACCAACTCATAAATCTGATGTGGGCTATAACATAGTTTTAGCTTGCTAGCCAGCATATTTATCCCTAATAATTTCTGTATATAATTCCATTACTTGTGTTCTTTCTTTATGCTTGCTCTACATCCTGCTCTTTCTCCCTCCATTTCCAGTTAATTTTTAAAAGAATGCCTGTATTAAAAATTTACTTCTTGCTCCTATTTAGTGATGTTCATATGTTTCCCTTTATGATGCTCTGATTGTTTTTTTTTTTTTTTTGCGGTACGTGGGCCTTTCACTGTTGTGGCCTCTCCCGTTGCGGAGCACAGGCTCCGGACGCGCAGGCTCAGAGGCCATGGCTCACGGGCCAAGCCGCTCCGTGACATGTGGGATCCTCCCGGACCGAAGCACGAACCCGTGTCCCCTGCATCGGCCGGCAGACTCTCAACCACTGCGCCACCAGGGAAGCCCCTCTGATTGTTTTTGATGGCTTTATTATCCTTCCTGCTATGAGAAATATAAAAGGTATTAAAGTATTCAGATCACTATCATTAGATTTAGGTGTATCTATGACAAGTAGTTATGAAGGCAAGATTATTGAGGGAAATAGGGAGAGGCTGGTAAAAGGGTACAAACTTTCAGTTATAAGATGAATAAGGTCTGAAGATATAAAGTCTAACATGGTGACAATAGTTGGTAATAGTGTATTGTAAAATTGAACTTTACTAGGGGAGTAGAATTGTGTTTTCACACACACAAAGAGCTAATATATGAATGATGGATGTATTAATTAACTCAGTGTGGGAAATCCTTTCACAATGTGTATGTATATCAAATCATCACATTATACAATTTAAATATCTTACAATTTTGTCAATTAAACCTCCATAAAACTAAAAAAAAAAGCTTTTAAAAATAAAATGTTCCTTTAAAGGATACAGCCTTTTCTTTGTCACTTGAGAATTGTGTTAGCACTGGGCATTTTTTTCAAAATTCAAATATAACACATTTTAAATTTACTTGTTAGTATATTACTCAAATTAAATGAAACAACTTTAACTATTTCATTAAGAATATTTCCAAATTTATAAATGAGTGTTATCATTCTTTCTTTTAAAAGATTGTATGACTTCCACTAAAAGCGGTCTTAAATTTGACAGAGGAGTGTTGGCAATGTAGGTATTTACTTCTAGTCTTGTTACCACCAAAGAGATGAGATGCTAGAAAATTACATCTCAGATGCAGTTTATTTTTTGTAAAACAAGTTGAAATCCACTGATACTTTTTCCATTCATTTCTTCAAGTTCAAATTAATAATCATGAAGTTGGGCACCTCACCCACATTTGAATGTGATCACAGTGAGGAGTTCTATGCAAAGTCCTATTTGTCCCGTGTCAGTTAAAACTCTCACAGCCCTGTGCTTTTCCATCTGAGGTCTCAGGCCTACTTACTTTGTTACTTATTGACTCTCTTACTGCTCCCTCTCTCACTCTCTCTGGGCATCAGTTTCTTTTGCTATAAATGAGGATAATGATAACTATTCCTCAATGCTATCTTGAATATTATTTGAGATAATACTTACAAGGTGTTGAGAGTTGTAACTTGCATGTTACAAACACTAAGTAAGTGACAGTAATGGGAGTTAGAAAGAAGAGGAAGGTTGAATAGCAATATTTCAATTGGTTGTATCAGTCGATTAATGACTACTTTCATCATTTAAGCGTCTAATTGTTTAGTCTCCACCATGGACGTGGAAGGAGTATAATGTCATCACTCATGACGATTATTGTAAAATCTTAATTGTGTGTAACCCAGTGCTAGACACTTTAGAAAATAGAAGGAAACCATACTTCTGCTTTTAAGAACACTGCCTGCCCATAAGGAAGCAGGCAAGTAGTTGAGAATTCAGCCGTATCCCTACTTGAAAGCAATGAGTGTTAAACTGCACGGTTTTTTCTAAATCTACAATAGGAGTTCAGAGAAAGAAGAAAGGTGAGTGTACTGCAAGGACTGGAAAAAACTTCTTGAGCTAGGACTTAGAGATTGAGTGAAATCTAAGTAGGTGGAATGGAAAATGAAGCTATTCTCAAAGGAGGATGCAGAAAAGAAAGGTCAAGGACTTTGGAGTCAGAATAGAACTGGCTGTGCCTTCCTCCTGCCTCATCCATTTAATAGCTGCAATATCTCAGGAAGTAATTAAAACCTGTTTCATTATAATGGCATGTGGATAATAACACTACGTAGTAGTATCAAATGGTGTTTGTACAATGGGGCAATGATTTGGAAAGATCGAGAACACAGAAATATACACCTGGGCCACAGCGTAAAATTGACTTATGATACTAGATGAATGTGTTTAGGAGTGCTAATGTGGCCCCCTCGTTCAGCTTAATGGTGTAGAAATCAAGGATCCCATGGTTCTTTACCTGCCCCAGTCTGGATGAATCCGTCTCTCAAGGGATTTCAGTTAACAATGAACAGAGGGAGACCCTTGGTGAGGAACTAGGGAGGCATGGGAGGGGGGACTCCGTGCTCTTTCATCTGCATCTTTGTTCATTAGTGTTTTTCATCGCTTGTGCTGTTGTTGTGTTGGAAAACCCAGGAGAAAGCAATTTTAAGAATGTCTGAGTCACCATTCTGAAGAATCTTTAAACTAGACTTTTTTGGTCTGGTCTAGATAATTTATTATCACATCAGTAAAAGGCAAAGGAGGGCTCTATGTAGGGAAATGTGAAGAACTAAGATAAAGATAAGAAGTTATGTGCATGGACGCGCGCACACACACACACACACACACACACTGAGTCTGAAGAAGCAAAAGCCCTAAAACACTGAGAGAGCGGGGTATAATTTTATATCTTTTAGGTTGTGTGGGGAAGGGCAAATGTTGGCACCCACCCTGTCAGGGGAAAAAAATGCCTGCCTGAGCTTGACCCTAAGAGGTGATGGGGCACAGACATGTTAGATGAGTCATTCATCATTGCTATCCGCCCCACCACACACAAACACAAAGTATAGCACCAATTCAAAGAGGAGCAAAACATATAGCAGCTAGGAAAAACACTGGAAGTGCTGATACTAAGTGCCCTAAAAACAAAGTTCTGACCTTACCCATATTCGTCATTAGCCTCAGGCTCACCAAATGGCTTCTTTCTTCAGCCTGCTATTCGAGTCAGTATTGCTAGCCATCCAGGTTTTGGGGCTAATTGTGAGGGAAAGCAACTGAGCCAGTGGGCAGCCCAAATGAGATTCTATGAAATAAACTCTTGCCTGGCTACCTAGTGAAATGAGTGACTGCAACTGTCCTCCCTTGTGCAGCTTCAGTTTTTAAAACATTATAAAGCACATCTATAGAAATCAATAACAAAACTAATATACAAGCTGAGCTAATTATTATAAAGTGAAGACCCTTATTACCACTGCTCAAGTGGAACAGAACTTTGCCCACCCTCCCATGGGCCTCATCCCGATCACAAGCCCCTCTCCTCCTTCAATAGGAACCACTGTCTCATTTCCTAATAACCTCTCTCTTGTTTTTTTAGAGGTATCACCTAAGTGTGTGTCCCTAGGCAATACAGTTTAGTCTTGGCCACTTAAAAAAATGTGATATATCTGTTAAGTCTCTTTATTCTGTAGGCTTTCCTTCTACCTCTTTCTTTTTCTTGCTTTTCTGTTGAAGGACCTGGGACCTTGAACCTGTGTACCCAGCCCATTTTACATTCTTTGTGCAGCTTAACTTGCACCTGTATCCTCTGTATCTCCTGCAATTTGGCAGCTGGATCCAAAGGATCCATCAGACCCAGGTGTGAGATCTTTAGCAAGACGATAGATGGTGGTGTTTCTTCATATCAGGGGACCCATGACATCTAGTTTTTCCTTTTTCATGTGTCATATTAGATCTCACTGTTGCTCAATGCCTAGATTCAATAATTCACTGGGGATTGCAGAATAGTGATATTCTGGGTTTCTCATTTATTTTTTATACTTAGTTGGAATACTTTTATAAAGAGACACCTCTCCATCTACTACTGGGTTTCCTGGTTATAGAGTTCATAGAGGAAAGGCAATATAAATGATCCATTTCTTATAGTTACCAGTTTCTAGTCTAATGAATAGGTTTACTATAACCTTCCAAAAATAAACATTTTTAACATCATTATGAATTCATAGATATAAACATATTTTTTGTTTTAATACATTGTAATTATTATCCTTACTGAAGCTCAAGGGTAATAATTACAATGTATTACATTTACAATTACATTTTGGCCCATAGGGGCCTCTTCAAGTAGGCTGTCTTTTTATCATAACATGTTTGCTTTGTATTGTTTTCTTCCTATGTTTATAAAAAGATGTTTTGGTGCCTATCCCAGACCTGGAATCAGCCATTTATTTGAGAAATGAGTTTATGTTAAAGGTGAATTATATTGCAAGGCTATGTGAATGACAAGGATGCTCCTCATGCAGTCTCCATATGGGAGAGAAGAGTAGAGTAACTTAGTTACGTCTTCTCTGTGATGTGTTGGGTTAAAGATAAAGATGGAAAATTTCATTGGTATTTATGGTACAGGCTATTAGATGTGACTGCAACACATCTGGATTAATATAAAGTTAGAGAGAGACAAGGTGAGGTTAATGTGAGTGGCTTCCCCTGTACAAACTTGCTACAGGATGAATTTAAGTCTTCACTAACTTCTACATACTGCTCTGGATGAGCAGATACTGAGGATAGAGGGATGGCACTGGCAATTCTGGGCTTGCTATAGACTGAATGTTTATGTCCCCCCCAAATCCGTATGTTGAAATCCCAATTGGTAGTATTTAGAGCAGGCAGGACCTTTGGGAGGTGACTGGGTCATGAGGGTGGAGATCCCATCAACAGGATTAGTGCCCTTTGAAAGGAAACCACAGAGAGATCCCTTGCCCCTTCTGTCATGTAAAGACACAGAGAAAACAAAGTAGGGCATCTGTGATCCAGGAATCAGGCCCTTCCTAAATACTGCATCTGCCTTCACCTTGATCTTAGACTTTCCAAGCTCCGAAACTGAGAAATAAATTTCCGTTGTTTATAAGCCTCCCAATCTATAATTTATCACCGCATTGAGGTGCATGATAACTGCCCCACTGAATAAAAACTGAAAACAACAACTGAAAGAACTGTATAGGAAGAAAAATCTGATATCCAAAAGACATGAAATTGTCACCTGGAGATTTTTATAGCTAGTAGACTATTCAAGGTGGAAGTTTACATAGTGATTTGTGACACCTGTTTGCGATGGTGGCTGTATGAAAGGTTAAAAAGTTTACATTTGTTCACATTGTCCATAATTGTTGAATATTTACTGGAAATAAGAAGTGGGCCCAGAAACAAAAGAGTGAATGATGGTGAGCATGTCCAGGTCTGCTGTAAGTCTAAGGCTCTTGAAAAAAATTGGTCCATGGACATGTGTGCCTGTAGTACCACAAGGAATTTATTTATATAGTAGATACAGATACTTAATTATTTATGTGTCATTTCCTAGACTCTAATAGTTTAAAAGGAATGAGTCCGTAGGTTTCTTGACCCATTCAACCTTGATTGAGTGGATTAACCAAAGTAACTAGAGAAATACTGGGAGCTGTTTGTATACTTTTAATTGACTTCTTACGTCACAAGTCCTTTTCAATTTTGTTTTATGCTAGGTAGTAAAACAAAGTGAAAGCTATTTAATCTGATTCTGAATCACTGTTCTTGCCAGGCTCTGAACTCTAACAAGCCTCTGTAGTATAGCCTAGTTTAATTGGCATTAACAGTTTACACACTTATATATCCCACAATACAAAAGCTACTCAGGGATCATTTTTGTTTTAATAATTGCATCCCGAGGGCCTGGCATCATCCTTAATAAGCATGAAATAAATGAATGAATGCGTCTTTCAGGTGTATGTGGGATGGGCTTATAGATGAAGAACCCCAAATCCCCAGCGTTATATATCCCCAAAGATATACTATCAAAAAAATAGTAAGAATGAAATGAACATGGAATAAGCATGTTATAATGGGAAATTTGAGAGGTATTTCCAGAAAGAAACCTGTCTTTCTATAGATTGTATGTACAGTGTAGAAAGTCATGGAATCATGAAATTTGTGAATTGGACAAGACCTTGAAAATAGGGAATCAATATAATTCCCCAATACTACACAGTGGTGTATTTCTCAACTACACATAAAGTGTACATGAGAAGAGAGAAATCCAAGTTTCTATATTTCTAATTTAAAAGAATTAGTGGAGCCATTTACTAGACAAAAGCTGTGAAATCACTGAAGAGATGAACTCAGCCTGAAACATTCATAGTTGAGTGGATGATACACATCAGTTTAAACAAGTCTTCACAATAATTATTATTATGGAATTATAGTAGGAAAGACAAAGTGTGCTTCAGCTGTACAATTATTGTATCAACGAGTTTAAAGCATTAGAATGATGAGAGCTGTTGAACGATGCAAGAACAGTATTGATTTTTGATTTCTAGAGGTGTTCAAGTACAGTATTTTTCAGATTTCTTTACAGTACCTTTCCATTTCAGACATTATGTTTCCCTTTATTTTTTTTCTGTATGTACCCTTTGTATGCAGCTCTCAACTCTTTTTTAAAATTTTCTAGTCTTTTTTTTATCAGTTTAACAGAAGTAAAAGTCTTGAATTCTAATTTATTTTACAATTTTCTTTTCTTTCTGAATTTAATAGTATTTCATCAGTTTGGGGTATAAGTGAATAAAATATTTGAGAATCATTCAGAGCAATTCTGAAGAAATACTCAAGTGAATTTTATACCCACAACAAACCCAGCAACAATAAGTCAAAATTTATACTGGGCCAAATGCTTTTTATTTCCTTCCAGATGTAATTATGCATATACACAGATGGCAGGTAAAACAGCTCATTATGTAAAAGAAAGTGCATGGGCTTCCCTGGTGGTGCAGTGGTTGAGAGTCTGCCTGCCGATGCAGGGGACGTGGGTTCGTGCCCCGGTCCGGGAGGATCCCACATGCTGCGGAGCGGCTGGGTCTGTGAGCCGTGGCCGCTGGGCCTGCGTGTCCGGAGCCTGTGCTCCGCAATGGGAGACACCACAACAGTAAGAGGCCCGCGTACCGCAAAAAAAAAAAAAAAAAAAAAAAAAAAGAAAGTGCATGAATAACTGCTATACAGTAGTCTGAATAAAAGTAAGTTGTTTCACACACAAAATGGTAGAATAAAAGATGTAGTGAATTCTGTATCTAGTTTAGAAAGAGGGGATCTGATTGACATTTTAGTCTCAATTACACAAAACTGTGATAAACAATAGTGAATAAATGGTGGAGAGCACATCTAAACAGATGCTTATAATTGCAGAATGATGCAACCTGTCTCATTGAAGGTCTTGGGGAGTAGCTGAAACATTCAGATAAACACTGTTTAGCTGATGGAAAAGCTGGCCAACAAGCATTGCTGAACACCTAAAAAATCATAGGCAAGCAAGCATTCAGAACGGTTGCTGTGTTCTAACAAGGAGCAGACATCAAAACCAATAGTTAAAGCTATGAAACCAAGTGGCATCTATTTTCTCAGGACACAGAAGGCCATATAATGTAATGAATAGTGCTTTATATTTTCCTAATAAATAGTTTACTTTTTCTACCACATGTTTTAATTGATACTCATCTTGGATTATCACTAAACTAGAGATATAAAATTTTACTAAAATTTTGATTTTGTCTTTTACTATGAAAAACATAAAAAAGTTAATGAAGATAATGCATTTCAATTGCTGACTGTATGCCCAGATAAGAAAAGGAAAACTTTTAAAAATTAAAAAATTTATTTTCAGGGCTTCCCTGGTGGCACAGTGCTTGAGAATCTGCCTGCCGACGCAGGGGACATGGGTTCGTGCCCCGGTCCGGGAGGATCCCACATGCCACGGAGTGGCTGGGCCCGTGAGCCATGGCCGCTGAGGCTGCGCGTCCAGAGCCTGTGCTCCGCAACGGGAGAGGCCACAACAGTGAGAGGCCCGCGTACCGCAAAAAAAAAAAAAAATTATTTTCAAAATAAGACCTCTTCTCAATAATAACATTTTTAAAGGCTGAGCATGCACACCCTATTTTTGATGAAATGATATATTTTTAATCATTTAAAAATATTTCCAAATTTTCAAAAATGTGTCTGATTTTGAATTATATTGGGAAAAAAAAGATTACCTTGACCAAGGAAAAATATGATGAAAGTTTTGTAATTTTACTTTATATTATTCAGTTTGTGCATCTAATTACTTAATGAACAAAATGCCAACTACTGAGAACAGACATTTAGTGAAATAGTCAATATTTCTACTTAAGTCATTAGGGGTAAATGATTTAAACAATTTTAAATCTAAAAGCATACTTTCTGATGTATATATTTAAAAAAATCTTATCCACAATATGTGAAAGACTGTGAAAGAGTGTTTTCATCCTCTAGAATCAGAATGGAGACTAAGAATGTCATATCACTTACATAGAGTATCAAATTCCTCACAGTTTTAACAATTTTCTGAATTCAATAAGTTAAGCCCATCCATTGCTATACTTACTAGTACCCCTGGGTAAATCATTCTAAATAAAAAGCTTGCACAGGTGAAAGATAAGACTACATTATAGGCTATAGAGAAGCCACTCTTTAATATTTCAATTGGTAATTAATGACCACACTTCTTTATAATATGGATTATACACACACAAGAGAATAAGATTCTAACAGTGTAAACTTTGAGTTGCCCAACACACACATTCCCAACTGAAGTTGAACAAAGCCATGCTCTGCCTTCTTATTTCAATTCTCACACTGTAAATAAGTGTCCATTTCATGGTATATTTTAGTACTACAGTTCTTGCATTTTTGTGCTTTTTGTTGGTGGTTTTGCTGTCTGAAATGGCCCCCAAGCTCAGTGCTGAATCATTGTCTAGTGCTCCCAAGTAAAAGAAGACTAATGTATTAGGGAGAAAGCACACGTTAGATAATCTTCTTTCAGGCGTGAGTTGTGGTGCTGTTGGCCATGAGTTCAATGTTAATCAACAGTTTATATTAAATAAAGATCTTTAAAACAGAAACACACACAAAACAAGGCTATATATTGATTGGCCGATAAAAAACGTGTGATCAGAGGCTTGCAGGAAACTAACCCTGTATTTCTTCTGGGTGAAACGTTTCATTATTTGCTAATTTGGTGTTTGTTGTGACTTCATAGTATATAACTTACACAAATAAAGAGAACTGACTGCATTTCACTCAGCTGTTATAATGGGAAAGTAGCAACTGATGATACTTAAATAAATGGGTGTGGCTGAATGAGTACCAGGTATTCCTGAATGCTAGTTATATAAGGCGTTGTACTAGGCACAGTGAACTTTATAACATTTAAATGGATATATATACACACACATGCACATATAGATATAAACATTAATAGAAATAACAAACCATGTACTCACCTTTCTCTAGAACAAGGTATTAAGTAAAACATTCACAGACTGGAACACATAAACTACCAGAGGACTCCAGAGGAAGTTGACATAGGTTTTGACTGAAGGAGACCAAGGTAGGTTCTCCTTTAAGCTAATACTTAAGTTCAAAGGAAGGACACATATTGGACATGTAGAGATAGAAGTCATCCATCTCATGTAAGGTCAGCAAAGAAAGGACAGACTGCAGATGGTCCCCAACTTGTGGTTCCACTGAACGATTTTTTGACTTCACTATGATATGAAAGTGGTATGTATTGAGTAGAAATTATATTTCAAGTTGTGAATTTTGATCTTTTCCTGGGCTAGTGCTATACAGTGTGATACTCTCTCGTGATTCTGGGCAGTGGTAATAGCAGCTCCCAGTCAGCCTCATGACATGAAGGCGAACAACTGATACACTTATGACCATCCTGGACCCACACAACTATCCTATTTCTGACTTTCAGTACAGTATTCAATGAATTCCATGAGATATTCAACACTTTATCATAAAACAGGCTTTGTATGAGATGATTTTGCCCAACTGTAAGCTAATGTAAGTGTTCTGAGAACATTTAAGGTAGGCTAGGTGAAGCTGTGATGTTCGTTAAGTTGGGTATAGTAAATGTATTTTCGATTGATAGTTTAACTTATAGCAGGTTTATCAGGAAGTAACTCCATCATAAGTTGAGAAGGATCTGTAGTGGCCAGAAATTATTTAGTTTATTAAATGAATGGTTTGCATGTTAGCTTGGGTACTCCCAGAAGCAAATGCCAGGACAAAATTAAGTGTAGAAGGATTTTATTAGGAAAACAAACATGAGAGAAAATATGGAGAGGTCTGGAGAAGTCAGGGAGGGCAAGTCTGACCCTGAGTGATGGAGAGAGTGGAGGAAGATCGCTGTGAGGTCTATGGCCAATGTCAGCCTCAGAGGAGTCTTGTCTCTCCCAGGAACAAGCTGCTATGCTCACTAAGTGGCTGGGAGCCGTTCATGGGCAGCACATGCTCAGCTACACTCCTGATGGGGGAGCTCTTGTGGTCACCACAGACTGTGAGCTGAATGATTTATTTTTAATGAACCTTACAAAATGTGTTAAAATATTCATCTATGAACATTAAAAAATGTAGGTGTATTAGTTGTCACCCTTAGCCAGGCAAGATCTTGGAGTCTAAGCAAACAGAGTTTGAATCCTAGATACCACATGTATAGGGTATATATGCAAGATAACTAATGCCTCTGAGTCATGTTTCTTAATTTGTAAAATCATGATAATTATCCCAATCTCGTATTTGTTGTGAGGAATAAACATGACAATGCACGTAAATAGTCCGGCACTAATGCCCGGCACATAGGGGGAGCAAAAATGGTAATACCCTCCTGATTTTAAATCTAACAAAAAGTGCATTCTAAAAATTTTGAAAGATTATTCTATTCTCGACAAAGGAAATATATTTAACTTTAGGTAATCAATGTGAGCTCATTTCTAGTAATAGTAGTATCAATGAAATATTATGTCCTGATCTCTCTCTGTCCCTAAGGTTTGCTGAATGATTTGTAAAAATAATTTAGAAGGCAAGCGACTATACAGTCACTTGTCACAGAAGTTCATTTTGTCTGCATAACTCACGAAAGTCAGTATGGTTTCATTATGGAATTGTTCCATGGGCGATATGAAAGCATTTTCATATTGTCAACAAAATAACCATTGCACGAGAAATTATTACTCAGCACACCTATCCATTAACTAAAGTGTATACTTACAAACCATTAGGAAATGAAGGATATGTAATAAAGTCTCACTAAATTGATTTTTAATCTAGTTAGATTCTTAGGTTATTATTCTTTACAATTACAGGTACTAAGTTGCATATTCCAATAATTTTTCACTGGTATATTCAAAACATGCCACACGTAAAAATATTGACTATACAACTCTAGTGCATATATATACAGTTTAAATTAAATTTAAGGACACTTAGAAAATAATAAAGTTCCTCAGATTTCCTTTGGGAATTAAAACATATTTTTATATAGTGAAAACAAAATAATGACAAAATAATCTACCAACTGAATGTGGTCTGAAAAGTTTCTTTTAGTACTCCACTTGAGTAAATGTAATAAAACTGTATGTACAGAATCAAAATGTTGATTATTTTATGTTTAAAATCACCCTTAGTTTCAGAGGTAGAGAGCACAGAGCCAATTCTAAGTCTTAATTAGCACATATTCTTATAAATATGTTCCCTTTGCTAGCTACTACTCAAGAGGTTTCCTAGTCCTGAGAAATCTTCTTCCAGATAAATGTATTCGTTTAGGATGAGAACAAGACTGATTTATCCTATATCATGTGAAAAGATTTGTGATAATCAACACAGAACTCAGGAATGCCTTCAGTTTCAAATCACTGCCCATATAATAGAGGATGTAACCATAATTCAAACTGGAATTAAGCAGGTGCATAGGCAAGGCCATGCAATTTAGATAGAGGAACAGTGTGAGTGATGACATAGAATCAACAAATATGCATGGAGAATCTCTTGTGAGCCAGGACTATTCTAGGAACTGCAATATTGTAGTAGGTAAAATAATAAATCTCTCTCTTCCTGAAGCTTCCATTCTTGCAGGAGAGCACAAACAATAAACAAACAACAGAATTACCTATACTGTGAGAAGCTATAGACCACATTGGACTGGAGCACAGATGCTGGAGACAAAGTACAAGGCTCTGAATCTCCCCTCTGCCACTTTATTGTTCTATTGTTAGTCTAAGACTGACTCTTAGCAACGCCATGCCTTAAGCTCTCCACATGCAAAATGGGGTTAATAAAACTGTCTCCTAGTGTTGTTATGAGGATCAAAGGGGTTCATATAGGTAAAGTTCTTAGCACAGTGTATGGAACATAAAGTCTTAGAAATACCTGCTATTAATATTATTAATATCATTTATCAGACGGATAGAAGAGCTATGGGGGACATTCAGCAGTTATAGGGGAGGGTGTGTGGGTATTTGATAGAGGCTGGTCAGGGAAGGCCTCTGATTAAATGACACAAGCAGAGATCTAAAGATGATGATGAAGGAAGGCTTGCTGATCTTCGGAAGCAGAGTGTGCGGGCAGAGGGGCAGCAAGTACAAAGGCCGGTAGACCATTTTAGGAGCTTGGCTTTTACTGACATGGATATGGGAACAGTAGAGGAATTTTGGCAGAATATGACATGATTTAACATATGTTAAACAGATCACACTGCCTGCTCTAAGGAGAAGAGTCTCTCAAGGGTTGAAAGAGGAAGGCCTGTTAAGAAGGTATTGCAATAATCTGGGAGAGAGGATGGTGGATTGGACCAGGGTGGTACCAGTAATGATACAAAAAAGAAAAAAAAATTGAAGTCTAAGTCTATTTTGTAGATAGATCTGATGGGATTTTTTGACAGATAGGATCTGGGTTATAAAAGAGAAGTCAAGTTGTCTCCCAGGTTTTTATCATGAGAAATTTATCAATACAAACATAGTTTCCATTTAACAAGAAAGGAAGACCAGTGGATGGACAATGTTTAGGCCCCACTAAAAAATATAAACAGGAACACACCTCACTTAGATTAGCAAAAACATGGACTGAAAATGGGAAGTAGAAGATACACCATCTATGTACAGCCAAGTTCACGGAAGTCTTGGAGTTAAGCCAAAGATTTTATTTTGGAGGAGATTAGGGTTTTTTCAAACCATCCTTCCTTCCTTCCTCCCTCTCTCCCTCCCTCCCTATCTATTGATATTTTTCTTCCTTTCCTTCCTTTCTTTCTTTCTCTCACTAGATGATGATCTTTAACTTTTACTCAGAACTTTGTATGTGGATACTTTGAACTTATTGCAAAACAGAGTATGACTTTCCATCTAAAGTAAAATTTGCCACTTGAACAAAATAGAAGCTATTATAAAAGGATAGGCTTTGTAAGTCAGAAAGAGAAAAACAAATATCATATATTAACACATATATGTGGAATCTAGAAAAATGGTACAGATGAAACAGTTTGCAGGGCAGGGGTAGAGACACGGATGCAGAGAACAAACCTATGGACACCAAGTGGGAAGTGAGGGTGTGGGGGTAGTGGCGGTGGGATGAATTGGGAGATTGGGATTGGCATATATACACTGATATATATAGAAGAGATAAGTGATAAGAACCTGCTGTATAAAAAATAAATAAATAAAATTCAAAAAAAAAAAAGATAGGCTTTGTAAGAACCCCCTTGGGTTTTCTTCTTTGTTCTCCTCTAACCAGAGTGCATGAGACACTGTGAAGGGCCCCTCTCTGTCACCACTTGTATCTTTTCCCCACATCTAGCATCTACTTCTTGTGATGTTTTAGAGTGTCATAGGTAGCATCTTAAAAATTTGTTAAGTGTATTCATTCCAATTCTTCATAAACAATGGGCTTAGAAGCTATTCTTGAATTTCTGGGATGTTTTTTCATTTAACGTTTCACTAAAATAATTTGAAAACATTTCAGTATAACTTCCTTTCATTTTAATATATAAAGTTATTTTCCCTTGTGATTTTCTCATTAGAAACATCTCTAAAAGCTAATGCTGAAAGTCACAGGAACATAATTTAAAAAATGAGAGGTCATCCTTTGAAAACTCAAAAGTAGTTAATCATCAAGTTAGAAAAGAAGTGATATAATTTGCTACACTATTTTTAGAAAATGTGTATTTTTGCTGGTTGTATCTTTTAGAGGAAAAAACAATCTCAGAGACAAAGCTGAAATGCTTTGTAAAAAAATTATATTAGGGGACTTCCCTGGTGGCACAGTGGCTGAGAGTCTGCCTGCCGATGCAGGGGACACGGGTTCGTGCCCCAGTCCGGGAAGATCCCACGTGCCGCAGAGCGGCTGGGCCCATGAGCCATGGCCGCTGAGCCTGTGCGTCTGGAGCCTGTGCTCCGCAACGGGAGAGGCCACAACAGTGAGAGGCCCGCGTACCGCAAAAAAAAAAAAAAAAAAAAAAAAAAAAATTATATTAGTTAAGTAATATAAAAAGCTAACATTGCAACTAAACTGATAGTACCACTTTGCAAGTTCATAAAAATGTGGAGTAAAAGGAAATCCTGAATCACACAATCCATTATTTTGTGAAAAAAATTTAGATTCCTAAGAGATTTTAGAAACTTGAATTTACAATTATTGCTATATATTTTAATTTAGATTTTTTCCCCCTCTATTATCCTTGCTTTACAAAACTTTTTCTTTCTTTTAGATATAATGCTTTACCTTTGATTTAAACACTCAGTGTAAATAAGTGGAATGATTGTATGACAAAGATATCTGAGTATCAACAAATCTATTTTTTAAAATTAAAGGTAAAATTGATTAGTAAAACATAGGGCCAGGGTACATGTACTGATGTTACATATCAAATATAATTGCTCCATATTTAGTTACCAAAAAAAATGCTTTCAACTTAGACACAGTCTCAGTATCAAACCAGATAGATAACTAGATTCAAGTCCCTCTCCCATCACCATACTAGGCTGGAACATAAAGTTCTCCAATTAGGAGGAATCAGAACAGAGATTTACTACTCTGCAATTTGCAAATGGAGCCATTCCTAAGGTAATACAGAACTGGTATTAGGATGTTTCAAAGGAAAAACACAATTTAGAAAAGGCTTAAATACAATGGATAATAACTATCACAGAGTCAACTACTTATAAGTGATCGCAGGGGATCAGAACATGTAACATCTTGATTTATGTGTTGTCTACTGAACCAAATTCAAATAACTGAAAGAAACTGCAATGAATAATTTCATGAAATAACATCAGTAAATAAACTGACAGTGATACATGGAAACTGGAATTCGAAACACTGAACAAGGATTATATCAAGAGGTCACTTTGCACACTTTGCAGAGATAAAAAGAAACAGATCTGACCCCTTGGTGGCTATATATATATATATATATATATATATATATATATATATATATATATATTTCATCTTATCACCAGGAGAAAGGATGAAAAGTGGAAAAACAAGTGATCAGTGAACTTCCTGGTTATTCTCTGCTTATCTATCCTTGAAACTCTGGATTTTCAGACCTGGGGGTAGAATGGAGTTGCTTGTTCCTCTTAATCCCTTACAAAAAAAAGAAAAAAGAAAAAAAAATTCATCTATTAGAGAATCTCTTGCTACAATGCAGTAGAATGGCTGCAGTAAATTTTAAATGGCAGACCATGTAATTGGGCCACTTTGTGACCTGGCACAGAAACTCCCCTGTTTCCACTTCGGTGGCCAGTGGCCATGTAAGTAATGTAATTAATGTAGAGATTTCCACCAGACTGTTGGAGGCAGAGGTAAAGCAGCTTAGAACTAAGAGTCAGCCTGCCTTCCAGAGATGTGCATTGGTGAGAGGCAAGTACCATGCAGCAGAAGCAGCAGGGCAGACATCCCCAAGGGATGCACAGCTGATTTTCTATGGGTAAGAACCTCCGTAAAACTTCATTAGGGGATCCTGGTCAGCAGAGGATTGCTGAACTTCCCTGGGAGCAACCAATGAACATTGCCTGTGCTAAGAAAACAGTTTGTGGGTTTCTTGGGCAAAGAAAGCAACAAGGATAAGCGTTTGCTCTTGCAGAAGGGGTAGGGAGATGTTGGCAAGGAGTCAGCAAAGATGGTATCAGAAAGCTAAGCACTTGAGGGTGAAGGAGAGTGTTTTGAGAAGAAATGCTGAAGGACAGAGCAGTTACAAAACCAAGAGGTTCAAAAATGAGACTAAACATACCAGAGAGAGAGAGAGAGAGAGAGAGAGAGAGATTGTTTCAACACAAAGAGCTGAGTGACCTTGAAGGGACATATTTAAGTGCCTCTCCAACCTCCAACCCCATCAGTGAGAACAGGATTCCAGTGTCAGGTGCAATAAATTTGGAAAGTAAAGAAAGCAGCTTTTTGGGGCACATTTAAGTTGCAATGTGTACACTTTGACAAACCCCTCCACATAGCAAGCTCTCTTGGAAAATCGAAGTCAACTGAAAAATAAATTCTGACATAATCTTATCTTTCACAAGACTAACAGTTGCCAGTAGTCCTACTTATTTAGTTCAGGGATAGTTTCGTGTTTTATTCAAAAGAAGTTTCTTCAGTCTTTGCTCCTTAACTACATTCTGTGTCAACAGCTGTCATTTCAGTTTTTGGCAGCAGAGTTGTTATGAAAATTGACCTACAATGAGTCATATTACCTCATCCAGGTAGATTTATGAGGTTTAAACAAGTGATGCTACTTTTCATAGTGAACACTTTAGGTCCAAAAGGAACATGCATTTTGTTCCATCATAAGATAGAGCACTAGATTTTCCTGTAGAGTTACTTCTCATACTGTTTAGTTAAATCATTCTATTTTATTCTGGTAGACATTGGCTACTTATTTTATACTATATATTAAATTTACTTTTTGACTCTTTACAATGATCTGAAATTATTAAAGCTATCATATTTATAAATTTTAACTTACCATGCTTTCCTTTGCTCAGAACTTATCCCAAATTTTGCAATCTTTTGTTCTCTAAATTTGTCAGAGTTAAAGGAAATATCAAAATTAGGGAGGGGAAGAATTTCTAAAATGTACTCAGATAGCAAAACAAAATATCCATTTTTTCAAGATATGACTCATTTACTGGGCAAGGAAAGTAGAGGTCACAATCTTCAAGTTGCCTTAAATAGGATCCTAGATTCTTAATTCTACTATTTGCATGATAATAAAAAAAGAAATTTATGGATTATATTTACAGTCTCTTATCTAAATATAAGGCAAAATGAGACAGATAAATTCTATCTAATTCAATAAATTAACAGAGTTGTTAGAATGTTCTGTAATCATTATGCTAGAATCATCTGTTATGGTAGTTGACCTCAAAACATTCAGTTGGAGGATGCACTGTTTGTAGATCAACAGAAGCACCAAGGAATAGGTCACTGGCTATGGAGTAAGGCCAGCTCTTTGCATGTAGGTGAAATGAAAATGAAGGAAGAGAACAATTGCCTGATCTCACAAAATCATTAACAAAATCTGAAAGAAAGTTCGTCCTCAACAATACTATGTAAGCACTGTGAAAATGAAGTGATCCAGTTAATTTTGTCAATGCTAGCATGCCCTAACAAAATTACTTCAAATTATGATATCTTTGTGTGTGCATGGGTCTGTTGGTAGAATTCTTGAAGGATATTGCCTTTTGGGTATTGGATCCTGAGGCCTCTTTATATGTGACACATTATAAGGGAGATTTTCTCCCACCGGCTACTATGCCATATCCTCAGTTAGTTGAAGCCAGTAGGCTTTTTATTAAAATCAAGTAAATGATTCCTCATTTGAATTTAGAAATAAATGCTATGTTTGAAGTAAAAAATTGTGAACAGCTTTTAATTACATGTTATGTATCAGTGGATTATTTTTGCATGGACAACCCAGCCTTTGTAAATGTCTTTACAACTTCCAATTAACCTAAGAGAAGAAAGCTCTTCCTGGTGGCTCTTCCAGGGAACAGCCATCACATCCCATGCCATTCCTACTGCCTTCCCTATGATGCCTACACAAGGTACACCCAGATTTTCAAGAACACATAGGCTGTAGAATGGTTCCATATCCCTTGCTCTCCTACCAACCGTGTGAAGCATATACTGACTAAGGTGGTGAAAAACTGGAACCTTTCTTCTCTTTGTAACCACAATTTTCTCTGCCGCCCCTCCACTCGACCACTTTTCATCTACGGTTGGTAGATAATGATGTACCATGTAAATTATGTTCTCTACGAAAATTCTGACCATTTAGAAAATAAAATAAAATAAAAATGTGTTTAATTCCATTTTTATAATTTAAAAATTAGTCTCTATTGTGCACGTGTACCCGTGTGCGTGTGCAGGTACAATGTGAACATTCTAGAAGACTCGGAAGTCAGAGATACTTGAGCTCAAAGACAACTTCAGTTACTTACTAGCTATGGAAGAGTAACAGTTTTTCTGAGCTTCAGTTCTTTAATCTGTTAAATAGCGTTGTTCAGTGTCAGTATTTTGGAAGGTTGTATTAAATGGTATAATAATGATAATATGTACTGAGCACTTACTATAGGCTACGTAATGGGCTAAGTGAATTATATTAACTATCTCATTTTACCTCAAAATAAAATCTATACTTAACATGAAAAAAGAGCAACTTTTAGTAACTTGAAAACTCAATCTTTGTGCAAGTAATACCAAATCCTGATCTACTGAACACACGAAAGTAAACTGGTGGCCACAGAATATTTTAGAGTTTTGAGCAAGTGCTACTGGATATTATCCTGGTAATGCAGTTCAATAACATATTTCAAGTCAACCAATGTTTTTGACAGTTATCCGTCATGATGTCTGTGACTATATCAACAAGATTTGCAAAAGCAGAGAAAATAAAATTGAAAAAAGAAATTCATTTTTATGGCTCAGATATATTATAAAACCTTGACCAGAAGGTCTCAAGAAAGTAAGGAGGGACTTGCAATTTTAGAATTTATTATCCCATTGATAATCCTATGCAGAGTACATGATTAAGGAGATAAGGTTACATCTGAAAGGCAGAGAGTCTGGTTAAATAAGCAGTAGGTTTCCAGTGCCACTATATGCATTGTAAATAATACTTTTTTTTATAATAGAATCTTCCATGGGTCAGAAGATTAAGGCTTTATCTTTCAAAATAACTACCCTACCTCCACCATATTTAACAACTACCTTAATCCGAATTTCTAACAATGAACTAACCTCTTATGGGAAAATTAAAAACACATATTTGGCATAATAATATAGTAAAGTGATTTTTAGTACCTGTAAAGTACATCAAATGTAAATTTTCTCTAACAACCAATTCTAAAATTGGAAAATTTAGTGTCTTCTGTATAAACTTGATATTTGATCAATTATCAGAATATATTTATTAAGTGGATTAAAAGGAGAATTTTGAAAAAAAGGAGTGATTCAAAACAACTTATAACTTTTCTTTAAAGAATGAATGTAGTCATGCTCTCAAACTCAAATGTCCTTATAATTAAAGAACAGCCTCAATTTTTTTTTGCTGTTTCAAATGTTTGAATATCTATAATTCCCATCCCCCCAATCTAAGCAATACTATTTTAAATTTGATCATTTTCTTAGAGAAGATAAAGTGCAAAAATTGCAGACTTCCGCCAGCTCTGTTTCTTAAAGGGAATTACAATCTTTAGTCATTAGCTTCAAACATCAAAACACAACAGATTCAACACGCCAAACAAGGCAGGCCAGCATGATGGCAGTTCCCCACCCCACGAAAAACAGTGTGATCACCTACTAATTGTCTAATTGGTGTGCATTTTACATAAATCAATTATCTTCAGTTAAAGACTCCAGAGTTCCATTGTGAGCTTTCTGCATGTTGGATCCTACACTGCCGTCACCTTGGAAGATCATCCTATGGAAACACTTAATTCAGTTGACATTGTTGACATTAACTTCACATGTAAGTGGCTTCTACAGACCAATAAGAAAACCTTAAACTCTGTGTATTCTTTTCTGAGCATAGGTAATCTATGGATACAAACCTGGAAAGACACATATTCATATAAAGTCCCAACAAAATGAATATCTTTATAGTTGTGATTTAATATATTTTAATTATCTATGTTCAGTAATCCTAAAACTACATTTTAGAGGAAATACAATCTTGGCTCAATTATTTTAAGTGAAAGCAAGACTATGCTTTTAAGCATATTTACATTCATTTATTTTCGAATTCCTCGTACCTTCTGATGAGTTTTATTTCAAGGAGTGGAGAAAAGTAAAAGATATTTGTTAAAATGTTCATTGAGCAAATAGATGTTCCTAAGACTTTTGTTGAAATAATTAATGTTCATTTTGGTTACAACAGAGAAAAACAACTGAAATATGCACGTAATGACATAAATACACACGTATTTCCTTGCTTTGTCAGCTGAGAAGGCCTAGAAACAGTGACATTCCAGTAATAATGAGCACACCTAGTGCTTAGATCTTGGGTTATAATACCATTCTCCATTGAAAGGAACCGGTCTCCTTGGAGAAACTGCTTATTTTAGGGCTAGGGAATATACCAAATGAGTCTGGGGCATCTTACAGGCAGTGCCAGAAAGTAAGGAAGTATTTAAAAACAAACAAACAGACAAAAACTTCAAAGATGGGATTTGTCCATGTGACACAGAAGCCAACCATTAAACTCCCAATGTCCAAAGCTGGAAAAATTCAAGGGAGAAACTAAATTAAGTAGTACTGGCTTATACTTCAAAGTATAAAATAAATATCCATGAGTTTACATTGATAAAACAAATGATTGAATAAATAAACAAATAAGTAAATACATATTTCATGCAGGAAAATTTCAAATAATATATGTACATATTCCTTACTCTTTAACTGTAGACTGTGCATAGTGACTTCCTTCCAAAGTGTACAGTATAAAAAGGAGGAAGCAAAGGTAACTTCATAGTGGAGAAACTTGACAGATGGTACTTCAGCTAAGGTGATTAGTGATGACATTACCAATCATTGTAAGTCACGTTGACAGTATGTACCTTTGATGCCATGTGATGGCACTTTACCTCTATGGTCTTCTTCCCAGTCTGATCATGAGAAAAACATCAGACAAATTTCCGTTGAGGGCTATTCTAGAGACTGCTTGACCACTACTTTTAAAAGTGTCACAGTTGTCAAGAACAAGAAAATTCTGACAAACTGTCACAACCAAGAGGAACCTAAAGAGATGGGATAACTAAATGTCATGTGGTATCCAGGATGGGAACAGAAAGTGTTCATTAGATAAAAACAAGAAAATCTGCATTAATTATGGACTTTAGTTAATAAAAACATATCAATATTCCTTCCTTAATTGTAATAAATGTATCATCCTAATGTAAGATGTCAGTAACAGCAGAAATTGGGTTTGGAGCATATAGGAACTCTCTGTATTATCTTTGCAATTTTTCTGCAAATCTAAAATTATATTAAAGTAAACAAAAAGAAGAGAACATATCTTTTGTAAACAATAAGGAGTTTAGGTAAAGTAAAATGCAGCTCTGCCCTTTTCTGTAGGAGCATTTTTAAGTATTTATCCAACCAGGGTCCTGGCTTAAGTGTAGATTCTTCTCTTTGCTGTTCAGACATGTTTGTGCTTCCTTCCTGCTAAATCCATAATTCTTTGCATATACTTCTACTAAAAACCTATATCCTGATTAATGGTGTATAGTTAATATCTCTATCTCCCCTTGTCCACTTTAATACTTTAGGGAGTTAACGAAATCTATCCATCCTTATATCTGCGAGCATTAGCATAGTGCCTAACATGTAAGAAAACTGAAACATATGTTGAATGCCTACAAACATATATAAATAAATGAATAAATATATACACAATGCCTTAAATTCAACTATACTCATGGAAATCAAAGACATTTTATCATTCAGCAATATGTATTAAATTGCTATAGTGAGGTAGATTATGTGGCTTCAAACTACTAATAATTTTTGTCAGTACAAGTATAATTGTGATCTCCAATTTATGAATGTTTTTCACTGTTCATGGGTCAAACATAATGCTAGCCTTAGTTGTTATGCATAATTACAAAATTACTAACCGTGACATTGATGTATGTAAGATAGTTTATTTTGGCAAAGTATCCTTTTATAATTTGGTCACAAATGTCCTTTTAGCTTTATCTGCAATTACTCTAATAAACCCTATAAAACTGACTTTTCCTTGAAACTGCATTCTAACTCATAGAATACACATATGCTATGCCTCTGCCAGGAATGCTCTTTCCATCTTCCCAATTTGGACACTTCCTATTCACACTTCAAGACTAATGTTGAACTGGTGATTGTGAAACACAATATGAGCTCTGACATAAACATATGGTAGTTCTCAAACATTTATAAATTTGCTTCTAAGTTCAACTATGCAAGCCTAGCTATATCTTTTATGAGTCCAGAATTTCAGACAAAAGGGTTCAGAATGCCCTACATTCTCTAAAAAGTAGATTGGAAAACAGTCACTATGACTGAGAAACCCTTAGAGCCAAGTTGCAAATTTCTCTTCTCTATTTAAAAAGGAAATTCTTATCTGCATTCTTTGGGTTTCAAATGGGTTGTTAAAAAAATGGTGAACATAAATATAAATTTAGATCTTTTACGTTTCTTATATTGATTTAAGAAAAATTCTTATTGAAAATAAATTTCCAAATGCCCAAGATTTCAGTTACCTTTTCTTTCATACAGTCTATTGAAAAAAATTTTTGTTTTTCGTGGAGATTAAGTTTGTCTCTACTCTTGTCCACATGGCAACAGTTTTTTTTTCTTCTGATCAGATTCCACACTATTTTCTCATATCTAGAGATGTATTAAGATGGAACATTTTTGCTTGAACTTAATGTGATCTTCAACACTTTTAACCCTCAGTTTACCTATATATCAAATTTAAAGAGTGAGAGTGAGGTTTAGAGTATGAAGAATCAAAAGTGAAATTAAAATTTCACCAGTACATTGATACATTTTGGAAAGGCTTTTTAACTGATAGTAGTTTAAATACTCTTTCTCAGGCAAAATAGTTGCCATTCACATATTTTGAAATTACATATGGCAGAAATGCTAAAGCTGGTCTTAAGATTAACTATACATTTAAATCCAGAGAAATACAGTCTGTCTCATGTCAACAAGCACGATAAAGCCAGAATCATATTTTAAAGTTTCTTAGAAAGCATTACAAATGGTAAAAATAATAAAAGCATTCACAAATATTACTTGTTAGAGCAATTAACAAGTACATGCACTATACCTATACCATTTGTAGCACTTATCATTTTGCATTTAATTACATGCCATTCCTCACTTTCTTAGGAGAGTGTCAATTCTTTACAATGAGGATCATAACTTATTCATCATTACATATTTAACAACTAAATACTAATAAGATAGTAATAATAATAATAACTGAAGTTAGGTTTTTTAAGTTTACTAAGCAGGTACTATGTTCAGTCTATTGTTTGTTTTACTAATTTAATCCTTTAAAAACCTATAAAGTAATTATGTTTAATCCTCTTTTGCAGAACATATATGTGGTTTTAAAGAGATTAAGAAATTTGCTCAACATCACACTACCGGAAAATGGATGATCTCCTTTAAACCCAGACGTTTTTATTATAGAGCTCATACTCTTAAACTTTACACTGTGACACAATTTATTCATTCATTCAATAAGTAGGTGGAAAATGTACTATATCTGTCAGATATTACAAGATACCAGGATGCATCAGTGAATAAGACAAAATCTATACTATCACGGATCTTACATCACAGGAAATAGGAAAGAATTCAAACAATAAACAGGTATATAAAAAATATACAAGGAAATATCATAGTAATATGAAAAATGTTCATGACAGTGTCTTTGAAAATATCAGTGAGATAATTTCCCTTAAATATAGACTAACATAAGCAACAAGAAAAATGAAAATTCTTAACAGATTGAGAACATTTAAGATGAATTTAAACTTTAAACTACAGCTACAGAAAAAAGCAATGGGACAGTCTTATGGTGATGTAGACTTTTATCAACTTTTAAATGTTTTAAAGTGATGTACAGTTTTACTGTCTTTAAAGAAACTATTATTTCCTACATTGTACAAATAGTTTTAGAGTTAGAAAAAGAGGAAAAGCTCCCTGGGTATTTTACAAAGCTGCTAAAATATTCATTAAAAAGCCCCAAAAGAAATTGAGAAATCAAAATTATCAGTCAACCTCAGTTATGAAAAAGATGCCATGATTCTAAAGAAAATATTATTAATGAAGCCAGGAAACACACACACACACACACACACAGATGTATATATATATACTGCATGATCAACATAAAAAATATATATCTGGAGAACATATTATGGCTAAGTACTGAGACTTTTGCTTTATATCACTGTATTAACAGATTAAAGGAGAAAACAAATGTGGTTACTTCAACTATGGCAGAAAACTATTTATTAAAATACAGCAGACATAATTCTTTTAGCCAAGTGGATAAAAATTCCTTTTAGAAAATTAGGAGAAAATAAAATCTTCCCTATGCTAATAAAAATATTAAAATACACAGCAAACATTATTCTATTCATGAAACAGTAGAATTAGTCCATTTAAAGAAAACATGAAAAAATTCACCATTTTACTAAGGGGCTGAGTCAGCAAAGTAGGATATGAGTGAAAAAATAAAACTATAATGATTGGAAATAGGAAGAAATAAACTTGGATGCATTTTAGAGGATATGATTGTCTACAGAGAAAGTAAAAGAAAATCCACAAACTATTGGAATTAGAAATGAAAAGTATTCCCATCTACCATAAAGTGGTATAAAATCCAATTTTAAACAATACCATTTATAAAGCCAGACAGAGGAAGAAAATACTGTGTGATACCACTTATATGTGGAATCTAAAAAATACAACAAACTAGTGAATATAACAAAAAGAAGCAACTCACAGATATAGAGAACAAACTAATGGTTACCAGCGTAGCGGTGGGGGAGTGGGAGGTACAAACTATTGGGTGTCTTTCTCTGACTGACTTCACTCAGTATGACAATCTCTAGGTCCATCCATGTCACTACACACTACTGTACATAAAGTAGCTAACTAATAAGAACCTATGGTATAGCACAGGGAACTCTACTCTGTAATTACCTGTATGGGAAAAGAATCTAAAAAAGAGTGGAATGTAGATGTATGACTGATTCACTTTGCTGTACACTTGAAACTAATGCAACATTGTAAATCAATTATACTCTAATAAAAATTAATTTAAGAAAAACTATTGGGTATAAGATAGCCTCAAGTATGTATTGTACAACACAGGGAAATATAACCAATATTTTGTAATCACTGTAAATGGCAAGCAACCTTTAAAAATTGTATAAAAATTTTAAAAATTAAATAAAAACAATATCATTTATATATAACTCCTTACCACTTCAGCGTATGCTGAACAAAGTGACTTCCTTCCAAAGAGTATATAATAGAAAGAGTTTTAAAAAAATAAAAGGCATAGCTTTGCAATGGGGAAACTTGACAAACATTACCTCAAGCCAAATGATCAAGGTTAACGGCAATAATGATAGTCATGTTGATAGTACATCCTTTTGACATGGTAGATAAAAATGGCATTAATCCCTCTGTCTCCCTTCCAGAAATCCACAACTCTAGTTTAATTTTTAGAAAAACATCAGACAAACTCCAACTGAGGATACCTAAAAACACCTTAGTAGTACTCTTCAAAACTTTTGAGATGACCAAAATAAGGAAAGTCTGGGAAACTAATCAGAGAAGGACAAAGAGTCTTAAGGGCTAAATGCAACTTGATATCCTGCATAAGATCCTGGAACAGAAAAAGTTCATTAGAGAAAACTACAAAATCCAAAACTGTGTGGAGCTTAGTTAATAACAATATATTAAATATTGGTTGGTTAATCATGATAAATGTACCATAGTGCTGTAAGATAATATTTAACAGGGGAAACTGGGTTTGAGGTATATGGCAATTCTATTACATTTTCCATTCATCAGTACATCTAAAACTATTATAAAATGAAAAGTTTACTTTAAAATGCCACTTATACCAAAGGATACAATTCACCAAGGAACAAAACTAATAAATATGTTGATAGTTTACTAAGATCATTGAAGAAAACAGAAGAAAGTAAAATAAGGACTAAGAAGTATATAGGAAGCATAGGAAGCATAGGTATATAGGAAGCATAGGAAGACTAAAAATTATAAAAATAGATATTTCCCTAGTTAATCTGAATTACATGCAAAATTACAATTTGCATTTTCTTCAAAGAACTGGTAAATTTATTCTAAAATTCATAATGAAAAATAAAACCAAGAATAGAGGTTAACCAAGCAAACATGCTTCCAACATCCTTACAGCTATTTGGGTTTTTGATATATGTCAGAATGGCATTACGAAGTAGGAAGGAAAATACTTGTTATTCAGTACATTGTTGGAGATAATTGCCCATCCACACTGAGGGGTGCAAGGGATAGTACGTAAAAGTATGTCTCCACATCACACCAAACTGCAATTAAATTCCAGGTAAATTAATACTCAAATGCAGCAATGTGCATAATAAAATTGTAAAATAATTTTAAATAAACTAAGAGAATTCTTTTGATAACATCAGATAATTCCAACACGCAAAGCAAGAAAAGACTTTCACCTGTAGGTGAAAGGAAACATTGCAATGAAAACTAAAACTACCCACCAAACTAGAATTTCCCAGACATGCTCTCATATTGAGTTAAAAAAGAGAATATAGCAAGCTTTCACAGAAATGATTTTATAGAGTGCTGTTTTAAAGTTTTGGCTTGACTTTAAGAATACTGAATTTTCTTACACAATTGTTAAATATTGCCCCATTTCAAACCCATTTTTCTATATGATCGGGCTTTGTGATAAGGAAGCTATGAGTCTGCAAACCACATTTTTCCTTTGCCAGTTGACTCCCTCTTATTCTAACAATACAGGGTACTAAGAGGCCTGGAGAAGGAAGAAGGAACACATTGCCTTCCTCTTTGCTTCCTTTTTCTGTTTTCTCTTTCTCTTCTTGTCAGCATCCCTTCTGGAGCCTGTTTTTTTCCTTCATTTTCTTTTCTTACCACCCTTCCAGGAGTAGTATGTTCCAGTTTTCGGTGTGCCAACAATTGCGGAACCAGCCTCATAGTTGGTTCAGAGACGACAGCGCTAGCCAACTGAAGTCCCTTCTATGAGGTCCGGGTCCCCGGTCCCAGGGGTCTCCCCTCTCCCAACCTTTACACATTAGAAATTCTCACACTTCTTTTTGGTAGTTGCTTCCCATTATTTCTACCTGTGTGATATTTCTGTGTTTCATTTTTGCCTTTTTATTTTTTTGAACATCTTTACTGGAGTATAATTGCTTTACAATGGTGTGTTAGTTTCTGCTTTATAACAAAGTGAATCATAAATACATATACATATATCCCCATATCTCCTCCCTCTTGCATCTCCCTCCCACCCTCCCTATCCCACCCCTCTAGGTGGTCACAAAGCACCGAGCTGATCTCCCTGTGCTACGTGGCTGCTTCCCACTAGCTATCTATTTTACATTTGATGGTGTATATACGTCCATGCCACTCTCTCGCTTCATCCCAGCTTACCCTTCCCCCTGCCCGTGTCCTCAAGTCCATTCTCTACGTCTGCGCCTTTATTCCTGTCCTGCCCCTAGGTTCTTCAGAACCATTTTTTTTTAATATATAGATTCCATATGTATGTGTTAGCATACGGTATTTGTTTTCCTCTTTCTGACTTATTTCACTCTGTATGACAGACTCTAGGTCCATCCACCTCACTACAAATAACTTAATTTCGTTTCTTTTTATGGCTGAATAATATTCTATTGACCATATGTGCCACATCTTCTTTATCCATTCATCTGTCGATGGACACTTAAGTTGCATCCATGTCCTGGCTATTGTAAATAGAGCTGCAATGAACACTGTGGTACATGACTCTTTGAATTATGGTTTTCTCAGGGTATATGCCCAGGAGTGGGATTGCTGGGTTGTATGGTAGTTCCATTTTTAGTTTTTTAAGGAACCTCCATACTGTTCTCCATAGTGGCTGTATCAATCTACATTCCCACCAACAGTGCAAGAGGGTTCCCTTTCCTCTACACCCTCTCCAGCATTTATTGCTTGTAGATTTTTTGATGATGGCCATTCTGACCGGTGTGAGGTGATACCTTATTGTAGTTTTGATTTGCATTTCTCAAATGATTAGCGATGTTGAACATCCTTTCATGTGTTTGTTGGCAATCTGTATATCTTCTTTGGAGAAATGTCTATTTAGGCCTTCTGCCCAATTTTGGATTGGGTTGTTTGTTTTTTTAATACTGAGCTGCATGAGCTGCTTGTAAATTTTAGAGATTAATTCTTTGTCAGTTGCTTCATTTGCAAATATTTTCTCCCATTCTGAGGGATGTCTTTTCATGTTGGTTATGGTTTCCTTTGCTGTGCAAAAGCTATTAAGTTTCATTAAGTCCCATTTGCTTATTTTTGTTTTTATTTCCCTTTCTCTAGGAGGTGGGTCAAAAAGGACCTTGCTGTGATTTATGTCATAATGATTCTTTATGTTGACATATATTAAATCATTATTGAATTATTAAAATAAACGGAGTTGTTTTTCCTTTCTGCATTTTTACTGATTCAAGAAAAATTTTAAAGTTTTCTTTGGTTTTAAGAATATTTTTCTTCAACTGAAATTTTTTTCTGTTATCTATTTCTAGAAAATTAAAACCACGTAGGATATCTGTTTCTGTTTTTACCCTAGCAACCTAAAAAATGAACCAAATACAACGTGGACTTTCATATATTATATAAATAAACATCTATTAATTTTACTGAATATATTTGTCAACAATCTAAACTGTTGCCCATCTGAAGCTTTTGTCAAGGAGGAAATTTATGGACCCAGAAATAGAGAAACAAGTTTAATTTTGGTGCCAATATGACTTTGCCAATGTCTTGATTATCAGGAATAAGTTTGACTAATTATTGTATACCTGAATCTATCCAATATATTACCAATATACTATCCAGTATTTTTAAATTGGATGTTATTTATTTAGGACTTTTGCAACATGGATTTTTTATTAGTTTGCGAAAAGATATGACTTTTTAAATCATATAATTCAAAACAGTTTAAAGACCACGAGAAATTATTGTATTGACTCCTTGATTTTTTTGCATGGATTGTGCTAATTAAATTTTAGTCTTTCAAGCATATGTTATAATTTAGTGCAATGACATATAAAATTTTATGTAGGATTCAGTGTTCATAATACTCTCATAGGATCCACTGTACCACTGAAATTAAACTAATAATGCTGAAAAGGATGTTTACCTTCAAGATCCTTGTGGCACTTTAAAAGATCAATCAACTTGGCACTTCTGAAAATTTAAATTAAATTGATGATGTCTCATTGCACTCTGATGATTATGATTACATAGAAGCAGAAAACAAACATTAAGGAAACTAGCTCTGAAAGGCTAACTGATAGAAAACATGATAGATGCAGTGTAGATATTGTGATTTTTGTTCCCCACCGATAGAGTAATAAATCATTTTAATTTTCTCTTTATTAATATCTGAAAAAAAGACAAAAGTATTTAAGATAAGATAAAAGAAAAGCAGTTGAATTTTAAATATAAAAATTGTAGGTGTTCTTATAATACTAATTTACTATTCAAATAATAATTTCAGGATAAGTCCAAAATTATTTAATTTTAGATTATAAACTATAAGTATATATCCACATTGTTTATATACCAAAGTATAAATGATGATTCTAAAACTGTATTTTTTTTACCATATTCACCATTTTTAAGTGTACAGTTCAGTGTGTATTAAATACATTCCTAATGTTGTGCAACTATTACCACCATCCATCTCCAAAATTCTTTTCATCTTATAAAACTGAAACTCTATATACATAAACTCTGTACCCATAAAATAATAACTCCCCATCTCCCTTCCCCCAGCCCCTGGCAAGTGCCTTCTACTTGCTGTATGCTCTAAATACCTTATGTAAGTGAACTCATACAGTATTTGTCTTTTTGTGACTGGCTTATTTCACTTAGTATAATGTCCGCAAGGTTCATTCACGCTGGGAGAAAATGTCAGAATTTCATTCCTTTTTTCAGACTGAATAATATCCCATTGCATGTATACACCACATTTTGTAAAACTGTATTTTTTTAAACAAAAACAATTATCAACCAAAATTACAGCTTAAACAATTAACAATTTACATTGATATCACTTAATGGTAATTTATTTTCCTTTAAAATTTTAATACAATTAGACTGAGAAAAAATTAATCATTTTAATTGATGCAAAAGGGTGTTTTCTAAAGGTCAATATCCATTATTGATTTTTAAAGCTTAGTTAATTCAGATTAGAATATTTTCTTTACCTAAGATATATGGTTTCAAATTCCACTCTATGTATTAATCAATATAAGAGGGAAGACAATGCTAGAATTCAAAGTTCTAGCAATTAAAAAAATACAATTATGAAGTAAAATTGAATGGAGAAGGCAAAACAATCATTTGTATCTAGTACTTATTGTGCATATTCTGGCAATAACTAGTTAAAACTCCATTTAAAAAGGAATCATATTTAGAGTTTAAACAAGAACAATTAAGGCACTAATTAAAAATAACTTTATTTGGAAATAAGGACAAATATGAAGGAATATTTAATAATTTATTGACAAATAAGGGCTATGAGAGACAAATGTATTATAGGAATGAAAATACTGTAAATATAAAAATTATATTAGAATCCTAAAGGCCATTTTTTTTTTTTTTTTTTGCAAAAAGCACTGGACAAATAAGTGATTCCTGCATCATGCATCGCTTCCTCAGCACCCAGCTCCCTTAGCGATGTGGGCTTCCCCAGCATCAGGCTCCAAGCAGCACTCAGCAGCCAGCGGCTTTCCCCAATACTCCCCTCTCCCCTCTAGGCTGTTTTGTAACAGAGTTCCTCTAGTGAGACATCATCCTTTGAACAGAATCCCCAGACACTCTAGGGGAGGCACTGAAAGACTACGGCCTGCATGCCAAATCAAGCCACCAGGTGTTTTTGTAAAGTTTCACTGAAACCTAGCTACAACCATTCCTCTAGTCAGTACCGGGAAGTTTCATATTCCAACTGTGGAACTGAGTAATTGTGACAGAGACTGTATGTCCCACAAAGCCTACAATATTTACCATATGGCCTTTACAGAAGAATTTGCTAACCCTTGTCTGAGAAGATGGATTTCTACCAAGATCATATTTCCAAAAAGTTCTGTTGGCCGTGCTCCCTCCAATAAAATCTGAATCTAACCTCTGTGAGTGAGGGCTTCATTTTCATGAGTCTAGCTCAGTACCTAGGGGTGGTAACTGCTCTTTCTATCTACTGTTTCTATATTCTCCAGAGTTCCATGTACCTCTTACTAGCCAATCACTCATGACTTCAATTCCATGGTATAATTAATCATTCTTAATGTTAAACATTTCCTGTTCAAATAATTCTATAATGTCTCTTTCCTCACTGAACCTTGACTGATATACAATGAATATTATTTTTCCACCCTTTATCTTTAATCTATATGCATCTTTTATTTAACATGGTTTTCCTGTAGACAACATATAGTTTGTTTTTTCTTTCTTTTTAAAGTTTGTTTACAGTCTATCCATCTGTACTTTTAAAAAGAGGTGTTTGACCATTTATTTTTAGCGTAAAATATTAGTAGGGTTGGATTTAAGCCTACCACCTTGCTCTTCGTTTTTTCTTTTCTCCATGTGTTTTTTGTTTCTTGTTTTTCTCTCTTTTCTGTCTTCTTTTGGATTAGTTGAAGATTTTAGGATTCCTTTTGCCTTATTAATATTTAATAATAATTACTTAATATATTTTGTCCAATTTTCTAGTTGTTTATGACAGGAAGAGAAATCTAGTTCCTCTTACCACATCATGGATAGAAGTTTAATCCAAAAAAAATTTTTTTACATTATATTTTTTCTGGATTTTTATAAAATTTGTTCAGCTTCATACAAAAGAATAAATGCTCGAAACAAGAAACAATGATAAATGAATGAATAAATGCCAAAATTATGGAAAAAGAAAAAGTGTTGGAGACCAGGCTGCCTTAAAATTTATAAGAATACATGAGAACATAGGATAAAGCCACAGATAAGTTTGCATTAGTGAAAAACCAGACTAATGTATCATCCTATTTAATTTTTTGGGGGGGGGTAGGAGTTTATTAATTAATTTGTTTATTTTTGCTGTGTTGGGTCTTCGTTTCTACATGAGGGCTTTCTCTAGCTGTGGCAAGCGGGGGCCACTCTTCATCGCGGTGCGTGGGCCTCTCACTATTGCGGCCTCTCTTGTTGCGGAGCACAGGCTCCAGACGTGCAGGCTCAGTAGTTGTGGCTCACGGGCCCAGTTGCTCCGTGGCATGTGGGATCCTCCCAGACCAGGGCTCGAACCCGTGTCCCCTGCACCAGTAGGCAGACTCTCAACCACTGTGCTACCAGGGAAGCCCCATCCTATTTAATTGAATATGGAATCCAGAATGAGATGACAGTATTTATGAGAACTTGACAGGTGATAAAAACACCAGTTTATTAATGGGAGAGAGTAGATTACTTACTGCTGTTACAGATAGTTATAGAAATGAAGTAAAATGAATTAGACTTTTATCTCTATTAAAAAATAAATTTAAAATACCATAAAGGTTTAATTTCTTTAAAATTATAGAAAATCTTTAAAACTATCTAAAACCTGACATAAACTAGAGACTGGTGGAATGTTGCTAACTCTATTAGTTCAGAGAGTCTATATTTTTCTACTACAACAACCCCCAAATCTTAGTGGCTTAATAAAAGAAAGACCTATATCTCATCATGCTATGTATTCATCATGGGTGGTCTGGGGCTCTCTGCCATATTTCACCATTCTGACACCACAGCTGATGTGAAAATTACCATCATAAATGATGTTGGTTTCTGTGGTACACTGGCTTAAAAAACTCTCCTTGAAGTGAGAGTTGCCTTTTCTGCTCACATTTCATTGGCCAAAGCAACTCACGTGCCAATACGTAACTTTAAAAGAAAAAAAGTAAAGTCCTAATATATGCCAAGAAAGGAACAGGAAATATTTGTTCAATACTTCTAATAAATACCTCACAAACAAACTTTACACACACACATATTTGTATCACCACTGATACACTAAACAAAGTCAATAGACAAATGAAGGATCTGAAAAAAAGTATAAAATAATTTATTATTATTATTATTACCGCTAATGTATGAATATAATAGGAAACTGACCAAAAAATATACAAATGTTCATAGCCCCATTAAAATTAGACCAAAGGTAACAACAGAATCTACAGTGATCTAACACAAACATCCAATAAATAAGTGTAAATAAACTCAAATTTACTCTCAGTCAGGACAACAGATACTAAACTATTAATAAGCTATATCATCCCATCTAGATAAGACAGATAAATAAAAGAACTATGTCTGGTGGTGACATGAAGAAAATTTTCTGAGCAGCATCTATTAAAATTAAACATAACATATTGCATATAAAGGGGGAATGTTACTCCAAGAAACTGACTCCACAGAACTAAAAGCATTGATTGAGAAAGGCCTGTTGCTATGAACTGAATTGAGTCCTTTTAAAAATCATGTTGAAGCTCTGTTCCCAGTACCTTAGAATGTGACTACATTTGGAGATACCTTGGAGATTAATTACCTTTAATGAGGTAATTAAGGTTAAATGAGGTCATAAATGTGAAGCCCTAATCCAGTATAACTAGTGTTCTTATAAGAAAAGGAAGAAATACAAGGAATTTCCACACAGAGGAAAGACCATGGAAGGACAGCAAGGAGGCAGCCATCTGCAAACCAAGAAGAGAGGTCTCAGGAGAAACCAAACCTGCCAACACACCTTGATCTTGGACTTTAACCTACAGAACTGTGAGAAATAAATTTCTAATATTTAAGTCACTCAGTCTGTGTATTTTGTTATGGCAATCCCTAGCAGACAGTCATACCTATGTACAGGCATAAAGATGTTTATTGTAGGAGTGGCCATATTTGTAAGAAAAACTAAGAAAAAAAAAAGAATACATGTGTACAGAGAAATAGCTGAAAATATTGTGGTATATTCACTTTACGAAACATGATGTGGACCTTACAAAGAATAATTATATCTATATACCAGATGACATGGTTAGAGTTCAGTCAAGCTTTTTTGAGTGAGAAAATATAGATGCAAAAAAGTTACTATAATCTGATGTGGTCTGATTTTTGTAAGCTTATGTGAAAACCAACTATACTATAAAGAACTATAAAAGTATAGTTGGTTTTCACAAAAGTTTACAAAAACCAGACCATCATAGTAACGTTTTTACATTTCTAGATGTACTCTAGCTGTTGCTTCCTCTGGGAAGTCTTCCTTTATTCCACAAGTGCGGTTCAGCCTCTGTAACTATGTATGCACCTCCATGGAATGACTCATACTAAGTCAGCTGTGCAATTTTCAAAGGTTAATAAATGAAGGAAATTAAGAGGTTTAAAAAAATCTTTCTATGATTATTCTTCAAACTTACTTTGAAAATATTTGTGACAAAAGCTGAATTTGTAAAGCAATGGCTTATTATTCTTTGAGCAATAAAGCCAGCAGATTCTATTTATTCTTTTTTTGAGAGATTCAGAAGTCAAAGATCAAACAACAGTTGTCACAAATTTTTAAAGAGAAACTTTGAATAAACAAATTAAATAATACTTGAGGAGATAATTTACACTGTTAACTCTCAATGGGAGCAAAACGAGTAAGTTCTAAAATTAGTTGTAGTTGGAAATCTATAGCCTATATTTACAACAAAATAATTTGAGTTAGAATAGATAATGTAATATAAAATTTATTTTCTTATTCAACAATTTTAATTTATGATCTTGGTAACAAACAAATAAGTACACTATCAGGGAGAAACTTTTAGTCTTTTCCTAAGAATATCCTAGTAAAGAAATAAGCTGAAATCACTTTCAAATGAGGTAATTTAAACAAGAAAGAGATAAAGAGAAAGGCAGGAAGAGAGACAGAATAAACATTTTCTTCCCCAAATTTCAATCCTCATATAATAAAAAATAGACTCACAAAACTAAAATAGATGATAGTACTAAGTGCAGTGATTCTTTATATTGCTTTTAGAGTCCATCATTTTTCCCAGTTATGGTACTTTTGTTCCAAAATTTCCATTTGGGTCTTCTTCATATCTTTTTTCTTTTTCTTTGCCTATTTTTCCATTTATTTTCATGTGCTTCAAGAGTTTCATAACTGATTGTTACATTCTATGACGGCTGCTTTAAAATCTTCATCAAATTATTCTAACATCTGTATTATCTCCACGTTTGCATCTATTGATTGTCTTTGTCATTCTGTTTGAGAGCTCCCTGATTCTTGGTATAAGTGATTTTCCATTGAAACGTGGGTATTTTGAGTAGTGTGGCATAAGACTCAGGATCATGTTTAAATTTCGAGTTTCAAGAGGCCTCCTCTGCCACCACTTTTGCAGGTGAAGGGGAGGCCCTCTGGTTACTGCCAGGTGTGTGGGGACATCCAGGCTTCCAGGTGACACTGCTGGAGGAAGGGGGGGGGGCATGACTTGTTCCTGTATGGAGGTGATGAAAGTCTGGGCCCCTCACACTCTTCTTCTCAGGCACCACGATGGCAGGCCTGAGGCAGCATCTCAACAGGCTGGCAAGCGGGTGAGTCTAAGTTCTCCACTCAGCTCTGCGCAGGGCTGCAACCAGCCACAGATTTTGTTTGTTTTGTGTATTTGTTGGAGTGGTTATTGTCTAAAAGTTATTGTCTTGATAGACTATTTCTTTCCTGGATTTTTGACCAGAGAGACCAGACTTTGGGGAGATCTTTTTGGTCTGTACCTATTAGTATTTCCAAGGGTCCTGCTTCTCCCGTTCCCAGCCTGGCTACACAAGGTGAATGCAGCACTTAAGAAACTTAGCACCATGCCATTCCTCGGGTGTCGAGATCTCTTGCTAATGTGCCTTTTTCTCTCTACCTCTCAGAGCCTTTTTATGTCTCTTTTCTATAAGATGTTCACAGGTTTTAGTTGTAATTAGTGGGAGGAATAGGGAAACATATCTAGAAATTGGACTTACACTGTTTTCAAAAGAAATATTAACCATTCTTTTCTCTTTAAGTTTGCAAGGACATATGAGAAAAAAATTATCAAGAACACTGAGAACTCTACTACACACTTTTTGTTTGTTTTTCTTCCTGAGGATTTGCAATCGAATTACCCTTGGATATTACACAGGAGGCTGTCCCTGGAGTTGTGTTATTGCTCCTGATCTAGGACTGCTCACTGGTCTCTCCAGCATCCCACCTTTCATATTTCACTATCAGATCGGGGGTAGAAATGTGTAAGTTGCATCCAGGCCGAGACAGTCTAAGAACAAAATCAGACAGTTGGCAACTTTTTTTCTTTCCTCTGTGCCAACTTTGGCCTATTTGCTGCTATCTTTCTTGTTGTTTTCTCTTCAGTAGCTATCCTAAGTCCTTCTGTGGCCCCTGCTTTCTGTGCAATGCTATTGCAGAAGATAGCATGACTGTAACAGAAGAAAATCCTTCCTTCTCTATTCTTTCTTCTGCTCAATTAAATATACTTAACCACTGTTTCTCTCTCCAGTGGCTCTTTTTGACAGCTAATTATCTAATTCAAACTGATAAGACACTGGGTTGTTAAACCTCTCAAGTCATATACTTTGACTTAACAAAGATTTTTTCTGAAGGCCGTCATAACTCAAAGGAGTTTCCGAAACAGGAACATTGGGCAGAATGTTGGACCCACGGGAGTACTGAGGTTATTGAAGAGATTGATTTTGTGCTTAAAGAGTCCAGTATCTCATAACTCACAATTTATAGCTGGTGCTCTGGCTCTGCTGTAAGGATGCTTGCCCACTGTCACACACCAGGTAAGCAGAAGCCTTCTGGGGGAATCGGCATCCATGTCCTGTCTACGTGTATTGGAAGTGCCTTGAGACAAATAGAACTTTGCCCCCCGCATGTCCTGTACTTTCTCCCCTTCTGCCTTTTTCATTGGCACTGACGCTTATTTAAGTGTCAATGAGGAACATTCCTAAAATTTTGATACGGCAAAAGAGAATTTTTTTCTAATGACTGTAGTCTATTAAAACCACTACTATTGGGCTTCCCTGGTGGCGCAGTGGGTGAGTCCGCCTGCCGATGCAGGGGACACGGGTTCATGCCCCGGTCCGGGAAGATTCCACATGCCGCGGAGCGGCTGGGCCCGTGAGCCCTGGCCGCTGAGCCTGCGCATCCGGAGCCTGTGCTCCGCAACGGGAGAGGCCACAACAGTGAGAGGCCCGCGTACTGCAAAAAAAAACCAAAAAACCCCCCCCAAAAACCCGACTACTATCATCCACTCTCTTGGAATTGCTTTTGCTGGAAGGGACCATAAAGCTGAGTCTAGTAAAAATAAACAGACAACCAGAAAACTCCATTTTTAGAGCAAACAGAGACTTAAGATGTTAAATAAATTAGTCAAATTTTTTCCCTATCCTTAGTTGCTCCCTTAGTTAATAACTCCCTCCCTCCCTTTCACTTTTCTTATTTCTTCCTTTTCTTCCTCTTTGTCTTCTTTTCCTCTCGTACCTTCCTTACTCTCTCTTGCCTCCTTCTTTTCCCTTCTATATATATGCTTTCTCTAAAAGAGGACTACCTTAGCCATTGGCCATTCCCCTGTGTGTCTTATATTTACCTATAAGGGAAGAGTGAGCTATGACTCATGGAGTTCAGATAATTCGTGAATTAGCATCAGCATTCTTGCTCTGGATACTGTCCCATCCCTCACAGAACCAGCATTTTGGTCCTGCAAGCATCACTTAACTAAATATAAATGGTTCTTGACTCTTGCACTTAGAACACAATCTTAGCCTGAATTCCCTTCCATCCAAGAGATGTGTTTTGTAAATTCTACATCTATTGAAGCAGACAGATGTATTTCAAACTAATTCCAATGAGAAAGCATAGACAATAAAAATCCTCACAAACATTTTAACACATTTTTGGAAAGAAGTCACTAGTGTACATATTCTAGAACTGGGCAATATTTTCCCCCATCTTTTATAACTGAATAGGCAATTACTGTTAAAGGAATACTGAATTAATCTTAATCATTCTAATACTAATTGATACTTTTGTTGGGCTGCTAGTACGTCTAAGGAATTGTGTTAGAAAAAGTACACAGGTTCTAATCCAAGCAACAAACTTACAAAGGTAGATTTTAGAAATTCAATTTAAGTATTGAGGAACTCGAGGTTCAGGAGTTAAGGTACTTGTCCATAAGTCACAGCTATTGCGGCAACACCTTGGGGGCCATGCAAGATCTTGTTTTCAGTTTGTAACCACAAAGTAAACCTGGTGGCTAGAATTGCAGCCATTTAGAGTTGCAGGTCTAAACACGTCTTTGTGAATGAAGAGAGACCACATCTTTTTTGCTCTTTTCCCTTTGCTGCCAGCCTTTCCATTAAATTGAATGTAACTTCAAAAATCAGATTTGAGGATTATCTATGGATTTCATTTTCTATCTTCCCCCAAGATAAGAAAAAATTGGCTATATCTGTAACAAATTTATCACTTTCTTAACTAATTTATTTATTTATTAGGATTTCTATAATACTTCCCTTCTAGATATGCTGGGACATTCTAGAATGTAACATTTTGAAATTTGAGAATGTTATCTGTTTAAATGGCTCCATATATATAGAATGTTTTTACATGATCATGAGTAAGGTGATCAAAAGGACTTGAAATTTACCTAATAAATTTAAGAATTGAAAGTTTATATTTAAATATGACATGATTATATTAAACACACGTACTTGAAGAAAGTTACTAGTATACTAAGTTTAACTTTACTTTTATCTCCATCATTTTATATTTCTAACTTGGTAAATTTGGAGTTAGCTACAGAATTCAATTTTATTGGTTGACAGACCAGTTGAAAGAGGAAAAAATGTATAGATGTGTATTTTTCAAGAAAAATAATTTATATGTACACATTCATCTATGTGACAAGTGCAATATTATAATTATCATATTATTTCTAACACAAAGTAAGGTATTTGGCAAGAAGACTATAAGCTGAAAGTACTTTAAAATAATCACTAGAGATTGATTAAATTATGGAAAATTGTACTGCTGTTTTGATGACTATTTTACATAATATTCATTTTCAAGAAAACAGTACACAAGCTTTCTTATTTTCAGTCTCAATTTTGCTCACATGAATACTCATTAGAATAAAGTATTAATATTTAGTTTAGAGATAAAATTAAATTCCAAACAGGTTGCTGCCCTTGAATCCTTTCTATAAAAAAAAGAAAAATGTGCATCTACTGTGACCCTTCTTTTTAAGAGCACTCTGTGACTATGGGCAGATCATTTAAACCCTCTGAACTTCTGCTTCCTCTTCTTTAAAAAATGATAATAATCACCAGTCTGGTCTATCTAAAAGGTCGTTTCAGGACCAAAGATGCTGATATAAGTAAAAATGCCTTGAAGAACTATATAACCCTATGCAAGCAGGAGTTATTACAATAAATATGCAAACAGAATTGTTAGTCATGGTATAACTTCTGATGGTCACTGGAATAAAATTCCAAATAACTGATTGTACTACTTTTTAGTCAATCTTTAACCATTGGAAATACATCACATTCTCTCATGTGTATTTCTATAAACAATAATAGATAATGCTAGCATTACTTGATATGATAAGTCACAGTGCAGAATACACATTTCTATTCATACTATTCATGAGCATAGCAACCAGTATTTATAACAAAAAAATAATAAGAATTATTTCTGGGGGAGAGGGAGTTGTCAGCCTGGACAGAGTAGTTATAAACATGTCCTCATTATGTTTCAAAAACAGAAAGGTCACTCCTCTTCTTAATTGTATTTGAAGGTATAATGTATCTCTCCATAGGTAGATACATAGATAAACAGTAAATAAGCACTACTTTATTTTTAATAATATTCTATTAACGTCTAATTCAGGCAAGTGACAAAGGTTTATCTTTGGGAAAATAAAGCTATTTATTTAGAGATCCCCTAAGGCATACTAATTTTACTTGTTATTTTACTTTGTAAAAGTCCAGAAAACACCTATAATAGTTTAAATTTTTTTTTTTAAAAATCAGTAGCTATTTTATATATGTATCTTTTACTTTGATGATTATGCATTAGTTTTTGGATATATTTCTAATGTGCTTTGGAAGAATTGCTCTCTCTCCTCAGTGTTTTTGTTACACATACTATAGCACTTATCAGAGGAATGTAATTGTTTGTGTATATACCCTTCACTTCTAATAGACTGGATTTTTTAAGAGTAGGGAAGCAATTTTTTTTTTTTCATCACCAGAAGCTATCCCATTTGTTAGGTACTTAGGTACTTTAAAAAATATTTGTATGCTGTGAAATTATATAGAAGTAGAAAATAGAATTAATATGGAATTAAACATATTTGGCATTAGAATTGGTAATTTCCAACAGGGGAAAACAGAAAAACTGATAAAGAGAGAAAAAGAACCATAGAAGGACAGCAATTTAGAACCAGTTCTCTTAGAGCCACTTAGGCATATATCTTTTGCTCCCCCAAATGTTACAAGACAATATAATAAATCATGTTAGGTTTTAATAACTCAGCAAAATGAGAAAGCTGCATATCATCTCAAAAAATTTATTTTATAGAGACAGTGAAGGGTGTATTACAACAAAAATCCTTTAAAATATGTTATTAAAAATATATGTTCATCATTAGAGTACTGAAAATACAAATTATTTTTATTTTCCTCCTTTTAATATTTTCTAGAGTGATTTTTATCAATATGACTTATATTTTAAATTTAGTGTCATAATATTATTTAGTTTTGTAGTTTAGGAGCTTACAAAGTAAGGATTCAATTACCTAGTAAAAGTACTTACATGGTGCTTAAGAAATGCAGAGGTGTGTATGAGAGAGAGTGAGAGTATGTGCATGTGTGTGTGTGTGTATGCATGGGTGGAAACACTCAATAGTCTCTTTAGAATATGTAGATAAAAAAAGAATAGTCATTAGTAAATGTTTATAAATTGAAAGAAAAAGAATAGGTTTCATGAAATTAAGAATCTTTTAAAAAATGGTTTATACATGGGAGATTAAAATATAAAAATGAGGGCCCTAAGACATTTTACCAGACACACAAATATTTAGAAAAGTACTACCTAACTGATATATTTAACTGAGTGATTTCTGTTCTTATTCAGTCACCTTTCCATTAGTATGAAAATGTGAACACTTTGGAGCTCAGCTAATGGGTTTAAAGAAATCAAAAGTTACCTTTTTAATCTCATAGTTAACTGTGAGGCAGAACGAATGTTCTAATTACCTAAGGGGTTGAAATTATTCATGTATGGCAAGATTTAATTGATCCAGATACATCCTGTAAGTAGAAGACAATACCAGCTCTAAAGGAGTCTTCCCTCCAAAGAACTGATGGAATTCTATGGTGACAATAGGGAAAATAAAGAATCTTTACCTTTCTTTTAATTTCCTAATTTGCTCAGTAAAGCTTGATAACCTATATCTGTCTCGAAGGGTTGGTTCCATAGCCTCACTTTATTGGTATGGACCTAGATATCATACTTTAACATATTTAGACATGTCCTGGACTAGGAGTTAGCACACTTTTTCTGTAAAAAGGTCACATAGTAAAAATGTAGGCTCTGCAGACCACATGGCTTCTGTTGCAACTATTCAACTTTGTAGTTGTATGGAAAGCAGTCAAAAACAATACCTAGAGGAATGGGCTAGCCGTGTTCTAATAAAACTTTATTTACAAAACAAGACACTTGCCTACAAGCAGTGACAACTGCCCAGATTAAAGCCTGTCTCTAACCTAACTAAAATGTCTAATGCTTAGAAATAATTTTATCTTCTACTCACCCACCTCATTCTTTTCAACATAAAAGATATAAAGTTCAAATAAATTTGTATTCAGGAAATTTCAATATATTCAGCATTGCATATATTGAATCTATTCTCACATGGCTTTTCATAATAGGAAATACTAGTTTTAAAAAAGAGTAGATATTTTAGTAAGACTGTTCTGCAACTCATGTAATTTCTAAGCAAACCAGATTTTCTCAGTGCACTGCATATTTCCAAACAATAATTTAGAGGATTTAAGCGTGTTCAGTCAGTCATTCTTGAGTAAATAATGAATACCTTAAAGAATTCATTCAGCTCCCCAAAAGGCTAGATTCTATTAAGATGCTGATAAAGATGGTTTATTTTAGCTTATTGAGAGACTGAATATATAAAGGGACAATGACCAGACCACACAGGATAATAGAACTCTGACCCACAACTTCTACAGCAACAAAATCTGGGAAGTCAAACCACAACCTCTGCAGCAAATAGCTCAGAAAGGTCAGAACTTGGTCAATGATGACCAGCCTCCCTATTTTTTACCCCCTCCTTCCAATACAGGACTAACCAGAGAATGTGCTCCACAAATCAACCAAATAAGATGTCCCACTTCTAGGTAGCCTGCATCCAGCTTCCCCATGCCAATAATCTCCAACTAGAACAATACCTGAAGCATTCCTTTTTTTTTTTCCCCCCTATAAAGCTTTCTTACTCCACTGCCTGCCTTTGAGTGCCTAATAGACATAAATGATGGGGACTGACTCCCATGCTGTAAAAAACTCTGAATAAATAGCCTCTGGTTGGTCTTACTGGGGAAATCTTTGTATATTTCTACACTATAATCTTCACAAAGAATCAAAGTTGGGTAGATCTCAAAGTGGAAATATTACCACTCATAACTTGGTGACATTCGGCACTCTTAAAGTCTCCTGTACTTACTACAAATTCTTCATTTAAAGGTGTAATTGAAGACAGAGAAAACATAACAATACTGTTCCTACACATGAATAACCTGACAAGTAACAAATGGAATGCATTGTTTGAAAGATGTGTGGCCTGATGGATGGTTCTAAGTCTAATGTCAAAGGACTATCTTCGGACTTCCCTGGTGGTGCAGTGGTTGAGAGTCCGCCTGCTGATGCAGGGCACACGGGTTCGTGCCCCGGTCCGGGAAGATCCCACATGCCACGGAGCGGCTGGGCCCATGAGCCATGGCCGCAGAGCCTGCGTGTCCGGAGCCCATGCTCCACAACGGGAGAGGCCACAACAGTGAGAGGCCCGAGTACCGCAAAAAATAAAAAACAAAAACAAACAAAAAAAAGGACTATCTTCATCTGGCATGGCTCAGAAAGTTGTTTTTTCCTATTCTTAAAATCCTTCCCCAACTTCCATCCAACTTCTGAGGAATACATATGCTTCTTGCTTATTACCCATTTTAGCCCCACACTGGAATTCTCTGAGAAACTTTGGAGAAAGTACCAATGCCTCAACTCCACTTCACTCTAAAAGAGTTGATTTAGAAGCTGAGTGTTGGACTTGACATAAATCAGTATTTTATAAAAAGTTTTCTTGAAGAATAATATACACACAGTCACGATCACATATAATCAATATCTTAAATGCACCCCAAGTTGATCATACTATGATAGAGCCAGAGTTGAGAACCCCTGGACCAGACAATATGTTTCCATCTATGTACCCAAGGACACACCCCCATCAACTCATGTAGGTAATCCTCCTACAAATTTGCATTGTTTTGTAATATTTTATGTTGACCTATCTTTGAGTAAAGGTCTTGATGATATGTTGATCAAGGAGGATGCTCTTTAACATTTTAGTCAATACCAATATGTTTCAGTTTGTAATAGTGCTTGTATGAAACTGTGCCCCTGTCAAATTTTTAAAAAATTCTCCAATATTTAACTTCTGTGTACTTTCTATGCCTGCTAAAACATTTACCAGGAAATATATTTAATGAACCACAAAAATATGCTGTGCTTATAAAAGTGTAATCATGAGGGGCACTGGGACTCCTGATAAAAAGCGCCTAACTTGGGATTTTCTCCAAACATACTGAATTAGAATCTATATATATAGAACCTTGAACTCTGCCTTTAAAGAACTCCACATAATTCTGTGTTGAAATCTGGTAATCCCCTAATTCACTTTAAATCAGTTCAATATTTTCTAAATTACTAAAATGTGCAAGATAATGTGAAGGATAAGAAAATAAATGGAAGTATAATCTAGTATCTCTGTAATTTTATAGTTATTTTAATATATTTTGATTTCTTTCTTGGCTTAACACTAACCCTCCAGCCCTATAAACAGAAGTATTTTGCACACAAACATTAATTATAGTATAATTTAACGTCATTACTTGGTTTTAAGTTATGCACCTATATAACTTCAAAAATATAGTTGTTGGGACATCAATATCCAAACCATTTGTACATCTCTTCAAGATCCCTTTCCTAGTAAAGGAAAAATATTACTTATAAAATAATGTATGCAAATCAAAGAGGTAGTGAATATCAAGCCCTTCTCAGCATTTTTATACATTAATTAATTTATTCTCAAATTTTTTCTAAATACTATTATTTCCATTTTATAGACAAAGAAGCTTGGGTATTAAAGAGTTTTTAAAAACTTGGTCAATGTTTCACAAAGGGGCAATAACTGAGGTTATCATATATTATATAAGTCAATATACTGTAATGGTCAGTGTACCTACCAAAGTGCTCAACTGTTCAAACTGAAAGTCAACAACTCAGCCCACACTTTATTTTTGAGAGTGGACATAATGAACATATTAGAAATCATCTTTCTCATTTTAGTGTTTAATTCCAAAGTTTCTAAAGCAAAATGTTTTGAAAGTCACGTCAAAACTCCAAATCTATTGCTATTTTGAGTCTGCTTTTTAATGTACAGTATATTTCTATTATGTCATGAATATATTCAATATACGATATATATAGGAATATATTCTATATACGATGAATATTTAGAATTTTAAGAAATTGTTTCATGAGAGCAATTACACCAAGGGTTAGAAATTCACTGGAAATTTTTATCAAAAAAGAAAGGATTTGAGTTTTCACTGATTACATTTTTTATAATGAGTAGTATTTTACTGTGTCTTTAGTGGGTAATAGAGTAATTGAGAGTATTAGTAATAACAGTAGACACTAATTCTGATATCATTTTGTGTCTATACTGTGAGGATGAACTAAGAATACACTGGTTTTAATTTTATCTCAGAATCTGTTCTTTAATTATATGATGTGATGAATTCACCCACATATTTATGCTCAAAACATAATTACTTATGTAATTCGACCCATTAAAGAGTATTTTTGGATAATAACAAAATTTATCTAACTTCAGCACAAATAAAACTAGAGAAAATGGGACTATTAAAGTAACAAAATGAATTTTTTCTATGGAAAATGCACTGCTTTATTTGAATAATGTTTAAGATATTTTTTATATATCTTTATTGGAGTATAATTGCTTTACAATGTTTTGTTAGCTTCTCCTGCATAACAAAGTGTATCAGCCATACGTATACATATATCCCCATATCCCCTCCCTCTTGGGTCTCCCTCCCACCCTAGGTGGTCACAAAGCACCGAGCTGATCTCCCTGTGCTATGAGGCTGCTTCCTACTAGCTATCTGTTTTACATTTGGTAGTGCATATATGTCCATGCCACTCTCTCACTTTGTCCCAGTTTACCCTTCCCCCTCCCCGTGTCCTCAAGTCCATTCTCTATGTCTGCATCTTTATTCCTGTCCTGCCCCTAGTTTCTTCAGAAGCATTTTTATTTTTAGATTCCATAGTTGGTGGGAATGTAAATTGATACAGCCATTATGGAGAATAGTATGGAGCTTCCTTAAAAAACTAAAAATAGAACTACCATATCACCCAGCAATCCTACTACTGGGTGTATGCCCTGAGAAAACCATAATTCAAAAAGAATCATGAGTCATGTACCACAATGTGCATTGCAGCACTATTGACAACAGCCGGGCATGGAAGTAACCTAAGTGTCCATCGACAGATGAATGGATAATGAATAATGTTTAAGATTTTTAATGTCCAATATTTTGAGTGACTAAATTATTTGAAGATTTATGAGGTGAATAAAAAAATTTTAGTACTGGAGGAGATTAAAATCATTTAGTCTAACTCCATATTGGCAGTAATTAAACTGAAAGCCTGAGAAATCAAGCCATATTGACTTGATAAAGGTCAGAAATCTAGTTATCAATAGACTTTAGATTGAAACCGTGATTTGTACAATTTTTCTATAATCCATTGTTCCTAAAATAGGTCAAATATAGAGTATAGAAGATAAATAAATTTCTATTATTAAAAAAGAAATGAAAGCTAACCATTATTAAGGACTTTCCACAAGTCGGACATACTACAAGTCACTTCAACATCAACGATCTTATTTAATCCTCCCAATAGCTTTAACTAGGAAGGCATTATTAATACCACTTTACAGATGAAAAAACTGAGACCCAGTGAGATTAATTTTTCCTAAGTCACACAGCTAAAAATTATCAGACACAAAAATAGAGGCCAGAAAGTTGGAAAAGAGAGGAAATACCCTACGACCCCGACTAATTTGTTATCCATTAGCCAAGCTCCACTTAGCCTGCTTGGCAAATGGCAGATGTATCGCCCTTTTTTTCAAACATGCTGACCAATGTCCAGGTTTATCAAATGCCACACATAACACATACAAGTAAAACTCTTTACTGCTCCACCTTCACAAACTCTTCCGGGTAATCAATCACCTATGGACCACAATGGACTAGGGAAGTGGTATCTAGTCTATTAATCTCCATACTGAGAAAGTCAGAATGACTTAGCCTTTCTGCCTCATATGAACTAAATATGCATGAAAGTATTATTTATTATTTCTCCATTTTGGAAATTCTCCTTTAGGATAAAGTTAAAGCACAATTACTGAGAGACATTAGCCAAAATAAGTGTGCCTTTATTCCATTCTGTGAGAAAACATAAAAGACTGGCAGATGATCCATCTGCAGATGACTAAGTCCATATTTCAAAAATGAACTACTGGGCATATGCCCTGAGAAAACCATAATTCAAAAAGAGTCATGTACCAAAATGTTCATTGCAGCTCTATATAGCCCGGAGATGGAAACAACCTAAGTGTCCATCATCGGATGAATGGATAAAGAAGATGTGGCACATATATACAATGGATTATCACTCAGCTGTAAAAAGAAACGAAATTGAGCTCTTTGTAATGAGGTGGATAGACTTAGAGTCTGTCATACAGAGTGAAGTAAGTCAGAAAGAGACAAATACCGTATGCTAACACATATATATGGAATTTAAGAAAAAAAAATGTGTCATGAAGAACCTAGGGGTAAGACAGGAATAAAGACATAGACCTACTGGAGAACGGACTTGAGGATACGGGGAGCGGGAAGGGTAAGCTATGACAAAGCAAGAGAGAGGCATGGACATATATACACTACCAAACGTAAAATAGCTAGCTAGTGGGAAGCAGCCGCATAGCACAGGGAGATCAGTTCAGTGCTTTGTGACCGCCTAGAGGTGTGGGATAGGGAGGGTGGGAGGGAAGGAGACGCAAGAGGGAAGAGATATGGGAACATATGTATATGTATAACTGATTCACTTTGTTATAAAGCAGAAATTAACACAACATTGTAAAGCAATTATACTCCAATAAAGATGTAAAAATAAAAAATAAAAAAAATGAATTGTGGATAAAGAACCAAAGATATTACCCATATTCTCAAAATTGGTGATTTTTCTATTTTTGGTTTCAAGAAAATCTAGTTTTGCTAAGTTTCCAAGAATGAAGAGGAGCCTATGGAGTTGGATCTTACTCATTTTTATACTGCAAGGAGAAAGCATGTACTCAGATCCTCAAAGCCGCATGATCCTGGATGAGACACTTTATGTCTTGGCCTTATTTCCTCAGATGACAGCAGGAAAAAAGGGTAGCTATTTTGTAGAGTTGTTCTTGCTATTACTTGAGTTTATAAGTGTGCTTAGAACAGCACTAGATGCAGTACAAGTGCTACATAAGTGTGACTTATTTATGTTTTTAGGACTTTGAATGGAAGTTATTGTGTATTAATAAACCCCAATCCATCACTTCTGAAGCTTTTTTCCAATGTCATACAGACCCCTGACGATCTAGTTTACCCTTCTGAAGCACGCCAGTTATTTTATTTCTGTAAAAGAGCAAGGCCTGCTGTTGACAGCCTTGGTACTGTCTTTAGTGACTGAAAAAGAGCAACATTTTATAACTGATGTGATATCTATCCTTTGGGAGTCAGAGCTGTCACTTTGATAATGATACTGTATTTCTAGAATGAGTATCTGAACCACAGTATTAACCCTTGGACGTTCAACACCATGTCAGCATGGCTTTAATGCTAATACAATTGAAAAACTGAAAGTTTCAAGCAAACAACTTGAACTTATTTCTTAAAGATGTGCGGTATCAGATAGATATCTGACTTTTTCTAACCTGAATTTATTCATTGTTTGGATTTAACTTCAGCTTGCAAGATCAATTTCGGCATTTCCAAGTATGTTTACAGGAGAAGGGAGAGTGGTTGACAGGATATATTTAACTCAGGAATGGTGGCAAAAGTCCAATGTCCTAGTCAGAGTTTGTGCTGCTTGAATTATTCTTTAGCCTCTTCCATGCATGCCAGGGCATATACTATAATCCTGAAGAGCAAAGAAGTGAACACTTGAAGAAACTGTCTAACTAAAATAGTTAGGAATTTGAGAATGTCAGACTGCAAGATTTGTGGCCCAATCAGTAAAAGGTAGGAAACTGAGGAGAAGAATTATTTTCCTTATTCAAGTGAGGAGACTATGCGAATCACCTCAGAGGCTATTAGAGACTCAGAGAGAAGCATCAAAAGCTTAACAGCAAAGGGGACCCTTCTTGACCAGGAAATTGGATTAGTCTGCCCTTAAACTGAAAAACAAAAATGAGTGAATATTAAAGCAGGAGTCTGAGTAGCAGAGGAGTGGTTTATATGCAAGTGCAGATGCTGCCAGGGGAAATGAAAGGCTCCATATAATGGCCAAGAAGTTACATTCTCAGTCACATTTAATGAATTAATTATGATGAATGGAAGTAAAATGAGCTTGCTGAAAACTGGTGTGATGGAGTGGTTAAGGAGTCATCCGGGGGGACCAAACTTGATCGGTTCAAAGTCAGGCTTGGTCATTAAAAATGACTTTGAAGATAATACTGACCTCAAAGGAATTGGGGGAGGACTTAGTTAACTTTTGTGTGCAGCTGTGGAACTGAAAATGGGATAATCCATTTGGAAATTAATCGGTCAATTTCTCATAATGGTAAATATCCACCCATTACATGAATCTTCTAAGTATTTACTCAAGAAAATTAAAACATACGTATGTAGCAGAGATACCTTATGCTAGAATGTGTCTTTCTGAAAGCAGATATAAAAATACTGAATATTACACTGGTTTTTATCAGAATTACAGAATTATGGTTGTTTTTTATTTTCTCCCTTTAGTCTAACTTTAGGAAATTGATTTTAGAAATTTTTAGGGTACGTAACAAGTTTTATGGCATTTATCTATTTGTTATCTGACTTTACCACTGTAGAGATGAGAAATATAGTAGAAGATGTCAAGTCTATCAATTCTTGGACATGAATAAGAGGTTCCCCAAAGTGTTTTGCTGTACTTTCCACAGGGCTGTGCTGTCTGAGCTAAATAAATATTGAGAAACTACTAGGTTCTGAGAAATTTCTGAGCAGAGAAGTTACTTAACCTTCTCAAAAAAGTCTGTGAGAAAAGTGCTATTATTTAACTGAAGAAATAGAGAAAATTTCAAATCAAAGATGCTCAGCACCTTGCCCAGTTATAGAGTATTAGGGCCAATATTTTAAAAAACAAACAACTAAGTAGCCGAATGAACCCTAAAATTCAGGTTTTCCTTATTGTACCATACTCTTCCACTAGTTTATTTTAAAATTATAAATCATATTTTATTAAAACTTATAAACCATATTTCCTTAAAACTTCTATTTATTGGGATGTAGGGACCTTTAGAACGCTTGACATAGCATTATTATTTTTTAATATCTTTATTGGAGTATAACTGATTTACAATGTTGTGTTAGTTTCTGCCATACAACAAAGCGAATCAGCTATATGTATACATATATCCCCATATCCCCTCTGTTTTGAGACTCCCTCCCACCCTCCCTATCCCACCCCTCTATGTTGTCACAAAGCATCGAGCTGATTTCCCTGTGCTATGCAGCAGCTTCGCACTAGCCAACCATTTTACATTTGGTAGTGTATATATGTCAATGCTACTCTCTCATGTCGCCCCAGTTTCCACTTCCCCCACCGTGTCCTCAAGTCCGTTCTCTACATCTGTGTCTTGGTGCCTTGCCACTAGGTTCATCAGTACCGTTTTTTTAGATTCCATATATGTGTATTAGCATACAGTATTTGTTTTTCTCTTTCTGACTTACTTCACTCTGTATGACAGACTCTAGGTCCATCCACCTCACTGCAAATAACTCAGTTTTGCTCCTTTTTATGGCTGAGTAATATTCCATTGTATATATGTGCCACATCTTCTTTATCCATTCATCTGTCGATGGACACTTAGGTTATTTCCATGTCCTGGCTATTGTAAATAGTACACAGCATTATATAAACTATTTTCATTGCTATGCAGGGAATGTTTGTGTTCCCCCAAATTCATATGCTGAACCCCTAAGCCCCAGGGTATTCAGTATTTGGAAGTGGGACCTTTGGGAGGTAATTACATTTAGATATGGTCATGAGGGTGTGTCCCTCATAATAGGCTTTAACAGGATTAATGTCATTATAAGGAAAGGAACAGAGAGACAGAGACAGAGAGAGAGAGGGAGAGAGAAAATCTCCATGCATGCAGAAATAAGAGGTCCTGTGAGCACATGTTTAGGTGGTGGTGGCTGCCTGTAACACAAAAATAGGACCCTCACCAAGAACTGAATCTGCTGGCATCTTGATTTTGGACTTCTCAGCCTCCAAAACTGTGAAAAATAACTGTCTGCTGTTTAAGCTACTCAGTCAATGGTATTTTGTTATCACAGCCAGAGCTAAGACATTCATTTAATATAGTTTCTAGATTGTATTGCATTTTTTTAAAGACCTATATTCAGTCTCTTAAAATAACCTATAATAGAAAAGAATCTGCAAAAGAATCTATGCCTATACCTGTATCTATCTATATGTATGTATACCTATCTCACTCTCTATATATATATGAATCACTTTGCTGTACACCTGAAAACAACACAATATTGTGAATCAACTATAGTTCAATAAAAATGTTTTAAAACAACAATAAAAAGCAATAAACTAAAAGCTTTTGTACAGCAAAGGAAACCATAAACAAAACAAAAAGACAACCCTTAGAACAGGAGAAAATATTTGCACATGAAGCAACCGACAGGGGATTAATTTCGAAAATATACAAAGAGCTCATGCAGCTCAAAAAACCCCACAAATAACCCAATTAAAAATTGGGCAGAAGATCTAAATAGACATTTCTCCAAAGAAGACATACAAATGGACAAAAAGTACATGAAAAGATGCTCAACATCACTAATTATTAGAGAAATGCAAATCAAAACTACAATGAGGTGTCACCTCACACCAGTCAGAATGGCTATCATCAAAAAATCTACAAACAATAAATGTTGGAGAGGGTATGGAGAAAAGGGAAGCTTCCTACACTGTTGGTGGGAATGTAAATTGATACAGCCACTGTGGAGAACAGTATGGAGGTTCCTTAAAAAACTAAAAATAGAAACTACCACATTAACCAGAAATCCCACTCCTAGGCATATACCTGGAGTAAACCATAATGAGAAAAGATACATGCACCCCAACGTTCATTGCAGCACTATTTACAAGAGCCAGGACATGGAAGCAACCTAAATGTTCATCAACAGAGGAATGGATAAAGAAGATGTGGTACATATATACAATGGAATATTACCCAGCCATAAAAGAGAACAAAATAATGTCATTTACAGCAACGTGGATGGACCTAGAGATTGTCATACTGAGTGAAGTAAGTCAGACAGAGAAAGACAAATATCATATGATATCACTTATATGTGGAATCTAAAAAATAGGGTAGAAATGAAGTTATTTACAAAACAGAAGTAGAGTCATGGATGTACAAAACAAACATGGTTACCAGGGGAAGGGGGGTGGTAAATTGGGAGACTGTGATTGACATCTACACATTACTATATAAAATAGGTAACTAATAAGAACCTGCTGTATAGAACAGGGAACTTTACTCTGTAATGGTCTATATGGGAAAAGAATCTAAAAAAAAAAAATAGTGGATATATGTATATGTGTAACTGATTCACTTTTCTGTACACCTGAAAATAACACAACATTGTAAATCAACTATACTCCAATAAAAATTAAAAGTAAAATAAAAGCTTATACTAAAATTTTTTAAAAAAACAAAGGCTCTTTACTGAACTTTCCTACTGGTTGCTAAATTTGCCTGGTCTCTGACCTGTGAGACTCGTCATACCTGTGTATATGGTGTTATACGTGGGTGCCCATGGAGCCCACAGCCCCAGAATTGATATAGGTACTCAAGTACCAATGTTTGGAGTTCCACCTGTGCTAACATGCAGGCCATGTGGATTCAGAAATTGCTACAGATATATCTGTTTAGCTATAGCTACTGGCTGTACACAGTTATCATACCATTTATAAGCAATGTCAACATCTGAATCTGTGCCAGAAAGATACTTCGACCTCATCAGATTTGTCTAGACTATTATGTCCTTCTTCCTCACTGCATGAACCCGATGGCCCAGAGGGCAGAAAAAACAATTTTAAGCCTTTTTTCTCCCTCTCTCTATCTTCCTTTTCATGTTTCCCTAATTTACCAAAACAATCCCTCAATCTAGAAAGGGCAGACCTCTTTTTTATTTACTTTCCAAATTAATATTTTAAATAATATCTACAGAAAATCAACACATATTTTGCCTTTTAATAGATTCTAGTTTTAGAAGTATTTACTTGCTACAGAATCCTATTTTTACTCTCAGGATCTAAATTTTAATTTACAGTTAGTTTTTACAATTTTTCTAGATTAATTGCAAAATATCCGCCCCTACCTCTACCACAGGCAGATGAAAGCCTTGGGCTAAGGAAAGAGACTTAGTTAAGTGAAGGCAAGAGAAAAATGAAACTACATGAATATTTCATAGAAATATATACCAATTTACAAAATGTGTTTTTGGCTAACAAAAATGTGACTGGGACACCCTCCTAACTTCTGTGTGTTGTATATTTCAGTGACTTCACATTATTCTCATTCCAAGAAATGCCACAGTGTCTTGCATTTTTTTTTACTTATATAAGCAATACGCCTTTCTGAGTGTTCAGTATAAGTCTCATGTTCTATATGAAATTGTTTTCAATACTTTTAGAACTGAATGATCTCCACAGTCAATAAATAACTGGCAAGCCCTCCTGTGTGGAAGGTGTGGTCTGGTCACTGTCTTTTTTTTTTTTTTTTTTTTTTTTTTTTTTTGCGGTACGTGGGCCTCTCACCGTTGTAGCCTCTCCCGCTGCGGAGCACAGGCTTCGGACGCGCAGGCTCAGTGGCCATGGCTCACGGGCCCAGTGGCTCCGCGGCATGTGGGATCTTCCCGGACCGGGGCACGAACCCGTGTCCCCTGCATCGGCAGGCGGACTCTCAACCGCTGCGACACCAGGGAAGCCTCCTGGTCACTGTCTTTAAGGAATTTATACACAAACTTATGTAGACAAACTTTGTCTATAGCTTGTAAATATCTTTGGCTTTGTGAGCCATATGAGGGCTCTGTCACATTTCTACCTCCCCTCCTCTTCCTCCTCTTCCTCCTCCTTTTCTTCCTCCATCCTTTATAAGCATTTTTTTAAAAAGTTTAAAAATGTAAAGGCTTTGCTGCAATTTGCCCAATGTACTTTAGTTTGCTGATCCCTGTCCTAGATCAAGAGGGTGGATAATAAATACACACACAGGTGTAGCTGCCTGTGTGTATATGTGTGTGTGGTGTGTGTGTGTGCATGTAGTAAATGAATGCCATGATAGAGAAACGGGTGGGTGTCTATTTTAGGTAGAAATATCAGAGAAATGGCTTCATTTGGAGCAAAACCTTGACCATAATGAGTGAAATAATGTAGCCATGTAGAGATCTGAGACATCAATCTAGGCAGAAGGAATAGTACGTGGAAATTTCCTCAGCTGAGGAAAAGAAAAATCAGTATGACTTGGATGGAGTGAAAAAGTTAAAGTCGGATAAGTTACACAATCAGAGACAATAGGGACAATACCACTTGGAGTGGTAAAGATCATGGTGGCCATTAGGGCTGTAACGGAAGCCATTGGAGGGTAAAGGCAACTGACCCAGGAATTAGAGAAGCTGGAAGATGGCATTCCCTGCCATCTTGGAACGGAATCTTGGGTGGAAGTGGGACTGCAGCACAGCTGCTGCCTCATACCAGAAAGATGTGCCAGCATATCCAAGACGGTGTGTGTTTTATGCACCACCACTGACTCCACAGTGACCTTCTAAATAAATGTGTCTCTGCTTCATTCCTGCCCATCATCTAGTGAGATGGATGGATAGATAGCTTGACTAGTTTCCTTTCCATATACAAAACAAAAGTGATGCAGCCAATAAAGAAAAGAGATTTCATGAAAGAGAAACTGAACAACTTGGAATGCTGTCCTGCTGTCAGTAAAATGAGGACTCAGAGCTAGTCTCAGATTTTGTCTTGTCAGTATTGGGGATTAGTAACCCTGACAAAGATGTATTCAGGGATGATAGTAGATTAATAGAGACAGATATGTCACAGTAGAAATAATGTATATGTATAACTCTATCGAGAGGTTTTGCAACAAGGACAAGCAGACAAATAACAGGCAACAGAAAGGGGGTATTTCTTTTTTTTTTAACATCTGTATTGGAGTATATTTGTTTTACAATATTGTGTTAGTTTCTGCTGTATAACAAAGCCAATCAGCTATATGTATACATATATCCCCATATCCCCTTCCTCTTGCATCTCCCTCCCACCCTCCCTATCCCACCCCTCTAACTGGTCACAAAGCAGCGAGCTGATCTACCTGTGCTAAGTGGCTGCTTGCCACTAGCTATCTATCTTACATATCGTAGTGTGTATATATAATATCCATGCCACTCTCTAACTTCATCCCAGCTTACCCTTTCCCCTCCCCATGTCCTCAAGTCCATTCTCTACGCCTGCGTGTTTATTCCTGTCCTGCCCCTAGGTTCTTCAGAACTTTTTTTTTTTTAGATTCCATATATATGTGTTAGTATACAGTATTTGTTTTTCTCTTTCTGACTTACTTCACTCTGTATGACAGACTCTAGGTCCATCCACCTCTCTACAAATAACTCAGTTTCGTTTCTTTATATGGCTGAGTAATATTCCATTGTATATATGTGCCACATCTTCTTTATCCATTCATCTGTCGATGGACACTTAGATTGCTTCCCTGTCCTGGTTATTGTAAATAAAGCTGCAATGAATACTGTGGTACTTGACTCTTTTTGAATTATGGTTTTCTCAGGGTATAAGCCCAGTAGTGGGATTGCTGGGTCATATGGTAGTTCTAGTTTTAGTTTCTTAAGGAACCTCCATACTGTTCCCCATAGTGGCTGTATCAATTTACATTCCCACCAACAGTGCAAGAGGGTCCCCTTTTCTCCACACCCTCTCCAGCATTTATTGTTTGTAGATTTTTTGACGATGGCCATTTTGACCAGTGTGAGGTGATACCTCATAGTAGTTTTGATTTGCATTTCTCTAATGATCAGTGATGTTGAGCATCCTTTCACGTGTTTGTTGGCAATCTGTATATCCTCTTAGGAGAAATGTCTATTTATATCTTCTACCCATTTTTGGATTGGGTTGTTTTTTTGATACTGAGCTACATGAGCTGCCTTTATATTTTGGAGATTAATCCTTTGTCAGATGCTTCATTTGCAAATATTTTCTCCCATTCTGAGGGTTGTCTTTTCGTCTCGTATATGGTTTCCTGTGCTGTTCAAAAGCCTTTTAAGTTTCATTAGGTCCCTTTGGTTTATTTTTGTTTTTATTTCCATTTCTCTAGGAGGTGGGTCAAAAAGGACCATGCTGTGATTTATGTCATAGAGTGTTCTGCCTATGTTTTTCTCTAAGAGTTTTATAGTCTCTGGCCTTACATTTAGGTCTTTAATCCATTTTGAGTTTATTTTTGTGTATGGTATTAGGGAGTGTTCTAATTCCATTCTTTTAAATGTAGCTGTCCAATTTTCCCAGCACCATTTATTGAAGAGGCTGTCTTTTCTCCATTGTATATTCTTGCCTCCTTTATCAAAGATAAGGTGTCCATATGTGTGTGGGTTTATCTCTGGGCTTTCTATCCTGTGACATTGATCTTTATTTCTGTTTTTGTGCCAGTTCCACACTGTCTTGATTACTGTAGCTTTGTAGTATAGTCTGAAGTCTGGGAGCCTCATTCCTCCAGCTCCGTTTTTCTTTCTCAAGATTGCTTTGGCTATTCGGGGTCTTTTGTGTTCCCATACAAATTGTGAAATTCTTTGTTCTAGTTCTGTGAAAAATGCCATTGGTAGTTTGATAGGGATTGCACTGAATCTGTAGATTGTTTTGGGTAATACAGTCATTTTCAGAATGTTGACTCTTCCAATCCAAGAACATGGTATATCTCTCCATCTGTTGGTATCATCTTTAATTTCTTTCATCAGTGTATTATAGTTTTCTGCATACAGCTCTTTTGTCTCCCTAGGTAGGTTTATTCTTTTTGTTGCAATGGTAAATGGGAGTGTTTCCTTAATTTCTATTTCAGATTTTTCGTCATTAGTGTATAGGAATGCAAGAGATTTCTGTGCATCAATTTTGTATCCTGCTACTTTACCAAGTTCACTGATTAGCTCTAGTAGTTTTCTGGTAGCATCTTTAGGATTCTCTATGTCTCATGTCATCTGCAAACAGTGACAGTTTTACTTCTTTTCCAATTGGGATTCCTTTTATTTCTTTTTCTTCTCTGATTGCCATGGCTAGGACTTCCAAATCTATGTTGAATAATAGTGGTGAGAGTGGACATCCTTGCCTTGTTCCTGATCTTAGAGGAAATACTTTCAGTTTTTCCCCATTGAGAATGATGTTTGCTGTGGGTTTGTCATATATGGCCTTTATTATTTTGAGGTAGGTTCCCTCTATGCCAACTTTCTGGAGAGTTTTTATCGTAAATGGGTGTTGAATTTTGTCAAAAGCTTTTTCTGTATCTATTGAGATGATCATATGGTTTTTCTTCTTCAATTTGTTAATATGGTGTATCACATTGATTGATTTGCGTATATTCAAGAATCCTTGCATCCTCAGGATAAATCCCACTTGATCATGGTGTATGATCCTTTTAATGTGTTGTTGGATTCTGTTTGCTGTATTTTGTTGAGGACTTCTGCGTCTATATTCATCAGTGATATAGGTTTGTAATTTTCCTTTTTGTAGTATCTTTGTTTGGTTTTGGTATCAGGGAGATGGTGGCCTCAGAGAATGAGTTTGGGAGTGTTCCTTTCTCTGAAATTTTTTGGAAGAGTGTGAGAAGGATGGGTGTTAGCTCTTCTCTAAATGTTTGACAGAATTCACCTGTGAAGCCATCTGGTCCTGGACTTTTGTTTGTTGGAAGATTTTTAATCACAGTTTCAATTTCAGTGCTTGTGATTGGTCTGTTCATATTTTGTATTTCTTCCTGGTTCATTCTTGGAAGGTAATACCTTTGTAAGAATTTGTCCTTTTCTTCCAGGTTGTCCATTTTATTGGCAAAGAGTTGCTTGTAGTAGTCTCTGCGGATGCTTTGTATTTCTGTGGTGTCTGTTGTAATTTCTTTTCCTTTTCCAAATTTATTGATTTGAGTCCTCTCTCTCTTTTTCTTGATGAGTCTGGCTATTGGGTTTTCAATTTTGTTTATCTTCTCAAAGAACCAGCTTTTAGTTTTATTGATCTTTGCTATTGTTTTCTTTGTTTCTAGTTCATTTATTTCTGCTCTGATCTTTATGATTTCTTTCCTTCTGCTAACTTTGGGTTTTGTGTGTTCTTCTTTCTCTAGTTCTTAGGTGTAAGGTTAGATTATTTATTTGAGATTTTTCTTGTTTCTTGAGGTAGGCTTGTATAGCTATAAACTTCCCTCTTAGAACTGCTTTTGCTGCATCCCGTAGGTTTTGGATCATCGTGTTTTCATTGTCATTTGTCTCTAGGTATTTTTTGATTTCCTCTTTGATTTCTTCAGTGATCTCTTGGTTATTTAGTAACGTATTGTTTAGCCTCCATGTGTTTGTGTTTTTTACGTTTTTTACCCTGTAACTCATTTCTAATCTCAAAGCATTGTAGTCAGAAAAGATGCTTGATATGATTTCAATTTTCTTAAATTTACTGAGGCGTGATTTGTGACCCAAGATGTGATCTATCCTGGAAAATGTTCCATGCACACTTGAGAAGAAAGTGTAATCTGCTGTTTTTGGATGAGAGAGAGAATTTTGAAGAAAAATTGGTAGAACTTTTGAGTGCCTGAAAAGATGTTTGAGCATTTCAAAAAATTAGTGATCAGTATGTTACGCATCTGCAGAAACACTTGGAATAATTAGAAAACTAAGCAAATAACAATTGTGGCAATGATTAAATCCAGGAAAAAAACAAATGTTTTGCAAAAGAGTTGTAATCCATGTATCACTGGATTTAACTCTGCACAATGTTCACAGTCATAATAGTGTAAAAATTATTGTGCACTTGTGCATCTAGCAACAGGGAGAGGACAGACGATAGGAAGGAGAGTGCAGAAGAACTAATGCCTCAATTGAAAAAGCATAGTCTATAGATAATATCAGTATATTTCAGCATTTTAAAAACTATTCATACATATGAGATTACTTTTAGAAGAACTTTATGACTGGTAAATTCACTTTTGAGATTCTACTCTATTTGTTAAAATATTCATATTTGTGGTGAATTAAAACACAACCTTATTGTAGCAAATAAATTAAAAATTAACTGGGACCCTGACAGCTCAGCCTCAAGTCCTCAACGGCCATTTATTTCCTTTTGCCAACATGTAGTCAAGCTTCTATTTTCTATAAGGTTTGAAACCATTAGATAAGCTATAAATGCTTAAATTTTCAAAACATTTGTTTATGATGCTATTTTATGTGCCCACATGATAAATATGTGAAAATAACTTAATCGGTATCATTATCACCGCCATCTGCATCACTTTCCAAATAGTCATGTCTTTATCTTCTGCCAAAAGGTAGTGCATCAGAACAGTGACATCCAATAATTGCTGGCCATTCCCTTCTAGCTGTTACATGAAGGAATATTTGGTTGGGTGAAACTCAGAGACACATGGGGTTTGTATTCAAGACTGAAATTACCCATTGTTCAGGGCTTTAGAATCAATATAGTTATCATTTAATAATCATTACCTTTAATAATGTCTCCTTGGTATTGCCTGAGGGAGTGAGCAGCAGTAACTAAAATTCAACCACACATTTTAAAAGAAATATTCAATAGCATTTTTCCTTCAGAATAAGTTACCTTATTTAGGTAAATACTGGGGGAGTATGTATATGTAGTACATATGAGGTCTGGCTTAACTTTAATTTTGGCAAATCAATAACTAGCAAGATGTAGGAAATGTCACAGTCTCATCTAAATTCTCCATGTTTTTTGTTTATTTGAATGAATGAACAAGTGCTATAATGACTATCAAAGTTAAGTACCGTGTTGAAAGAACTTCTCCTCAACAGTTTTTTGTTTTGGTTTTTTTCCTGCCCACCATATCAGATTTTGCAAGGCATTTAAATGATTTGTCAGGGGCTTCCCTGGTGGCGCGGTGGTTGAGAGTCCGCCTGCCGATGCGGGGGACGCGGGTTCGTGCCCCGGTCCGGGAGGATCCCACATGCCGCAGAGTGGCTGGGCCCGTGAGCCATGGCCGCTGGGCCTGCGCGTCCGGGGCCTGTACTCCGCAGCGGGAAAGGCCGCAGCAGTGAGAGGCCCGCGTACCGCAAAAAAAAAAAAAAAAAAAAAAAAAAAAAAAAAAAAAAAATATTTGTCAGAAGTGAATGTGTTTAGTAGTCCAGGCAGTGAAGGGACCTTGAACAACAATTTTCATCAGAATAAGTAAAAAATCAGTGTTAAGAATAAAAGTTATTAGAAAATAAATGACTACAACTTCAAAAAGACAATATTGTGTTTTAGATAACTACTGAAAGGAGTTTAAAAGAATCAAATGGTTTGAAGTATTCAGTGTGCAATTTAACAAATTAATAATTTTAACATATGCCTTATGCAAATTAGATAGACATCAGTCAGTTTAAACATTCAGACAAAAATGGATGTTTTATAAGCAGAGCTATAAGATGTCTGTTTAGAGTACATATTTTCAAAATTTTATAAACTGTTTCCAAAACTATAAAAGAGTATTTTATGTTACCATTTGAATATTTTTAGTATTGAAGAACAACCTTTTACATTTCAAATCTAAAGATATTCTAACATAACATGTCCTTTTTCATATAGTAGCAGTATTTGATCTAACTTGTTAATTTTTATTCATAGTTAAATTTTAACATTACATGACAAAAATATTTAGGTGGAAAATTTTTATAATGCTTGAGGAGTTTTCTAAGGCTTTCAAAATCATATACAGTTTCTGCTCCAGCAATGGTTGACACCATTCTAAGACTGTCAAGATAGAATTCATTAACATATATAACTAAATCTACATCTTTTATAGAAATAGCATGGAACCCTCACTCCTTGACAGATTAAAGAAAGCTGTATCCTAAATTGTGCAAATTAAGCCTCTGTTACAAAACTTACCCAAATCAAAGACCCACCATTTGCCTCTTATGACAGGATAAAAATAAGAGTCTCATAGAAACAAAATTAAAAAGTCTGTCATTCTATCTTAAAGAAAACATCTGTCAGGAACCCTTCAAAAATAATTGGGAAGAAAACGTGTTAGGTTCTGCAACCCAGAGTCATTTTAAGGTGCATTTGAGCATGTTATAAATGGTATTTTTTATGATCAACCTAGTTGTGCAGTGATGTATTTCCAGAATTTCCTCAAACTTGCTTTAAAATAACTATTTTGATTTTAACCTTAAGCATTTATTCCATTAAAAGAAAACTTTTAAATTTCCCTAGGCTGGCTCTCAATGTTCTAGTAGACTGTACATATTTTATTTCTAAATTCACTGTGCTGTGATCTCTTCTGAAAAATATTGTTAGACCTATTGTATCTTAGAAAAATGTAGTCTAGATTTTAATTTTTAATTTCTCTGTTAAGGAAATTCATATATTCCTCTGAGAAGGTAATGCTGATATGTATAATTTGTCAATTAAAGGAAAGATCATTTTTTCCATTAAACAACAGCACTCATCAGTTTGTCAAGTTTGTATACTTGTTACTTTCTTCCAATCATTTGCCATCCACAGCAGAAGAGAGGCATGTCTTTTCAACTTTCTCTCTCCCTACAATGCCTTAAATATAGCTCAATATAAGTTTATTAATTTTAAATATATGTATAAAATTGTATTTATAAGCTATTATTTGAAGCCAAGACTGGTAACAACATTCCTAACTATTCATATTCTATTAGAATTATTATAGCTTGTTAAATTTTAGCTACCCTCTTTGACCTGATATATGAAAATAACTTTTTGATGTAAAATTTTATTAAAAAGAAGATTAATTTTGTTAAATGAAAAGCACTTCCAAGATTAGAAGATTTGTATTTCATGTCATCTAATTTTACAATTTCCTACCTTCAGCCAGTGTTGATAACTTCAAATTCAGTGTGTCTGGGAGTGATGATACGGCTGCCAATCCATGAATCCTGCCTGTTAAATTCTGTTAAGCTCTTATCCATTCTTAACTCCCTTAACCCACTCATTCTTCCCCACCTGCTCTGAGTCCTATTCTTTCAATAACATCTATAAACAAACAACAATACACACACACATACACACACATATGTATAAAATATTCCACTAATTAGGAGAAGCAAGAGGATATGATACAAAAGGCTGAATGAGACAGGTCCTTCCCAATGACACATTTTTACATCATTCTGTCTCTCAAATACCAGGTCCAAAATATACTAGGCAATGATCATTAACAGAAAAACAATCCCTTCCCCCAAATCAATTTTTACAATATAATTCCAAACTAACCTAATTTGTTAAAGTAGAAGCATACTCCCTATAATTACTTGATTGGCACAGTAAATAATACATAAGTTATTTAATGCGTATTCACTGAAAGAATAGATGCATTTTTTAAACTAGAACTTCACTGTAGAAATACTGTGTTTTTAGTAGCCAAAGCATTAGACTGGCAGCCAAAATTTCTGATCATGTGACTACTCTCTGAATAGCTGCAATGCATGTGGAAAGAGAGAGTTTCTTTACAACAATTTTCTCTGTTTTGTTGGTATTGATTTATAAAAAGCTTTTGTAACACTGAGATCCATAAACATAGGAGTTTAAACCAGCTAGATTCAGTTTTCTCTCATGTAGCAGTCCTGAGGTAAACATTTCAGGACTGGCAAAATGACTGCCATCTTCTGTATGTTGATTTTATCTCTGCATCCATTCACCTCTCACTTTGCCAGTCAGAAGGAAAAAGAAACACAGAAGACACTCAAAATGCATATATTTGAAGGGCAGGGCTGGAAAATACGCATGTCTGCTCACATTGCGTTGGTCAGAATTTCATCGCTTAGTCAAAATTGTAGCTAGGTATGCTGGGAAGAGCCTAACCGGGGTCGGGAATGGGGATTTGTGCCCAGCTAGAAACCAGGAGTTATAATATTAAAGGAAGAGCAATAAAAGAAATGTAGGTGAACAAGTCCTTGTCACATTGTGCCTCTTACTTTGTATAAAGTAGGCATAATGATACTTTCCATAGGTATTAGCTTCCTATTAACGTAGAAAAATGATAACAAGCATAGTTACAATGCTGTTGTTGTTGTTCTAGTTTGGGTACTACTGGTTTCTTTAAGTATCATTTTGGTGAAGATGCTGTTTCTATAAATGTCTTAAATGCTTTCTTGTGACCTATCACTCGTCAAATGATGAGGGCTCTCAAGATATTCTTCCCCTTGTAAAACAAACACACAACTCTTCTTTCTTTAAAAAAAATTTTTTTTGGATCAATTTTCAGGTATAGACCAGTCAGGCTAAGACAGTAATAAAATTACGTATAACCAAGTTTCCTTCTCAATTCATGCTTTCAATCATATATAATTAATATAAATTGGGAAAGTTGGTAATTCAACTTCAACAACATTTATTGGTTACCTATTCAACTTTGTATACAATGTCAGACTAATATATCACTGTAGGACAATGGATTAATTACATTGGGGTGACAAAACAGGCCTACCATAAGAGGTAAGTGTTAAAGACCCAAAGTAAGATTGAAGGATGAATATAAGCTTGACAAGTGGATGAAGGTGTAGCTGAAAAGTGTGTGGGAGCGAGAAGGTATTCTCAGCAGAAGGAGGCACATTTGCAGTAGCATTCTGAGTTAAAATTCCGTGGTGGGCCTGGGAAATTATGAGTTTCATGTAGATGTTATATACAGAGTATATGGTGATCAGGGGTCCTGAAGAAGAAAAACCTATTCTACACCTACAATCTTAGTTTCCTTACACCCTTGTACTTTCATCATATCTGATGGACAAATCTCCATGCTGGACCAATAGGTGGGCTTCAGGTTGGTGAATGATTTTCTATATTCTTCCCCCTTTCAACACTATATCAAAACTTTACTGCTCTTCACGGAAACAACTGGTGTCCTTGTTTCCTTTTTGAAACTCTTCAAATTTGGAAAATCTGCCAGCGTGATCTGACTAACATAAATCTGTCTATATAGATTTGACACTTAATTTTTTCTGTATGTCTGTACTGCATACAGGAGAAAGTCCAAGGTGTTTTGTAAGGCATAAAAAATCCTTCCATGTTCTCACAGCTGCTTACTCTACAAACTTAATCTCTAATGCCTCCTTACTTTCTATATTAGGACCTCATAACACTTCTAGGATAAACTGCTTGCTGCCCTCATCATGTTGTTTCCCCTGTCTTTCTCCCTCATTGGCTAAAGGCTATTCATTATTTACACATCTCTGCCTTATTCATGTTATTCAATTATGCTTTATTTACCCTTTTTATCTTCAGTAGTAAACTCAAGGTCAGTAAAATGTTAGGAACAAAATAAGTCATTGTGAAGTGCTGGTTGATGCTTGGGATGGTGGAGCATTTTAAATTCCTGAACTTTAAGAAAATTTCTATCACTATTTCACAGATGAGGGAAAAGATAGTTCAAATGTCAAAAGAAAAGCAAAATTGATGGATACTAAGTTCTGTATTGAACTTAAGGTTATTAACGTGTAATAAATATTTATTCAAATTGTTCCTGTGTTACAGATGGTTGTTCCCCTCTATTGGTCCCCTCTCTAGAGTTAGCTTTCATAAGCAATAGTGGAAAAGTTAAAGTTGTGTATATACGTGCACACACACACACACACACACACCCTGTGGTCCAGTTAGCAACAAATCAAGTGGTGACTATTTAAATTATACAAGAAGAAAGGGTCAAGATGGCAGAGGAGGAGGAGGACGTGGAACTCACCTCACCCCACAAAGGCATCAAGAACACATCTACCAATGGAACAGTTCTCACACAGCACTGGCTGAACACTAGCAGAGGACCTCAGACACCTAAAAGGACAAGAAAGATCCCCACATAACCAGGTAGGATGAAAGAAAGAGGAAGTGAAAAGGAAGAGGAGAGGAAGTAGGATGGAATCTGTACACCTGCCGGGAAGCTGAAGCCTTCCTGAATCTGGGGAAGCCCCCTCACCAATGGGGAGATCAGCTGGGATAGAAGGGCAGCTTTGGAGGCTCAGAGGAGAATGCAGCAATCAGTCTGTGGCAGGCAGGACAGACTGAGACCTACACAGATGGTCTGTGACATAGCCCTGCGTGCCCCAGTCTGAGACGAGTGCCTGTCGGTGCACACGGGGGCTGGGTGCTGGAACGTGGGGTTCGGAGAGCAGACCTGGGGAGGGGGTTGCTACTGGCTGTGAGGAGACAGCCTGAGGGGATGGGAGTTAGGAGTTCTGCAACGGGAAATGCTTGTGGAGAAAGCCTGTACTGCCATAGAAGCAAAGCGCCATTGTTTAGTGATGCACAAGGGGCAGGGCTGCTATTGCAGCCTCTCTCCTCACTCACCAGCCCCTGCCTCCCCAGGCACCAGGGAGGGCTCCTGCTGGAGTAGCTTGAGCACCCCTAGCCATCACCTCCTCTGCCCCCTCCCCACCTAGGCGGTCCGCTTGCCCTGATCACCACCTCACCTCCCTCCTGCCTGATGGGCTCACACATCCTGATAGCCAACCTGGCACCCTCTTGCCTGGGGAGCCCATGCACCCTGATCGCTGCACCCCCATCCTCCCACCTGACAGGCTTGTGTGCTCCGGAAGCCTCAGGATCAGATGCCGCTGGGTGGCCCACATGCAGAGGGGGGGCTGAAACCACAGCTGAGCCCCAGGGGCTGTGTGACTAAGGAAGAGGAACTGAAATCTCTCCTCGCAGCTGCACAGACCATGGAGTTACATCTCTGCTGATGGCTTCCTAAATTCAGAGCCTGTGGAACAACCGAATGGACAAAAGTGCTCCTGCAGCTGAGACTGGTCTGGCTTTAGAAGCTGTGGGCTCTGTGGGCACGTAGACTCAGAGGTTGGGCCAGGCCAGAGTCTGAGCTGCTCCACAGCTCCCAGAGGAGATCCAGGTACACAATTAGTGCAGTCCTGGGACCTGACCTCCGTGGATCTGAGCCAGTGGCCTGGTGAAAACAACGCCTGAGAATCACCAGGACCAACTGACTGCATATCCACGGTTAAGGTGGGACCAAGAGCAGTGCCAACAATAGGGTACTTTGTGAGCCTGCACAGTTGGTGAAAGGGGACACAACAGAGCATACTCATGGGTGAACACCTCCAGAGGGGGAATACTCAGTGGCTTCCCTCCCAGTGGCAATGCTCCAATCCTGCCATCTTTGCACTGCAGATCAGAAACACAGCTAACAAACAGATCTGGGGGCTTCTACTCCAACAACTAGGGAACAGACCTGGCCCTGACAGGGCAGTGACAACCACAGAGCAAAAAGGAGGCCCTGCTCAATATCAAGGGTGGGCTCTGTTCACTAAAACAACAGTCAAAGCCCCTATCAAAGGGATAACAGGCAACATACACTGAGGAAAAATGTGGCCGTCATCCATACTAAAAAAAGCCCTCACACCAAAAAATATATATAAAAATTTAAAAATAAACCCACGCAGCCTACACAGGGACATTCCCACATAAAAATAGCCCTCCAAGACAGTCTGAGGATCTGACACCAGGAGAAAGAACCTCCAGAGCATTTAGCCTTGAAAGCCAGTGGGGCTTGAGTGCAGGAGCTCCACAGGGCTGGGGGAACAGAGACTCCACTCTTGGAGGATGCACACAAGGTCTCACCTCCATTGTGACCCAGCACAAAGCAGTACGTCCATAGGAACCTGGGCAGATCTACCTAGGGGTCTTTAAATATCTCCTGGAGAGGAGGGGGTTGGCTGTAGCTCACTGTGGGGGTGAGGGGATGGATAGTGGAGGCCCCAGGGAATATTACTTGGTGTGAGCTCTCCTGAAGGTTGACGCTTCCGCACCAAAACCCAGCCCCATTCAACAGCCTGAAGGCTCCAGTGCTGCAATGCCTCAGGCCAAACAACCAGCAAAACAGGAACACAGCCCCACCCATCAGCAGAAAGTCTGCCTAAAGTCGTACTAACCTCACAGACACCCCAAAACACACCCCTTAACACGTTCCTGCCCACCAGAGGGACAAGACCCAGTTCTACCCACCAGAGTGCAGACACCAGTACCTCCCAACAGGAAGCATGCACAAGCCACTGAACCAACCTCACCCACCAAGGGGCAGACAACAGAAGCAAGAGGAACTATGATCCTGCAGCCTGCAGAAAAGAGACCACAAACACCGTAAGTTAGACAAAATGAGATGACAGAGAAATATGTTACACAAGAAGGAGCAAGATAAAAATCTACAAGAACAGCCAAGTGAAGAGGAGATAGGCAATCTACCTGAAAAATAATTCAGAGTAATTATAGGAAAGATGATTCAAAATCTCAGAAAAAGAATGGAGGCTCAGATCGAGAAGATAGAAGAAATGTTTAATAAAGACCTAGAATTACTAAAGAACAAACAAAGATGAACAATAAAATAACTGAAATGAAAAATACACTAGAAGGAATCAATAGCAGAATAACTGAGGCAGAGGAACGGTTAACTGAACTGCAAGATAGAATGGTGGAAATCACTGTCATGGAACAGAATAAAGAGAAAAGAATGAAAAAAAAAATTAGGACAGTCTCAGAGATGTCTAGGACAACATTAAATGCACCAAAATTCTAATTATAGGGGGCCCGGAAGAAGAAGAGAAAGAGAAAAGGCCTGAGAAAATATTTGAAGAGATTATAGTAGGAAACTTCCCTAACATGGGAAAGGAAATAGTCACCCAAGTCCAAGAGGTGCAAAGAGTCCCATACAAGATAAACCCAAAGAACACGCTGAGACAAACAGTAATCACTAACAAATATTAAATACAAAGAAAAAATATTAAAAGCAACAAGGGAAAAGCAATAAATAACATATAAGGGAATCCCCATAAGGTAATCAGCTGATTTTTTCAGCATAATCTCTGCAGGCCAGAAGAGAGTGGCACAATATATTTCAAGTGATGAAAGCGAAAAACCTACAACCAAGAATACTCTACCCAGAAAGGCTCTCATTCATATTCAAGGGAGAAATCTTGCTTCACAGACAAGAAAAAGCTAAGAAAATTCAGCACCACCATACCAGCTTTAAAACAAATGCTAAAGGAACTTCTCAAGGCAAGGGGGAAAAAAAAGAGGCCACAACTACAAACAAGAAAATCACAAATGGGAAAGCTCACTGGTAAAGGTAAACATACGGTAAAAGCAGGAAAACATCCACACACAACTGTGATATCAAAAGCAGCAATCATGAGAAGAGAATAAATGCTTGAAATAGGAATTGTATTCAAAATTAAAAGACCAGCAACTTAAAACAATCTTGTATACAGATACACTGCTATATCAAAACCTCATGGGAAATGCAAACCAAGAAACTACAATAGACACACACAAAAAAGAAAAAGTAACCCAAAAACAACACTAAAGATGGTCATCAAACCACAAGAGAAGAGAACGAAAGAGGAAGGGAAGAAAAAAGACCTACAAAAACAAACCCTAAGCAATTGAAAAAATGGCAATAGGAACACACATATCAATAATTACCTTAAAGGTAAATGGATTAAATGCTCCAACCAAAAGACAAAGACTGGCTGAATGGATACAGAAACAAGACCTGTATATACGCTGTCTACAAGAGACCCACTTCAGATCTAGGGACACATACAGAGTGAAAGTGAGGGGAAGGAAAAAGATATTCCATGCAAATGGAAATCAAAAGAAAGCTGGAGTTTGAATAGTCATATCAGACAAAATAGACTTTAAAATAAACACTGGGGCTTCCCTGGTAGCGAAGTGGTTGAGATCCGCCTGCCGATGCAGGGGACACGGGTTCGTGCCCCGATCCAGGGAGATCCCACATGCCGCTGAGTGGCTGGGCCCGTGAGCCATGGCCGCTGAGCCTGCGCATCGAGAGCATGTGCTCCGCAATGGGAGAGGCCACAACAGTGAGAGGCCCACGTACAGCAAAATAAATAAATAAATAAATAAATAAATAAAGACTGTTACAAGTGACAAGGAAGGACACTACATAATGATCAAGTGATCAACCCTAGAAGAAGATATAACAATTATGAATATTTATGCACCCAACATAGGAGCACCACAAAACACAAGACAAATGCTAACAGCCATAAAAAGGGAAATCGACAGTAACACAATAACAGTGGGGGACTTTAACACCCCACTTACACCAAAGGACAGATAATGCAGACAGAAAATTAATAAGGAAACACAAGGCTCAAATGATACATTAGACCAGACTGACTTAACTGATATTTTTAGGACATTCTACCTAAAAGCAGCCGAATACACTTTCTTGTCAAGTGCACACAGAACATTCTTCAGGATAGATCACATCTTGGGCCACGAATCAAGCCTCTGTAAATTTAAGAAAATTGAAATCATATCAAGCATCTTTTTGGACCACAAGGCTATGAGATTAGAAATCAACTACAGGAAAAAAAAAACTGTAAAACACACGAACACATGGAGACTAAACAATATGCTATTTAATAACCAATGTATCACTGAAGAAATCAAAGAGGCAATCAAAAAATATCTAGAGACAAATGAAAATGAAAACATGACATTCCAAAACCTATGGGACACAGCAAAAGCTTTTCTAAGAGGGAAGTTTATAGCAATACAATCTTACCTCAGGAAACAGGAAAAATCTAAAACAAACAACCTAACCTTACATGTAAAGCAACTAGAGAAAGAAGAACAAGCAAAACCCAAGGTTAGTAGAAGGAAAGAAATCATAAAGATCAGAGCTGAAATAAATGAAGTAGAGATGAAGAAAATAATAGCAGAGATCAATGAAACTAAAAGCTGGTTCTTTGAGAAGGTAAACAAAATTGATAAACCTTTAGCCATACTCTTCAAGAAAATTAGAAATGAAAAAGGAGAAGTTACAATTGACACCACAGAAAAATGAAGCATCATAAGATAGTACTACAAGCAATTCTATGCCAATAAAATGGACAACCTGGGAGAAATGGACACATTCTTAGAAAGATAAAATCTTCTAAGACAGAACCAGGAAGAAGTAGAAAATATGAACAGACCAATTACAAGTACTAAAATTGAAACTGTGATTAGAAAACTTCCAACAAACAAAAGTCCAGGACCAGATGGCTTCACAGGTGAATTCTATCAAACATTTAGAGAAGAGTTAACACCTACCTTTTTGAAACTGTTCCAAAAAAACTGCAGAGGAAGGAAAACTCCCAAGCTTATTCTATGAGACCACCATCAACCTGATACCAAATAAGACAAAGATATCACAAAAAAAGAAAATTACAGGCCAATATCACTGATGAATACAGATGCAAAAATCCTCAACAAATACTAGCAAACAGAATCCAACAGTATATTAAAAGGATCATACACCATGACCAAGTGGGATTTATCCCTAGAATGCAGGGATTCCTCATTATACACAAATCAATCAATGTTTTATACCACATTAACAAACTGAAGAATAAAAACCATATGATGATCTCAATAGATGCAGAAAAAGGTTTTGACAAAATTCAACATCCATTTATGATTAAAAAAACCAAAAACACTCTCCAGAAAGTGGGCACAGAGGGAATAAACCTCAACACAATAAAGGACATATATGACAAATCCACAGCAAACATCATTCTCAATGGTGAAATACTGAAAACATTTCCACTAAGATCAGGAATAAGACAAGGATATCCACTCTCCCCACTTTTATTCAATAGTTTTGGAAGTCCTAGCCACGGCAATCAAAGAAGAAAATGAAATAAAAGAGGTATTTCCCTAGTGGTGCAGTGGTTAACAATCCACCTGCCAATGCAGGGGGCACGGGTTCGATCCCTGGTCCAGGAAGATCCCACATGTTGCTGAGCAACTAAGCCCATGCGCCACAACTACTGAGCCTGCGCTCTAGAGCCCATAAGCCACAGCTACTGAAGCCCATGGGCCTAGAGCCTGTGTCTGCAACAAGAGAAGCCACTGCAATGAGAAGCTCATGCACTGCAACGAAGAGTAGACCCCACTCACTGCAACTAAAGAAAGCCCGCACGTGGCAATGAAGACCCAACGCAGCCAAAAATAAATAAATTAAATAAATAAATTTATTTTAAAAAAAAGAAATAAAAGGCATCCAAATTGGAAAAGGTGAAGTAAAACTGTCACTGTTCACAGATGATATGATACTGTACATAGAGAATCCTAAAGATGCCACCAGAAAACTACTTGAGCTCATCAATGAATTTAGTAAAGTTGCAGGATACAAAATTAATACACGGAAATCTCTTGCATTCCTATTCACTAACAACAAAAGATCAGCAAGTGAAATTAAGGAAACAATCCCATTTGCCATCACATCAAAAAGAATAAAACACCCTAGGATTAAACCTACCTAAGGAGACAAAAGACCTGTACTCAGAAAATAATAAGGTACAATAAGTCCCCTACATACGAACCCTCAACTTGCGAACTTTCAAAGAAGCAAACGTGCATTTGCAAGTCCAGTTACATAAGTTAGTTCACGTGTCTGGCATATATTATCACGTGCATGCATCCTCTGCAAGTGGTTGTTGCTTTTGTGTACTTTACAGTACTGTATAAAGTACAGTAGTACAGTATCTTTATTTCTTGCCTGTTCACTCAATGACAGCCCCTGTATGACAGCTGTTGTACTGTACCACTGTACTTTTCAAGGTCCTGTACTGTAAGATTAAAAATGTTTTCTTTATGTTTGTTAATTTTTTATGTATTATTTGTGTAAAAAGTATGATAAACCTATTACAGTACAGTATTATATTGCCGATTTCATAGTTGGGTACCTAGGCTAACTTTGTCATACTTAGGAACAAACTGAATTTACGAATGCACTCTTGGAATGGAACTCGTTCATATGTAGGGGACTTACTCTACTGCTGAAAGAAATCAAAGATGACACACACACGGAGAGATACACCATGTTCTTCGATTGGAAGAATCAATATTGTCAACATGACTGTACTACCCAAAACAATCTACAGATTGAATACAATCCCTATCAAATTACCAATGGCACTTTTCACAGAATTAGAACAAAAAAATTTACTATTTGTATGGAAACACAAAAGACCAAAAATAGCCAAAGCAATCTTGAGAAAGAAAAATGGAGCTGGAGCAATCAGATTCCCTGACTTCAGACTATACAACAAAGCTACAGTCATCAAAACAGTTTAGTACTGGCACAAAAACAGAAATATAGAACAATGGAACAGGATAGAAAGCCCAGAGATAAGCCCACGCACCTATGGTCACCTAATCTATGATAAAGAAGGCAAGAATATACAATGAAGAAAAGACAGTCTGTTCAACAAGTGGTACTGGGAAAACTGGACAACCATATGTAAAAGAATGAAATTAGAACACTACCTAACACCATACACAAAAATAGACTCAAAATGGATTAAAGACCTAAATGTAAGGAAAGATACTATAAAACTCTTAGAGGAAAACATAGGCAGAACACTCTATGACATAAATCATAGCAATATCTTTTTGGATCCACCTCCTAGAGTAATGAAAATAAAAACAAAAATAAACAAATGGGACCTAGTGAAACTTGAAAGCTTTTGCACAGCAAAGGAAACTATAAACAAGATGAAAAGACAACCCTCAGAATGGCAGGAAGTATTTGCAAACGAATCAACAGACAAAGGATTAATCTCCAAAATATATAAACAGTTCATGCAGCTCTATATTAAAAAAACAAACAACCCAATCCAAAAATGGGCAGAAGACCTAAATAGACATTTCTCCAAAGAAGACATACAGATGGCCAAGAGACCCATGAAGAGTTGCTCAACATCACTAATTATTAGAGAAATGCAAATCAAAACTACAATGAGGCATCACCTCACACTGGTCAGAACAGCCATCAAAGATCTACAAACAACAAATGCTGGAGAGGGTGCGGAGAAAAGGCAACTGCACTATTGGTGGGAATGTAAATTGCTACAGCCACTGTGGAGAGCAGTATGGAGGTTTCTTAAAAAACTAAAACTAAATTTTACTAAAACTAGAATTACCATATGACCCAGCAATCTCACTGCTGGGCATATACCCAGAGGAAACCATAATTCAAAAAGACACATGCAACCCAATGTTCATTGAAGCACTATTTACAATAGCCAGGTCATGGAACCACCTAAATGCCCATCAATGCATGAATGGACAAAGAAGATGTGGTACATATATACAATGGAGTATTACTCAGCCATAAAAAAGAATGAAATAATGCTACTTGCAGCAACATGGATGGAGCTAGAGATTATCATATTAAATGAAGTAAGTTAGACTGAGAAAGACAAATATCATACGATATCACTTACATGTGGAATCGAAAAAAATGATACAAATGAACTTTTTTACAAAACAGAAATAGAGTCACAGATGTAGAAAATAAACTACAGTTACCAGGGGGGAAAAGGGGAAGGAGGGATAAATTCGAAGGTTGGGATTGACATATATACACTACTGTATATAAAATAGATAACTTATAAGAACCTACTGTGTACCACATGGAACACTACTCAATACTCTCTATTGACTTATGTGGGAAAAGAATCTAAAAAAGAGTGGATATATGTATATATATAACTGATTTACTTTTCTGTACAGCAAAAACTAATACAACATTGTATATAAACTATACTCCAATAAAAATGAAATAAGATAAATATATAACATAAGTATAACATGAGATAGTGATCAATGCTATAAAAACAAATAAAGCAGGGTAAGACAAGAGAAAATAGAAATATAATCATAGGCGATTTCCTAAAGGCTTTTTGGAGGAGTTTAAATTTGAGCAATGATGTCATCATGTGTACTATCAAGATGGGGGAAGTGACAAATCCTTTGAAAAGGCATATAGTGATGAGGGTTTTCAAGAATGAAGTAGATACACCTAGGACAGAAGTTCAGGAAAGGACATTAAAAGAAATGAGAATTTCGAATGCAGCCGTTACAGTATGAAAATTATTTATTAGATTATGTATTTGCTTACCATTTGGTGTGTCTAGAAATAGTATGTGGAATTTTGAGAGATGCAGTTAGAAAGGAGGTGTTGAAGTGGAGGACAGTTTGTGCTATTCTAATGATTTTTTGTTTAGCAGTGTAATCAATGATAGAATCATTATTTTAACAGTTTATTTCTGGAAAAAAAACAAAAAAGATGACTTGGGGGAAAATGCAGGAATACTACCTGTAAGGTAATTTTATGGTCCTGAAAAATTGATGATTAGGATTTGACATTGCTTAGTGACAATGGGAAGAAAGAAGAGAAACAGATTTAGGGGAGATGTCATAAGTACGTCATACATGATTACAAAACTGACCTGATGTAGAGACTAATAAACAGGAAGACACAGGGCTAACTGGGGACTTATAATAAGGTTGAATAGGTAGATAATGTAATCATATATAACAAGAAAGCTTTGTGCTTTCTTAAATATCCTTAGAAATGCGTTCCCAGAATAAATATATTTTACTTATGACCTGGCGTTTAATGTGATACTAACACAAGTAAATCAGTAGAACAACTCTTTGGAATGTTTCAACGAACAGTAATAAGATATTCACAAATAGTCCTTAGGACCTAGAGAGAGTGAAAGGTGACATAAAGGAAGAATAATGTGAAATACAAGTTCAGAAGGAGAAGAAAAATATCTGAAGAGATATCTGTATATTTCTCTATCAAGATAACATTGGATGCATGATATAGTATCATATTTTTGTCTGGGAAGAGAGATAACCCAACTCTTAATGTCACAAAAGGGAAAAGAAAAAAAAATTATCACTGAGTGTCATAATTGTCAATCATCTCAGATGTAAAAGAGGCCAGAATAATGTTGATGGTAGAGAGAAATAGTTAACAAGTATACAAATCAGGAGCTTATTGATATGTGTATGATGAAGATAGTCATAAGTAATCTAGTGAGAATGTATACTTCCATTTTAAATACCATTCATTGAATATAATGAATGATATTGTGTCTTGACATAAAAACGTGAAGTTTAAACATAAAAGCAAAATGAAAGAAAAACATTGTGTAATGCCAGACATTAATGTCTAAAGAAGGAGGAGAGTTTAAACAGATAAAATGATTTTTCATTCACAACTTGAAAATCAATGTTACAATTGATTTTTCAAACATATATATATATCGGAACTTTAGAAAATTAGCATTTAAGCATTCTTGAATAGAAAAATAGAATTAAAATAGATCACTGGGGCTTCCCTGGTGGCGCAGTGTTTGAGAATCTGCCTGCCAATGCAGGGGACACGGGTTCGAGCCCTGGTCTGGGAAGATCCCACATGCCATGGAGCAACTAGGCCCGTGAGCCACAACTACTGAGCCTGCACACCTGGAGCTTGTGCTCTGCAACAAGAGAGGCCGTAACAGTGAGAGGCCCGCGCGCCGCGATGAAGAGTGGTCCCCACTCACCACAACTACAGAAAGCTCTCGCACAGAAACGAAGACCCAACACAGCCAAAAAAAAAAAAAAAAACACCATTTGATGAAAACATTATTTTAATATTGTGAAATTGTTGACTTCATTTCAATTATGTTGGAAGATACCCAGCTTTTCCTTAATTGCAATTGTCTTATCAGCATACAGTATTGATCTTTAAAATGAACCAAACGAGTCTTATTAAGGTAATTATTTTGTTTAGTATCATAAATAATAATAAAAACCTGGCAGAAATATAGTGACTTTCTACCATCAGAGTCAGACAACACATGAACGAAGTTCTGATATCCATGATACTCGATGTCTGAAAAGGAATTACTTTGGGACAATATTCAAATAAGTTGCTAGCTAAGAAAAAGGCAAAAAGAGAGAAAGAGCTACGTTTGTACGGTCAATAATGATAGCCTAGAGATTTAAAAATACATAATTAGCTCTATGTGACCATATACTACCTTATTCTTGTTATATAATCTCATTGAAGCGAATGAGAATTTTTCTGCTCAAACTAGTGTGTTATAACGAACCAATCAACTTCAATATGACACAGCCTTATTGCCTTACCCCCGGAAACCGTCTCACAAAGAGTTACAGGAGAGCCATTGCTTTGTGGCCTTTCATGCTCTTCATCTCCATCTCATCAAGATCTGCATCAAAGAGAATTCTCCAAGGGCTGCCACCCACCTTGGGCAACTGCAAGGATAATCCTGACACCTTAGCCCTAAATGCCTCCACATTGCAAGCTAAGAAGAGAAGTTGTAAAGAAGCCTTACTTCATCAAGTTAATACTAAGGACATAACTTTTAATAATTACTCAGCTTTCTTTGAAAGAATTTTATAAAATCACCATGGCTCATATCCACTGGGTACCTCAGCTTCTTCCAAAAGCCCAGGTCTATCAGGTCAACGTTCTTCTCTTGGATTCTCGGTAGAGTGCCATTCTGCATGTTTTCTATTAAGACCAAATATTCCACTACCTCTCACCTCCCAGAGTCATCCCTTTTGACCCTTTAAATCCTAAATTTATGATCCCGGAATTCTTAGACCCTTTTAGGTTTGTTTTGCAACTTATTTTTCTGAAATAATTTCTGGCAGTTTGCAGAGGACATTTTCTTTCAGAATCTTTCTTTTAAAAAGTCTGTTTCTTCCCTTCACATCTCACCTATTTTTCAACCTAAGAATTTGAGCCTTTATTCAGTCATTTATATGGAATTCTCAGCCATTTTCACTTTGAGTAGTGCCTCTTTTTCATATTTCATTCTTGAATTCCTATAATATGTATAATATATATTAGGAACAGTATAATTATATTTAAAGGAATATTGGGAATATAAAATATATAATTATATAACATATATATATATTTTACATATGTGAAGAGATCTTTTTATTTATCTATCTATTTATTTTTGGCTGCATTGGGTCTTCGTTGCTGCGCGTGGGCTTTCTCTAGTTGCAGTGAGCAGGGGCTACTCTTCGTTGCGATGCGCAGGCTTCTCATTGCCGTTGCTTCTCTTGTTGCAGAGCACGGGCTCTAGGTGCATGGGCTTCAGTAGTTGTGGCACATGAGCTCAGTACTTGTGGCTTATGCGCTCTAGAGTGCATGCTCAGCAGTTGTGGCAAACAGGCTTAGCTGCTCTGCGGCACGTGGGATCTTCTCAGACCAGGGCTTGAACCCGTGTCACCTGCATTATCAAGCGGATTCTTAACCACTGTGCCGGCAGGGAAGCCCCGTGAAGAGATCATTTATCTCTCTATATAGCTACGTTTTACTTTATAATTTCCATCTATTTATCTCTCTGTAGTACATTCTGGTTAGTCTTCCTAGATCTCTCTTCAAATTCACTAATTTATCTCAGCCACATATAGACTGTTCTTTAATGACTAAAATGGTATTATAAAAACTATAGTTTTTCTTCCCTGAAATTTGAATGTTTTACAAAAAATAAAACATTGTTTTAAAAAGTTCCATTCTTGCTTGATGAATTGTACTTTTTATTTTTTGCGGTATGCGGGCCTCTCTCTGTTGTGGCCTCTCCCATCGCGGAGCACAGGCTCCGGACACGCAGGCACAGCAGCCATGGCTCACGGGCCCAGTTGCTCCACAGCACGTGGGATCCTCCGGAACCGAGGCACGAACCCGTGTTCCCTGCATCAGCAGGCGGACTCAACCACTGCACCACCAGGGAAGCCCGAATCGTACTATTAAACATATTTTAAAAAAATGTAAACATACTTTTTAAAAACCTCTTTTTCTTGTTCTAGTATTATTCTATATTGTTCTAATATACAGTTTTTCTATATAGATTCTCCCAATTTGTGCATTTTCTCATAGTATTTCACTGTGATCAAATTCTCCAAACACCCTGCACATTTTTCCTTTGTCCTTATTCTCCGCAGGAGCATATTCTATGGAAGCTCCAGGCATGCTTGTTCTAGTTGTGCTTATGTTTATGGGATGGTTTCACAAATTGCCTAAAACAGGGTTTCTGGCATTGGACTTTTTTTTTTTTAACATCTTTATTGGAGTATAATTGCTTTACAGTGTTGTGTTAGTTTCTGCTGTACAACAAAGTGAATCAGCTTTATGTATACATATATCCCCATATCCCCTCCCTCACGTGTCTCGCTCCCACCCTCCCTACCCCACCCCTCTAGGGGGTCACAAAGCACCGATCTGATCTCCCTGTGCTATGCGGCTGCTTCCCACTAGCTATCCAAACCACACTTGGTAGTGTATACATGTAACGCTACCCTCTCACTTTGTCTCAGCTTACTCTTCCCCCTCCCTGGTCCTCAAGTCCATTTTCTACATCAGTGCCTTTATTCTTGTCCTGCCCCTGGCTCATCAGAACCATATTTTGGGTTTTTTGGTTTAGATTCCATCTATATGTGTTAGCATACAGTGTTTGTTTTTCTCCTTCTGACTTACTTCACTCTGTATGACACACTCTAGGTCCAGCCACTTCACTACAAATACCTCAATTTCATTTCTTTTTATGGCTGAGTAATATTTCTGTGTGTATGTGCCACAACATCTTTATCCATTCATCTGTCGATGGACATTTAGGTTGCTTCCATGTCCTGGCTATTGTAAATAGAGCTGCAATGAACATTGTGGTACATGACTCTTTTTGAATTATGGTCTTCTCAGGGTATATGCTCAGTAGTGGCATTGCTGGGTCGTATGGTAGTTCTATTTGTAGTTTTTTAAGGAACCTCCATACTGTTCTCCATAGTTTTTGTTCTTCTTCCTGTAATTGCTTTAGGTGTAAGGTTAGGTTGTTTATTTGAGATGTTTCTTGTTTCTTGAGGTAGGATGGTATTGCTATAAACTTCCATCTTAGAACTGCTTTTGCTGCATTCCATAGGTTTGGGATCATTGTGTTTTCTTTCTTATTTGTCTCCAGGTATTTTTCGATTTCCTCTTTGATTCTTCAGTGATCTCTTGGTTATTTAGTAGTGTATTGTTTAGCCTCCACGTGTTTGTATTTTTTACAGTTTTTTTCCTTTAATTGATATCTAGTCTCATAGCTTTGTGGTCGGAAAAGATACGTGATACAATTTCAATTTTCTTAAATTTACCAAGGCTTGATTTGTGTCCCAGGATATGGTGTATCCTGGGGAATGTTTCATGAGCACTTGAAAAGAAAGTGTATTCTGTTGTTTTTGGATGGAACATCCTATAACTATCAATTAAGTCGATCTCTGTACATTGGTGAAAGTGGGGTGTTAGAGTCCCCTATTATTATTGTGTTAGTGTCAATTTCCCTTTCTATGGCTGTTAGCATTTGCCTTAGGTATTGAGGTGCTCCTATGTTGGGTGCATATATATTTACAATTGTCATATCTTCTTATCCCTTGATCATTACGTAGTGTCCTTCTTTGTCTCTTGTAATAGTCTTCATTTTAAAGTCTATTTTGTCTGATATGAGAATTGCTACTCCAGCTTTCTTTTGATTTCCATTTGCATGGAATAGCTTTTTCCATCCCCTCACTTTCAGTCTGTATGTTTCTCTAGGTCTGAAGTGGGTCTCTTGTAGACAGCATATATATGGGTCTTGTTTTTGTATCCATTGAGCCAGTCTATGTCTTTTGGTTAGAGCATTTAATCCATTTACATTTAAGGTAGTTCTCAATATGTATGTTCCTATTACCATTTTCTTAATTGTTTTGGGATTGTTTTTGTAGGTCTTTTCATTCTCTTGTGTTCCCTGCCTAGAGAAGTTCCTTTAGCATTTGGTGTAAAGCTGGTTTGGTGGTGCTGAATTCTCTTAACTTTTGCTTATCTGTAAAGGTTTTAATTTCTCCATCGAATCTGAATGAGATCCTTGCTGGGTAGAGTAATCTTGGCTATATGTTTTTCCCTTTCATCACTTTAAATATGTCCTTCCACTCCCTTCTGGCTTGCAGAGTTTCTGCTGAAAAGTCAGCTGTTAACCTTATTGGGATTCCCTTGTATGTTATTTGTTGCTTTTCCCGTGCTGCTTTTAATATTTTTTCTTTGAATTTAACCATTGTTAGTTTGATTATATGTGTTTTGGTGTGTTTCTCTTTGGGTTATCCTGTATGGGACTCTCTGTGCTTCCAGTACTTGATTATTTCCTTCCCCATGTTAAGGAAGTTTTCACCTATAAGTCTTCAATTATTCTCTCAGACCCTTTCTTTTTCTCTTCTCCTTTGGGACCCCTATAATTCGAATGTTGGTGCGTTTAATGTTGTCCCAGAGGTCTCTGAGACTGTCCTCAATTCTTTTCATTCTTTTCTTTATTCTGCTTCCTGGCAGTTATTTCCACCATTTTATCTTCCAGCTCACTTATCTGTTCTTCTGCCTCAGTTATTCTGTTACTGATTCCTTCTAGAGTATTTTTAAATTCAGTAATTGTGTTGTTCATCACTGTTTGTTCTTTAGCTCTTCTTGAACCTTGTTAAATGTTTCTTGTATTTTCTCCATTCTGTTTCCGAGATTTTGGATCATCTTTACTATCATTACTCTCAAATCTTTTTCAGGAAAGTAGTCTATTTCGTCTTCATTTATTTGGTCTTGTAGGTTTTTACCTTTTTCCTTCATCTGTAACATTTTTTTGTAGTCATTGTTAAAATAATTTTTTGATAGGTGGTGCTGTATTCCTGTCCTACTGGTTGTTTGGTCTGGGACATCCAGCACTGGAGTTTGCAGGCAGTTGGATATAGCTTGGTTTTGGTTCTGAGATGAGGACCTCCAGGAAGCCTCACTCTGATTGATATTCCCTGGGGTCTGAGGTTCTCTGTTAGTCCAGCGGTTTGGACTCAGAGGTCCCACTGCAGGAGCTTGTGCTCGACCTCCGGCCTGGGAGCCAAGATCCTGCAAGCTTTTTGGCACAGCAAAAAAAAAAAAGGAAGAAAGAAAGAAAAAGGAGCAATACAATATCAAAGAATAAAAAACAAAATAAAATTAGATAAAAATATATTAGGAAAAATAAAACTATAATTGAAACAACCAGTGGCTGGGGGTTCCTCCCATCCTCTTAGGTGTCTGTGGTCCCCCACTGGTGCCTGGTAGGTGCCCTAGTTGTGAGGAGATGCAAATTCTGCATCCTCCTAGTATGCCATCTTGACTCCACTGCTGGGCAATTGACTTTTTTAAACCACTTTCTGTTTATGTGTCAGCTTAAGATTTTCATGCTAAATTTGCGTTCGGCACCTGCCAGCCATGTAAGATCACTTTTGTAATTTTTTTCAAGATAACTTTTTTCTTATGTCAGAGAATCAGAGTCCTAGACTGGTCACGGATATTTTCTCATTCCTGTTCAGCAATCATACAGTAGTTTCCCAGCATCTGGTGTAAGGTAGGGAGCCTAATTCTAACTCCCTGGATGACATGGGTCATATAGCCTCAATAAACACTCCTGCAAGAGCACTACCACCCCAGCCCTAAAGACATATATCACAGCCAGGTATCCTTATGTTGTTGTTGTTATTTATTTATTTATTTTTTAATTGGTTTTGAGTATCTGGAAACTGATGATTTCCCCTTCTTCCTTTAAGTCCAGATACACATTTTTGTTTACTTGTTTGTAATTTCATCTAGTACTGGAGGGAAGTCTGGGATTCTTTCATCTTCCTAAGCTACAGCAGTTTGAGTTGACTCCTCAATCCACTCCATCATAGCTTCTGTCTCCTCAGCTCCATTGAATGCTCATCACTTGTGGTCTCCATCCTGTCATCTCTATTAAGTCCTTCCCAATCTTGATTTGACTTCACCTCTTGGCATCATTGCTCATGGTTAACCACCCCTTCCTCTGTGAAACTCTTTCTTCTCCTCAGTCTATGGGACCACATTTGTCTGGATTTCCTATTGCCTCAATGGGCATTTCTTGGCCTCACTTGCTAGCCCTTCTTCTTTCATTTGACTCTAAATATTGGAATGTTGAAAGATTTTTTTTTTCTTTTCTCACTATGTTCTTTCTTGAGATGATCTCATCCAGCCCTATGTTTCAAATACCAAATCAAAACCTTTATTTCCCTCCCCTTTCCTAGTGCCTTATCAGTATGTTCCATGAACTCTCCAGGCAAAATATAGATTTCTCTACTTCTTTTCTTAATGTCACTGACCTAGTCCAACCATAGTCATCTTTCACCTTAACAAATGTAAAAGCCTCTTGAATGAGCCCTCTGCTTTTACTTCCCACTCCTAACCATTCTCTATAAAGTGACCAGAATGATCTGTTTAAGCATAAATCAGAGAACCTCATTTTTTATATTTTATATTACTTATAAAAATTCAAAATTTATATCATGGCCAACAAGAAGTAAACCATACTTCTTTCATCTCATTTTCTATGCTCCTCCTCTTTCTCCATCATCCCACCATATTGAATGAACTCCTTCCTCATCTATGGACATGCCAATCTCATTTCTTCCTTAGTCAGCCCTGGCCTTTATTGTTTATAGGGTGAATTGCTTTTCTGTAGATTCTTTACAGAGCTGCCTGTTTCTCATTATACAAGCCTTGGGTGTGCAGACAGGCCTTCTCTGCCAACTCTATCTGAAATAGCTCCCATGTTTCTGCTTCACTCATTCTCTGATTCTTTCCTTCATTAAATATTTTATAATCTGTAATTATTTTATTCATTTGCTTAAATTTTAAATTGTTTCTTCTACCAATTGTAATGTCTACCTCACGAGTATTCCTGTTTATCTCATCTGTGGTTTTCTTTCTGTTGCTTCATACCCTGCCTGTTTTTCAGTGTCTGTTTAGTAACTGTTGAATGAATGAACAGATGTGTTTGAAGAGAAAAGGCAAGAATAACAATGGCAATGATATATTAATTAAAATATGTCTAGCCTTCAATATATTTTTTTCAAGTCTTAGTGGAGAAATGAAGGCAAGGTCACTAGGTATGTATTATATTTAGTTACAATAAGGTAACTTGTCCGTGTTTGCTGGTGGTGATCAAAAGAGATCCGACAGTGTGTCCTTCATATGTCATTCTGGTCGTCCCAGCTAAAGAAGTAAAATTGTTAAGGAACTGTGTTCACCAAGACGTTTTTAAATTCAATGCCTGTCTTAAATAGGATGTATATTACTGTCTGTCTTGATTCCTGTCCTAAAATTGAACAGTGGCTGGGAATTCATTATCAGTAGAAATGAGCAAGTATTTGAAGAAAATTTAAAAACAAAGAACTAAAGTAATTATACTGCAAAAACAGAAAATATCTCTACAATTTAAACCGCCTGGATTAATTAGTTATCTTTAAAAGTTTTGAATGCCTGATAAATCACTGGCCTTAAAAGTTTCTAATCTCTTTCATATTGTTCAGTTCTGCTACAGGGACAGAATTCAATCTTAGTTGCAGAGTGGGAAACAATTCAAAACTAATACTAACGTCATATAATTTAGCTGTTTTGTGTATGTATGTTGTTTCCATAAGAAGCTAAATTGAGCAATTAATGAAATTACACTTGGGACAGACATTAACTATTCTTTTAAATAAGACCAAAATGCTTTACAAACATAGAAAATAAGCAAGCTGTGCTCTACAGACAGAGTAAGTTTACTTTAAGTGAGTTAGGGGTGCTACATTGGTATTACATTCTAAATTCCAGTCATAGGAAAATAATCTGCAGTGATTACATTTTAAAGTTACATTATTAAAAGGTTCTTTATCCTACCTCCACTAGCATTTTCCATCTGCTCTTTTCTGCAGGCTGCATAACTCTGTTCATGGTAACCTGATTGTGCAGTAACTAGATATGAAAGTAATGGGTTCATTGCACAAAAATTTAATAGCAAAATTGACCAGTGTCATATATCTTTGATCAATTGAACACTATTTTTCCCTAAGGAAAAAAATGTAGAATTAGCCAAAATAACTTTATAGGGGAACTGAACTGTAAGAAGTCCCTAGAAAAAAAGTGTTTGATGTGGAAAAAATCAAGATTTTGTTTCATATAACAAATTCTTATTTCAGACTGACCAAATTACAATAAAAGGGGGGCAATCTATATCAAAATATAAGGGCCTAATTCATACAATATACTGCTTTCTGCAATCATGTACTAGTTTTTCATTGCTGATGTAATAAATTACCACAAACTTAGTGGCTTAAAACAACACAAATTTAGGGCTTCCCTGGTGGCGCAGTGGTTGAGAGTCTGCCTGCCGATGCAGGGGACACGGGTTCGTGCCCCGGTCCGGGAGGATCCCATGTTCCACGGAGCGGTTGGGCCCATGAGCTATGGCCGCTGAGCCTGCGCGTCCGGAGCCTGTGCTCCGCAGCGGGAGAGGCCACAACAGTGAGAGGCCCGCGTATCGCAAGACAAACAAACAAAAAAACACAAATTTATTATTTTACAGTTCTGGAAGGGGTCTCACTCAGGTTTCAGTCTGGCTCTGTTCCTTCTGGAGGTTCTATAGGACAATGTGTTTCCTTGCCTTTTCCAGATTCTAGAGGCCAAGCCCTTTCCTTGGTCTTGGTCCCATTTATCTATTTTATTCAAAGCCAGTAATGGCTAGTACAGTCTTTCTCACACTGCATACCCTAATTCTCTACTTCCATGATCAATATTTTTGACTTTTTTTTTCAGCCTACCTGGATAATCCAGGATAACCCGCCATCTCAATGTCTTCAGGTTAATCACATCTGCAAAATTCTTTTTGCCTTGTTAAGGTAACATTCACAGGTTCCAGAGATTAGGGCATGAATATCTTTGGTGGCTAAATAGTCTGCTTACTGCAAGTAGCATTCAAGTATATTCATTTCTCATCTGTACTGAACTCAGTAGGAAGTCAATGCAGGGTTTTAGGCAGAGAACAAATACAACTAATTTTATATTTTATAAGAATCATGTTGGTTGCAATGCTGGAGAACAAATAGAGTGGGGTATAGTTAGGAAACCACTGTAGTCATCCAGGTGAGAAATGATTGTATCTCACCAGAGTGATGGTACTGACAATGAACTACAGGAGAGTAGTTAAAGATTTAGGGAGGTATTTGGGAATTAAAAGCATGAGAATTTGTTACAGGATTAGATGAGGCACAAGAATAAGGTAGAAATGTCTGGCATGACTATGAGATTTCTGGTTTCAGAGAGTAAGTGGTGATATAATTCAGTAGGAGAGAAAACACTGAAAAAGGACTCGGGGAGAACTTCAATTCTATTTAACAAGGAGTTAACTTCCAGACAGCCAAGCTGAGATGTTAACAGCATTAAACTTCTGAGGCCTGACCAGGAGTAAAGATGTGAATTTGTGAGTCATGAAAAACACACCTAATAATGTAAGTTACTTTAAAAGAAGAAATACACTAAAAATATATGAACACCTAGGACTTTAGGAAACTGATCTTTAAAAAGTTAGACAACAGGGATCAGGGCAGCAAAGGAATATGGGGATGAGAGCTCAGACTGGTAGCAAGAAACCTAGGCATGTGTTGCCATGGAAACAAAACTAGAAGCTGCTAAAGAAGTCAATAATCTTGAAAGTTGCTGAAAAATACTGTTATATTATTGAAAAATTCTCTTTGGATTGGGGTGTTGAGATTAATGAGAGCCTACAGAGAGTCATTCGCATGGACCCGAAACCATACTGGATTGGATTAAGAAATGGCAAAAGTTGAGAAAATGGAGAATGTTAACAAATTTTTAACCTCTGGGCATTCGGAAGTGACAAAACGAATGGTGGCTGTTGGGGGAGTGATGCTGAATGATTTTTTTTTTTTTTTTTTTTACGCACCAGAGGGATTTGATTACTGTGAAATACCAACAGGATCTGTTTCATGGGCACAGGAACTGTGCAGTTAACATGAAGCCCCACTCTCAGAAGTAGGCACATTGGTTCAATGTTGTTATTGCCCTCTTGAAATTATTAATAATTTTATTTATGATGCTGTGATTTGTAGGTGAAATCTGATGGAACAAAGAGCATGGGACAGAGGTTTGGAGCCTGGACCTGCCTCCTGCTGCCTCCTCACCACCTAGGAATGGCTTGGTCACCCACCCACCCACTCTCCCACAGCCAGGTGCTCCTCTTGGCCCTGCACCCAGGCAACAACCAGATGGAGTCTGAGGGGCTAGGAGGCCCTCATTCTGCTGTCAACTTTTGCCCTCTTAGGGTGTGCACTCTGGAGCATCTCGGCTGCAGCCTGGCAGTGACATGGTTGGCAGGAGACCAGGAAATCTTGGGGGAGGCAACTCTCTTGCCCACTCCCCATCCAGGTGTGCAGTGCATCCAGGTGTGGAGGTTTAAAGGTCTTTGGGGGTTGCAGGCAGCCCCCTGTGGATTGTGATGGCTGGGCAATGAAAAGGAGAGATGCCTGGCTCTGAAGCACATGGGTGTGGAGGCTAGGGAGAGGGGGAACCTGGCAGCTGACTGTCCTGAGCAAGCGGGGTGGGGGGTGGCCCTGCATCCTGGAACAGGGCGCCCATGCAACTGTGAGGGTCTGCACTCACCAGTGAGTAACCCCATTCCTAGAGAGCCCTGTCTGGACAGGCTCCACATTTGAGGAATCCTCTCTTCCTCCTTTCAACCTTCTTGAGTCTAGTTTTTAGCTCTGGTCCACTAGAGCACAAGTTTCGTGTTTGAAGACAAGTTAGGAAACACGAATTGTGTAAATTGGATCACTCTTCATATGATTTACATGCTCTCTATACATTTAACCTAGCATTTCATGGAAAAAATCATGCTAATAAGTTAATTTTTTATTTTTTCTTTGCTTGAAACATTAAATAGAAAATACCATGAGAGGTCAAGACTGGAAGATGAGAAAAAGCTTTGTATCTTAGTACTTTAATCACACTTATTCTTTTGAACAAGGAACTCTCATTTTCATTTTGCACTGTGCCCAGCAAATTATGTAGTAGGGAGAGTCAAAGAGTGAGGAAGAGGTTGAAGAGAAAGGAGAGGGGAGCCTGAATTCATTGTGTAAGATCTCTGCAAAAGTAGAGAGGTATGAGGGACTTGGCTAAGGCAGGAGAAAGGGGGCTTTATATGTGCCCTATGACTGAACAGCTAAGCCAGAAACTGGATTTAGAGGGTCCCATGGAAACCATTCAGAAAATAAAATTCTAAGTCATAAAATAAATGGGAAGGGACTTCCCTGGTGGTTAGCATCTGCTTACCGGGCTTCCCTGGTGGCACAGTAGTTGAGAGTCTGCCTGTCGATGCAGGGGACACGAGTTCATGCCCCGGTCCGGGAAGATCCCACATGCCGCAGAGCGGCTGGGCCCGTGAGCCATGGCCGCTGAGCCTGTGTGTCTGGAGCCTGTGCTCCGCAATGGGAGAGGACACAGCAGTGAGAGGCCGGAGTACCGCAAAAAAAAAAGAATTTGCTTACCAATGCAGGGGACACAGGCTCAATCCCTGGTCTGGGGAAGATCCCACATGCCATGGAGCAAATAAGCCTGTGTGCCACAACTACTGAGCCTCCACGCCGTAACTACTGAAGCCTGAATGCCACAGCTACTGAAGCCCGTGCGCCTAGAGCCCGTGCTCTGCAGCAAGAGGAGCCACCGCAATGAAGAGTAGTCCCCGCTCGCTGCAACTAGAGAAAGCCCACACGCAGCGACAAAAACCCAACGCAGGCATAAATAAATTTATAATAAATAAAGAAATAAATGGGAAAATATCTTTTCAAAAACTAGAATTATGCAGTTTTTTGATTAGAAAACTAAAGAAGAAAATGCTGTCTTCAGAAGAATTAAACGTTCATTCTTCCATTGACAAGAGAAATAAAATGAAACAAAGTATTTCCTCATATTTACTTATTGATCTTTAACTTGAAAATGTTTCATAAAATTAAAAATCACTGAAAATAAAACAATTAGTAATACAAACAGAAGAGAACCTAGAAGGAATGTAGGGATTACATCTTACAAGCATTTAGATGAACTAATAACTTACTCTATTTAAGTTCAATAGAAGAAATATTCCTGAGTCAGATTCATAAATTACTAAAATTAGATATTATCAGGACTTCCCTGGTGGCGCAGTGGTTAAGAAGCTGCCTGCCAAGGCAGGGGACACGGGTTCGAGCCCTGGTCCAGGAAGATCCCACATGCCGCAGAGCAACTAAGCCCATGCACCACAACTACTGAGCCTGCACTCTAGAGCCTGCGAGCCACAACTACTGAAGCCCGTGTGCCTAGAGCCTGTGCTCTGCAACGAGAAGCCACTGCAATGAGAAGCCCACACACCGTGATGAAAAGCAGCCTCCGCTCACCACAACTAGAGAAAGCCTGCATGCAGCAACAAAGACCCAACACAGCCAAAAATAAATAAATAAAATGAATTTATATTAAAAAAAAGTATTATCAAATGAGGTAAAATTTGTTTTAATCAATGGAGTCTCAAAGGGAATAGGTATATTTTCATCTGATAGGGATTATTTCTTTTTACACAATTCTATCAAATTGAATCTTTACACCATATTAATATTGTTTACTGAATGTTTGTGTTTATTGATTAATTTTAAGAGCATTATGATTTTAGGGAGTCTTTTTATTCAGTTGTCCCATTTATGCTACTGATCTTGTTATGAAGGTCCTTTTAATGGGTTCTTTAAGGTGTCCCCTATAAAATATAAACAAATCAGAAGACCATATCTCTTTATTCTACAATATATCTCCATTTCACAGTTTATTAAAATCAGAGATTCTTCAAATTTTGTTTGAGATTCAAATTACTATATATGGATAGGGACTCAGGAATGTGCATTACATAAAGCATGTTACATGCATGAAGGAGCATGCAAAACATCCCTTAAGATATATTGAGGTAAACATTCCCTATTCGGTATTTACTAATCTGTGCTTAAGTATGTAAACTGCAGGGTTTTGTTTTTTTTTTCCGGTTTGCTTGTTGCCTGTTTGTTTTAAATGTGGACTCTCCTGGACTTATATTTCTCAGTGTTCAGTTAGCGGGCTTTTGGGGCAAAGATAAATTACCTGTAAACTTTGTCTATTTTTACTTCTATAGAAAACACACACACACATACACCACAAACATAATCAACTAAAATTATAATTTTTATAGTTTCTATGAACAGATATCCGTAACATACATATGTGTGAAAGCCATGATTGAATTCAGAGCAAAACTGAGTTCACCTTTATAGAAATAACCTAAAGATAGAGTAAGGTGGTCAGAATGGTCATCATTAAAAAGTCTACAAATAACAAATGCTGGAGAGGGTGTGGAGAAAAGAGAACTGTCTTACACTGTTGGTGGGAATGTAAGTTGGAAGAAAGAATGAAATAATGCCATTTGCAGCAACATGGATGCAACTAGAGATTATCGTACTAAGTGAAGTAAGTCAGAAAGAGAAAGACAAATACCATATGATATCGCCTATATGTGGAATCTAAAATATGACACAAAATGAACCTATCTATGAAACAGAAACAGAATCACAGACATAGAGAATAGACTGGTGGTTGCCAAGGCGAAGCGGGTGGGTAAGGGATGAATTGGGAGTTTGGGATTAGCAGATGCAAACTGGTATATGTAGAATGGATAAACAACAAGGTCTTACTATATAGCACAGGTAACTATATTCAATATCCTGTGATAAACCACAAAGGAAAAGAATATGAAAAATAATGTGCATATGTATAACTGAGTCACTTTGCTGTACAGGAGTAATTAACACAACTTTGTAATTCAACTATACTTCAATAAAAAAGAAGCTGTCAACCACAAATTTTAAAAAAAGAGTAATAAACACATCATAAGCCAGAAAAGTTCTTCCAGAATATCCATGAAACTCTTTTGGAGGCTTAGACATAAAATATAAATATTCCTTAATCCCCACCAGTTTATGTGACTGCTTGATTAATAATGGGATATGTTCAAATGTCAGCCTTCCTCTATCTTGTCTGTATTTTGCAATTTGTCTGTTCAGAACTGATCACTCTCCTTACAGTTATATTAGACCCAAATTCTATTATCACAGAGGAGCTACTGCTGATGTAACTGCTGACCAATCACCTCTTCCTATTTCAGGACCAACCTTTCATTAATTCAATAACATTTATGGAGCAGCTACTACGTTCTAGACAAATGAGGATACAAATGTTTCTCTCCTCATGGAACTTATATTCTAGTGGGGGATATACACAGTAAATGAGCAAACACTTGATATACATAAGCACTGTGTAGAAAGTAAAACATAGGTACAGTAGAGAATAATGAGAATGTAGGGAGTTCTTTTAGACTGGGTGAAATTAAGTTCTTGCTGATGAAGTTACATTCAAGCCAATACCTAAAATGAGGAATGCTGTGGAAGTGGAATCATACAGTATGCAGCTTTTTGAGTCTGGCTTATTTCATTAGCATTATGCATTTCAGATTCATTCATATTATTAAGTGTATGAGAAATTCATTTCATTTTTATGATGGCTGAAGAGCACTCTATTGAACAGAGATTTTGCAGTTTGTTTTTTCATTCCCTAACTATGGGACATTTGGGTTGTTTCTTCCTTGAATAATTATGAATAAAGCAGATATATATAAAATCACAGACAGGCTTTTGAGTGAACATAAGTTTTCAGTTGACTTGGGCAATCCTCTTTGAGAGGAATTGCTGGATTATATGGTAAGCATATGCTTAATATTGTAAGAAACTACCACACTGTTCAATGCGGCTGTACCATTTTGCCTACTCACCAGAAGCGTATGAGAATTCTAGTTGTTCTGCAGGTATTCCAGCTCTTACATTTTCAAAATCTTTTTTGCTTAAGCTCTTCTGATAAGTGATGTTCTACATCCTTTCATGTGACATCCTTTTATCTTCTGCTGTAAAGGGTCTCCGTAAGTGCTTACCCATTTTCATTTGGGTTGTTTATCATTGGCAAATTTTGAAATTTCTTGATATATTATAGAAATATATCAAGACACTTGTAAATATTTTTTCCCAGTCTGTAGTTATCTTTAAATTCTTTTGAAAGTCTTTGAAAGACTTCAGGGTTTTTCTTTCATAGAATAAATTTGACATGTAATATTGTGTAAGTTTGAGGTGTACAGGATGTTACTCTGAGACATTCATGTATTATAATTGCTGATGTAGTGATATTTATCACACTACATAATTATAGTACAATATTATTGTCTATATTTATTATACTGTGCATCAGACAGCTTATTTACTACTTCAGTTTTGATGTAGTCAATTTTTTTTTGGTGAGTCTGTTGAAGGCATTCTTGTCTTTGTTATCATGTTTTTCATTTCTATAATTTCTTTTATTATTTCTTATAATTTTTATCTCTCTGCTGAAATTACTCATGCATGTTGTTCACTTTTTACACGAAAGCATCTTACATATTAATCATAGCTATTTTATATTCCTTAGCAGATAATTTCAAATTCTGGGTCCTATCTAACACTGATGATGTTCATTGTTTTGTTTCTTGAGAGTATGTTGCTTTTTCTTGCTTATTTGGGTATCTCAATTTTTTTTGTTAAATTTTGATGTCTTCTGTAGATCAGTGGGGACTGAGATAACTAGTAATTATCTATTTCTGTGGGCACAAGTCTTTTATGATAGCCTTTAATGTGGGCAGTTGAATCAATCTAGCCAGGAATTGAGCTGTGTTTGGGATTTCTTGTTTCTATCAGTTCTTATCAGTTCCCCACAGGCTTTGTATTCCTGTAAGGTCAACCTTGTGCTTCCCAGTGAGTTTTTCACAATAACAGCCCCACCCACAGTGTAAGATTTTCCCTCTGTGTGTGCCCCTCAAAGACGTTCTTTCTCCATGCTTCTGCTCCATCCCAGTAGTAGATGCTATTACTCGTTACTGGACATTTGCTGGCTGATGGTGGTGGTGAATACTCATGGGAGAGTATCTGTCTGTTTCTCTGGTGTATTATCCATTCTAGGCATGCACTGTGTTCCTGTGTCTGGTGGGGCTTCTTATTTATCTTGTCCCTCACCCAGAAGTAGGAGTTCTCTAATGATCTGGGTACAAGACATTTTCCTTTCCCTCCTTTCTAAAGCCCAGTGCCCCAATGTTGACTGAATTTGATGCTATTTTCCAAAATCATCATTAAAAACTTTAAAAGAGGTAATAGAGAAGGATGGAGGTGAGGCTGCTCACTTCCCCCCACACCTGAACAACATGAGGGTGACTTTCCTGGCCTCTTGCTGTGCCCAGATCTTTCTCATAACCACTGATTAGTTCACTGGATAGGAGTCTGAAAGTCACTGTGGATTTCCATCAAAGGTGCCATTATTACGGTAGGTTCTATTTTCTCACTGTAGCCACAGTCAGCTTTCAGTAATTCTTTGAAAAAGACTAGCTGATTTATTGTTACAGATTCAAATGACATCTGACTACTGTTTACCCCAAGGAATCAGGTGTCTGCTTCCTGTCTCTCCTTGGTATCATTTGTCTTTGCCTAGATTTTGGGTGAGTCAGATGCCTTCCAACCTCCGTGCTTCAATGGATTTCATTAAAAAACTGTGATTTGGAGATTATCTAAATTGTGTCCTTATTTTAAGGATTTGAATAATTCATTTTCTAGCCTTCTATGTCTGTATTAGTTTCCTAGAGCTACTACAACAACTTATCACAAACTTGGTGGCTTAAAAAAGCAGAAACTTTATTTCCTCTCACAATTCTGGATAACAGAAGTCCAAAATCAAGGGGTGGGCATGGCCATGCTCCCTCTGAAGTTTCTAGGGGAGAATCCTTCTTGTCTCTTCTGGCTTCTGTAGCCCTGGTCTTCCCTGGTCTGTGGCAGCATCATTCCAACCTCTGCCTCCATCTTCACATGGCTTTCTCTATGTGCCTCTCTGCGTCCATTCTTATTCTCTTAAAGACACCAGTCACTGGATTGAGGACCCAACCTAAATCCAGGATAATATCACCTCAAGGTTCTTTTTTTTTTTTTGCGGTACGCGGGCCTCTCACTGTTGCGGCCTCTCCCATTGTGGAGCACAGGCTCCGGACACGCAGGCTCAGTGGCCATGGCTCACGGGCCCAGCCGCTCTGTGGCATGTGGGATCTTCCCAGAATGGGGCACAAACCTGTGTCCCCTGAATTGGCAGGCGGACGCTCAACCACTGTGCCACCAGGGAAGCCCTCACCCCAAGGTTCTTAATGACATCTGCAAAATACCCTATTTCCAAATAAGGTCACATTCTGAGAGTCTAGGGGGAATGGATATGAGGGAGACACTACCCAACTCACTACATTATAAGCAGAAGCTTGAACTAGATACAGAATAGTGGTAAATGATCATAACTTCTTCATAAGAATAGAATTTATACGTTTATGGTAATTAGTTCCATGATAAAGTTATTCGTGCTAGAAATCTCTGATGCTGCCTCATTTCATTTTATTTATTCAACAGTTATAAATTCAGGAAATAGTACATGTCAGATACAATATTAGATGTTTTGTTTACTCTCATTGAGCTTGATTTTTCTCCTTAAAAAATTCTATAAGTTTCTCTTATTGAATTACATTTATTTTCTGTAGCTTTGTTTAAAATGTAAGAAGATTCAATGATATTTCCTATTGAAGAAAGATGTAGCTTTTCACAATAACGATAGAAAACATTAGTCTTTCTCAATTTTTGTTGTTTGATTTTAGAAATGGATAATATAGTCATCCCTCTTTAGCAGGTTCCATGTCCTCAGATTCAAACAACCATGGATTCAGAATATTCAGAAAAAATAATTCTGAAAGTTCCAAACAGGAAAACTATTTACATAGCATTTACATTGTATTAACATTACTTATTGTATATGCAATCTAGAGATGATTTAAAGTATATGGGAGGATGTGTGTAGGCTGTTACACAAATACTACACCATTTTATTTATTTATTTATTTAATGCAAAGTCATTTTATTTTAAATATAGCAGTGTGTACATATCAATCCCAAACTCCCAATCTATCCTTCCCTGCCACCCATCTCCTCTGGTAACCATAAGTTCATTCTCTAAGTCTGTGAGTCTGTTTCTGTTTTGTAAATTAGTTCATTTCTATCATTTTTTTTAAGATTCTGCATATAAGTGATATCATATTATATTTGTCTTTCTCTGTCTGACTTACTTCACTTAGTATGATCATCTCCAGGTCCATCCATGTTGCTGCAAATGGCATTATTTCATTCTTTCTAATGGCTGAGTGGTATTCCATTGTATATATGTACCATGTCTTTATCCATTCATCTGTCAATGGACATTTAGGTTGCTTCCATGTCTTGGCTATTATAAACAGTGCTGCAATGAACACTAGGATGCATGTATCCTTTTGAACTATGTTTTTCTTTGGATATCTGACCAAGAGTGGGACTGCTGGATCATATGGTAGCTCTGTTTTTAGTTTTTTAAGGAACCTTTGTACTGTTCTCCATAGTGGCTGTACTAATTTACATCCCCACCAACAGTGTAGGAAGGTTCCCTGTTCTCCAAACTCTTTCCAGGATTTACTGTTGGCAGATTTTTTTGATGATGGCCATTCTGACTGGTGTGATATCTCACTGTAATTTTGATTTGTATTTCTCTAATAGTTAGTGATGTTGAGCATCTTTTATGTGTCTCTTGGTCATCTGTATGTCTTCTTTGGGGAAATGTCTCTTTAGGTCTTCTGCCCATTTTTTGGTTGGGTTATTTTTTTATTTTTTATTTTTTTTGATATTGAGATGCATGAGCTGTTTGTAAATTTTGGAGAGTAATCCCTTGTCAGTTGCCATCATACTCAACAGTGAAAAGCTGAAAGCACTTCCTCCAAGATCAGGAACAAGACAAGGATGTCCACTCTTGCCACTTTTATTCAACATAATTTTGGAAGTACTAACTATGGCAATCACAGTAGAAAAAGAAATTAAAGGAATCCAAATTGGAAAAGAAGAAGTAAAACTGTCACTGTTTGCAGGAGACATGATACTATAACACAGAAAATCCTAAAGATGCCACCAGGAAACTACCAAAACTAATCAATGAATTTGGTAAGGTTGCAGAATACAAAATTAATGCACAAAAATCTGTTACATTTCTACACACTAACAATGAAAGATCAGAAAGAGAAAATTAAGAAATAATCCCATTTACCATAGCATCAAAAAGAATAAAATATCTAGGACTAAACCTACCTAAGGAGGCAAAAGACCTGTACTCCAAAAACTATAAGACACTGATGAAAGAAACTGAAGATGACATAAACAGATGGAAAGATATACCATGTTCTTGGATTGGAAGAATCAATATTGTCAAAGTGACTATACTACCCAAGGCAATCTACAGATTCAATGCAATCCTTATCAAATTACCAATGGCATTTTTCACAGAACCAGAGCAAAAAAAATCTTAAAATTTGTATGGAGACACAAAAGACCCTGAACAACCAAAGCAATCTTGAGAAAGAAAAACAGTTGGAGGAATTAACCTCTCTGACTTCAGACTATACTATAAAGCTACAGTCATCAAAACAGTATGGTGCTGGCACAAAAACAGAAATACAGATCAATGGAACAGGATAGAAAGTTCAGAGATAAACCCAGGCACCATGGCCAATTTATCTATGACAAAGGAGGCAAGACTGTAAAATGGTGGAAAGACAGTCTCTTCTATAAATGGTTCTGGGAAAACTGGACAGCTATATGTAAAAAAATAAAATTAGAACATTCTTCAACACCATACACAAAAATAAACTCAAAATGGATTAAAGACCTAAACTTAATACCAGATACTATAAAACTCTTAGAGGAAAACATAGGCAGAACACTCTTTAACATAAATCTCAACAACATCTTTTTCAATCCATCTACTAGATTAGTGCAAATAAAAGCACCATTTTAAATAAGGCACCTGAACATCCTTAGATTTTGATATCCATAGGGGTCCTGGAACCAATCCCCCTGTGGATACTGAGATACGATTGTACTGACTTCAATTATTTAACAGTCATGGAATAAAACTTTTGTTTTCATCCATCCAAAATTAAATCACCTCAGAACAGACAATTATATTACTGTAATAAGTAACATGTTTCCGACAAATTTGTCATTTTCATTATCTTCATATTGACTTGGTTCCCAATTGATTCTAAAAGTAGTTTTTCTTTATATCAATATAAAATATCTACAATAAGATGATACATTATGCTGAAGCTATTAAAAAGAAAGAAACATTTTAAATCTGCAATGGTAAATATGAAAATAAAGGCAAAATTAGTTGGTTGACATATGGTATATTAACAAAATATTGATCTTGGCATTTTGACTGTGGGTAAATTTCATCAAAACCAAAATGTTTTAAGTCAGCCTAATGTGCAATACTAAAGTAAGTATTGTGACACATTAAAACATTAAATTCCATTCCAAATGTGATGAGGTTTATAGAACCAAATCTGTTAAAGTACACTTGTTTCAAACAAACAAACAGAAAACATAACAAAACAGAAATAGACTCGTAGATACAGAGAACAAACAAGTGGTTGCTGGGGGGAGGAGGGGGTTGGGGGCTGGGTAGAATAGGTGAGAGAGATTAGAGGTACAAACTTCCAGTTATAAAATAAATAAGGCATGGGGATGTAATATACAGAATAGGGAATATAGTTAATATTGTAGTAACTTTGTATGGTGATGATGGTAATTAGGCTTATCATGGTGATCATTTTGTAGTCTATAAAAATACTGAATACAGTACACCTGAAACTAATGTAGTAGTATACCTGAAACTAATATAATAAGTCAATTATATTTTAATTAAAAAAGTATAATTGTTTTTCATGCAAAACATATTTTCTTATGAGAGAAAATGTAAAAAAGAATTAATATAGTAAATGTCTGAATAAAATAAATTCATGTATCAAAGTGAGGTATGAATTAGATGATTGAGTTCTAAGAGAACTTTAACTTCCAAATTTGTGATTTTAGGGTTTACTATACCTTATTCCATGTGATGGCTAACATGTGCCTTTGTCTCTGCTTTCTGCCACTTACCTATATTAGAATCATCTTATTAAGTCAGAAAATAACTGGCTATATTACTTAAGGGACTACCTTCTCCATTAGAATGGACCAGGAATGTCATAAATAATCACCCTATACGGAACTGGATTTTCCTCCTGTGATAGTAAAGATGGTAAACTAAGCCTTCTTAATGCTGTCAGTGTTAGTTTCATAATAACTGTGGTAACACATAATCCAAAGTCCAAAGCACAGAAGTGTAGCCTTTTTAACTGTAAAGACACTGCCAGTTATATTTCATAATACATAAATTGTCCACATAGGTTGTGATAGCATGAAGAAGTACAGATATATTTTCTTTGAATCTTTCAGCTTGACTCTCATATTATGTATCACACAGCTATGAAAGTTTTATTAGAACTAGTTATTAGAGAGTAACTAGGTCACACAGCAGGGTACTTAGATTCCTTTTCAAATACTTGGCAAAATAATTTTGCCATACAAAAGATCATAGGATGTTTCATGTCTTTAATGTTAGCCTTGAATATATTTGGCTTCATATCAAAATCCTGATCCAAATTCCTAAGTAAACTAACTGATTTTGATTAATAACATATGTACCAATCTCTTCATTAATACTTCAGATGGCTAAAATCCATTGGAAAGCTTTCTGAACTTTGTACTCTCTATGTAGCCATTGGCTAGCATATTAACATTGACAACTGTGTCAAAGATGGTACAAAAACTTGTTCTTAAGAAGGCAAAGAAGGGTAAATCCATCCCCATGAAATATTTCTATGGGGATTTGTGTGAACTTTTTGAATGAATCAGAAGAAATGCCTGGTCACGTTCATATAGTACTAGAAAATTAAAATATTAATTATTATATATTCAAAAGTCAGGAGATAATTCAATATATCTCTCAGCGGGGAACCAGCCTTATTTGACATTGAGCATCAGTCATTTGTTGCTCGTCTTCACTTAAATATAGAAGGCCCAGATTCAGGTGAACCTACAGATCACTGATCTCATATATTCTCACACAAACAGTTGTAACACTGTACTTAAAGGAATAACGAAGGTGAAAAATCAATAACTAACTCCTTGGTCAATTCTACAGGCCCAGTGATTAGATTGCATCCACTTCATTATTGGGGCACAGGCTCCAGACGCGCAGGCTCAGCGGCCATGGCTCATGGGCCTAGCCGCTCCGCGGCATGTGGGATCTTCCTGGACCAGGGCATGAACCCGTGTCCCCTGCATCGGCAGGTGGGCTCTCAACCACTGCGCCACCAGAGAAGCCCCAAATTATCCAATTTTAATCGAATAAATTTGAGCAGTAAACTAGGTAGCAAGTCCTGAGAGTGGCATGGGAAAGTAAATACGGTGAAAAGTAATATGACAATTTATCCCTAATTCCCAGATTTCCAGCTCCCTTCACGATTCTTGTCCTTGAGGCAATCACTATTTCAGTTACACACTTTCAAGCATACACACTCACGCCATTTTAACCAAAGGTCATGGCACATTAAGTATACTTTTCTGACATTTTCTCTTTTATTTACTATAATGTGAAGATTGTTCTTTTTATTTCTAATTCTATCTAGATAATTCTATCTCACATTTTTAATAGCTCTGTAGTATCCTCTTGAATGGGTTCACAAAACTTCATTAAACTGATCCGCTAATCCATTAGTAACAGACATCCAGATAATTTGTAGAAATCTGCTACTATAAACAGTACTGAAATTCATTTTCAGTTTTGTAATAAAGCACATTTGTAAGAGTGTATAATTAAGATACATTTCTGGAAGAGAAAACAGTGGATCAAAGTGAATGAACATTTCAAAATTTGATAAGTATTACTAAATTGCTTATTAAGATAAAGTATAATTTACAGTCTTAAAATATTATGACAGTGCATGTCTGTGGTTTCTCATCCAATCTAGAATGTTGCCAACATTTTTACCTTTTCCAGTGGTACATGATTATGGTATTCTTTTCTATTTATTTTATTTACAAGTGATAGGGACATATGTTAAGTATTTAAAAGCCATTTGAAGGCACTTTAACTGTGGAGGACTAACTTAGGTAAGACAAACCCTATAAAAGCTAGAAAAAATATTTAAAATATATACGCTTGAAGGCAGCATAGATCTACTGAGGACTTAAGGAATGAAGACACTAGTAAGAAGGGACATGAAGAAAAGTGAGCCCAACATTTTTCGACATGAGGCAGGTGTCAAAGCAGCGCAGAGTCTGAAAAGCTAAGCAAACCTTTCATTAGTCTCTAGGGTCAGGGGGAAAAAATCAATTTCAGATCCTGTGGCAGTGGAGGGACATGGCAAATGCTTGCAACTTTCAGATGTGACCAATTACACACCAGGAATAGTGATGCATCAAAACAGACGAGCCTCACAACTGAAACAGAGCTCCAAGTAAGCTCAGTTCCTCACTGGAATAAGCTACACTTTCCTCTGGAGAAAGCTGTTATTCTTCAGAGCCACAGATGGTTTCTGCGATTTTTTCCATACAAAAACTAGATTCATTAAAAATGTTAACAGGCATATTAGGATTCAAGTTTAAAGAAGAAATTAAGAGAAATGGACTTACAGGACAGTCATATATTACATGTATTAGACAAAAAATAAAATAAAAATGCGTAATGTGTTAAAAAATAGAGACTTTCATCAGAGGAACTGAAATCTAGAGAAAACACAAATAGAAATTTCAGAAATTCCTATGTAGCAATTAAAATTAATGTGATGGATCTAAACAGTGATTTGGAAAGATCTGACACATTACAGAGTGAAAGAACAACTGAATTAAATTCATTTACAGTAAAAACATATGCAACAATATTATATGTTTTAGGCCAGTATGTGCATTATAAATGTAAACGTGTAGAAATAGGTCTGTACATACATACCACAAACCACTAACAATGGCAAATATAAGGAGGGACCTTCAAGGGATGCTGGTTGTCTTGTCTGTATGACTGATTTGTTTACAAAGTGAATGCATTCACTTATCACTGATGTAATTTAAAAGTAACTGTTACTCTAGAGAAACACCTGAATGCAGGCTCCCTCTACTTCAACTCAGTGTCTGCCTTTCCTTAATCAGGAAAAAGACAATTAACTATAATTGAGGTCTGGTGCTGTCCATGTGTTCAGCTCCCATATATCCATAGAGAAAGATCCATGAGGAGAGAAGTCTATAGAGTTTTACACCTATGGTTCTAGGTGAAGTCCTTTCTCCAAAGATAACTTGCTGATTTAACAGAATTAATGAGACTATAAATTTGGAGAAAAATGGTGGTTGTAAAAGACACAGAAAACATAATTCAAAAAGAGTCATGTACCACAATGTTCATTGCAGCGCTATTTACAGCAGCCAGGACAATGGAAGCAACCTAAGTGTCTATGGACAGATGAATAGATAAAGAAGATGTGGCACATACATACAATGGAATATTACTCAGCCATAAAAAGAAACAAAATTGAGTTATTTGTAGTGAGGTGGATGGACCTAGAGTCTGTCACACAGAGTAAAGTAAGTCATAAAGAGCAAAACAAATACCGTATGCTAACAAATATATATGGAATCTAAAAAAAAAAATGGTTCTGAAAAACCTAGTGGCAGGACAGGAATAAAGATGCAGATGTAGAGAATGGACTTGAGGACACGGGGAGGGGGAAGGGTAAACTGGGACGAAGTGAGAGAGTGGCACTGATATATATACACTACCATACGTAAAACAGATAGCTAGTGGGAAGCAGCCGCATAGCACAGGGAGATCAGCTCGGTGCTTTGTGACCACCTAGAGGTGTGGGATAGGGAAAGTGGGAGGGAGACGCAAGAGGGAGGGGATATGGGGATATACGTATACATATAACTGATTCACTGTTATACAGCAGAAACTAACACAACATTGTAAAGCAATTATACTCCAATAACGATGTTTAAAAAAAAAAAAGAGTGGTTACATTTTTTAAAGTAACTTGTTTATTTATTTAAATAACTTGTTTGTGTTAGAAATCTTTGCTATTTGAAAACGAATGGGCTTCAACTGAATTATATAGGAGTCATTTTAGTCACTAAGACAATGTGTGGCAGCAGGGTGCCCTGGGGAGTAGAGCAGCCTGGCAAAACGAAATGCTTCCATCCTGGATAAATATCTGTCCTTGTCCTTGACTCATTTTCTTGAACTAGGGCAAGAAAAGTAACCATTTGGGCCTTTGTTTACTCACTTATGAAAAGAAAGATGATTTGCACTCATTGAGAAAAAACGGAATTTGGAATTGAGAGGGAGAAAGTGATAGCAGAGCTATAATCTACTTTACTATTTTGTGTAATGTAAAAAAAAAAAAAAGTTATGAGTTTTGGCCCTGCATGAAGTAACTGAGATTTTTATATGGAGAGTTTGTGGACCCAGTTCATTTTTTCCTGTCATGTTCTGCAGTGCTCTAATGCCAAAATGTCTTGTGTAGAACTAATGTGATAAAGCTTGTATGTTAAGAAAATTTGTCTGAAGAAATATCCTAGCCCCACATTTTTCAAAGGATGAGCTATGAAATACTTGCACCTAAAGATGCAATTAAAAGCAAAAGGAGGGAGTCTCATTTAAAATAAATTTAGATACCCTTCATGATACATTTCTGTTTCAAAGAGTCATAATACATGTTCATGTTTAAAACCTCAGAAACACTTAAGAACAGCCACTTAACGGTATATGGTCCACCATTTTCTAAACATTTTAACAATTGTCCTTTTCTATTAACTTTTGTTAATACAAAATCTGCAAACCTAGTGTTTTACAAAATATGCTTTGTGAAACATTTTCCTACCATAAGAATACAGTTTGTTCTGATTTAAATTGAGCTGCACATGTTGAATAATCTATTCTAAATCCATTCCATCTGGGAGACCCAAGTTGCTCTGAGTCTCTGAAACTATGTGTACACAGGAAATAGGAAGAGTCTATCAATTCAATCCACAAACATAAGTTGGAGGAAAAAAATGAAAAATAATGATTCCTCTCTTGCAGAAGCTCACATTTTCCTGCAAGACAAATATATAAGCAAACAACTGAATAAAAAAATGGAAATGGTACAAGTGTGAGTCTTGAGAATTTCTCTGGAAGCATTTGACTGTCCTTGTTCCTTGTAGTTGTTCTTCCCCACCCCCTCTTGCATTTGACATTTACCCTAACTGGTTCTCTTCACCCCCTCTTGATATATCCAGACTGCCCAAATAATGACTGCTAATTTTCAAGAACAATTCCTCTATTCTCAAAGTCCAGACTCTCCTAATAGTGGCCGCTAATCCACATAACCATCCAATCTGTCCATTTCCAAAATGTGCTGCACTTCAGCCGACAGCCTCTGGCTGAAGTCTACCTGAACTTTGAATAGCCTCCTGCTGCTAAAACCTGATAAAACATTTCACCCTCCTTTCTCATGTTAGATGTTCCTCTGGAACTTTTCATGTTCCACATTCTAGAATAAAAGCTCATGCTAAGGGTGTTCTGGTTGATTTCCTTCCACAAATGCTAGTAACGTTGTATATTATCAAGGTACAGTGTAAAGACAGACATCTAATCCTGCCTTCAGGATTTGGGAATTGGAGGTAATGTTCAAGCTAATCTTGAAGAAGTAAAACATCAACAGTTACAGTTGTTCTCAGTGTTTGTTTTTGGGAAGAGGATGCCTGCTAAATATTTTAGATGTTTGTATTAATTTAATTTTTACAACAATCCTTTGAGGTAGGTTCTTCAGATAAAGAAATGCAGGCACTATAAGTTCAGGTAACTTGTCCAAGGTCACATAAGCAGTAAAAAGCCACATGTAAAAGGTCACATGTCATAGTAAACAGCAGGACTTACCTCAGATTTCTTGTGATGATTAAATAAGAGCAATGTATACAGTAACGGCTCAATAAAATTCATTTATAATTATATATATATACATATATATTATTACATGATAAGAATCCTATGAGACCATTTAATTTCAATAAATTGATTCAAACATTGGATGTGCATAATAAAGAGAAAGAATTTTTGTTTCCAAATCTGTCACAAGCTCCCTATTTCCAGAAGGTACTATATCTAGTACTCTAAGTAATATGTAAAAATATAGGTGATACCAGTATAACATAATATTAAAAGCATTAACTCTTTGTAAGTACTAGCTCTAGGTAAATACATTTTGAACTTTATGAGATTCATTTTTCTTCTTTGCAGTATGGTGATAACAATAGTACCAACTGCATTGGATCATCAAGAGGAAACACCTGCAAAGCTCCTAACAGTTCCTAGCTGGAGTTAGTATTCAGTAAGTACTAGTCATGATGATAATTAGTTTCAGAAAAACAACAGTTGTAAATATTGTACCCATCTTTATATCTATGTTCCAAATATCCTTTTCCATTTCGAGGAATTATTTTCACAAAGCAAGTGTCTCCTTAAATATGTTCAACAAAAGAAGCTTTTGCTTGTGCTCTGTAGGGGCACTGAAATGTCTGTAAATTAGTTCTACAAGTGTCTCTTGTGCATCAAATCTTGAGTTCCTGATGAAAACATTTACGAATGCACAGATAATGAAGGAAAATTGACACTATTCATTTTAAGAGTAATCAAAACATTTGGCATCATCATTTTTCTCTGTCAAAGACCAATTTTATGGATGTAACATATGGCTTCTAGGAGGTTTGAAACCATCAACAGTGAAGTGATGAGGAATTATGAAATGGTTTATATACTATGTTATTCAATACATTACTGAGCTTATTATGTTTTTATACATATATATCACGTATTACAATAAAAACTGAGAAACAACTTACATACCTAAAAGAGAAGATGGTTAAATAAACTCCATATAATCATGAAATTAATGTTTTAAACGATCATTTAATGGCTTGTAGAAGGAATCAGTGGTGAATTTCATGTGGATGATGAGGAACAGAGAGGTACCATGAGAAATTCCTAATTTATCAATTTGCAAACTAAATGGATTTGGGGTTGGAGATCAAGAGTTCTGTGTTGGACATATACGTGTAGCTGAATAAATTACTCAGGAAGTAGATTAAACATCTGGGCTGGGAAGAAAATTCATGTTGTCAGAATATAAAGGATAACTAAAACCATAGGTGTGGATGAGAAAATCTAGAAAACTAGGCTTCAGCTCACCAAGACAAGAAGACCAAGAAGGCTTGAAGAACCATAATTTATGGAAAAGTTGAAGAACAAAAGGTATTTACTTTGATTCATTTGCCCTGTTATCATTCACAAAATAAAGTACATAATCTTGTACTGAATATTTATGTACAATTACTACAGAGTCTTTCCCCTGTTTCCGCTTGGCATGAGTTTAACAGTTTGCCGGAAATGGGATTGGTAAATTATTAATATGTATTGATATGTTTCATATATGCTTTGAATATACTTTCTTCCCCACCCATGGGAATGTTCCAGGCAGTACTTTAAGACAGAAATAAATACATGCTACATTCCAAGGTCGCAAATTGTCTATACCCCTTGTCCTGTTTGAAATTTCTTGCCCAGGATAGGTTGCTCAAGTTTCTAATCTGTTGTTTTATATGTGGACTCTTTGTGCTGAGCTACTACTGAAGTTTCACTTAAACTGCCTGCTTGCCTTTCATGGCTGTTATTTCCCCTAGACACTAATTTTTCAGAATAAATGATTTCATCTCTCCAAAGTGAGATCTTATTATCAAAACTTCCATGTTTTAATCTTCTTAATCTTTCTGAAACTTAAAAAGCTAAAGACAATATATTGGAATTTTAAAAACACTATCCGAGGCGGGGAGGAGAAGAGAAGGGGAGGGCCCCCTGTTGATAGAGCCTGCCCTAAAAACATCCTGGTCTCATTTTCCTCACTTAAGATGCAGTCTTGGCTCTCCAGTGAGACTTAATTAAGTTACTGGCTCTCTCTGGCTACCACCTCCCATATTTTCACCAGGCCTTATTCCTCTAAATAACAGTTTCTACTGCCTTACTACTTTCCATGTCACTCTCTAAGAAATCTCAAACATTCTTGATGATTTCTAAGGTGTTTTTTTTTTTTTACCGTGAATTTCAGGGGAAAAACTGCTAGAAAGCAGAAAATAAATACACATTGGGGAAATGTTATAAAAATACAAAATGGTATCCAATTTTGTCTGTTTTTTTCTTGTCATTTTGCTGTCAGTAAAAACTGTTGTTTTTTTTTTGTTTTTTTGTAAAAGAGTTATTCATTCACTGTATCCCATTTACTCTTTGGGCTGATGGACTTTTTTTTTTTTAAATAATCCGCTGAATTCTGTGCACCTCCTCTGCAGCTTTAGACTGTTGAAAGAGACAGGCCTTACCAGTTACACTGATGCTTACTATGTACTATACACACAAGAACTTTATGTGTGTCAACTAATTGAATTTTCATAACAAACACATTTTGCAAAGAGGAAATTTAGGCCCAGATTAAACTGCCCCTATTCGTACAACTAGTGGTGATAAAATCAGGATTCAACTCCTGGCCTCTGGCACCAGATGTGAACAACTGTCTGCTGTTGCAAAAACCACAGGCAGTAAAATTTGGTAATCAGTTAGCATGGTGTTCTCATGTGAGGCTAAACTTCATTTCAGAGTAAATTACAGCCAACGTTTCCAATGTGCTTCTTAGAACACATTCCCGTGGGCTATTAACAGGTATTACCAGGGTGGAAGTGCAGGGGGGGAGTGCTTTGTCAAATACGTTTGAAAAACATGGGATTAATAAGCACTGAACAGTTTGTTTTCAGGACTTTTAACACCATTAACGTGATATAGTGCATTGCGCCTCTAGCGGTAGGACCTTTATGCATTGTTTTCCAAATATATTTGACAATGAAACATACTTTTGGAAGAACATGTATCTAGTAAGAGTCTAGGCAGCCATTTTCAAAAACTCTGATATAAATTGTTTCTCCCTCTCTGACTATCTCAAGAAACTACTGCTTCTGTTCTCTGGAACAGGATTTGAATAAGCTTCCAGTCTTGAGACAGAGGTCTGACACAAAAGTGGAAAGAAGAAAGGAAGAAGGATTAAGGAAGAGACTCAGAAAAACTGTTGTACATCAGTAGAAGAGGACTTATAGCCCAGACTTAGGAGCAATTATCAAAACCCAGGACCCAGTTCTAGGGCTGAATTGGCCTCAGATGCTGCTTGATGCTCAGGCCCAAACTGTAGAGCTGAGACCAGTGAAATTCTTACTGACTCGAGTCCAAACTGATAATGACATCTGAGAATGGAGCTGAGCCTGAATCTAGCTATCAAAGAGTCTTTACCTATGGGCCTTACATTTTAAATGATATGAATAGATATAAATCATGCCCCAAACTATTAGTCACTTAAGTTATTTTATCAAGCTATAGTCCCAGCTAATTAATACATTTTACTTTGGGAGTACTGTTCTGTGTCAGAACACATAGTTTCCCCAGATATTAATGCTGATAGACATGGTGAAAGTGAATAGTAAAAATGCTTCAGCGAGGCTTCTTTAAGCAAACTAGAAACTAGGAGGCAAGCCTAGAAATGGAAAAAAATAAAAATATGAAATTAAAAAAAATTACATAAAAAGTAACAAAGAAGGTGGGTGTAACTCAAAGATTTCCTGTCACAAAATTATTGGTCAAGATTGGTCTGGAGAAGGCGGACAGTTTTACCACCTCCATAGGTTGGAGACAATAACTGCCTTAACAGTCCAGGCTAGAGGGCGCAACTCAGAAATGATATGCCCTGCACGTCTGCTCCCAAGCTAAACTAGCATCTCAAAGTTTACTCTCCCAAGACTGCTGTATTAGGAGGAATGCAAAGGAAGACAGAGGGGAGAGTGCATCAAGGCAGAAAAATCACTATATTAGACAAGTTATTTAACTCTTCAGAGCTTCCAAATTCTCATTAAATAGAATTATTGGGATTTTGAGGGAGCCTGATGAATGGTCTGTCTTTCCTCCCCTTAGCTGTGAACACACCAGTATATTTAAAATATTGTCCTCTTACTATGAGAAGCCTTTTAAGACACTGCAGGACTAGTTCTCTTGCCAAGTGAATTCTGAGGTCCAGAATTAGGCAGAATGAAGCCAGCAGTCATTGACTGTGCTGAACCAAGGGAAAATACGTGCTTCCTGTAGGCATGTGACTTTTCGCTTAGCACTTGGTTAACATTACAGAATTCACAGTAAACTAAAGTTTTCAAATCTCATTTTGTATCTATAATGTACATTTTTATTTTGTCAAATGCCAACTGCTCTGTGTAGAGATTTTTAATTAACAAAGTTATTACATATCCATTATTTCTTTTTGTAGTAGCATAGATGATTGCACCCGAGACGTAAATCCATATATATTATGCCATCTAAAACTTTAATAATTTCCTATGCTTATTTCATAATTGTACTTTTGTTAATGTTATTTATCACCTTTTTAAATTTTGTCCTTGGCTAATGAAAGTTAAAAGTTGCTGATGTATCATAGTATCATTAGCCTCTGGGTGCTTGCTAGATCATTGCCTTATTGATGAAATCACCTTAGGACAAGGTCTCCATAACTCTTCCTCGTCGGACATCTACAGGATAAATCTGCCTTTTTCCAAATTCTAACACACAGAAGATTGTTTTATAACACATCTCCTGCCTGTATCTCATTATGGTTAAGTATTCTTTTATAACAAGCGCATTTTACAACACATTTTGGCTTACGTTGTATCACAGGAATAACTTTGCTGCTTGGCAATGAGTGTTTTCCATCCTTACAGTACATTTGGTCTCTTCTTAAGATCCCTTATGTTGAAGAGTGAAATGCTACAAATTTGCCTTTGCCTCAGCAATCTGGTATTGATGTATTTGTTCTCCCTGTGCTCATTCTCTGCAAGTCCAAATTGCTCACCTACTGAGAGCTCTCAAGGTAGTGACCTGGAATATTAACAGGTTACATTACCTCATTAAGCAAAAGAAACCGCTCTTACTCAGAGTCTGTAGATGCTGACAACGCATTTATCCAAAAAATTATTAATGTTTGGATGGTAGTGTAGTTGGAAAGATATTCTATACGTCCAGACTCAGGATTCTCTAACTTTTCATAGGTTATCAAAATTTCACCCATTAGTTGTTGCCTTTTCCTTGAAAAGTAAAGATTAATGATGTTAAAATGATACATTTTAATACAATGAAGTTACACTTCTTTCTGACTCTACCTCAGATGTTGATGATCTGGCACTTTTTTTTTTTTTTTTCCAGCAACGGCACCAAGTTCATTTGAAGGATAAAGACAACCCTTAAATAACAGGGCAATTATTATTTTAATCAAAAGCAGTATTATATTTTAAATTAATCTTCAAAAGAGTCCCCGAAGCTAAAATTTCAAAAGTCATTAATCAATTAAGCAAAATAATACACAGTCTTTCAAAGCAATCTATCTCCTGAAGGTTGTTCAAACTATTTTCTGAGAATGAAAATTTAGCACTTTTTCTTCAGTTCCATTGAGCAATTTTATTTTTCCAATAATTGTCCAATATGTAAAAATAATATGATGGTGTAAATATGAACAGTCTAATGTTTTTAAATGGTTCTATCAGATAGGGCCTTTTTGGACACATTTATTTTCCAGGAACATAAACTACTGAGTCTGCTTCTCAGCTCTGCTAGTAATCAGACTATGATATTCTTATTAGACACTCAAATTCTGATAATGGGACACCACCAAGGTCACACAGTCTTTCTATTTTCTTAACAATAGTTCCCTCCGATCTAGTACTCAATACAGAGTTAATCCCTACTTTCCTGCAATCTCACTGTAGAGTTTTTTATCGTAAGCCCAAACCGTATAAAAATCCCTCTCTCTTCTTACTAAGATATCCAATTCACAGTTTCTCACAGTGTATTCTCTCTCTTGCTGAAGAAAGTGATAAATCTAATAGATTTTGTTTCGTTACAGATATGTTCCTTGCGATCTGTATCTGATGGGCTTTGTCAGAATTCTTAAGTGACCCCTGCTGCTTGCAAAACACTACTAAAACTGTATACGTCAAATACAACTGACCCATGAACAACATGGGTTTGAACTGCAAGGGTCCATTTATACACAGATTTTTTTCCCAATAGTAAATACTACAGTACCACAGGATCTGATGTTGGTTGAATCCACGGATGCAGAACCATGGATAGGGAGAGACAATAAAATTAGACTCAGATTTTCAAGTGCATGAAGGGTCAGCACTCCTGACCTCCAAATTTTTCAAGGGTCAACTATATTTAGAAATAAAGGAGTAATGTAACAGAAACGAAATGAAAGAAATATGTACACAGGATAAATATCAAATTCAGTCACTTATCTTTAGAAACTAATCAAGGATCATTAGATGCTACACAGTAAATTGCTCAGTACTGAGGTTTTTCTGCCTCCCCCGAACTATTTAATACATATTTCTTTTTTTTTTTTTTTTTTTTTGCGGTACGCAGGCCTCTCACTGTTGTGGCCTCTCCCGTTGCGAAGCACAGGCTCCGGACACGCAGGCCCAGTGGCCATGGCTCACGGGCCCAGCCGCTCCGCGGCATGCGGGATCTTCCCGGACTGGGGCACGAATCCGCATCCCCTGCATCGGCAGGCGGACTCTCTCAACCACTGCGCCACCAGAGAACCCCTACATATTTTTTTATTTTACTATTTCTTATCTATGGCTATGCCTTTGAATTCTTTTTCGTAGCATACCACATGAACCTGCTCCCCTCAGGTAGTATATTTTTGCTCCAAACTTTGTCCAACCCTCTTCATGCTCAAATATGCCTACAATTACCTTGTTCTTCCAGAATATTCTTCTTAACACAAACAAACTGAGTTGATGTTTCAATACAGAACATTTTAAGTGTCACAGAACAGGAAGCCTGAATCATTCATTATAAATAGGGTTTAACCGAGGAAGAAATGATGCCATTTTAAGAGTTACTCAATAGACAGCATGAAGTTGTCATTTCAGGAACACCTGAGGTAATACAGGTTTTAAATACTTTTAAAGTATGTGCAAACATGGAGACAAGAAACAGCTTGTCACTTGCTGTTGCTGAAATGTGGTACGCAGGGAAGAAGTAGCTGGTGAGTACATTAGAGAAAAGTACAGAGCATGCCAAAGAATTTGAACTTGACTTTCAGGCACAGAAAAATTCCACTCCTATCTGTCATGTGGAGGAAGATGTAAATCTGTTTTACGCTGCTGCAATGAGCACGAGTATGACTAACGGATAGTAGTTATAGTTGAATTTCTGTTCAATATAAGAAATATTTTTCTAATAACTAGAACCGTCCAGAAAATATGATGAGCCAATTAGGCTGAGTGCCTCTTACTTCCTAGAAGTGACTAAGTAGATAATAAATGCCCATGCCTGAGGAATATCTTAAAAAATAACTTCTCTTTTCAATTCTATGATGTTCTCTGTTGGGATTCTAATAAACTTATCAGTGGGAGTGTTAGGATGGACACAATTGTGCTACCTTCACTAAGCAATGAATTAACACATAAGAAGCATTTTAGAGTTATACAGAATAGTGACTAAGAACAGCTGCTGCCATGCCATGGTGGCACGACAATAGGAAAGAGGTTTAACATCAGACAAACTTTTTAGATGTGATATTGCATCCCACAGAAGATGCCTTACTTTGCATGATCATAGAGGAAGTATAAATTATGTTAGTTATATCATAATAATATATGAGAATAGATATTATATTATAATCCAATCATAGATTAATTCGTTCATCAATAATATATCATCCACAACGAACATTTTGAATGCCTACTAGGAACTAGGTACTCCAAGATATTTTGCATATATTTTCTCTAATCCACCAACCAACCTGAAAGACAAATATTATCCTCTTTTTACAGATCGCAAAACCAAAGCTCAAAAAGATCGGGATCATCAGAGCTAATAAGTGGCATATTGAGAGATCTGTCTGTCCCCCAGCCCTATGGCATACTCATATAATAGACAAACCACTCAATTGCTTTAAAACTGTAACTTAATTTTTTAAGACTTTAATATATTTTCCCAGTAGGGTGCTAAGATTAGCCTCCTACTGTCATCAAGAGGATTTTTTATTTGTTTTTTTAATATTCTTCTTTCCAGTTACAAAATGGGAACATCCTAAACTCTAAACTCAATAAATTAAATATAAATTGACTAACACCTATGTTTGGAAATAAATATCAACAAGAACACTGGAAAAAAGAGGTATAAATTAATAAAAATTGAAATAAATTAAAAAATAAGTTTATGTTTAACTCAATGGATTGAAATAACTTTGGCATCTGACAAAATTGGAGTAAAGATGTTAAAAATCTCTGATCAGTCTTTAAGACATACTAGAATGTCAACTGCTGTCACTTCCAATTTCCTAAGTGGTGTATATTCCATTTTCCTTATTAATCATCCTGTCCTAAATTCTCCAGTTAGCATCCTCTTTTGTGACGCCTCTGAAGAGTGTGAATTTCTTATAATCCTACATTTCAGATATTAAAATGATATATCCTGGATTCCATTGTAATTTAGCCCCCTGTACCATTTTCCAGTGTGACTAAACAATTAAGATATTTTATAAGAAAAAGGGTTAACAGTAAAATGTAAGTGAAGAAATACAGTTGATAGAGTTGATTCACCGTGTGCTACATACTGCAGAAATAGCAAGTATTATTTTAAATGTTTTATATATATATATATGTATATGTATTTATGCAGCGTTATTTTCTGGAGGTTAAATACTTTCTGTTTCTGCTCTGGGAATCAAAAATAGTCACAGAATACACAATGTACACTCACAAGCAAAAGTCAAGCAAATAAAAGTGAGTAAAGAGCCAGTAGTGTCACGAGATGGCTTTTACTTTTATAAAAGAAAATATTATAAAAATTGATGCTGAAAATGAAGTTAATTTGCAGATAGGAAACACCTGGGAGTAAGTTAAATAATTCTAGCATACTTTCAGTCACCTGAATTTTTAACATAAGAGGCTACTGGACAGTCCAAGTAACCAATATAATGAGGTGGAAAATGGTTTCTAAAGTCTGGTTTACTACATATTTATAAGTAATCTATTACTGTATATATATTATAAATAATCTATTATGTATAATCCAGATGCTGGCCAAAGATATGGGTAACACTGTTTGTAAAAATAAAAAGTAGGTATAGATTTTAGACTGGGGTAAGCCATAATCATACATCATTAACCCCAATAATGATTTATCGTAAAATTAGTGCAACTGGTTGTTTGAATATTATACCTGGAAAAAAGAGAAAAGTAAGATCTTGGACGGGGTTGCATACAATCTTATGATGGGTGGTTAGGGGATAGAAGGAAAGAAAACAAAATGCAGTGAAACAGGAATATTCTTAACTCCTCTAGTTAACTGGGGAAAAAGTGTTATTTCTTAGGGGACAGTTATAAAAAAGTAAGGTTATTTGTATGGATTTGACTAGGCCATTACTAAGGGGATTGAAATACATTTACACAGAGAGAGTAGTGTAGCTCTCTCTCAGCTTTCATATCTATTCTATTAGGCATTAATACAGGAAATTTCTATAAGGTCAAGTTTAGCTACTTCAGATATCCTCACAGTATCTTAGACTATTTGCTGCTCAACATGTGTGATGGTTTTGTAACGTGTCAACTTGCTGGGCTAAATGACATTCCCCAGAATTCTCTTTCCTGTATGTTTTCGGTTAGAGTCGTCTGCTAGAAAATTCTTGAGGGGACGTGGAGGGTTTGAAGTGAAGCTGCAGCTCTTTCATAGCGCATGCACACACACACACACACACACACACACACACACACACAAAATTTAACTCCAGGAAGAAAGGTCGTAAGCAGTGACAGCTACCATAGTTTCAGCCTGTCTGTGGAAGTTCCAGTTACTGCCCTGTGGCTTTTCAGTTTCAATATTCAGCATGAAAAATTAAGATGACAACCCAACAGCCTAATAGTCTTATAGAGACTATTTAACCAGCTCTCAAAATTGCATAAACTCAGATCCCTGTAACAAATCCCTTTGTATATATGTGTGCTTATATATTCATTTGCTAGGGCTGCCATAACTAAGTACCACAGACTGGGTGGCTTGAACAGCAGAAATGCATTGTTTACAGTTCTGGAAGCTAGAAGTATGAGATCAAAATTGCTACCTTCTGTGAGCTATAAGGGAAATGTTGTCCCAGGCCTCTCACCTTACATGGTGTGGTTTTATGGCAATTTTTGGAGTTCCTTGGCTTAAAGATACATCACTCTGGGGCTTCCCTGGTGGCGCAGTGATTGAGAGTCTGCCTGCCGATGCAGGGGACACGGGTTTGTGCCCTGGTCCGGGAGGATCCCACATGCCACGGAGCGGCTGGGCCCGTGAGCCATGGCCGCTGAGACTGCGCGTCTGGAGCCTGTGCTCCGCAACATCAGTCATACTGGACTCTATTTCAGTATGACCTTATCTAATTACATTTGCAATGACTCTACTTACAAATAAAGCAATAATCACATTCTGAGGAACTGGGGATTAGGACTTCAACATATGAATTTTGTGGGGTGACAAGTCAACTCATAACAATGCACACACACACACACACATTGCCTAGCAGTTCTGGTTCTCTCATTGAATGCCATTTATGCCATGTATTTCCACATATCCATGCCTTTGTCCAAACTAGAAATATCTTCCTACCATTTTCACAAGAGAATACCTGTTGAGATTCTAAGATCCAAGTCAAAAGTTTTCTACAGAATATTCCCTCCCTGTTACTTTACTGGGTCAACATTGGGGGCAGAATTAATTAGGATATGCATACCTTAACTAACTAACTAATTACATATATATGTAAGTTGTATAATTGTATAATTATTTAAAATCATTTATTGTATAATCATATAATCTATAATTGTATGACTTTGAATGCTATGAACAAAACCTTCATAAGATAAGGCAATAATCCAACACCATCTTCAACAATGTTTTCAACATTTGAGGATAAGGAACATGATTTACTCCTATTGTATGCATAGCACTGTTCATGGTGCCAAGACCTCATAAACACTTTGGGGAAAAAACCTACTGAATTAAGTACACCTTGGGCCAATTCAGTTTTTTAAACTTCTGATTAATAAATTGCAACCATATCCATGTATATCTTGAATATTGCTTAACATTTTTAAAAGCACTATGACAGCTTTAGAATACCAGGATTCTAGTCTTTGTTCTGATGCCATACAGTCGAGGCAGTAAAACCTAAGGCTATATTTCTGACTCCCTTGCAGCTCAAATGCAGCATGTGATCTAGGTTTCCCCAAGCAGATGTAGTCATGCAGCAGGGTGTGATGTGAGGTGATGGCTACAAGCAGGGATGTTAGATCATCTGGAAAGCATGAACTATCTAGAAATTCAGATCGCCTCAGTAAGCTGGTGGAGTTCACAGCATCCACTCCCTGCTGTCGGAGGAACTGAGCCACAGCACCAGCCTTACAGTGGCGGGAAGTTTTCTCTAGACACTTGGTTTCTAGTTGTGTAACATTCAAGCCCAAATCTTCAGCAGGGACTTCAGAATATCCTTCAGTAAATCCTACTCTGCTCCAACTTGCTGTATTAGACTTTTATGTTCTGTAAAGAAGAATCTTGAAAGATGATCTATGAAAAGAAAATTTTCTTTCTCAACTATTTGAACCTGGAGACATAGATATTCTTCCAGGTGGTGGTAGGTCAGTGTTGTGGTTATATATACTCAGGAACTGGGATGGTCATTACTGGATCACGATCAAGATGAGTTTCCATGGGAAGTTGTGCAAGATAAAGAAAGGAACAAATTAACAGGGAAACACGGAAAGAGGCAAAAAATAAGAGAAGCTGAGAGTAATCCAAGAGACAAAGAGTAAAACATTTGCCTTACTTCCCTGTTCTAGTTTCCACAGAACAAGTTGTATTTAGTTATTTGTCTCTAGTTATTCCTAAGGTGATAGTCTAATATGTCCTATGATACCCTTAACAATTAAATTCCATTTTCTCGAGTGAGTTAGAGTGGCCTATGACTTGACAACCCAAAGAACCTGGACTAAACTGTATCATCTATTATACCACCCTTACTCATTATGTAATAGCAGAAACTTAGATGATATCTTCAGAAAATGTTACTGTACCTTATAATTTAACTCTAAGATACAATTGTGAATATAAAGAACGGTTTTATTGTTTCTGATAATGAGGAGAGAATCTCTTTCTCAGGGCTTCTGTGAATTTTAATTCGAACTGCATAGAAAAATCTCTCTAAACAGAGAAATGTTTATTTTTTTTTAATATTATGTATTCTGTGTTTTAGCTCAAGGCAAATATGTAGTGCCATTAGGAAGCATTACGAGAACTACCTCACAAATTTTAACTGCTTCTCCTTTTTAAACGTAAGGGCAGAAATAGAAATATAACCCAGGCATCAAGATATAAAGATGAAGTAAACTGTGATATATATTCATAATAAGATTTTGCATACTGCCACAAAAATGAATACATCACCACTATATGCAAGGGCATGGATGAATCTTAACAACATAATGTTGACATTAGGAATGCATAGAGTATGATCGATTTGCATAATGTTTACAAATAGACAAAATTAAAACACATTGTTTAGGGGAAACATAGAGAAGTAGCAAAACTATAAAAAAGAAAGGAAATCATTTTCATAAATACTAGCACATGGTGCTTCTGGGAAGGAGGAAGGATAAAAGGTCAAAAAAGGACAGGGCTGGAGCTTCTAGTTGCTGACAATTTTCTATTTCTAACCTGGGTGCTTACATTTACATGGATGTTTGCTTTAGAAGTATTTATCTGATGGAATATGTATGTTTTCTGCTATTTTATGTATTTCTTTTAAATGCTAATTAAAAGGGCTTCAGAAAAAGAAAAAGAACCCCAGGGAATTAGACTTTCTTGATTCCAAGACATCTTAGAGATATTAAAACTTGTGGAGAGGATTGTGAAAGAGTTATTTCAGCCGAGGTTTCAACTATAGTGGGTTTTTCTTTCAATTTTTCATTTTGAAACTCTAGATACCCTCTTACCCCTCTGCCCTGCCATCTACCCTGAGCGCAGGTCTTCTCGGTTTTCCCCATCCCCTGCCCTAGGAAGAGCCCCTCCCGTCACAGGCTTTCTGCAGCACCCATTCCTATGTCTCTCTATGCTTAGCTTGCTTCTGCAAGCAGCTCCTGAGCCTTCCACATGTCTCCTTCCTGCTTCATCCCACTGCAGGTCAAGGCCCATTCCCTCAGCTGAGAGGCGGCAGTGCAAACAATAAAGGAAGTTCTCCTTTAGCTCCACAAACCTCTCTGGAGTTGAGCTGAGTCTCTACCAGTGACACATGACACACAACTCTTCTAAAATCTAAGACAGGGACTTGTCAGCTCCTGGCATCATCTGTCATTAAGTACAAAAATCATTGTGTCTAGCAACTACCTTTTTCAAAACCTGTGATGAGGTAATTTCCCTGTTTCACTGGAAATGGCCTCTCTCTCTCTCCACAGTTCTAGTTATTTTGTTGTATTTCAAGGGATGGAATGAATAAAAATACCTTTATGGTAGCAAATTTAACTGGAAGTCTAACTAAACACCTGAGATGGGATAATTATTCTCCTTTCATTCATGTTTAAACATGATGCTTAAAGTTTACGTAGTGTAATTAATATCACAGCCAGTAAGTGGTAGAATTAGAGCTTAAAACCCAGGTCCCTCTGTCTTCACAGCCTAAGCGTTTTACTGCTGTACAGCACGGCCGCCAGGGATTAGAAGTCAAGGACGTACATTCATCTTCATTGGCATTACTGGCACATGCAAAGCTGTTTTTTGGTCACTGCTACATTTTCAGTGCACATAATGGTAAGGCGAAGTTTTTATATGTAGAGCAAAGAAAGAATATAGCACCTTGGTCTATGTGAATAAAGCACTGTGTAAACCACCCAGGAAACTTAAAAGAAGAGATGATATATGAGCCACTTGTGCTGCATAAGGAAATATTTTGGTTAGTTAGAAATCTGAGCGTCATCCTGGTCTCAGCTCCTTCCATCCCCTCCACAGCTAACCTACCAAGTTGTGACAGTTCAGCGGGTCAGTTCCTCTCCTAACCTTTCCAAAGGAAAGGGTCTCCTCTTGTTTTTCTTTTCTGGTCCCTACCAACCCACTCTCCACATTGTGGCCAGATGGATCTTCTGAAAACATAGAAATCCTGGGCCCCTCGCCTACTTAACACCTGTGAATAGATGCCCATTTGCCCCAGAGAACAAGTTTAATAAATCTGTGTATGGTTTGTACAACTCTTCATCACCTGGCCCTGATTTCAGGCATCTACTTTCTGGCATTTCTACCCCACTGCTCACTCCCTTGCAGGCTCCCAGAGGCCTTGTGCTCCATTTCATTTTCTTAAATCAGCTGAGCACAGTCTGGGCTCCAGGCCGTGACACAGGCTGTTTCCCTGATGGGACCAGTCCACGTCAACTCTGAGTGGCCTAATGCTTGTAATACACGGGCCTGCTTAATCAGGCCTCTGCCAGGGGCCGCATCTCTTTTTTACTCATCTTTCTCCCCAATGCTACCTACAAGTCTGCAACAAAGTGGCAACTCAGTGAATGTCTGAATTAAAACAGGGAGCATTTTGTCTATTCCAAAAGAAAAACAGGATTCTAGTCTATCCCTCAAGTCAGTAAAGGGATAATACAGGCAATAATTCATTTTAAAATGCTGCTGTGTACTTTCATTTTTATAGATGAAAATAATAAAAGTCATTATTAATTTTTGCTCCGGATGTTTCTATGTTTAAAGAAGCTCCAGGCCTCTTATTTAAACATGCCAAGTGTCAGTCATTTTCAAAACTACAACCTGAAAAGGAAAAAAATATATAAAAATCAAAATAGCAACTCAGTTTTACAAGGACTTTAGATTTAAATCATTTATCACCACTGAGTGAAAAAAATCAATGGAAGGTTTTTATGACTTTCTATTTTTATAAAACTATAAAAAGTCATAATAAAGATTTAGAGGTATGGTGCATTTTCAAAAGAGAAAAAGATTTGGAACAGTAGTAATAAAGAGAATAACTAGGAAGCTTCTGTATCTTACTGTGGTTAAGGCAAATGAATGAGTAGCTATTTACTTTGTTAGTGGAACTAAATGGCATAAACCTAGTGATCATCCCCCTCCACGGCAGTCCAAAGCGGAACATCCCTGTATTTATAATCTGCTCTGGAGAGCAAGTCTCTCTGTTAATAGAAGCTGAATATTAGTCATTGTCGAGGTCTTCACGGTGCTGGGAAAGCTCACCACTCGCACTCACAGTCAGACAGCATCAGTAAGAAAGGGGCTAGCTGCTACCCCCAGAATTCAAGGGTCATGTGTGCCATCCACATTTCCTCCCCTTGACGTCTTATCAGTCACCGGGTTCTGCTGATTTTGCCTCTAATGCTTCTTGATTCTTGGCCCTTCCCTCCACGTTCACTGCTACAATCATCTCTCACCTGGGCACCCATCTACAGTGATCCTTCATCCACTCTTAATACCCTCTCATCTATCATCTTCAGGGAAAGCGTAGTATCAGTTTAGAAACACAAGTATCATCTGCTTGGCTATTTTTCTCCAGCCTTAGATATGTTTATTTTCTTTGATGCTGCATGAAGTGCACCATCACTTTTAGCTTTGATTGACATCAGCTGAATATTCAGTTATGCCAAGATTGACGTTTACTTTAACTATGACACAGTTTAGTTAACCAGACTTTTATTAAACAATGTTCGGAAATAGTCATATTTGACTTAACCATAACGTTAGACTGTAGACCATTTATCATTCACAGATCACTTTTAGTGCATATATAATACAACATAGGTTAATCATTGGTAGAAAGCATTAGTATTGAATGTTTGAGGACCATATCAAGTGGTTATAAAATAGTCATGTTACATATTTCGGCACTTCATTTTTAGCCTAGTTGCATATCTTTTTCATTAAATGCAACTTGTTGCAGTTGCTAATCCATCACTAACTTAAATAAATGGAAAGATATGTCTGCATCTACCTGAGTTAATCTCTCTTCTTCTTGTGGTCACTGCATCACTGATCTGGAAGTTTGTTTCTCTTTAACAGATTACTCATTTCCTCTGTGTCCTCTCACTTATTCTAGTATCAGTCACATTTCAACAGCTGTGGAAAAACCTTCTTCCATCAAGACCACCAAACATTTATTAGGCTTCTATGTGCAGCCTTGCCCATAAAGTACCTAAGGTCTTCTACTATTTTTACTTAATAGAGTAATTTACTGACACAATGTATTGGCCCCAGATGCCTTATTTTATGGATAATCACCCATAACCCCAGCACCCCATAACACTTGGAGTCTCTTCTGTCTCCAAGCGAGTTCCTGGGCCTGACCATTTGCTCAGGAGTTTTGGGAGATATTCTTTATGAATATTAATTCTAATGGCTCTTTGCTATTTCTATTAGGATGTTAGAATTTCAAGTGGCAGGATGGATTATTAAGAGTGTGGATTTTGGATCCAGAATGCCAACATTCAAATCCTTATTTGGTCATTTTTCAATTACTGCGGGACCTGAGCAAGGCGCTTTACCCCGCTGTGACTCCCATTTCTCACTGGTAAAAAAGGCGGGCAGTAAGTAGTTCCTAACTCACAGATTTGGTGTGGTTATTAAATGTGTTAATAGTAATGTGCTTAGAAGAGTGCCTGGCCTCTATAAAACAGTATGTGTTAACTATTGTTATTGTTATTATTATCATTTTTATTCTTTCAGTACCTCCACTGTAATTCTAAATGCAAGTAGGCAAACAGACTTCTAAGACACAGATAGTTTCTAATCTAGTATGTGTTTATTTTCTTTAACTTTATAGGATGCTGTAAGGCAGGAGATACAGCAAGAACATCATCATTTCAGTGGGAGTCCCAGCAGCTCCCCAAGTACACAGTTACTTTTGTCTCCAACCCATAGGAGGTATGTACAGCTGCCATGTTCAAGAGCTTTATGATAGAAATGGTATCCTCCACAATACCATCCTGTTCATGCAGGCCTGAGGCCTGGATGCCAGTTCATTCTTTCCCCAATGCAGTGGCAGTTTCACTTGATAAATGAGGCCAACAAAACATTCTCACTTATTTTAGCTCTATTGTTTCTAAGAAAACAGCACTATAGGAGACAGAGATCATTCCAGAAAGACCTTCATCAGCCCCAACCAGCTCAGAAGCTCATCATTTACTCAAAATTTGTTTCATTTTGAAAAGAAATTCTGGTTAATATAGAAAATATGTTCTTGCAGGAAGTAGGGTAAATATTCTTTAGATTTAGTTAAAAACTGAATCTTACATATATACAAGTGTAGACAAATTCCTTCATTGGTCTTTTTAAGCATTCACTGGAAGGAATGTTCTTCCCAGACCTTTCTCTGCTTCTCCAATTCTTATGGCTCTATAATGTTCACGAGAAGTACATAATCAGGCTATAGGTAATGACCTGTGCTAATATACGGATATCTTGGAAGAAGAAAAACTTTAAAATTATATCACCAATCATTCACATCGAATTATGTGTTTTATGATATGGGTATACAAAGAGCATTCTTCCAACTAAAGACCAGAGGCTAACTAAATGGCTCATCAGTCAAGGGAGGTTTGATGGGACAGGTCCCAGTTTATCTACTGCTGCCTAACAAACTACTCTAAAACTTAGAATTTTGAAACAACCATCTTATTATATCACATAATTTTGTGCATCAGGAATTCAGAAAAGGCTGGGATGGATAATTCATTTGATCCATGTGGCAGTGATGGAGGTCAGTGGGGTTATTCAATTGGCAGAGCATCTGAGGATGCTCCCTTAACAAGCCTGGTGTCCTGGCAAGGATGGCTGGACGGCTATTTGCATTAGGGTATCATTAGAATTTTATAAGATAAAAAAATTAATTATATTTGTATATATTTTTAGTCAGACTTCTTACATGAACGCTCAGGTCTCCAACAGCAAGTATTCCTGCAAACAATGTGGGAAACCGCTTAGTTTTATAACCTAACCTCATAAGACACAAGAATCTCTTCTGCCTCACTCTATTGGTTGAAGTAATCACAAGCCCACCCATGTTTAAGGTGAGAATATACAAACACCCTCTCTTTGAAAAAAATATCAAGGAATTTTTGGCTGTGTTTTAAAATAGTAACATGGGAACTGTAAAGAAATTTCTAGCATACGTAGGACGGTTTAGGGCAGTATACTTGAGTGGGGAGTCCCTCTCCAGGAAAGAGGAAACACAGGTCACAATTTGTTTGCTAAGAAGACCTGAACCTAGGAGGTAGAAATGTATGATTGACAAATTGCCCATTCAAACTTCAGCCAGACATAAAACTTACACCCAACAGAAATGTCTGTGAATATTAACAAAACCAAAGCCAAAATCCAGAACTGGATAAATTGCTATGGAATTTTTTAAAGTGGTATGAAAATGATTCAAATAATTGAGTATTTTATTATCTCATCCATCTAAAAGGCAGATTAAAATGTGTTAAGCTGCTTATACTGAGATTTTTACAGTTACCTCTCCCCAAATTTATGTGCTTTATCAAATGTAACTTAAACTGGAGCACCAAACGTCCCTTAATGAATCTAGATGTTTGTAGATTAATGCAAGGGCTTTCAAAATCGTTTGCTATTTTTCTACAACAAATACATTTTTATTTATGATAATGACAATTCTTTAGTAGGCAAAGCATAAATCATGGCTTTATAAAGAGACAAAGACTATATTTTAAACACTGAGAGTGAGTTTCAAGAACAGTGAAGGACAAGGACAGATCCCAAAATAGGGGGGATAATACTCTGTGGACCTATCAATTTATCCACAAGTTAATTAAATAGTTTCCTTTCAGTGATACCCACAGCTAATAATATCCACAACAGTAATATAATTTGCAAACTCTCAACATTTTGTAAATCTTGAATGTGAAGAACTAGTAACAGCATAAAATGGTTAGGAAAAAAAATCACATTGGAATTTTGAATACCCAGTTAATCCAAGTTAATTTATGTTATGGACATCAATATAGGTGTATATAAACACGTATTTATATACATATATTATGGAATATTTATAATAGAATTTAATTTTTACAAATTTGTAGCTGTATATTTGTATACGGTTCCATATTTAATCTCACATATATAAGGTTCATAAAAAACTGGGATTTCTTCTCTTTCTCTACTGTATCCCAGTGACAAAAAGAGTATCCAGCACATGCTAGGGCTCAATATGCACTTATCGAATTAAATCTGACTCTCCCACTGTATCAAACTCAGGTCACTAACACTGTCTTGCCCTTTAGGAAGTTCATCATTTTGATCAATGTGTGTTTGTGTGTGTATATCCACAAAATATAGTTTTTCTTTTCCCTAGCCTCTTTCCACTCCCTTTCATGTGCTGTTCTTTCTTTTTTGTTAATTTCCAGTAATGTAAAATGAGAATTAATTATCCTTCTGCTATTTTTATTTCAGCAGTCCTTGAAGCTACATAGCTCAACTATATTTTCCATTTTTATTTAGAAACTTGAGCAAACCATTTAAATTTACCAGTTTATACTATTGCATAAACAGGGAACATATGCACTTTTCTGGATGTATCAAAAAGAATCAGCTTGGCTTTGCAAGTCATTTTAGGGATGAGGATAGATGTCCTCAGAAGAAGAAACAGGTTAAAAGGCTCTTATATAACCTACAATCACTCAGTCATGAGCTTGATATTCCAAGGCCGTTTTATACATTTGATAAGGCAAGTCTTTACTGAAGAGCTGTGATCTATTCAACACTGCTTTAAACATTATGGCAAATAAAAACATAAAATACAACTTCAAAGATGACATTTTCACATACATAATTATTAGAGAATGTTGTAAGACGATATATACAGATGAGACTTCAGGAAAATGGGGAGAATGATGCAGACTAGGAGAATCAGGAAAGATTTCAAGGAGGAAAATTCGAGACCCCATCTGCGTAGAAAAGAGGCAGAGACGATAATACACTGATGCTTCAGTTTAAAATCTTATCACAATTATCATTCTCTTTAGGGGCTCAGGATCTTACAGCTTTGATAAACGTTAAAGCGATTACATTTTAAAAGTTTTCTTTCAAAATGAAGTCAGGAAAATCCAGTTATGACTTTATGGTCGTCGTCTTCTGTGAAAAAGCAAATTTCAGGCCTCTCTGGTTGCCTATCTTCAGGCATCTTCTAAGTGTCCTTTAGAGCCCTATTACGCTTCACCCTATTGCTACTGACTTCTCCCGAATCCATTCCTCTGGGCCAACTGTTGTCCATGGTTCTTGCTAAAAGACTCCCTAACTCCCTTACAGAATCTCCACTTACTTCTTATGTAATCCTCAAACAGACGATTTCTAAATATCAGGAGGTAAGAGAAGATGGACCAGAATTACCCTCACTCTTACCACCACTTGCAGACCATGGAAATTTTGGAAAAACCACCACTACTCTTTTTGTTGACGTCATCTAGCTATTCCCCATGTCCCCTCCCCTCACAATCTCATACAGTCTATGAGAACTTTGGCCCTAACTAAGTCTTTTTCTCCACCTGAATTCACAACAGCATCTCATTATTCATGCTAAAAAGATAAAAGCAAAGCACACCAACCTCCCACTAGGTTTGCCTTCCATTCCTAGTTGACCACTGTTTATGTAACACACAACCTCGTGTTACTGTTTTAAATTCTGTATTCCATTTGTTTTCAGCACAGTTGCATTCCCTTTCTACTTCTTTACTCCTTCATACCTAAATGTAATATACACATCAAATGCTTAAAATGTTTCCTTCCTACCTAACTTTGCATCAAACTCCTATTCAAACATTAAAATAGCACGAACGTCCACTACTCTGTAAATTCTTTGACGTTCTTGACTTGTCTAGAATCCGTGACTTTCTTCTCTGTAATCATGTAGAATTTGGTTATGTCGGGGAGAAAAAATTTTCCTCTACCCTTCTAGCTTCCATTGGTTGGTCTGTCAGTTAAACTGACATAAGGCAGATTAACAGGAGAAAAAAAATAATGTACGTATGGGAGCCCTATGAGCTCAACAAGAGGCTGCCCAACAGTCAGGCAATTGAAGCTTCTATGCCTTTCTGAGCTAAAAAGAAGAGAGTGGGGATTTGGGGATTTGGGGATTTGGGGCTTTGGAGGGAATGAAGACGATTCACAGGAAATGGGAAGAGTGAAAGTTTGGCAAACAAATGCTTGTCGTGCCAAGCAGAGACCATGGGACACAGAGAGGCCTCTGAACAAACAGGCACTGCCAAGCCCTGTCCTGCACCACCAACCACACCTACCGCTATTCCTTACAGTTCTCTCCGGTGGTAGCTCTCTTTCTGGACGAGGCTCTCTATCTAGATTTTTTTAGGCAGTTGAAGGCGAGGTACAAAGCTCTTCCTGAGTCTTCTGGCTTCCACTGTTGTCGGCTCCACAGAGTGCACATGCCAAAGTGGCACGTCATGGGGAAGCTCCTTCTGAACACGTTCAATTACATGTATACTCATTTATTTGCTTGGGCTGCTCCCTCTGTAGTCAGGTGAACTTGACATGCCACTTGGGCCTTCTATATCTTTTAATGTCCCTAGTAAATAGTAGTAACTCAAAATGTTTCCTGCAAGTTTGATTGTATATTCCATATACTGAATTTTTTTGTTTCTATGTGACATTGTCACTGGTGAAAACATGTAGTTATATCAGTTGATATTAGTTTCCAGATATTGAGTTGTATGGCCTGGTAATACTCTTATACCTACTGTAATATCTGTAGTCCCACTAGGTACCCCTGTAGGTTTCCTTCAAAGATAAACAAAGCATGGGAATAAAATTCTATGCTCCCCTGTTTAATACCCTTTTTAGGGAATATTAAAATCATCTCTTTTATTTAAAATCCCCTACCCCAGCTGTCAGAGGAATAGAGAACAAAAATTCCACCAATGTTATAATTAATGCAGTTTGGTCTTTCTTTACTTTTCCCTTTCCATGGAGAGGAATCTGCCTCTATATCCCAAACAGATGTTTTACTCAGGCTTGTGAAACCACATTTCTGTAACGCTCCTCCTGGGCCCTATTCCCTAATGTCTGAGGCAAAATAATTTTCCAGGTTGCTAAGCAAGACTATTAAAAGGTTGAGGATTAATAATAATTTTCATAATTTTATTTTGTATATATTTCCCCCTTCCATCACTTTTATTTTCCATTTCTAAAATTTCAAATTTCTCATCGATGGATATACATATATATGTGATATATATATATATCACAGATAAAGGAACACCATAGTTTTTAAAGAAAACATGCTAAAAATTTCAAATTTCTTAATACCTGCATTTAACACTGCATAGGAAAAGGAGCTAATGAATATTACTGCATTTTCCAAGAAACTATGCAAAGATTGCCTAACAACAGGATTTGACCATAGAATCTATTGTGTCACATTAAATCTATGACTCTGTATAAACACCACATTTTCTCCATCTTACGTCTGGTTTCTTTAATACAAAATACCAATCTGTGGGGGAGATGTAATCTTTGTTCTACACAAACACTGAATATTTTATATTTCTTAATTTATGTGATTAGAAGAAACTGTTTCCTGCCTAGCTACTTTTTTTTTTTTTTTTTTTTTTTTTTTGCGGTACGCGGGCCTCTCACTGCTGTGGCCTCCCCCACTGTGGAGCACAGGCTCAGCAGCCATGGCTCATGGGCCCAGCCGCTCCGCGGCATGTGGGATCTTCCCGGACCGGGGCACGAACCTGTGTCCCCTGCATTGGCAGGTGGACTCTCAACCACTGCGCCACCAGGGAAGCCCCTAGCTAATTTTTTAATCTTATTGACTTGCCTCTTTTCTGATACATAGGCAAGTCAAGGAAATTAAATTGCCAAATTTTGTTTTTATTTCTGTTTGGTGACATTTAAACTTCCTCCAATGATACACTGTACAGATTTTCTATTCAGATAGAAGTCAAGGCCTCTTAATCAGTACTCTGTGTTATTTTTGCAGAGATCATCTGCTTACTAAGACTCATTAAAAAGCATGAGTCAGATATGTTCTAGGGTATATTTTAAGTAAATTATGTTCCAAAGTCTTACCTTTGCTGCTTTGGGCATAAATTAAGAGTCTAGGGGGCTTCCCTGGTGGCGCAGTGGTTGAGAGTCCGCCTGCCGATGCAGGGGACACGGGTTCGTGCGCCGGTCCTGGAGGATCCCGCATGCCGCAGAGCGGCTGGGCCCGTGAGCCATGGACACTGAGCCTGCGCATCCAGAGCCTGTGCTCCACAACAGGAGAGGCCACAACAGTGAGAGGCCCGCATACCGCAAAAAAAAAGAAAAAAAAAGAGTCTAAAGTAGTTTTTTAAAAAGTTTTTCAGAAAAGTGTTTTTAAATTAATTTAAAAAGATTTTTTCTAGAGGAAAATGCATCCGTTTGGAGATCTGACTATAAAAGAGAAATACTACATCTTGCAAACTCTCTATCCAAGAAAAAATAACCATGATTTTATTATGGCAAAGGGTACATTTCAAGGTCACTGCCTTGCTTTGCTTCTAAAGTTTTTTTTTTTTTTGCGGTACGCAGGCCTCTCACTGTTGTGGCCTCTCCCGTTGTGGAGCACAGGCTCCGGACGCGCAGGCTCAGCGGCCATGGCTCACGGGCCCAGCCGCTCTGTGGCATGTGGGATCTTCCCGGACAGGGGCACGAACCCGTGTCCCCAGCATCGGCAGGCGGACTCTCAACCACTGCACCACCAGGGAAGCCCTGCTTGTAAAGTTTGTTTAGCAGCTAGGAGAAAACACAGAGACTCAAATTCTGGCTTCTTTTAAGTGACATTCGGTATAAAAAGTATTTGCTCAGAGAGCGAAGTACAGACTCTACAAGGAAGCCACGCAATCTGAATTTGTAATGATTTACAACAAAACATTCTACTGTATTGTAAATAATATTATGTGTGCAGTCTTTTCATTTTAATGTCAGAGACCATATTTTCTATTTAAGAAAGAATAAGCAGTTAAATGCCAAGTCTATATTAAAATTCAAACTTCTTTTTCTATTTAGGAAACTCAAAGATTCGTTTTCCTAGAGTCTACTGAGGCCCTAAGAAAGAATAAGCAGTTAAATGCCAAGTCTATATTAAAATTCAAACTTCTTTTTCTATTTAGGAAACTCAAAGATTCGTTTTCCTAGAGTCTACTGAGGCCCTAACCCCAGAGAGTGAAGATCAGAACATCCAATGGGTTAATCTTGAGTCAGATGGTTGGAGAAGCTTTTATCTCAATACTACTTTTAATTTAAATGCACACGGATATCATATCAAATTAAATAAATTCATTAACACTAAAATAGGGCATTTTAGCTATTCACCAACCCAAATAAGGACATGTTCTAAGCCCTTGGTAAAGCCTCTCAGAAGAGGAGAAACTAATTAAATTAATACCACACGCTCTCCTGATATTCAGTGGTGAGAAGAGCTTTCTTGGTGGTGTGACTTTATAGATTGTTTTAGTAAAAAAAAAAATCTTCCTTTTCTCCAACACCAGCTCCAAACCATCGTGATATCCAAAATCTCCATAGAAAACTCTTAGGGTTTAGGAGTTTAAAGACCTCCCATGAGATGTAAATTTAGTTAATTGAATTGAGATCCAGTTTCTTGGCTGGCCATCAAGTAATCTTAGGAAAGGCACTCAGAGCCTCATCTTCCTCCCGTATATCCTGTGGTCTATTAATGGTACCTAAGAATATGTTAGCTGTTTAGCTTTAAAATTCTGTGAATCTGTGCTAAATCCGGGACTATTAGCTAACACATCAAGATTGCCTCAGTCATTAGCATCATGGCTGAAACTGATTAGATTGGTTGAAGTTAGTTGCCTATGGAGGTAGTAGGGGAAAGCATTAGTGACAGATGATATTACAAGAAATATTTAGCATCACAAAAGAAAAGCATGCTTTTCAGTTTGGGTCACAAAATGATTTAGAAGACTTAGAACCTTGTCATTTTATTGAGTTGTATATCTTAGAAATCTCTCTCTCTCTCTCTAAATATATTTTGATGTGATGATGAGAACAGTATTTATTCAGTTTTTTCTATAAGGCACAGACTGGATCAAAGTAAGTGTCCTTTCAATGAATGTATAATGGGATCAACCGGTCAATTAATATGAAAACTTGGATGAACAGATAGGCCTGAATGAGGAGCCTAACAGACAAAGTTGCTGGACATTTAACGACTCAGTCCTTGAAATAATAAAACTTCCAAGCAAGAAGCTTGCAGAATTATACGGCAATTTCAAAAGAGAGAAATAATTCACAAGAACATCTGGTATTGGTTGTAAATTAGAGAGCAAGTGAATTATATAATTCTCTAAAAATGAATGACAATAAATAGTAAGAAATAAGACTGACAGCTAAACTAGCACTAACTAAAAGTGTGATAAACTAGGATTCCACACCCCCACACACACTCCTTTTTATGCTGTGTATCTTCCTCAATCTGGAGTCCTCTATAGTTTGCCAGGTGTCCAGCTCACGTCATATATGCTAAAGTCCTGTCTATTAAAAATATTTAACGATATGTTTTTAATGCTTCAAGGGACATGGCAACCTCTCAAAGACTTAAGAATATTCAACCCTGGAATAATAAGTCTCTAATTTTAGGGCCTGCAGAGCACCCACTGGTGGAGTTATTCGGTGCAGGGAACCCTTCGATGACCTTGAAAACCACCATAATTGTACACTTGCTTGGGCTGTTCTCGATTTGAGTGGTGCATGTGAATATTGGAGGCTCCTGAGTAGCTGACAGGCAATATCATACATTTGTTTGTTTCACCAACAGAACATAGCATACAGTAGCAACTCAATTTTCTATTGATTCCTTTCAGTTTACCTCTCTAGTGCCCATGGAGCAGTGAAGCCAAGAGATCAGCAGTTAGTGACTGTTAAAGGGCTAGGTTCTTTTTCATGTTCAGTTACTAACGTTGAGGCCCTAGGCCATCACTTAACCTATTGCTTTTCTTTATTGAAAGTGTTTATTTATCAGAGTATTATAAGGAACAAATAAGAAAATGCATATCAAAATTATTTCACAAATATAAAGATCTAGATCTTTATATTTAGCTTGAGTTAAAATATGCCTGAATAATAATTACACTTTAACAAAATTAAATTCTAGAGTAGTATCATCAGAGCATTTTCTGTAATACTGCTGCATGTAGCTTAAACCAAAACAGAAACTGTATACCCATCGCAGGAGCTAAGACAGAAGACCAGTAGAATGGAAAGAAAAGAGAAAGAGACAAAGTATGAGAAAAAACACTGAATAAGATAGCAGGGGAAAAAAAGGAAGAGTAAGGACAAGGGAAAGCAAAAAAGGAGGGCATCTATATGGAATAGTGCAAGAATATCTATTATAATAATAGGCTTCTTCCTCTAGGGATGTTTAACTTTTCCTTTCATAGCTGAGGCCAGGACCACAGAAGATTAATAAAGCGTAACGGTTACACAGAGGCTTCTATCACTTAAATATACTGCTTGAAAGAGAAAGATTTTTCCTTTCTTCTTGCAAAATGTAGAAATTCACTTATTTTATTTGAGTCCACAGCAACATTATACTGAAAATGCCTTAGCAATATACAGAAACAATCCAGTCAGCAATTTTTTAACATGTATCTGATTCTAATGAGAAATAATGAAAGCCATTATTATTAATTATTAAAATTATTATCATTAAAACTGTTAAAAGTTTTACCAGTTTGCCTGTGGTGCTAAGCAGTATTTAATATTTGATTTAAATGAAAACAGGAAACCCATTTCAAAGGTGTTTTCATCAATATTTGTTTGTGTGCAAAAAAAAAATCACTGTTATAATATATTGTGAAATTATATTGTACAGTGATTACAGCAGAACAGCACAGTGGCTGGAACACAATTTCTGGAGCCAGATTACATATTTTTTCGACAGAGTGATTTGTTCATTGTGAAATCTTGGGCAAATGCTTAACCTTGTTTTTCCTTAGGTTCCTCATTTTTAACATGAAGGTTATAGTAGTGGTATTGTAAAATTTATATTAGGAGTCAATTCATACAAATTATTTAGAACAAGTAAGTACGAGTTTTTGTTAAGTGTGAGTTTTTGTTTTAAACTTATTTTTAAGGGAGAATATGCAAGAGTAAGTTAAGTTTGATTTTTATTTTATTTTGATACTTCAAGTGTCCTTTATTTTTATATGATTCCCTCCTAAATAAAACTTAAAAGTCTAGAATATAAGAAACTAACTACTTAGGGTGGAAGACACACCATAACAAAAAAAAGAAAGAAAAAACCTAATTATTTTTCAAGTACATCATACCTGCAGTAAAGAAAGATATTAAAAGAAATGATAATATTGTTAGTTCTTTGTTTCTTTGTTAATATTTTTATTCATGTGCATTTAAAGATTAAGCAAATTTTTTAAGCTGTCTTTATCAGCTGCGTGTTTGCAGCTTCTTCCTCATCAAGTAACTTGAATTAGCACATAGAACTATCAAATTCCTTGACTAATTTACTTCTCATTTTGTGTTGAAGTGTAATTACCCAATTTTCTTTTAAAATTTTCAGTTCTGATTAGCATATCAAAGTCTTTGGCATCTCATCAGATGTTACTTTACAAGAATTCTAATATATAAATATTGCAATTTTATAAAAAGATACCCGTAAAGAGTATCTTTCCATACTATTTTTGGTATACTAATGGCTAAATTAATGAGAAAAATGTAATGTAAGTGCTCAGGATAAATCCTTTTATAGACTATACTTTAAAATATTCAACAGTACAAAAATTCAAAATAGCTGAAAAAATAAATTTGAAACAAACGCAAAATGCAAAACTTTCTCTTAATAAGGTATCAAAGACACAAGCAGGCAAAGCAGGTAAAATCGTTGTTTACCGTGTACATCTTTCCAACGATTAAATCACGAGGTACCAATATTCTTACAGGTTCGTTAAGGATTACAGGTTAAAGAAACGCTGATTACAGATATATATGCAAAACATAATTAATTTCTGAAATGAGATCTCTTTACTGATGAAACAAAAGCTGCTGATTTCCTTCTCTTTTTAATCATTTGTTTTGATCTTGTGCTATGTAAAGGAAGAAAAATAAATTTCCCTCTACCCTTCTAGATTTTTGGCTGAGACACTCCCTGTAATAAAGACCAATCGACAGGAGAAAGACAAGTTTAATAACATGTATACCTACTGTATACATGGAAGATTCCCAGAAAAACTGAGTAACTCTCCAAAATGGCCCAAGCCATCACCTTAAATACTATCTGTAAGGCCAACTGGCCCGAGGCAGGGGAACGCAATCAGACTCACAGGTTGCATCCGACGGAAACTTTCCGGACCACCCAGTTCCTGGAACTGACCTGGAGACTTTCCACCCGGCCCAGCCTTCCCGCCTTTCGAGGGGCGGGACTAACGGTCCCAAGACTGATGCAACCGGCACCAGATATTGCCACGATACCCGAAAAGACCACCAAATAAGGAATACCCTGTGCCCTCCCGGATTCACCACACCCCTTCCCCTTCTTTCCCTATAAATTCTGCCCAAACCCTCACCCGGGCGCGACTTCTCTGGCCCCTTTCTCTCGGACCAGTGAGCCTCGCCCGGGAGCACTCCCTAAAAAAGCTCACTTGAAGCTTTCCTCTGTTTCGCAGTGCCGTTTGTTAAGATCCGACCTTACCCTATCTCCAGCTAAAAACAACAAAAGATGTTGGGGGTGGAGGGTGCCTTTATGGAGGGTTATTAAGAAAAGCACAGTAAATGAAGCTAAGGTTGTTATGCAGACTTAAGTCTTCTTTATTGATAAAGAGTTTCTAGATTTGGAATCATCCTCTTTTCCTGGTGCAGAGATACTCTTACAAACAGAGGTTTCCCTTATAAATGTAAATCTCTCTTACAAAAGGGTAACTTCTACTACTCATTTTTAGAGCCTCTCCTATGTCTGCTGTTTCTTAAAAAACAATCAATTCAAAATAATCCTCATGCCCAAGAGGCATATTTTGGGATGACATATTCTGCTCTCCTTCAGCTGCTACTGACTTTTCAATTATTCTATAATACTACTAACCTTTAATCAAAATAAAACTAAATAAAAGTACTTTTCAAATAAAGCCTTTAGGAAACATATCTGAATAATGTGGAAGAGAAGCCAAGCAAACTAAACGTTATTTAAAGGTGATTTTCTTTTTCACCCCTTCTCACTTCCTCAGCACCCAACTAAATTCGTACAAATGTCAAATTCAGATCCCATGGAATACAGAGCATAAGGAAAGGATACAGGGCTGTTGACCTGAAGTAAATAGACTGCCAGATATTTCTCCAGCAAAGACAGATGAAAATTTCAGGTCAGCAGAGAATTGCAATTAGAGGTCTGCCACATTGGCAAGCCACATGCAAATCCCCCCAAGGCATGGGAAGGAGAACGCTTTTATAGAGGGGGAAAAGGAAGATGGGAGAGCTGTGGTAAACAGTCTATGGCTTTTCATTGGCTGAGTCCCTGTCAGGAAAGAAGAGGCGTCTTTCTTCTTTCTGTTGGGCTCTGCTATGTTGCAGGACCTGACAGCTCCCCTCTTCTGATCTCCAGACTCTATTTAATTAAGGTTTCTGTTATTAATTTTTTACAGGGCTTAAATTCAGTTTTGTGAAAATATGCTTCCCCAGCAACTGGTATTAAATACTTCAAACAGACAGTGGAAATTCCCCTACTGATTTTCCTAATATTACAACTATCCCAAAGTCTTTAGAGTGCATATTCTACTGCCCTCACCCTGCTTTTGAACCCTTAACAGACTACCATCAGCATACATTATTCTGGTCTCAACGGAGAACATATTTCTTACCTTTTGTTAAACATCAGAAAGTTATCTGCTGAGCAATGATGGAGATTCTTTCTTCCACAGAATCTACAAACAAAAGTGAAAAGATTTTATGACTCTAAATTATCCAGAATACTTCATAATGAGTTTACAATTGCCATTCCAATGCATTTGTTTATTTCAACATATATAAATAAGGTTATAGAGAAAACAGAAAAGTATATTGATTCAATCATATGACTGTATTTTCATCAATATCTTTTCCAATTTCTAACATCTCTGAGTAAGATTGTCAGGGTATACTCTACCTAATGGTACCTGGCCGACGGGGGCCAGGAGCAAGAACTATAATGTAGCTGTTGCCTTTCTGGCCAAACGTGTGTTCTGTGTGATATGGCTATCTCTGCCCAGAGGGAAAACACCTGGCTTTTTTTTCTCCTTAATATACCCAAAAGGGGTATCGTTTGCAATTCTTCAAAGGAAGGTTAATTTTCGTTCTTTAATTTGTATGTCAGTACCAACTGTGCTCTAAGAGACACTGCAAAATAGACCAGAAAAAAAGAGTGAATTTCTCTTTTATGAGCAGTATTTACATATCTGTTAAAAGAGTAAAGAGATGACATGAATTCATTAATGAATGAAATGCAGTTTACCTGTAAACAATGAGGGGTTGGGGGTGCTGACCCCCTCCCCCATTTGAAAGTTTTCCTACTGCCATCTCTGACTCAAAAAACAAAGGAATTGATAAATGATTCACCAAAGGGCAGGAAGCTGACACAGCTTGCATAGACTCAGGACTCAAACTCTAGTTCTTTTGATTCCACACATTGTGATTTCTAATCCAACACAAATTTTTCTCAGTTAATTTAAAGATCTGTAAAATGAAAATACAAGTACGATACTTATTGAAATAAATCTGCATATAAGTGTACCTGAGCAGTTCAAGCTCGTGTTGTTCAAGGGTCAAATATATTACTTTTAATCTCATAAGAGTAAATGAATGAAGGCATATTGAATAAAAACATTACCCTCCAAACCAGCTTTCTTAACCTAGCTCTGAACATCTTTGGCAAAATGATTTCTAACAGGACTATAATAATATACTCCTCATTTCATTGAAATACTTTATTTTGTTGTTTTCATGATTTTTAAATTACTTGCAACAGTTGCATAGAATATCTGCATAGAATTTTATAGAATAAATTAAGTTGTTTCTTTTTTGGCTAATAACAACTCTGCTGAAATAAACTTGTTTTATATATTTCTTTGCACATATGAAAATAGGACATTCCCAGCTATGGAACTGATAGGGCAGGAAATATATGAAAATTTATCTTTCACACATTTTAATTATTCTGATAATTTTTACAAAGGTTGAACTACACATTAACATTTTTAAATGTTTGCAAAATTGTATAATGCTATTTTGACTTGCATTCACTTAATTACATATGAATTTATGCATCATTATGTTAATTTGTGTGTAAACTGCTTATTCATTTCTATGCTTATTAGATTATTCATATTTTTCAAATATATTTGTAAATGTCCCTTCCCCTAATCCTAGAAATGCTGTAGGAAAAATAGGAAGTGTGTTGGAACTTGGAACTTTGTTTAGCACCTAACAAAACACCCTTAGCCCTGAGATCCACCCATTTCTTTCTTCTAAGAGTTACACACAGCACACAAGGACCCCATATACCATTTTTATAATCGTGTTTTTTTTCTCTCCTGTAGTAGTTCTATTTATGTTCTTGATATGAATACTTTTTTGCTGTTGTTATATGTATTGCAGGTGTATTTTCCCAGTCTGTGGTTTGTCCTTTAGCTTTGTATATGGGGGCTTCCAAAATTAGATTTCTAAGCTTTTCCATGCTACCCAGAGAGAGATCCATACAGCATTTTTCTGGGTTCCCAGCATAACTTAAAGGGAAACTTTCACAATGTCCAGAGCTTTTGATGTCCTACAAATGAAGGAGGATGTCCTCAAATTCCTTGCAGCAGGAACCCACTTAGGTGGCACCAACCTTGACCTCCAAATCGGACAGTTATCTAAGAAGGAAAAGTGATGGCATTACCTCTAAATCTAAAGAGAACCTGGGAGAAGCTTCTGCTGTCCGCTCCTGCCATCACTGCCGTTGAAAACCTGGCTGATGTCAGTATCATAACCTCCAGGAAGACCAGCCAGAGAGCTGTGCCGAGGTTTGCTGCTGCCATGGGCGCCACTCCTACTGCTGGTCACCTCGCTCCTGGAACCTCACTCACCGGAGCCCGGCAGGTTTCCGGGAGCCGCGACTCGTGGTGGTTCCCGACACCAGGCCTGACCACCGGCGTGAAAGAAATCTTCTGTGAACCTGCCTACCACTGCTCCGTGTAACACAGTCCAGTCTCTGGGCTCTGTGTACTCCGCCATCTCTGCAACAACTGGGAGCTCACTCTGCGGGTCTGACGTGATTGACGGACGCTGACCGGGGAAGTTCTGCGCATGCGCGGTTCCCTCTCCCGTGAGCACCTGCGGGAGTCCCGCCTACTCTCCACTTGTGTGAAGATCCTCAACAGGTGGTAAAGAAAGGGCAGGCCTCAGCTGAGAAGGCTGTGACCAAGGAGGAATTCAGAGTGAACGGACTGCTCCAGCTCCTGAATTTACGGCTGCTCAACCCGAGGTGGCAGCCTGGTCTGAAGGCGGCAGGCGCCCTCTATGCCTGCCCATTAGTTCCCCACTGAGAACCACAGCGCACAGCGGTCAGTGAAGATGCCACTGAAGATGGGCTGCAGCTGCCACTGCTCAGGCCACGGAATGGGAGGAGCAACCGCTGAGTGGTCCGCAGCTGTTCTTCTGCAGACTCTAACCCAGAAAATGGAAATAAAAGGGATGGAAAATAAATAGTCTCTAAAACAATTTCTAAATTATGCAGTGAATTCAACTACGTTAGAAACCAGCTTGGGTCACCAGTTGGCAGTAAGCTTCCACTTTTCATTTGCAGGTAATACATAAAGGTATTCATGATAATGTCCATTTCATAAAAGAAATTCAACATTTATACAAATAATTTGCTAATTCTTATGATCTTAGCTACGTTTTAGTTTGTTTTTTCCACGTTTAAAGAAACGTTTAAAGAAAGCAATATATCTTACTCGTATTTCACACGTGATATCTTGCTGCTCTATTTAAAAAAAAATGAACTCTATAAAATATAAAGACCTAAGTAGCTAGAGGTATATCTCTTATTAATATGTAAATTGTAAAAGTTTTCTATTTTTTGGTTTCTTTCCACAGTATTTCATATGGAAATAGTAGCAAAAGAAGTTCTTTTTCTTGTGACTTTGTTTTACCTCTTAAAAGAAATACTCTGAATTATTTGCTTTTTTTCTCTGTTCACAGATTGATGGGCTATCTTCTGAAGCATGTACTCAAGGCTGTATTTTTACTTGGGTTTTGCATACTGAGCATATATCTTCTGGTAAGTTGCACCTTTTGTTCTTTTTTTATGGCTTTTATGCATTATTATTCCATTAGTACAAGGTTAGCTATTGCTACAAATATCCCACAGAGAGAATATTTCAGTGACTTTCTTGACAATGCTGAAAAGTCTTTGTTTAGCATTCACTCTGCCTTCTAATTCTGTGCTGTTAATGTCACTTTCTGTGTTCCAGTTTAATTCAGGTTGAGTTATTCTTATTCTTTCAGTCTCTAATCGCTAGCTCTTATATCTTTCAATTATACAAATCTGAGCACAGCTTTGGTCTGGATTCACACAAGCTTGGTCTGTCGCTTGAGTTCAGGTCCAAAGTAGTTTTTGATGTTTGCTACAACCATTACCTCATTGTCAGCCCCAGATAAAGTTGTCAGAAATTTACTGCATAATTTGGTAGGGTTTTACTTAGAATAAAATGAATTTCATTTGGAATAGACTTAGGGAAAAACATGCCATTAAAAAAATTAATTTGACAGAAAGTAGAAGTATTAAAATAAGTCTACATATTAATAAAATTATTTAAATATAATGAGTATTTATTGGTACACTGATTTGAAATTTGTAAAAATATGCACTTCAAGGCTTCTATAATTTCCTAAAGTGAGTAATAATAAAAAAAAAAAAAAAAAAAAAAAAAAATTGAACAAAACTTCCTCAAAACAAAAGTAGTGCAAATAAAGATGATTTATAAACAAATTTTTCTGATTATTAATTAAACTTTGATATAACTATTAGTCTTTGATTTATATTATCATATTTATTTGAAATTTAGCAAATGAGTTGCTTTAAAAAATACATTTGGTAAAACCTAGAGCAATGACAAAAAGAAAAAAACAAAAACATAATTACTGGGCTTCCCTGGTGGCGCAGTGGTTGAGAATCTGCCTGCTAATGCAGGGGACACGGGTTCGAGCCCTGGTCTGGGAAGATCCCACATGCCGCGGAGCAACTAGGCCCGTGAGCCACAACTACTGAGCCTGCGCATCTGGAGCCTGTGCTCCTCAACAAGAGAGGCCGCGACAGTGAGAGGCCCGCGCACCGCGATGAAGAGTGGCCCCCACTCGCCGCAATTGGAGAAAGCCCTCGCACAGAAACGAAGACCCAACACAGCCAAAAAAATAAATAAATAAAAAAAAAAAAAAAAAAAAAAAAAACATAATTACTAAGCTAATAGTAACAAAAAAATTACCATGCTAAAAAGTATTAAATTAACCCAAGTAAAGGCAGGAAAGGAGCAAAAACTGGATCAAAGAACAAAGGCAGAAATAGGAAATAAAGAGCACCTGGTATATTTAAACTCAGGTGATAACAGTATTATATATAAAAGGTTTACACTCAGGGAACAAGGCAGACATTATCATAATGGGTGAAAAAAGGCTATAAGTTTTCTACATAAAAACCACTTTTAAAATGAATACGTTTAAATCTAAAAGGATTGAAAAAGGTACATTATATCAAACCTATTCATAAGATACCTAGAGGAGTAACATTAATAGTAGACATGGTAGATTTTAGAATAAGAAATATTACCATGGATAAAGAGGAGAATGTTATGGCAGAGGGAATGATTTATGAGAAGGATGTAACAATCTTAATTTTAATGCATCTAATAGATAAACTTTACTTAAATAAAAATTAACAGAACTGATAGGATAACTAGAAAAAACTACAATTATAGATGAAGTTTACAGTCCTTCTCTCACCATCAAAAAATACTATGCCACTACACTTAAATTGTATAATCTTACAAGAATATACCTTAATGTTCTCCTTCCTGTCCTCTGGAAAATAGTTATTATATATTTTATGTCTACTTATGTTATAAACTACACATTTTGAATGTAATTTTTTCATACATTTGGAAGTTCTGCATAATTCTGTAAACTGATATTTTCTTAAATGGTTAATGGAGGATGTTACAAAACCATTCATCTGGAAAAGATCCATTCAAAGTACAAGATGGACTAATGAATTTTAATGTAACAAATTACAAAAATACATGAATATGGTTTCAGTTTTCTTATTGAAACTAACTTCTAAGAAGCTACCACTTACCAAGTTTTGATATTGTATCAAAGAAAATATCTACAAATATCTGAAAAGACTTTTAAAATACTCCTAACTTTTCAAATTACTTGTCTGTGTAAAGACCAGATTATCTTCATATACTTTTTTTTTTTAATTTTTGACTGTGCTGGGTCTTTGTAGCTGTGCGGTCTTTCTCTAGTTGCGGTGATCAGGAGCTACTCTTCGTTGTGGTGCGTGGTCTATTCATTGCGATGGCTTCTTGTTGCAGATCATGTGCTCTAGGCACGCGGGCTTCAGTAGTTGTGGCTCGCAGGCTCTAGAGTGCAGGCTCAGTAGTTGTGGCGCATGGGCTTAACTGCTCCGTGGCATGTGGGATCTTCCTGGACCAGGGCTCAAACCCGTGTCCCCGGCAATGGCAGGCAGATTCTTAACCACTGTGCCACCAGGGAAGCCCTCTCTTTGTATACTTGAACTTAAAAAAATACCATGGACTGAATGCAGAAAGAAATCTGAGAATCCAGTTATATTTATACAAATATTGCAGAAAATTTCAAAATCTAAAACATTGCACCTCTCTCATGATTTTATATATATAATTCTCTTTAATTTAAATATTTTTTTACATTAGAGATAACAATAGATTGATTTTACTGTTGTTTTCAATCAGTTAAGTACATATTAATACTTGTTCAGTTTTTATTTTTTATTGTGGTAAGAACACTAACTTGAGATCTGTCCTCTTACCGAAGTTTTAAATGCACAACTCAGTATTGTTAAGTGTAGGTACTATGTTGTACAGCAGATCTCTGGAACTTGTTCATCTTACCTAGATGCAACTTTATACCAGTTGAACAGAAACCTCCCATTTCTTCATCACCCCAGCCCCTGGCAACCATCATTCTACTCTCTGTTTCTATGAGTTTGACTATTTTAACTTCCTCTTATAAGTGGAACCATGCCAGTGGAATTCTGTGTCTGGCTTATCTCACTTATCATAATGTCTTCCAGGGTCATTCATCTTGTCATATAAGGCAGGATTTCCTTCTTTTTAGAGCTTAATAATATTTTCATTGTATGAAATATACCACATTTTCTTTATTCCTCCATCAATGGGCATTTAGGTTGTCTCCATACGTTGGCTATTATGAATAATACTGCAATGGACACAGGTGTGCAGATATCTCTTTGAGATCCTGATTTCAATTCTTTTGGTTATATAACCCAAAGTAAGGTTGATAGATCATATGATAGGTCTATTTTTAGTATTTTGAGAAACCTCTGTACTATTTTCTGTAATGGCTGCACTAATTTACATTTCCACTAACAGTGCACAAGGGTTCCAATTTCTCCAAATCCTCTCCAACACATTAGCTTTTAGTTTTTTAATAATTGTCATCCTAACAGGTGTAAGGTGATATCTACAAAATAAAAGCACTTTGGGGTCCTCAATTACTTTTATATGTATAAATGTGTCCTGAGACCAAAAATTTTGCGAACCACTGGTATAAATTCAAATTCGTCTTTGGTATTATATTTTTTCTGCTTAAAGTTATCTAATCTGAACTAATCACATCCGGTGAATTTTTATTTTAGACATTATAGTTTTAATTCTTATGAATTCCATTTAGTTTTTTTTATATTTTGTTTCTCTCCTCATTATGTTGAGAATTTCCTTTAAATCATTGAGTATATTTATGATAGCTATTTTAAACTGTGTACAAATTTTGTCATCTTTCTCAATTTTAGGAATAATTCTATTAAATGACTTCTGCTTTTTCTTGGTCTTAATTTGTTGCTTCTTTACATGAGTAGGACTTTTTATTAAATGTCAGATGTGGTGAATATTATGTTTTTGATTATTTGGATATTTTTGTATTCTTTTAAAGAGTGCCTACGTTTGTTTTAGCAGGCATTCATGTTATTTGCAGATCCAAGCAGATTCCTTGACACCCTTTTAAAAAGTTTGTTAATATGGATCTAGCGTACCTTCATTTTAGGGATAATTTAGCCCTGATACAAAGATGTGACATTCTGAGACCACTGTTTATTTCCTCAAATGTTTACTGAGACCTTTGACTTTGGTCTATGGAAACTCCTACGTATGTGCAGGTTAGTATTTGGCTAAAGTTTTTAGCAAACCTATATGTATATTTCTGGAGCTCTTGCTCTGCATAATACATCTTCTCTGGCACTTTGGCCCACACATTCCAGCCACCTCTGCCTTCCCAGATTTCTATCTCCGCCTCATCAATGCAGTATGCTGTGTTCTGCTTGCTCCTTCAGTAGAATCTGGGAAGTGTGCTCAGGCAGAAAGGGCAAAATTGTAGCATTCACCTAGCATGTTTTTCCCTTAGGAATCACAGTTTTTTGTTGCCAGTAATCTCATACATGTTTTTCAGTTTGTAAATAGTTTATGGTAAAGGACAAATCTGGTCCCAGTTAATGGTCAGTTCATGGTAAAAAGCAGAAATCCTCCTTGTGTCACCATTTTCTTTCATTGCCATTTTCGCTAATTTACTTAAAATTAGAATTTTCTCTTTAATTGAATTCTAACCTCGTATTAATTTTCTATTTAGTCACATTGAGAAGAGGGAAATAATGGATTGGGAAGTTTTGCTGCATTCTCTGAAATATCAATGGCTTAAACTAACAAGCATGCATTTTTCTCACATACAGAACTGCTAGTTAGTGAGACAGTTCTGCCTCAGGCTATAGGTTGGCTGCTTTTAGCTTCAAATTTCCGTCAGGATTCAAATCTGCTCCATGTGACTCCACATTTTTTTTGGACTGGTGGCCATCTGAGACATGTTATTCTCATGGCAGGCTACAGAAGCACAAGAGGACAGGCCATCTTTCCCGGACATATTTAACAAATCTTTTCTGATCATGCCTGATAGTATTTCACTGGCCCAAACATGTAACATGATGAATCCCAAAGTCAACTTGTAAAAAAGTACATTGCTCCTATCATGAAGGCATGGAAAAGACAGTAAAATATGATGCTAAAATAAGACTTGAGTGAAGAATTAGAGATAATATCTCCCAAGACATTAATGGGTCTCTCTGTCATTTAGTAACGTTAAGACAGCCAGCACTCATACAAACTTGCTATAATATTTTTCTTCACTTAAATAATTTGCTTTAGAAAATTGAAAGGGCCTGAAAAGTGTTTCGCCAATAACTTCATTTGATAAGTGGAGAAACTGATGTCCCAGAGTATTTAAGCACTTTTCTAAATTTGTATAGTAAGTCATTGATATCTGACATGGGAATAACTGATCTGACACTGTTTGTGAAATCAGTGTTATGTTGACTTTCTCTTACGTTCCATGTGAACTTTCAATATTTCTTTAAATAGTATTTCTTTCAATATTATTATTATAATAATCTCTAGGTCCATCCATATATTGGCTTGGCCAAAAAGGTCGTTCAAATAGAGAAGTAGATAAGAAGAATAGAGAAGTAGATAAGATTTAATAGGAAGATATACAGATATAGATATAAACTTCTATCTTTTAAAGATGGTGATCTGTATCTTACCTGTAAGCTAAAGAATTATGCAAATACTCATCAAAAAATTACCTATCATTGATAATATAGCAAACGTATTTATTTTATTTAGATATTTTCCCATATGAAAATATTTCTAGCTATTAGATTCTCCAGGAAAATTAATACAGTAGATTTTCTTTTAAGTATTTTACTATGTAATATATATTTTTATAAATTTCAGGGGCAAAACCATAACTCAGTTGTTAGATATTTCACTGCAGTCTGATAAACTCTAGTGCCAGGCTCTCTGGAATCATAACAAATGCAAATATTTGTTAGAAAAGAATTTACAATACAGCCAGTTCTGTCTGTACATGGAGAACATAACTCATGCCAACTCTAAAGACACCAATGCCACTCAGTAAGCTGGCCCTATGAGACTGAATTAAGCACTGTTTGTGCAGCAGGATGGGAGGAGCTGTGGTAAATACCACTCTGCTCAGGCTGTCTCCAGCTTCACCTGATGCAACCTTAATGACAATGTTGCATAGAAGCCAGAGAGAGGAATTTAACAATAGCTTCAAGTTATATATTCTTCCAAGTTGAGGGACCTCATAGTTTCACATTAAAAGCTCTATCCTGAAACTCTACAAGTACAAAGTTCTCAGCCAAACACAAGAATTTTGTGCAGGGCACTACCTGCTTGAGATGCTGTCTTAGTCTGTTCAGGCTACTATTAACAAAGTACCATAGATTGATCCGCTTGTAAACAACAGAAATTTATTTCTGACTGTCGTGGAGGCCAAAAGATAGAAATCAGTTCACCAACGTGTTTGATTTCTGGTGAGAGCCTTCTCCAAGGTTGCAGACTTCTGACTTCTCCCCATATCTTTACATGGCAGAAAAAGGGAGCTAGGTAGGTCTCTTCCTTCTTCTTAAAAGGGCACTAATCCCATTCATGAGGGCTCCACTCTCATGACTAATCACCTCCCAAAGTCCCACCTCCAAATACCATCACATTGGGATTAAGTTTTCAAAAACTGAATTGTTTTAGGGGGCAGGCACAAACAAATACATTAAGGTGGAGTCAGTAATATCCTTCTATGTAGTTTGTAGTAAGAAAAGGACACCTTTAAAAAATTTTTCAAGTTACAAAATTCAGAATATACATTCATGTAGATGACTGGAAGTTTATTCTACTGCATGTCTCTTCCTTTATTTCTTAAAATCCCTTCAAAGTTTCACAAGTGATATCTGAAGCTCTTTATATTTAATTTTTAAAAAAATATCACATTTCTCCAAATGACTCTCCTTATTAAAGAAAACAAAACAAAACAAAACAACTATCTTTGCCAACATGGTGCTGTTTCTTAATTCTCCAAAACTCTGGTGTTAAATGTTTATGGACGCTTTTTGGTAATAGAGGTAAAATATAAAGAGAAACTTACACTTTCCTAAAAATGGTTTCTCTTGAACTTCAGGGTATCCATCTAGATCCTGGAAATATTGCACGTGTCAGGGATCCAGCTCAGCCTACTAAAAGAATCTTTTGGCCTCTTCACACAGTAAAATCCATAAATAACTCCACTGGCTTAAGAATCTAGGGATAGTTCCTCCCACCCTAAGGTTTAAGACCTCTTTTTCCACTGACAGTGGAATACCGATTGCCTATACAGGAAAATCCCCCTAAAGATGTAATGCTATTCTAAGGCCCAGAATTGACGTTTATAATAACCAATGATGTGTTACCAAAATCTGTGGGAATTAACAGTCATTTGGGGAGTTGGGAGGCTTTAACTAAGGTTTTACCCAATTTACATTATTGAACAGAGCATTTCTATATTGGTATGTGGTACCTAATTTAATTTTATGTTGACATCCCAGTTTTTATTTTACAAAACTATCGAGTATCACATTTTACTTTATTATCAAGAAGAGACGATTCTACAAAGGTGTCTGTCATTATGCCTATGGAAACCGAAAATTGCCAAAACTATTAAGGATCAGGTTTGCAAAAGAATAAAATGAAAATAAAACTCATTCCTTATTTTCCACAAGAATGCAATGACACGCAGATTTGCCATATTGCATTTGAATCTCTGTGTGGCCTTATTTCCCCAAGCATGCCAAAATTTTTTGCATTTATTCATTTTCACTGGTTCAACAAGACTGATTTTTACCTACAGCATAAAAGCATTAATGTTTCAGTTTCTACCAGAGAAGGAAATTTGATAACTGATTAAGCCTCTGCCTCAAATTTAGTACCCCTTCCCTGTCAGTACTCAGATTTAGTTGGCCAAGTTTTGTTTGTTTTCACAAAACAACAATACCTATATGGTATATTGTAAATACAACGTATAGAAAATATTATATATCATATATATTGTATGTATGTATTGTATATATAATGTGCATAGTCTTTATACATTTATTCTACATATACCTATATTCAGTGTAAAGTGTGTACATAATATATGTATATATTTTCTGTGTGCACATACACATTCCACACATGTATAATTACTATATAAATAAATTATAATATTCAAACCACAAAAGTACAATTTCAAAGTCCTTGAATTTTACAGATGAGAAGACCTTGCCCAGTCTCCTTAGAGTAGAGATAAAGAATAATTATCTCTAATTATTTCTATTTCTACTTTTGGGTAATAGAAATTATTGTTTAAAGTAGAAATTGTTGTTTAAAGTAGAAATTGTTGTTTAAAATAGAAATTATTGTTTAAAGTTAATACCAGGAGAAGCCGAAACCTTAAGTCCCGATTCCAGTTTAATGTTCTTGCCACCTGATCATCCTGTTTCATCCAAGAGATTCCAATAAGCCATTCCTGGAAATTCCAACCTCAGATGCTTAAACTAAACAGTTTGTCTATTGGCTATAATTTAAAAGCCATCACTTGCTTGTGGTGTCACCTAAAACAGATTAGTTTATATTGAAGTTACATAGAAAATAATACATACTATAAAAATTGTTTATAGGTTGTTATATTACACCAAATAAAATATGTGTGAGAATATTAAATACTTAATTGCTTTTTAATCATTTTGGCTTTTGAAATATAAATGCATCATTTCACCACAACTACAATTCTTTGCCAGGCTGAAAAGACACAGTTTAGTGAACATCCTGATGATGAAAATGTACTTCAGAATACTTTCTTTTAGCACGTAATTTTTCAGTACCTGGTTCTTTCCAGGTCCTTATAAAATGGCATAATATAACAAAATTAATATTTCCAATATTTCTCTAAAATTGTCACTACCATAACGTTCAAGTGCATTGTACTCATTAGTTTGTAGAAAGTGACGCTATATATAGCCTGATGTTTTCCCCTCAGTGACTAGGGAGAACTGAATTTATTAATAAAAATAAATTAAGCATTTTAAAACGCAAAAAATTCTTGAGAAGTTTAAATCAAATTTTCTAAAATATGATCTATAAAAGAGAATTCTGATATTTATATATATCAGAATATCAAAACCTTACACATATATTACCATTATAAAATGTAGACAGCTTTTAGCAAAACACATATAGAACTCTTTTATTCAATCTTTTTTATTTAAATTAATTAATTTAGTTTTGGCTGCGTCGGGTTTTTGTTGTTGCACACAGGCTTTCTCTAGTTTGCAGCCAGCAGAGGCTACTCTTCACTGCATTGCATAGGCTTCTCATTGCAGTGGTTTCTCTTTGTTGTGGAGCATGGGCTCTAGGCATGTGCAGGCTTCAGTAGTTGTGGCACGTGGGCTCTGTAGTTGTGGCTCGGGGGCTCTAGAGCGCAGGCTCAGTAGTTGTGGCGCATGGGCTTAGTTGCTCTGTGGCATGAGGGATCTTCCCAGACCAGGGATGGAACCCATGTCCCTTGAATTGGCAGGCAGATTCTTAATCACTGTGCCACCAGGGAAGTCCCTCTTTTATTCAATCTTGTTTTTTTAACATGGACATATTATTTTATATTCACTTTACATAGAAGTAAATATCAAAATAGAAGGAATGACATAGAAAAAAATGATATTCTTTTTAGCCCCTGTGGAGGATAGCAGAAAAATAGGGCCTTTGAAAGTCTCAACAATTTTCACAGTATTGTTTATTATAATCCCTAATATCTTACTTCTTTTCTCTGTAAACCTGATATATCTTTGTAAAGTAGTATTATTCCTTATAACCAAAAAACCACATAATTTTAGATCTCATTCAGCAATATTTGTCACTCACTATCAGAATATGATTAGCATTCTTAACATTTATTATCTTACCTCAGATCTGTATAAATTATACACTTATTCATGGGACCCTAAATATTTTTTCCCAATATTTTGACTGATTGTTTTAAATGACTTTTAATCTAAGTCTCCTAAATTGTCATAAAAATTAGGCTGATTTGCTGTCCCTCTGAGACTATGATATAAAAGCCCATCCATCACGGTGTATCTAATTAAGAAACTAAGTTAAGAGGTGTTTGAACAAGATATTTGAAAATCTCAGGGGACCAGACAATTGAATTGGTATTTCAGACATATCAAATTAGTTAATGATTTGGGAATCTTTATTCTGCAAGAGTATGTAAATTAAAAAAGAATAATGAAATTCATTAAAGCTTGGTATCAGGGAGAAGGCGGACCCTGTGCACCACTGCATGTAATTATAAGTACCTGCTTCATTCAGATAGAAGGACAGGAGACCAGGGAAACAAAAAAAGCAATTTGAATGGATTAATTTTCATATTGGACATAGATAATTACAATTATTTTTCTTTATATTTTAGGGTATCTTTCTCATAATTGACAAATCCATATTTGGTAACCAGGCTTGTTTTCCATTTTCAATTCACCATATGAACTTGTAAGATAAATGTCTTGCCATTCAAAATGACAATAGATATTGAATTTTCTCTTGAAATTTAACAAAGTATTTTATTTATCCTGTCATCCTATTTTGATACCAAAAGAGGCAGAAGAATAAAACTATACTGCTTCATCCAAACACATAGAATGAATGAAGTATTAAATCTCACCCAAAAGATGACTAGACTAGAATATGTATTCAGAATGTAAACAAAACCTTTTCTTATGTTCTAAAGCCATATCCTCATAGTTCTTTAAAGCATCTAAATAAGAATGCAACCAGTGATAATATTATTTTGTTAAATAAAATAAAAATAATAATTTCTTCTCTTTTGTATCACTTCTAGTTTGTCCATTCATTTTCATATGTATCATTTTAAAAACTTAAACTCTGATAAAATATAAAAAATGTTTTCAAAACTTGGATGCTTGTAGAATATGCCCTTTTTATAAAAATAGTATGATTTTACTAGATTTTTATGTATAAGCATATTGTAGAAATATAAAAACCAAATCTTGGTTTGAACCATGATATTCCACAAAAAGTTATAATATTCCAGGGGACTATAGAATATTAGCACATTCCTTCCCAATGCCTCCCTCCTCCACTCTCCTCCCTTGCTATTCCCTCCAATCCACTAACCTCTGTTGTACATATTTGTCTTTTATGAGATTTTTGCCTTTAGTTTTCAACCTCAGAAGCATAGAAAATTGTAAGCATTTGCAAAATAATATTTGTTGTGTCCACATCATCAAATTGATATATATCCAGCTGATATATATCAAAATCAGAACAGGTGAGAATAGAGTGGTCCTAAAATAAAAATAAAGAATGTGAAGAAAGGATTATGAGTAAGGATATCCATTGCAATATTATTCTCAGTAGTAAGGGAGATGACAAAAACAATAGGGAAAATGGTTAAATATACAATGGCAAATCCATCTAGTGCAACATGCATTGATTAAACAGGCATAGGAAGAATACTTAATGACAATATAAAAGGCTCATAATTTTTTTCTAACGTTTTTATTGGAGCATAAATGCTTTACAGTGGTGTGTTAGTTTCTGCTTTATAACAAAGTGAATCAGTTATACATGTACACATATCCCCATATCTCTTCCCTCTTGCGTCTCCCTCCCTATCCCACCCTTCTAGCTGGTCACAAAGCACTGAGTTGATCTCCCTGTGCTATGCGACTGCTTCCCACTAGCTATCTATTTTACATTTGGTAGTGTATATATGTCCATATATACACTACCACTCCCTCACTTTGTCTCAGCTTACCCTTCCCCCTCCCCATGTCCTCAAGTCCATTCTCTAGTAGGTCTGCATCTTTATTCCCATCTTGCCCCTAGGTTCTTCATGACCATTTTTTTTTATTTTTAGATTCCATATATATGTGTTAGCATATGGTATTTGTTTTTCTCTTTCTGACTTACTTCACTCTGTATGACAGACTCTAGGTCCATCCACCTCACTACGAATAACTCAATTTCGTTCCTTTTTATGGCTGAGTAACATTCCATTGTATATATGAGCCACATCTTCTTTATCCTAAAATGCTCATAACTTAATACTATGAGTGAAGAAAGCATAATTTGAGATAAAAGATATATTGTACAGTGTGATACCAAAATCATTTTTAAATTTTTATAATTATATATACGTAGAAAAAAGACTGAAGTAAAACATACCACTATATTGATAAATTGAACACTGTAAGTCAAAATTAACAGTGATATTAATTTTATTCTTTACTGATTCCCATATTTCCATATTGTTTTAAATGGACTTGTATTATTTTATCAGAAAAATCAATAATAAAAAGATAATTTCTGTAAGATTCTTTTTTCCATTTGAAACATATGTTTCAAAAACTAGAAAATTGTCTTTTAATAATATTGGTCATGTAAAGCATCATTTGTTAAATTTGTTAAAATTTATTTAATTTTAAGCATAAATTTGTTTAAATTTGTTAAAACAAATTTATTTTCCCCAATGTATGTGGAGGATGTTTTATTCCACAAGGAAATTCACAGTTATAGATTAGTGATATATATGTGTGTGTGTGTATATATATATATATATATATATATATATATATGTTTTTAATTTTCTGGTTCTTAATATTTGGTAAAATTGTACTTTACATTTCCTGGAAAACTCCTGGCATAATACTTCACCATTACTGTAGACATTGTGGTTATCATCAAGTTCCATTTCATCTAATCTAATTTTGACCCTTCCCAGGTTCCTTGATGGTCTTACCCATTCAAGGTAATGCCATTCCCCTGGTCAAAGTGATCATGTAAAAAAAGACTCCGAATTTAAGTCAATGAGAACCTGGAATTCTTCAGCTGGAATAATTGATTCAGCCATGTCCATATAGTATAAATCAGCCCGATAAGAGCAAAGATTAGAGTAATGGTCCTATGGCTTGGAAGGATGCTCCCCCTTTCCGTCTAGAAGTATGCAGGAAATCTAGTCATCATGGTTTCAGTTCCCAAGAGCAAATCAAAGGAATAAGGCAGCTCACAGAGAACAGCAGTTATGAAAGTATCCTACCACTTAACTGATTCATGCCTGAAACTCACCCTACTTAAGAGTATTTCAACTACGTGAGCCAATAATATTTATTAAGGTTATTTAACTTTTGTGTTACATATAATCATCATCATGACACCTGAAATAATATCACAAATTTAATTTTATAGTAAAGTTCTTAAACCCTGCATCCAGTTATATTAAACTATGGTTCAGATCATGTGCTCTGTCTTTAAAATTACATGGGTTTTTTTTTTTTTTACTGTAGCACAAGAAACTAGTAATATCAGTATGACTATATTCTGCCACACTAACATTGTAGTATGAATTCTGCCTCATTTGAAGTACGTAAATGTCAGTGTGGTTTTCAACAGGGGCATGGTTACTTTTACAGGCAGAATTCTGTAATATATTCTTTTAAAAATAACATTATAATATAATTCATTTGGAAGGACATACTTAGTGGATAGATTGTTAATTGCAAGGATGATATTTTATTTGGAGGAGTTAACTTACATACTTATCTCTTTATATTTTAGTAGTGAGACACTCATAAACTTTCAAATACAATCTATTTTTATTTCCTTTAAAAATGAAATTTCCTTGCAATAATATGTTTCTGATATAACTCAATGGTGTGTATGTTTGTGTATATTGAGTTAAAATTTTTTTCATGCATAAAGCATAGTGAAGGTATATTTTTTACATGGGACACCATGGACAGTCACCCATGCCTTCAATGGTTTCTGAAGTGTAGCATGCCAAAATATCGCAGTGAGTCTAACACAGCGATGTGAAATGTTCTCACTAAACATGTTTGCTTTTTTGAATGACTTTGAAGGATCGCTCTAAGATCTTAGATCAAAATTTACTAAAATAATATATGATTTACAAAGAAGTGTGCTATTTCAAATCTGATTGTCTTACAAAGAAGTCACATTAATTAAAGTAGCAGAATGATTTTGAAAGGCAGGACTAAATGTCCATAATATACCAACAGTGTTAAGCATTGCTTCATTGTAGAAAATGAGGACATAGAATAGCCATTACCTAATTCCACCTGAGGCCAACTTCTTGGTGAAGCAGTGTTGAGTGTGAACCACTGGACTTTTAAAACCCAAATGTGTGATTTTTCCTTATTTACCTGTTTAATGATAAATTCACAGATCTGCTGTTTGGATATAGTAAAACATATCTTTAATTTTAATATCAACCTTTTTACAATGGGAATTTCACATAAGTATCAAATAAAACTAGGTTTTAATTCAGAAATAAATGATGTTTCCAAAATGAATAAACCAAGTAAGCACAGATTTTAGGACCTAAAATTTCTACATAGGTTAATTATATTCCAGGTAGTAGTCACCAGGGATATAGTGATCCAAATGAGAAGAGAATAATATAGAGTACTACCTAATAATTTTTAATTTATTCAGAGATGTGGATTAGGGCCTGAAGTTAAGAGTGAGAAGATGTTAAGTGTGGCCTTGACATCTGGAAAAATCAGGTGGGCTCCAAATTGCCAAACCACCAGTTCCCCTCCTCACTCCCCTCTCTGACTGCTTGGAGAAGAAACTAGCCAAACACCCATCCTTTATTATGGGGACCAGGCACAGATTCTGCTTATCCTTGAGTAGTGGGTGTAAGTTCCCTCCTAGCACACAGAATTATTCAAATAAGCCAGAATGATTGGCAACCAAGGGTCCCTCCATCCTCTTGTTACTACAAAGCCTGCCTTCTACAGTCTCTGCTTCTTTGCTCTGAGTTGAAACCCCATATGGCCCTGCATGGCATGCAGGGTCCTCCTCCCCCAGGCTGTGAGTGTATGTGACTAGTAAACTGTCATCTGTCTTGTGTCATGTGCGTGTGTTACGTGCTCTACCACCTTGGACTATTTGCGTCAAAGATTCCTCCCTGGGCTTCCCTGGTGGCGCAGTGGTTGAGAGTCCGCCTGCTGACACAGGAGACACGGGTTCGTGCCCGGGTCTGGGAAGATCCCACGTGCCGCAGAGCGGCTGAGCCTGTGAGCCATGGCTGCTGAGCCTGCCCGTCCGGAGCCTGCGCTCCGCAACGGGAGAGGCCACAGCAGTGAGAGGCCCATGTACCACAAAAAAAAAAGATTCCTCCCTCACCCATGGCATGAACAGCTGGCTTTCAGAACAAAAGATCCAGGATCTCAAAATATTAGCTCTCATTCAAACCATGAGGCTGCTTCCAAAAATTTTAAAAGCACTACCTCAAACACTGTTAATGTTTCTTAGAATGAATTTTATTGTCTGTGCAGATCACCACTTGGAATTTTCTAGTTTTTATGGTCTTTATGCCTTCTCCCTGCACTCACACTCCATGCATTGCTAATTTAGAGCGCCAACTGCTCTGATTACAAAGCTAGATGGAAATCTCTGCCATTCAGTCTTTACAAGTAAGTATTTTGGATCTGATTGGCTTGATTATCATGCACTTTACATTCAGGGAAATGTATGTATTTGTTTATTGTGTATGATAGTAGACTGATGGTGTGCCAGCATCAGATGCCTGCAGCATTGCTCATGTTACCCTGAAGACACAAGAATACGTGTTTACCCTTCCAAGATATTATTTTCTTTGCATTTCCCTGAACAGGTGATTTTTTTTTCAAAGAGGGCACTACCACCATGAAGTGAGGTAATATGATAAACCTTTGTAAAAAGAATCTCTTTATTGGACAAGGTTAGCAAACTAATGCTGTCAGAGACTGTATTACACTATCCCCTGTGTATTCTTGTAGTGCAATTTTCAGAAAAGATCATTTCAGAGAAGTAAAGAATAAATTGCTGTATTCTCTCTCCAAAATCCTTTCAAAATAGATTTGACAGTTGAGTGATTACATTTCTAATGGAGACTGTGATAGAATATGGGAGATTAAAAACTCAGCAGCTTCATGCATAAGGCACTGAACAAAAGGGGTCAACAGAAACATGGAGCCCCCCAAATCAAACCCAGATAACTAATCAACTTAACGCTGCCCTCAATACATAGAGGTTAAGATCTGTGCCTCCACAGTCATTGTTGTTCGGGTTTCAAAACCCTATAGTTTGTCCTCCTACAAAGATCTTATCAATTTGTTCAAGAACTTTGAGCCTAAGATTAGTAACATCTGAATGTAGGAAGTGATACCTGTAGAAATGAAACTCTCTGATTCTCTTTAAACGTCCAAAAGAGCTGCTGGAGGGAAGTGTGTGAGGAATAGCATCTGTCTAGTTATTGTTTCATTTAAACTTTAGGATTTAGAACCTCAAAGGGGATAACTAAAGAGAGAAATGATTAAATATCCAATACTAATATTGTGTTCTATTGGAATTTGCACGTGCATGGGTTCATTCCCACATTTAATTTATAGAATTATTTGCATTCAAAATGACAGGACGCATGTATCCCATAGGAGTAATAAGACATACCATAAATTATCTTCTGAAAAGATAGATCAAAGATTCAATTTCCTATCTAAAGTTTTATCTTTCAGCTAATTAGCTATCACACAAGAAATATTAACAAATGGACTTTAAAGAAACATAGATGTAAAGCAAAACTACCTCAATATAATAAAAAATATTGCAATCTGTTCATTGTGGTCAGAGTTCAGATATTTTTATGTTCATTTCAGTATTTTGATTGCCAGAATATTGAAGAAGTAGAGCTGTAATTCTTTCTATTGCTTTTATGTCCTCCCACCCACTTCTACACAGTGTTCCTTCTGAGATTGCAGCCGAAGGCAGGCACTCCCAATCTTATCTTCCCTTGTAGGTATTAACCAAATACAGAATATCTGCCCTCCTCTTCTTATCTCTACTAAAAAAAAAGTAAATTTTCTCTCTATTACAGCAGTGTTTTAAACAAAGAGCTTATTTCAGAATCACATGAAACATTTATTTGTTTGTTTGTCTATAAATTAGACTGCCCAAGAACTACCTCAGATCTACCTGATCAGTACCTTGGCTGGAGTGGGGCCCAGCAAGTGGATTTTTCAACAATCCCTGGTTAAGAAATTATGCTCTAGAGAACAGAGGTAATTACCTGCTCTTCTTGGCTGCTGGGGTTTTCCTGCAGCTGCTGTCTCTGTTGCTGCTTGCTCTGCTCCCTGAGCATCTCTTTTAATAACGGGTATGGCAGGGCCACGGCTGGCACAGGTAGAGAACAATGCCAGCATCCTGGAGCTGGGGTCTTTATTGATGCTGTTACTCTTCTCACACCATTAATTCTGACCTGAGGCCAAAGAAAGAGTCCTATTTAAAGGTGGAGTCATTTTTCAAAATCAAAGGGTATCAAACTCTCAGTCATAATTTAGAGTCTGAAATCACAGCGAATAAAACTCCACATCACACTTATTAATAACTACTTGCTTGTAGTTAGTCATGAATTGGGTCTACTCAAAAGAACAGGAAAGGAGACAGACTTTTCCCGCAAGTGTGCAATGAACAGTGAATGGTGAAGCCAGGAGTCATGATGACAGTTAACAGTGCAGCTTGTGTGACGCAAACCAAAATGGGTAAGAATGAGTCTATTAGTGGTAGCTGGTTACTGTAATTGACACTTGTATTTGCGATCACCTCTTGAATAGTGTTTCCATAACGGGGAAGATTTCCATGAGTCCCATCATTCACAAATAGAAACCAGGATTTGAATTCTCAGACTCCCTAGCGTATAAAAGGTGGATGTGTGACCTATACTCTGCCAGTCAGACGCACAGAGATTTGATTCACAGCAGGTGACCGGTGGTGAGGAGTTTGGACAGCAACTCCAGTGTTGCTTTTAGAGTTTGTAACAAAGTATTGGAAGAACATTGGGAGTTGTGTGATTGATTGATTTTCTGAGGCAGAAGTGGAATTGGTGCCTGGCAGTGGTTTCGTACAGGTGAGCACATTTCGTTTTATGCTTAATGATGGAATGTGCGGCACCAGCACTTTCTTCAAGAGGCCAGTTCTCTTGAGACTTGAGGATGTGTTTCTAGAGGAGAAGAATCAAGATTACTCCTGTGTACTTTCTATATATCAAGCTTTTCTAATATTCTTTAACAAATGCAATTTTTGCATAAATGAGGCAAAGTGAATTTTCTGGTTGCAACTAAAGCCTCAGAGCATACATAGATGGACTGTAAGTGGTTGCAGGCAGCATACCTCCAATACATGGGGAAATTGTATTTTGTTATCTGGCAGGACAATCCTGAAGACAATAAGAATTCAGCTAGCCTGAAGCTTTATCACATGGCACCCAGTGACAAAATAAATACATGCATTTCCTGTAACTGCTTTGAATAAAATACTTGTTGAAAGCAAGCTTATTGGGGGACCAACACGCTATTCAGATACACTGTATAAGAATAAGGGATTGGTTTCATGCTTTTAATTGTGCAGGAAGGCTTAGAGAAAAATGGTATACTCAAAATCCTAAATTCTCAGAATATGGCATCGTCTGAGAACCATGAAATTTGTATAAGGATTCTAAAGAATCTCTTAATATTTGCTTCCAGAACATAAATGTAGCCAAAAAGCAAACTCAACATTTGATTCTTTCAATTGCTGGATTTTGATTTTAAAATTTTTTTTAATTTTAAAATGTTTATTTTATATTGGAGTATAGTTGATTAACAATGTTGTGATTCAGTTATACATATACATATATTCTTTTTCAAATTCTTTTCCCATTGAGGTTATTACAGTATATTGAGTAGAGTTCCCTGTGCTATACAGTAGGTCGTTGATTATTTTATATATAGTAGTTTGTATCTGCTACTCTCAAACTCCTAATTTATCCCTCCCCCCTAACATCTCCCTTTGGTAACCATAAGTTTGTTTTCTAAGTCTGTGAGTCAGTTTCTGTTTTGTAAATAAGTTCATTTGTATCATATTTTTAGATTCCACATATAAGTGATAATCATATGATATTTGTCTTTCTCTGTCGGACTTACTTCACTTAGTATGATAAACTCTAGGTCTATCCATGTTGCTGCAAATGGCATTATTTCATTCTTTTTTGTGACTAATAGTCCACTGTATATATGTACCACATCTTCCTTATCTATTCATTTGTCAATGGACATTTAGGTTACTTCATATCTTGGCTATTGTAAATAGTGCTTCAGTGAACATTGGGGTGCATATACCTTTTCGAATTATGGTTTTCTCCAGATATCTGCCCAGGATTGGGGTTGCTGGGTCATATGGTAGTTCTATTTTTAGTTTTTTAAGGAACCCCCATACTTTTCTCCATAGTGGCTGTACGAATTTACATTCCCACCAACAGTGTAGGAGGGCTCCCTTTCCTCCACACCCTCTCCAGCATTTATTGTTTGAAGACTTTTTTTTTTGCTGGACGTGGGCCTCTCACCGTTGTGACCTCTCCCGTAGCAGAGCACAGGCTCCGGACGCACAGGCTCAGCGGCCATGGCTCACGGGCCCGGCCGCTCCACGGCATGTGGGTTCTTCCTGGACTGGGGCACGAACCCGTGTCCCCTGCATCGGCTGGCGGACTCTCAACCACTGCACCACCAGGGAAGCCCTTGTTTGAAGACTTTTTGATGCTGACCATTCTGACTGGTGTGAGGTGATATCTCATTGTACTTTTGATTTGCATTTCTCTAATAATCAGCAATGTTGAACATCTTTTCATGTGCTTTTTGGCCATCTGTATGTCTTCTTTGGAGAAATGCCTATTTAAAAAATGGAGCTGGAGGGATCAGATTCCCTGACTTCAGACTATACTACAGAGCTACAGTAATCAAAATAGTATGGTACTGGCACAAAAACAGAAATATAGATCAGTGGAACAGGATGGAAAGCCCAGAAATAAACCCACGCACCTGTGATCAGTTAATCTACAAAAAAGGAGGCAAGAATATACAATGGAGAAAAGACAGTCTCTTTAATAAGTGTTGCTGGGAAAACTGGACATCTACATGTAAAAGAATGAAATTAGAAGATGGTCTAACACCATAACAAAAAAATAAACTTAAAATGGATTAAAGACCTAAATGTAAGACCAGATACTATAAAACTCTTAGAGGAAAACATAGACAAAACATCTTTGACATAAATCACAGCAATATCTTTTTTGATCCACCTCCTAGAGTAATGAAAATAAAAACAAAAATTAGCAAATGGGACCTAATGAAACGTAAAAGCTTTTGCACAGCAAAGGAAACCATAAACAAAACAAACAGACAACCCACAGATTGGGAGAAAATATTTGCAAACGATGTGACTGATAAGGGTAAGATTCAAAGTATACAAACAGCTCATGCAGCTCAATATCAAAAAACAACACAATCAGAAAATGGGCAGAAGATCTATTTATTATTTTTTTATCAAGGTATAGTTAACTTACAATATTGTATTAGTTTCAAGTATATAGCAAAGTGTTATATATATGTGTAAATATATATATATATTCTTTTTCAGATTCTTTTCCATTATAAGTAATTACAAGATTGAGTGTAGTTCCCTACCTATACCATAGGTTCTTTTTGTTTACCTATTTTATATATAATAGTGTGTATACATCCATTTATTTTTTATTTAAATATTACCAGATTCCTTAAGGGAAAGTTAGAGCACTTTTGAAGAGGAACATAACTCTGTGGACTTTCTGGAATGAAATGAAGATGTATGGGAAGATTCAGATGACTCAAATTTCACTGGATCCACAGGTTTCACTGGGCATCCCATGCTAACCTCCTCCTCTGCACAATGAAGATGTCCTGTCTTGTTTTAAGACCCTGAAAGAAAGCCTGCCTGAGACAATCACCTAGCAAGAGGAATTCAATTTTTCTTATGTTCCACCTTCACCACATCCCTTTGCTAGACTTATAAAGTCAAATCCCAGCATGAACTTGGTGTGAGGGAGGGAGCACTTTAAAAGGCAAATAAGGGCCTTCCCTGGTGGCGCAGTGGTTGAGAGTCCCTGCCGATGCAGGGGACGCGGGTTCGTGCCCCGGTCTGGGAAGATCCCACATGCCGCGGAGTGGCTGGGCCCATGAGCCATGGCCGCTGAGCCTGCGTGTCCGGAGCCTGTGCTCCGCAGCGGGAGAGGCCATGGCAGTGAGAGGCCCGCGAACCACCACACACACCAAAAAAAAGCAAATAAGAAAATGTTTTCACAGTGATTACACAGTTGCAAGATTTTTCTAATTGATTAGCTGTAGATCTGCTGTGGCAGTAGATTCTGAGGATGCTAGACCCAAGAAGGAGAAACAATGTTTAGATATGATTGATTTTATTGAAATGGTTGCAACTACTGAGATTCTATTGGTAAATTCAGTGTGTTAATGCAAAGGTCTGATGTAACTGATTGAGCAGTAACTTGACTGAAAGCTGAATTCATTTGTGACTTTGTTAAATGAAACTAGAATGCCAGATATTCCTTCACGTGAGGTGGAGAATTAGAAATATTAGAATGGATGTATTATGTATAACTTCTCTGTAAACACAGGAAGCCACAGAAAACACTTTTTTTTAAAAAAAATTGAGAAATACATAAAAGAAGTATCTCAGAAATACTGCGGTGGCTATTCTGTTTAAGCCAGGAAGGTAGATGGATGATGAGATTTCCACTAAAAAGGATCCTTGAGAACAATTACTAGATTTTAATTTCAGAGGTAAAGTGTGGTTAGTCATAGTAATAAGTAGCATGGATCTTTGGAAGTGCCTACTTGGTAAAGGGGTCTCTAGGATAAAGATAGGTGGTCAGACACTAAACTGTTAAACAAGCAGAAGAAAATGAATAATAACAATTAGTTGCAGAAATGAAATTAAAAACAGGAAATCAATAGAGAAAATAAATGAGACCAAAAGTAAGTTCTTTGAAAAGATCAGTAAGATTTATCATAATCTATCCAGGCTAAGCAAGGAAAAAAGAAAGAAGAAACAAATTCCTAATATCATAAATGAAAGAGGATGAATAATCATCACTCATCTCTTTGATATCAAAAATATAATAAAGGAAAATTATGAAAACTTGATGTCCACAAATTTGATAATTTAGAGGAAATAGAGCAATTCTCTGATAGATATAAACAACCAAACTCACACAAAGAGAAATATATAATCTGTCTATCCCTATATCTATTAAAGAAATTGAGATAATAATTAATAACTTCTGAAAGAGAAAGCACCAGATACAGATGGTTTTCCTGGTGAATTTTACCAAATGTATAAAAAAAGATGATACCAACTCTCTACAGTTTTACCCAGATAATAGAAGCAAATAACCACTTTTTAACTTGTTCTGTTAGGTCAGCATAACCCAATAACAAAATGAGGTAACAACATTATAAGAAAGGAGAACTGTAGAACAGCATTTCTCAAAAAAACATAGAAGCAAAAATCCTCAACAAAATATTAACAAATCTAATGCAAAAATGCATAAAAAGAATTATGTACTCTGACCAGTTGGGATTTATTCAAGGTATACAAGGCTGATTCAATATTTGAAGATCAGTTAATGTAACCCACAACATCATGAGGCTAAAAACAAGAAAAATAATACGACCATATAAATGGAAGCCAAAAAGCTATTCTACAAGATCTAACACCCAATTCATGATAAAAATGCTCAGCAACCTACACGTAGAAAGAAAAACGCTTAATCTGATAAAGGATGTCTACCAACCACCTATAGCCAACATCATCAACATCATCCTTAATGATGAGCAATTGGCTGCTTTCTCACTAAATCTGAGAACAGGGAAAGGATGTCTTCTCTGACCACTCTTAATCACCATTATAAAGGAAATTTGAACTAATGCTTTAAGATTAGAAGGAAGAAGAGGTATAGAAAGAAAGAAGAGATATAATATTTCAAATGAGAGAAAACTATTATTTGTTCACATATGACATGATTGTCTATGTACAGAAATCTCAAGGAATAGACAAAAAACTGAAATTTAATAAGCAAATACAGCAAAGTCACAGAATATAACATTAATATATAAAAGTCAATTGCTTTGTCAATATACCAGCAATGAACAATTGGAATTTGAAATTAAAAACACAATACTGTTTACATTAGCACCAAAAAATGAAATACTTTAGTATAAATCTAGCAAAGGATGTTTAGGACCTATATGCAGTCAACTATAAGACTCTGATGAAAAAAAATCAAAGAATACCTAAATAAATAGAGAGATATTCCATGTTCATGGATTGGAAGACTAAATATTGTCAAGATGTCGATTCTTTCCAAATTTTCCTATGTATTTAATGAAGTCCAGATCAAAATACCAGTACACTATTTTGAGAATTTTGACTTACTGATTCTAAAGTATATATGGAAAGTCAAAAGGCCCAGAATAGCCAACGTAATATTGAAGAACAAGGTTGGATGAATAACACTACCTGACTTCAAGACTTATTACAAAGCTGCTTTCATCAAGGCAGCATGTATTGTTGAAAGAATAGACACATCAATCAATGGAACAGAATACAGAGCCTGAAATAGACCCAGACAAAATTAGCCAACCAATTAGAGTTGCAAAGGCCATTCGGTGGATAAAGGATAGTCTTTTCAATAAATGATAGTGTAAAAATTGGATGTGCATATGCCAAAAAATGAAAATAAACAGGAATATAAAAATAGACATTATGCATCTCAAAAAAGTTAACACAAAATTAATCATTGACCTGAATGTAAAATGCAAAACTATAAAATTTCTAGAAGATAACATAGGATGAAATCTAGGGGTGCTTTGATTTGGCAGTGAGTTTCTAGATACAACACCAAAACCATAATCCATGAAGAAAAGCACATTGATAAGTTGAATTTATTAAAATTAAAAACTACTCTGTAAAAGACACTGCTAAGAGCCACTTTGGAAGGTGGCTTTGCCATTTTTTACAAAACATACCATATTCTTACTGTATAATCTAGTAATCGTGCTCCTTGATATTCACCCAAGTGAGTTGAAATTTTATGTCACCACAAAATCCTATGCACAAGTATTTATAGAAGCTTTATTCATAATTGCAAAAAGTTGGAAGTAAAACACCTTCAATAGGTGAATGGTTAAACAAAAGTATGTCCATACATTGCAATATTATCCGGAGATAAATGGAAATGAATTCTCTCACCATGAAAACACATAGAAGAAGCTTAAGTGTATAGGGCTAAGTGAAAGAAGACAGTCTGGAAAGGATACATACTTGTGATTCCAACTATATAATATTCTGTGAAAGCTAAAACTACAGAGGCAGTAAAAGTATCAGTGCTCGCCAGGGGTTTAGCATAGCAGGGGAAAGGGGAAAGCAGAAGAAAAATGAAGCAGCGGAAATTTTTAGGCCAGTGAAAATATTCTATACAATACTGTAATGGTAGACATTTCTTATCTGTCAAAACCCATATAACTGTATGATACAAAGAGTGAACACTAGTGTTACTATGGACAAAATATCAGTATTGGTGTATTCATTGTAACAAATGTACTACACCAGTGTGTGCAAAAGAGGTATATGGGAACTCTCAGTATTTTCTGTTCAGTTTTTCTGTAAGCTTAAAACTGCTCTAAAATATGCTCTATTAATTTTAAAAAAAGAACTCTCGGGCTTCCCTGGTGGCGCAGTAGTTGAGAGTCTGCCTGCCGATGCAGGGGACACGGGTTCGTGCCCCGGTCCGGGAAGATCCCACATGCCGCGGAGCGGCTGGGCCCGTGAGCCATGGCCGCTGAGCCTGCGCGTCCAGAGCCTGTGCTCCGCAATGGGAGAGGCCACAACAGTGAGAGACCCGCGTTCCGCAAAAAAAAAAAAAGGGGGGGGGGAATAAAAAAAAGAACTATCAAGAACAAAAATATATGGAGAAACCTTAAGTGTATACCGATAAATAAAAGACACCCATCTAAAATGTCTGCATAGTGTGTGATTGTTGAAGGAGATCATGAAGCAGATGTGACCTCCAGTCGACCCTTGAGCTGGAGCCAGGTATTTGGAGACTCCCCACCCAATCCCCTGTCTTTGGAAGGTGTGTTTTGTTCACCTTCCCTGTTCTCAGAAGCCGTCTCAAGGATACAGCCTCCAGATAAACATGTGGTGTTGAGACTATCTGGATGGTATATGTGACTGAACCGGGTGAAGGTCTTTATATAAATATTTAAGACTTGGTGGGTGGGTGTGGGAATCTACTCCAGTTGTGGCCCGCCAAGACAAGCCTTCTATGTAAGTTCCCTTGCTTATTAAACCTGCCACCTACCAATCTGAAGTGATCTACCTCTTTCTTTGGTCTTGCCTTGCCCTGCGTGTACAGGGCCCAGTTACAGATTACACCCAGGAAGCTTCCAAGGAGGTTGTGAACCAACAGTGATTCCGGAACAATCGAAACTATAGATATAGAAAAAATATCAGTGGTTGCCAGGGCTTTAGAGAATGGTGGGAAAGATGAATAGTTGACGCACAAAGGATTCTTAGGCTAGTGAAACCATTCTTGATGATATTGTAATGGTAAAATATGGCATTATGCGTTTGTCAAACGCAGAAGTTTATTGCACAAAGAGTGAAACTTTTAAATGCAAATTTAAAAGAATCATTTAGGAGTTCAGGGACTCCCAGTAAAGAATATAGAATTTGACAAGAGAATTTAGCTGTATTACGAATGTATAAAACAAACTTACTGAAGGAGGTGGGAGAAAAGGTGCTGATTTCAGTAATCTTGGAAATGAATTGAGCCTGTAAGTTAAAAGCAAAAGACACTGAACATAAGCACTTTACTCTAGCTGATAAAGGTGTCTGAGGGCATATGGGTTAACAATTTTGATACCATGTATCTACACCAGATTTGAAAAATTAAGTAAATTGATGACACACGATGGGAGCCAGATTTCTTACTTTTTGAATGAGGGTTTATGAATAAGCAAGGGGAGGAGGCTAGAATAATCCAAGTGGTAATGGGCTAAAGATGGAGACATCACTGTGAACTCAAGTTTAATTTAATAGAGACACGGTTGGATTTAGATGTTTATAGATACATGTATATACATAGGTTAGTATACACACATATTTTCTTGCTCAGGCAGCTGAAAGGGCCTAAAAGAAATCGAAACCTAGCAGGACACTGTGGGACTCCTGGGTCCAGATCCTTTCGGTGTCCGCCATTTCTTGTTCGTAGAAAATAGGCTTCATACAGCCTCCATGATCTTCCCTGGGTTCCAAAGGGCAGGTTCAAACAGTTGCAAGTCAGGGAAAGGAGGGAATGCAGAAACAAAGGAGGAGCAATCAAGAAACAATAGTACATGGTATATATGTACCATGAACTATTGTTTCTTGATTGCTCCTCCTTTGTTTTTGGAATATTACTCAGCCATAAAAAGGAACGAAATTGGGTCATTTGTAGAGATGTGGATGGACCTAGAAACTGTCATACAGAGTGAAGTAAGTCAGAAAGAGAAAAACAAATATTGTATATTAGCACCTATGTGTGGAATCTAGAAAAATGGTAGAGATGGACTGGCTTGCAAGGCAGAAATAGAGACACAGATGTAGGGAACAAACATATGGACACCAAAGGGGGGAAGGGGGTAGTGGGATGAACTGGGAGATTGAGGATTGACATATATACACTAATATGTATAAAATAGATAACTAATGAGAAGCTGCTGTATAGCACAGGGAACTACTTCACCTCGCTGTACGGTAGAAGCTAACAGAACATTGTAAAACAACTATACCCCAATTAAAAAAAAAAGAAACAAACAAACAATAGTACAGCCTTGGGGCAAGGGTCCTGGGTCCTCCAGAAGGAATAGAGATAACAATATTTTTGAGTTCTTCTGCAGGAACTAAGGCCCCCACCCAGGTGGAGGGATGGTAACTTCAAGCTGAACACAAGATCCCTGGAGCACCACCCTGTTACCTCATCACCAGCCAATTAGAAGAAAATCACACACCCTGTAGCCCTCACCCCAAATTTTGCCTTTAAAAACTTCTCCCTGAAAATCATCAGGGAGTTCTGGTTTTTTGAGCCCAAGACACCCATTCTCCTTCCTTGGCCCTGCAATAAATCTTTCTCTGCTCCAAACTCTGAGGTGTCAGTTTGTTTGACCTCACTGTGCGTTGGGCACACAAACTTGTGTCCAGCAACAAAAAGACCCCAGTAGCAATGAGCACACCTATGATGAAAGTTGGGTAAACAAATAAGGCCTTCACAAGATACTCTCTAATGTTTGTTTTCAGTTTGTTTTAAGATTTCAATATTTATTGAAGTAAAGTCTAGGAAATGATGTTGAAAACTTGGCCTCTGTGCACTGGTGCTGAATCGAATCTTGGAGATGGAGTTTGGGGTAAAGTAGAAAAGAATAGCTTTATTGCTTTACCAGGCAGAGGGGGACACAGCAGGCTCATGTGTCCAAACTGTGTCCCAACCTGGAGGCACTTGCTGAGGAGTTTTATAAGCAACGGTTCAAGGGTGGGACTGCTGGTAAGGATCAGGTATATGCAGGACCTCCACTCCTTTTATTTGGCCTCAGGTGATCTGATGAGCTTCTCTGGTTATCAAACTGTGACCTTCTCTGGAATGAAGAATGCTAACGTCTTCCATTTGTTGGGGGTTTTAGTTCTGTAAAGGAGCTCAAAGATACTGTTCTGTGTATCCCTTGAGGCAGAACCAGGACCTGCCCCATGGCTGCACTAGTGTTTCTTAGCTGCTGCTCCCTTTTCTCTGCATCCCCTCCCTTCCCTGAGTAGCAGCTGTTTGAAAGGCTTCCATGCCCGGGAGCCCCACAGGTCCTGCTTGGTTTCAATGGCACCTTCATCGTGGGACACCTATATATGGTTTCCACGTGGCTTGGCTTCTCACAGCACATTGACTGGCTGTGAAGGCACACAGGGAGTGACGATTCCAAGAAAGCCAGATGGAAGTTGTATGGCCTTTTCTGACCTATCATTGAGAGTCAGAGTGTTAAAACCGCACAACTCACGTGGGACTCGAACCCAGCCAAAACCCAAATTGGGACTTGAACCCATGGGCTGGGACTTGAACCCATGGGCTGGGACTTGAACCCACTTTCTTTTTTTTAAATAAATTTATTTAATTTTGACTGCGTTGGGTCTTTGTTGCAGTGTGCAGGCTTTTCTCTAGTTGCAGCGAGCGGGGGCTACTCTTCATTGTGGTGTGCGGGCTTCTCACTGCGGTGGCTTCTCTTGCTGCAGAGCACGGGCTTCAGTAGTTGCGGCACACGGACTCAGTAGTTGTGGCCATGGGCTTGGTTGCTCTGCGGCATGTGGTATCTTCCCCAACCAGGGCTCGAACCTGTGCCCCCTGCATTAGCAAGTGGATTCTTAACCACTGTGCCACCAGGGAAACACGAACCCACTTTCTTTTAATTGAGATCACACACCTGGTCTTAGGAATTAATGCAGCTCAGGTTCTTTATGTCTCAGTGCCGAAGAAATCCAGCAAGAGGCAAAGTGACAGGTAAGACGTGGATTTATTTAGAGAGATACACATTCCATAGACAGAATGGGGTCGGCCTCAAAAGGCAAGAGGGGTCCTGGGAGAAACACACTCCACTGACAGAATGTGGGCCGTCTCAGAAGGCTAGAGGCCCCAAAATATGGAGTGGTTAGTTTTTATGGACTGGGTAATTTCATAGGCTAATAAGTGGGAGGGTTATTCCAACTATTTTGGGAAAGGGGTCAGGATTCCCAGAAACTGGGCCACCGCCCACTTTTATGGTCAGCCTTGTAACTGTCATGGCGCCTGTGGGTGTGTCATTTAACATATGCTAATGTATTATAATGAGCATACAATGAGGCTCAAGGTCTACCGGAAGTTGAATCTTCTGCCATCTTGGACCTAGTTGGTTCAAACCAGTTTATGTTGTATTCTTGATGGCTATGTCATTCTTTTAAAGATTGTGCCCTGCCCCCTTCCCTCCTGTTTCAGTATCCCTTTGGCTGCATTCTTTTGATTACAAGCAAGTCAGCTTAGATTCAAGGAGAGGGGACACAGATATCACCTCCAAGCCTTGTTAGTGGTAATGTTTTCCACAATCAACAGATAAATTAAATCAATAAAATCTCCCTTAACCATCTTCAATTCAAATGTAAACATTTTAATACCTTCAATTAGAAAAGACATAAATATATTTGTATTAAAAGCACCAATAGCTGATATTCCTAAACTGAAGTTTAAAGGAGAATTTAAAACTAGTAAAAAGTCTTCCTTTTCTTTTTATGTTATTCTTCTGGGAACTTTTTCAAGAGTAACCTTGCTTCATTCCTGCTCTTAAGCAGCTCTCTAAACTTTGATCCAGTACTTTCTACTAACTCAAAATCTGTGGGTCCATCTCAACAGTAGGATGGTCTCTGAACTGGCTTATGAACAGCCCCAATCCCTTGAACGTTAATAATCTCTCTACTTAGGGTCTCCATTAATAGTCTTTCTACCAGAGACATGCCTTTCCAATTACAGACTTGAAAAGCTCCAGTAGTGGTTTCAGGAGCTAAAAGTCAGGTGAGAAGAAATATATCATCCTGCGATTGCCGCCTTGAAATCACCCAGTAGGATACAAGGTTTCTAAGAAATTGTCTGAAGTTAATTGCACATTTTTATTCCTCTTACAAAGAGAGGTAGTAATACCTACAGTAGGTTAATACTTCCACTTGAGAGCTAAATAAAAGAAAAAATCTTTTTGAACTTGGCAAGACCTGGCAATTAATTTTGTCTGTTAAGATGTAAATTAAATGTACAGCTACTAGTTCGGCTTTGAAAGCAAAAAGCTAGTCATTCTTAAACCACATTAGGGTGCCCATGAAACACCAGATAAAGTGGAATTTCTTCAATACCTGAATTAAAATTCATCTTTAGCTCCTGAATCTTATCAACACTTCAAAGTCCAATTTAAAACTTTTTAACGCCCTCCACATTAACTCCAGCTGGTCGTGATTTAGCTTCATCTACCTTCATTCTGCAATACATATATCTCGCTGACACACAGGGACATTGTGGACATTGCATGTCCTTTTCAACACTTAAACTCACCATATAGCTTTCCCAATTTTGTAAGGCATAAAATGCAGTTGAGTGAGGAAAAAAAAAGGATTTTTAAAATGCATTTGAAAGGAATAGGTGTTGCATTTGGTGTAGTCTTTAAAAAGAGGCAACAAGCTCAAAATGGAATAATTTGCTCCCCACATCAGCAAACTAAGACTTAATTGCAGTTCCAACCCCTCTCAGAAATGTGACATTTAAAACTGAATCAATCTGAAATTTCCTGATCACCACTAGTGAGGTAATCTGCATGATAAAGATCCCTGCCATTCCTTTCCCCCAAATGAAGATGACTTGGCCTGAAATAATCTTTTCTTTTCTGTTGCTAATACCTTCTTGGCCCACACTTTCTCTGCCTGTAAAATCTTCCATTTTGTACAATCCCTTGGAGTGCCTTTCTGTTAGGGGAAACACTGACTGAAGGTGCCCGCCCTGACCAGGAAAGATAGTAGTCACTTGCACCAGTCATCTTACAACAGGAGGTCCTTGTAAGGAACACGGAACTAACAAGCTACCAACTGGAAGAATTCGGGAAAGGTCAAAAGGAGAGAGGAGATGCCAGTCCACATGTCCTACCAACCCCCCAGAATCCTCGCTGGAATCCATCTTGGCTGAGTGATGCGAGTGCCACCTGGAAGGACCCTGAGTCAGAATGATTGACCAGAAACAACCCGGAAGCTAATCCCAATTACCCAATCACTATAAAACCTGAGACTGCGAGCCACGTGGCAGAGCAGTCCTCCTGGGTTCCCTTACCCTCCTGCTCTCCACCCAGGTGCCCCTTCTCAATCAAGTCTCTTGCTTTGTCAGTGCATGTGTCTCCTCGGACAATTCATTTCCGAGTGTTAAAGAGCCCACTCTCGGGCCCTGAAAGGGGTCTCCCCTTCCTGAAACATTTCTATTTACTATATGGGATGTGGTCTGATTCATAAATTGTTTAATAAAGCCAATTAGATCTTCAGATTTACTCAGTTGAATTTTAACAACAGAAAAGTACCTGTATTTGTTAAATAATGTTTTAATAAAGAACATGGAAAGACCATGCTTATCTGTCTCTCTCTCTCCTGCATGTACACCCATACTCTAGCATCTGTGTACAATTTGTATCTACATTTGCTACTGAATGCCCCTCCTGCTCCCCAAATCATATATTGAAGCCTTAATCCCCAATGTGATGGTATTTGGAGGTGGGGCCTTTTGGAGGTAATTAGGTCATGAGGGTGGAGCCCTCGTGACAGAATTAATGTCCTCCTAAAAAGAGAAGACACGAGAGCTCTCTCTCTGCCATGTGAGTACACAGCAAGAAGGCAGCCATCTGCAAACCAGTAAGAGAGACCTCACCAGCCCTGAGATCTGCCAGCACCTTGATCTTGGACTTTTTAGCATCCAGAACTGTGAGAAATAAATCGTTGTTGAAACCGTCCAGTCTATGGTATTCTTTTCTTTTTTCTTTTCTTTTTATGGTATTCTTTTAAAGATAGATTTTATTCATTTTATTTTATTTATTTATTTTTGGCTGCGTTGGGTCTTCGTTGCTGCACGCAGGCTTTCTGTAGTTGCCCCCGGCAAGTGGGGGCTACTCTTCATTGTGGTATGTGGGCTTCTTGTTGCAGTGGCTTCTCTTGTTGCAGAGCATGGGCTCTAGGCATGTGGGCTTCAGTAGTTATGGCACACAGGCTCAGTAGTTGTGGCTCAAGGGCTCTAGGGTGCAGGCTCAGTAGTTGTGGCGCACAGACTTAGTAGCTTCATGGCATGTGGGATCTTCCCGGACCAGGGATTGAACCCGTGTCCCCTGCATTGGCAGGAGGATTCTTAACTACTGCACCACCAGGGAAGCTCCAGTCTATGGTATTCTGTTAGAGGAGTCCACACTGACTCAGACAACATCTTTTGATAAATATATACTTTACAACTTTTCCACTTAATCTCTATAAAAATATAGAATATCATAGAATGATTTCTGTAAGCAAATGAGTAAAAATATAGCTGTAACACTAATTGAACTACTTTAAAAGAGTCACATTTAATATAAACAAAGGGTATCATATTTTGCTTTGTAAGAAACAAACTCAGGCAAAAATATGCTCTCAGAGAGTGAGACATCCCAGTGAGTTCATTTAGAACATGTTGGTGATAAAGATGCTTCCTTTTGCAACTTGCCTTTCATATGATAAAGATTTTACTGATATTTCCCTTCAAGATTTCATGAAGCTAAAGTGACTTTGAGAGAAATACTGTTCTTATTTGTTTTTTAAATTTTTTTTTACAGAAATCCTCTACCAGCAGACTTCCTTGCTGTTTCCCAGTTTCATTTCTTGGTCTGCCCATCTCAACGTTTCCTTTGCTCCTATCATAGCTATTTTTTTGGATATTTTCTTTTTCTTTGAAGCTAAGTGACAATATCTTTGATGAAAATTAGTGTTGTATGTCACAGGCCCAGAGTAGGATTTTCTCAGAGGTTCTACACACATCAGGTCAATGATAAAATCTTGCAGAATTTTAAAATTCTATTTATTGATAGATGCTGTACACAGTTTAAAAATCAGTAAACTCAATACATGAACTACTACAAAATGTAATATTTAAAACATATGATAAATAACTGGAATTATAATTAAAAATATTGGGTTGGCCAACATTTTACAGAAAGACCTGAATGAACACTTTGGCCAACCCAATAGTTAATAATAGTTTCCTGTTATATGTTCATTAACTAATCTATTCAGCACAAATTTTGCAGTTTTCCCAGGGCTCAGAATACTTAATAGAGTATGATCCTAAAATACATTATTTCATAATTAAATTTAGTGTCAGGTCCATATTTAACAAAATTATTATAAATATATCAGATTCTTACTCTTTCATTTAGCTTTTGTGCTATAATAGAAAACATTCAAAACCATTTTTTTTTAATGAGACAATTCCAACTCTAATTTCAGCCCTGTAATTTACTGTGAGACATTAGTTCATTGCTTAATATTTCTGACTTGGTTCCTTGGTTTAAAATATTAGGATAATAATATTTACCTAATTTACCATTAACCAGATATACCATTAAAACACACACACACACACACACACACGTTCAGACATGTGTTCACCCTTTCTCTCTCCAGATCTTAAATATTAGACACTCTTCTCCTTCATCTCTCATAGTAAATACAGTGGATTCATGATCATTTCTGGGATACTTTCTTTAATATCCCTTGCATCTTCTTTCTTTTTACTTGTTTCTTAAAACAGTTGAGTGATCCCTCTTTTACCCTCTCTCTCTCTATTTTTCATCTATTTTTTAATTTTACATTTATTTTCCTTAGAAGCCTATATAGTATAACAAAACTCTTTATAAATTCCTTATGCCAGAGTATTTTCATTTTACTCTACTTCAAGTAAATTACATCTAGAACCTTCCTTAATCTCTATCTGTATCACATTGTTGCTTTAATTCCTATAGTAGTTTATCACATTTGTAAAGTCTATTGAAAAATGATAGGATTTTGTGTTAGAAGACAACAATTCTATGTGAAACAATATTTTTTTAAGCCTAAATTTCCCCTTCAGTATATAAGGGATAATAATGTTTACATCAAAATGCTTTAAAATTATATAAACATATAGAGGAACTATTTTTAAAAATTAAATGATAGATATGTGTATGCATATATGTAATAATAAACACTTCAATCTGGCTAAATTCCTCTTGTATTGTCAATTTAGGATTATTTTCCTTCATGCTCTAGCTACATGTTGGAAATTAGCCCCAAGCAAATTCCACATACATTTGGTTTTATAATCTGAAATTATAAATCTCTACTACTCATTCATATACAATGTACTAAGATCTCATTATTAGTAAATGACACATTTTCCTGGCTCTTTGCCTCAATTTATCAGTGCAAACTCTTCAACATTCCCAGTATCTCACAAGTGTGAATTAATTTGCCCAGCGGGATGTTTTACCTATGTTCACGAACAATTTTCCTATCAAGAGCCACTGACGGGGCTTCCCTGGTGGTGCAGTGGTTGAGAGTCCGCCTGCCGATGCAGGGGACACATGTTTGTGCCCCGGTCCGGGAGGATCCCACATGCTGCGGAGAGGCTAGTCCCGTGAGCCATGGCCGCTGATCCTGCACGTCCGGAGCCTGTGCTCCGCAAGGAGAGGCCGGAGCAGTGAGAGGCCCGCGTACCGCAAAAAAAAAAAAAAAAAAGAGCCACTGACAGTGTGTGTGATTCTGCCTGGCATCATTGCTTTTCCTGACATTCTTCCAACTGAGGTTCCATTCTTTCCTATTTCAAAGAGCGGTTTCCATGGGGCCCTCCAACGACAGAGTTAAGCGCTGGCTGTTGAGCATTCATTCTCTCTTCCTTTAGAAAAATACCATCGTGTTTGCCTTAGAGAACAACCCTTCTCTGAGTCCATGTGCATTTTACCCCCACCTCCAGAGGTGGGCACATGGCCAAGTCTGGCCACGGAACACCACAAACCAGCCAAAGTGATAAGTTAATTTACAGGAATGTGTCTTTAGAGTTAGTTCAGTCCTAATCCTGGAGCTTTTACTGGAAAGTGTAGAGAAATACACCCTCATTTCACCTGGTCTTGAACGTGAGAAAACAATACTCTGAATCTACTTCTGGTGACAGTTAAGTGAAGCCAGCTTTGAGGAAAGCACTCACGAAATGGACCAACGCCAATTCTTTATATATTGCTTGGTTCTGTAAAACAAATGGTGTATGAAAGCTTTGCAGCCACTATAGTTTTCAATTATATGAACCAAATCTTTCTTTTTTGCTGCTTAAAGATAATTTGAGTTTCCTGTGACTTAAAACTAAAATAATCCTAAAACTCAGTTACTATATTGCAATTGTACCATTCATCACATTCTGAGTATATCTTAGGGAAAAACAATTCTTTCCATGTGGTTTAACTCTCAGAGTATGGTTTGTACTCTAAATTTATAGACTCAGATAAAGTAGTTCTTTCAGTTCTCTTTTTCAGTGCCTTCTATGTCAAGGACTCATATATCCAACAGCTAGATAGTTTTGAATTCTTTCTCTGCACTGACAAGGAGGTTCGGGGGCAGGTTCAACATGGTATTTCATTCCTTCAGCTGAGTCCTCTCTTAAGGGCTCCTCACAGGTACTGCAAATCTTCTTCTGTTGGCTCTCCTCATACGTTTGTACAATTTACACTAGATACTGAGTTTTTATTTAATTTTTAATCAGCCTCCTCAGCCTCTATACTTTGCTAGACATATTTAAATCCCTCTTGTACATTTAAGCTATGTTTGTTTCCCTCTGTGTTCTTTCTGATGTGTTTTCCGGGTGCTAAAAAAAGTCTTCCATTTTCCATACTGCTCTGTATAATAAAGTAACAAATTAAATCTAAAGTAATTAAAATTAAATAAAATTTAAAGCTCAGTTCTTCAGCTCCACTAGTCCCATTTCAGGTGCTCAGTAACCACATGGGGCTAGTAGCTACTATTTCAGACAACACAGATATAAAACACTTCTATCACTGAAGAAAGGTCGATTAGACAAAGCTATTATAGACTGTGTCTCAGAACCTGGTTTCAAAAAAAAAAAACACATTTTAAAAATGTAAATTTCCAAGTTGCATCTCAAATCCACTGGGTGTGGGTAGGTATTCTGAGGGCCTTTATTGTTTTTAAAGAAAGATAAGTTGCTAAGGATTTGAGACCATCTATGCCGAGCCTCTGTCAGGAATGATGCCAATGATTTAGTATGACCCATCCCACCTCAGATTTTTCCTCCTCTGAAAATAAACTACCTTGCTGCAATTTGTTATTTAGTGATTTCTAGTGTTTCCAGTTCACTTCTTCCAGTACTTAATTTAAGCTTGATACTACACAAAGTTTAAAATCTAAACATCATCAACTTGTATTTTATGTGTGAACTCAGCCATTATTTTCATTATTTTGTGATGTTGAGCAGATTTATATATACATATATATATATATAGAGAGAGAGAGAGAGAGAGAGGAGAGAGAGAGAGAGAGAGAGAGAGATTTATTTTGGTCTGAAATCTGCAGGGCAGGCTGACATGCTGAAGACCCAGGGAAGAGATGATGTGACAGCTCAAGTCCAAAGGCAGTCAGGAGGCAGATTTTCTTTTTCTTCAGGGGACCTCAGTCTTTTTTCTTAAGGCTTTCAGCTGATTTGTTGAGGCCCACCCATGTTATGGAGGGTAGTCTGATCTACTCAAAATCTATGGACATAAATGTTAATCATATGTCAAAACTACCTCATTCTGTTCCATTTTTCTGAAGAACCCTAATATGATATCCTTGGTAACTCCCTATTTATTTCATTAGCAGTAAAATATATAAACACTTGAGGGCAGGGATCAAGTAAAACCTTAATAAATATAGAAGACAAACCCATATAACATGTAGCTAATGTTAGCTAACAGGCAATCAGGATCAAGGAGGGAATTCCCTGGCGGTCCAGTGGTTAGGAGTTGGCACTTTCACTGCCAGGGCCCAGGTTCGATCCCTGGTCAGGGAACTAAGATTCCCGCAAGCCCCATGGCATGGCCAAAAATAAAAAAATAAATAAGGAAATCCTTCCATTTGCCACATCATGAATGAACCTGGAGGGCATTATGCTAAGTGAAATAAGCTCCACAGAGAAAGACAAACACTGCATGGTATCACGTATATGTGGAATAATTTTTGAAAAGTCAAACTCATAGAAAGAGAGTAGAAAAGTGGTTGCCAGGGGCTGGGAGGTGGGGAAATAGGGAGAGATTGATAAAAAGGTACAAACTTTCAGCTATAAGATGAGTAAGTCTGAGGATCTAATGTATAACATGGCAACTATAGTTGATAACATTGTATTGTATAATTGAAATTTGCTAAGAGAGGAACTTGAGCGTTCTCACCAAAAGAAAAAGAAAGGTAAATATAAGAAGTGATGGATATGTTAGTTAACTCGGTGGGAATCCTTTTGTAATATATACATATATCAAATCATCACATTGTACACTTTTATATTATATTACAATTTTATTTGTCAGTTATACCTCAGTAAGCTGAAAGAGAGGAAAAAAAGGGATCAAATTCAGGACATTTAAAAAGATCTTTCATTTTCACTTTTTTCTAAGAACTTCTAATAGAAAAATAATCCACATACTCCTATTAAAATACAACATGTACTCTAAATGCAGAATGAATATGTCAGTAACAACATGTATAGAAAATGTATACGGTTGGTGGAGAAGAAAACCCATTCCTAAAAATGAAAAATGAATTCCATGAATTCATATAAGTGGTACAAGCACAATTTTCCATCCTTGATCAGTTCCCTTGGATTATCTGAAACACCTCATTGTCTGCCAGCTGTCAGATGTATTTTTAATTAGGCACTAATGAAGTATTATATGTATGTAAACCATTTAAACCTTGTTCCAGTTTGCAAGGACATCTGTGAGGTGAAAAGTGAGAAACCTTGATCTTTGCCAGACGTTACAAATTATAAAACTATAAAACATGAAACTCAGGTACTCAGAATGACTCAATTTAAAACGGGAGGGTTCTATTAAGAAGGTTAGAAAGGACATTTTGCTTAACTTAGTTGAAATAAGAGGTTTCTTCTCCAGTTTTTCTCTGCAGCTATATTTTTGGGCTGCTTTATTGCTCTGTATAACATATAACAGTCTCTATGTGTTCTAATATGCTTGAAAGTTATACTTTGAAAAGAATTTTGGGAAAAAAGTGATTTTTTGGTTCAATTTATTTCAACGAATGTTGCTCTATAATTGTAGATAACATTAACACTTTGGCTCAGATAAGATGGAATCTATCACACAAATTACCTTGCATGCAGCAGGTTCCGAACAATGTTTTTTGACTCAATTTTAACTAGAAGATTACTCACAAGTCCTGAGAAACGCTGGTATGAAAAGACCTTCCTTTAGTCATCTGTAGGTGTTAATTCAGCTATGGCATTTTTGTTCCCCAGAGGGTGTTTCAGTGTAAATGAAGTCAGTGTTATGACCTTGAGTTCAATGTTAACAAATCAAAATTATATATTATATCAGGTGTCTTTAAACAGACACACGTAAGACAAGGCTATGTATTGACTAGTTGTCCACAAGGTGACCAGAGGCTTGCAGGAACCTAACCCTGTTTTTCCCCCATGAGCAATAGTTCAGTATTTGCTAATTCAGTGTTTGTGATGAATTTATAGAACATAGATACCCAGAAAAATGAGAATTGACTGTATTTACTGATGAAGTGATGGAGCGATCTGGAGTTTGCTTAAAAATAATTCACAGAAGCACAGGGAATTGGGTTGGGGCATAGATGAAACACATTGATGAGCTGAAAATTGGTGAAGCTGCAATTAGCTGCTCGTTAAACTATTTTCTCTATTTTTGTAAACGTTTGGCGTTTCCATAATAAAAAGTTGTTTTCAAAATCCAAAAAAAAAAAAAAAAGAAAAGAAACCTATACAACATAATTAAACCTGAAGCAAGTAGAATTTAACATTATATGTAATTACCATTTTTCCCAGTGTATTTAGGGATTAACAATCTAACTCCCCACGTAGTATTAATTATAAGATAATTAGAAACATTTGGAGTTTTGATAGTCAAGCATATGTTGTCAATCATGGTTGTCTAAAAATAATAGAAAAATAAATATCAAATTAAAAAACTATAGATCATAAGCATTGTATCTGGTTTGAGGAATAATTACTGTATTCTGTCATTTAAAAAAAAGAGCTCCAAGAACTATTATTACTTGTTTTTCAAAGCAGCATCAAAAAATTTCTGCCAAAATAAATCATAGTACCCATTTAACTAATTTAAGTGACTAAAGCAAGTTAACAGGCTGATACTAAAGCAAAACTAATTTACTAATTTCCCTAAAAAATCAAGTTATAATTGCAGTATGCTACTAAGCTCAATATAATCTTTGTCTTTTTTCATAAAAATATTTTTGTGACAAAAATATATTCAATGATATCTCTTACACTCTCTGTTCTTACCAAAAGAGATCAGCTGCTTTCCACCCTCATTCCTTGCTCTTGGCCTTGATCTGATCTAAGAACGGTACTTCAGAATTTGGTAATGGGAAGAGAAGAGTACTTGAGGAGATGCAGAGTGTTAAAACACAGAGATAGGGAAAATGATCAAGAGATTAAATAGTCATACATAATAAAATGTTTAAATTATGCTTTGGAGCATTAGTTAAGAATGTTTTTTTATTACGTACAATTATGCTTGTGGGGCATTAGTTAAGAATGTTTTTTTAGGGCTTCCCTGGTGGTGCAGTGGTTGAGAGTCCGCCTGCCGATGCAGGGCACGCGGGTTCGTGCCCCGGTCCGGGAGGATCCCGTGTGCCGCGGAGCGGCTGGGCCCGTGAGCCATGGCCGCTGAGCATGCGCATCTGGAGCCTGTGCTCTGCAACGGGAGAGGCCACAGCAGTGACAGGCCCACGTACCGCCAAAAAAATAATAATAATAATTTTTTTTATCACGTATTATATAGCTAGATATTATATGTTTCTACATATACATTGTAATAAAAACTTTTCTTTAAAGTTTAAATAACATATGCATTATAAAGAGCCTCTCCGGATTGAATAGAATCAATACAGTTCGTTTAAAACAAGAATTCAAAAGTGAAACAATGAAAACAGTATTTTCTCTCTCTTATTTTCTTCATTTATGTAAAGCATGTTCCAAACTAGAGTTAATAATATTTGCATAGAATTATATGATTATAGCATTGTATGAGGGAATCTAAAACATTCTATTGAAGAAAAGAATGTGAAAAAATATTTTTGGCTTTTTGAATATTGCCAATTTTTCTTCTCTGTCCATACCTATTACATGAATGTTACCAATCTCCCCACACTGACTCTACTTTTAATCTTCATATAAATGAAGATTATTTTAAAAGTGAAATAAGAATCTAGTATATTGAAATCCAATGGAGAAGCTTTTATCTAAGAAATTATTCCAAATATGTAGCTATATATACGAACAAAAGGCAGAACCAATAGCTTATTAAGATACTCATGTCCACATTGAAGATTTGCTTATGGAAGTATTTACTAAACTTTCTATTGGCAAACTCATCACATTATTAAAAATTACTGCAAACAATTGTCATATGGATATAGATAAGCCTAGTCTAGATAAGCTACTGGTAACACCAAGGTAGTTAATTGTCTTGGTGCTTGAATTAATATGACATGTACCCAATCTGACGGGCTGCAAAAGATGTAGTTGTTACAATGCACAGCTCCCCTCCCCAAGGGTTACCACTGGGAGGTCAGCTCACCAGTTCTGTGTACATTCAGCCTGTGTCTCTTTACTTTCTATATAAAACTTGACTTAATTAAAAAGCTGCATTTGAAAAAGTAATCTTCAGAGTATCTGGTGACAGTTAAAGTAGAAGTTATGGCTCAAAATACTGCTGGATGGCAGTTTCAATCATGCATGCAGTATTCCTATGGTTTGTGATGATTTTTAACATGCTGTAATAGGAAAGCTCTAGTTTGGTTAGCACTTCCAAATCTGTTGGTTACTTTAATCAATCTTGGGCCTACAATTAACAAAGAGTGCAATGTGTTTGGTGATATAACCTTAACAGTAGAATATATAATTTCATGCAGACAGTCAGATATATCTTGAAGTAGCAAATTAAAGTTTGGAAGCAACATATTTATTTATGGAAAGGAAATTTGATAAATACATGGCCCATCTTTCTGTATTCAGATTTTATCAGACAGTTTGAGCTTAGGAAAACCTCCATCTGTTTTGTTATTCTTGTTGCTGTTTCCATTCTTTGTACAAGGAGTAAATATAGTCCTGAAGTATACTGGGAAAAAGCTTAAGTAACGGGAAATAATCTCTAGTTACTGCTTTGTTCTTTTTTTTTTTTTTGCTTTGTTCTTAATTAGCATGTGACCTTGGGCAATCACTTCATCTATTTATACTTCAGTTTCCATACCTTTCTTAACAGGAGGTGATATTACCTAATTTATAAAGTTTTCTCCAGTTTTTAATTGCTAGGAATGTATTTTTACACTGATTCTATGATTCTATTTGATACCCTAAACTTTGGGCTGGAAAACAGATTATCATAGACCTGTGAAAGGCACATAGAAGAGACACTTCAAACTGATTCTTATTTTACCTACTAATGAAAACTTTACTGATTCTGAGTTAATGGGTCCAATCATTAAAATACAGCATAACGCTCTCTCTCAAATGCTAATAGTTAGAAGCATTTTCCAGGAGTCCTTTATGATGTCAAATATCTATTGTCTAATGACCCTGTCAAAGCTGTGTAGCAAATACACTAACCAGTAGAGGTGGTAATTAGTGATTCAGGACTCCAGAGGTGAGGACCCAAAAGAGTCTTTGATTCCTTCTGAATCTTATGATTCAGTACTGCATTTGCCAATTGTGGGACATAAATACTGTGAATTCTGGATGGTCTTAGGTAGCCCATGGACAGATCATTAAAAATTATTGAAAAAAGAGAAAGACCTAAGAAAGAGACCTAAGGAGAAAGATACTCCTTTATCAATTCCATTAATTCTTTTCTGATGAACTCAAATATAAAAGTCCCATCTGGAGCTAATATGTTTTTAACATTTCTCTATCACTTGTTAATCTCTATTTTTAACAAAGATTCTCTTGGGCTCCAAACATTTGGCAGCCAGCATTATTTTCTTGTCATTAAATTTATTGTTACAATTACAGTCTATTTATATGAGGATATTTTTTCAGTTTATGAGAATGATAACATTTCATTTCAAACTAAATTGATTTAATTAAAATACAGTAGTAAATAGAACAAGGTGTGTACAGAAATAGTAAATAATATAGTTCATAAGTGGATAAGACAAAAACAATTTGGATGGCATTATATAAAAGATGTAAATTTATGAACCACAGATTTTATGGAAAAAATCACAAACTTTGAAATGAAAGAGACTAAAGGTAAATCACCCCTTCTCCTCCTAATGCAGATAACTTTGAACACTTTGTTGAAACTTTCTAAGCCTCAGTTTCCTCACTTACTTAAAGAAAATGGTATCAGTTTTTGAGTTGTTGTGAGGATAAAGGTAGATGTAAGGTAAAGTATCTGCATTTTGAAGGTGCTGAAATACATCAGTTTTCTCTCCAGTATTAGACAGGAATGGATGTGCTTTCCTTGGTTCACTAAGATGAACCAATACAGAGTTAAACAATTTAAATAGCAGGAGAACTAGGTAAAGCCCAAAGAAATTAAAACGTTAATTTATCCTTCCTTTGACTTCTTGATTATTTAGTAGTAAGTAAGAAAATAAGTATATGGATGAAGAAGGGTAAACATAAGAAACGAGTACATATTTAATAAGAATACATTAACAGATTCCTACATCATAAACCAGTTGAACAGCAGAGACAATCAAGAATATTTGTGCATAGAACTTAAAGTTCACACTGACATCATATTGTCAGTGACAAATGTAAGTGTAAAAATGCCAAAGTAAAAATGAACATAACAAACACACTGCTGTAGTAAAAAGTTAATACTGTAAGGAGAACAATGAAAATAACAGGTTATATGACTAGGGGAGAGAGGAAAGTTTAGGCATATATAGCAAAACAGTAAATAAGAGAGTTTTGACTTTTGGTCAACAAATTTAAAATATTTACCTGGATTACTAAACACGGAAATCTGTCTTCCAAATGTTCAGTCTTAGAATAGTAGGTGGTAGATAATCTAAATGGTTGATCACCATTGACCACCACATTTTCCCCTGATACTAATATTTTAGTGATTTCATTTGTCCTCATCATTTCTATTAAAGACAGACAAGAGGAAGGCAAGAGGATGATCTTTCATGAGGTTTGCAGGTAACCTTTACCCTTTTTTTTTTTTTTTTTTTGCGGTACGCGGGCCTCTCACTGTTGTGGCCTCTCCCATTGCGGAGCACAGGCTCCGGACGCGCAGGCTCAGCGGCCATGGACCACGGGCCCAGCCGCTCCACAACATGTGGTATCCTCCCGGACCGGGGCACGAACCCACGAACCCCACATCGGCAGGCGGACTCTCAACCACTGCGCCACCAGGGAAGCCCACAGATAACCTTTAGATTGCCTTCATTCATCCTACTGGCTGCATATTATTAGAGCTAACATGTTAAATATATTGTTTTCTCTGTGAGAATGGATTTTTCATAATTTTATCTTCATAATTATTCTTATTTGAATATATTTTATTGTAATTTTTTTTAAATCTAAGTTTAAAATTCTCAATTAGTTTTCTGTTTTCTTCTCTGTTGTTAATACAGATGTTCAAAAATAAGAACAATAAATTGGTCCCATAATGGGCATCTAGGGTGTGCTGCTCACCTTTGTATATTCAAAAACTCAGTTCTATCAGTTTTTATAATGTTGATCAGTCTCTGGGGGACTTAGAAACACTAGTCAAATCCATAAGAGTGTGATTGACAAATCAGAAGCCAACTTACTAACTTTATTTTTTTTAATCGAAGTACAGTTGATTTACAATGTTGCGTTAATTTCTCCTATACAACAAAGTGATTCAGTTATATATATATATGTGTGTGTGTGTGTGTGTGTGTGTGTGTGTGTGTATATATATATTATATATATATTCTTTTTTATATTCTTTTCCATTACGGTTTATCAAGGATACTGAATATAGTTCCCTGTGCTATGCAGTAGGACCTTGTTGTTTATCCATCCTATATATAATAGTTTGCATCTGCTAATCCCAAACTCCCAGTCCATCCCTCCCCCACCCCCTCACCCTTGGCAACCACAAGTCTCTTCTCTATGTCTGTGAGTCTGTGTAGGTTTTGTAGATAACCAACTTATTAACTTTAAATAAAAGCTACCTTTACATCAATCTACCCCTGGGAATTGTTAAGGACACTCCTTTTAATTATCAGTGTACCAGTACCTCAGAGTACATTAGAATTCACCAGTTGCTTTAGTAAGTAAAAAATGTAGCAAAGGATATTTAATGTATCAAAGAATACTTTACCCAGGGTATGAAAATGTCTGATTAGCTCATTGCTTCCTCAGAGAAGGGTCTACAACTCTAGCAGCCAAAATGATATAAAATCCATCAAATATATCTCCTTTTTCCTCTTTGACTGTGTTACAAAACTTGCCAAATTCTCCTAATGATATTCTTTTACAATTAACAAAATTGAATATATCACTCATGTCCAAATTGTTATAAAAACATCCAAAGTTACAGCACACCCTACAATATTGATTTGAAATAATATAATGGTTCCAAGAGCAATATATTTTTTAACTACTTCAGAAATAAACCACTTATACATATAGCTCACCTCAAGCATTGTGAACCAATATTTACCTTTTCTTTAAGTTTTTAAAAGACTTTATTATTTTCAGAGCAGTTTTAGGTTTACATAGAAAGTTGAGAGGAACGTACAGAGATTTCTTATATATCCCCTACTCCCAAGACTCCTTCATTATCAACATCGCTCACCAGAACTGTACATTTTTACCAAGGATGAACCTACACTGACACATCGTAATCATCCAAAGTCCATAGTTTACCTAAGGCTTCTTCATGTTGCACATTCAGTGGGTTTGAACAAATGTAGAATGACGTATACACCATTATATTATCACATAGACTATTTTTACTGCCCTAAAAATCCTCTGCATTCTACCTATTTGTCTCCCCCACCATCTCTGGCAATCCCTGATCGTTTTACTCTCTCCATAGTTTTGCCTTTTCCTGAATGTCCTATAGCTGGAATTGTACAGTATGTAGCCTTCTCAGATTAGCTTCTTTCACTTAGTAATATGTATTTAAGATTCCACCATAACTTTTCTTTTTTTGGCTCTAATACCCCATTGTCTGAAGGTACCACAGTTTATCTATTCACCTACTGAAGAACATCTTAGTTGCTTCCAAGTTTTCATAATTATGAATAAAGCTGTTAATAATATGTGTGCAGGTTTTCAAGTGGACATGTTTTCATATCCTTTGGGTAAATAGCAAGGAGCACAATGTCTGGACCATATCGTAGGAGTATGTTTAGTTTCATAAGAAGCCTCCAAATTTTCTTCCAAAGTGTCTGTACCATTCTGTACCCACCCACAGCGAATAAGTTCCTGTTGCTCCACATCCTCACCAGCATTCGATGCTGTAAGTGTTCTGGATTTTGGTCATTCTAATAGGTGTGTAATGGTATCTCTTTGTTGTTTTAATTTGCCTGTCTCTGATGACATATGATGTGGAACATATTTTCATATATGCCTTAATTTTTTTATTTTTTGTGGTACACGGGCCTCTCACTGTTGTGGCCTCTCCCGTTGCGGAGCACAGGCTCCGGACACGCAGGCTCAGTGGCCATGGCTCACGGGCCCAGCCGCTCCGCGTCATGTGGGATCTTCCCGGACAGCGGCACGAACCCGTGTCCCCTGCATCGGCAGGCGGACTCTCAACCACTGCGCCACCAGGGAAGCCCTAGGCTTTAATTTTTAAAAATAATCTTATCGCAATCTTATTCTTATTGGAGGAGGTCATCAAGAGGACATAACTGCCAATTGACCTGATAACTGGACCTGGGTGATGAGAGGTTCCTCATTTCTTCCCCTGTCCTTGGTATGTACAGTCCGTTTACTGTTCCCACAGTGGGAGCTGTTCCAAGAACACAGCCTTGAGAGAGGAATGTGTTGGTGAGACCACCTGGATGGTATATGTGACTAAACCCAGTTAAGGTCACTACATAAACTGTTAAGATTTGGTGGGGAGGTGTGAAGATCTACTTGTCTTGCAGTGCCCAAGGCAAGCCTTCTAAGTAAGTCCCCTTGCTTATTAAACCTGCCACCTACCAATCTGGATTGGTCTGCCTCTTTCTTCAGTCTCTCCCTGCTCTTCATGTAGGAGGGGTGGTTTCATGTTACACCCTGGAAGCTCCTGAGCTTGATTGATGAGCCAGCCAGGAGACCAAAGAAATGGACCTTGGGAAAGAGGCATCCCTGGGAGAAATCTCAAGCTGGCTATGGACCTCTGTGTAAGGAGGGATGGCCCATAGGTTAGATGCTTGAGTACACGGATGCCCCGAAAGTGCTGGCTGCTTTGATGCCTTTGTTTGAGCACCTCCACATAGTGTACTGCCGCAAAGAAGGAAAACGCATGGCCATGAAGTGGGCGGGTCTCTACTGTGGGCATTTCGCTGGACACTGAGGCCCAACTAGACTGAAGCTCTGGTTAGAGAGTTGGAAGAAAAGCTGAGGTTAGAGAAGGACATGCAGTTGTCCACTACTGCTAGGTGCGGGGCCAGGAGACAAGGTGGGAGGGAAGGACAATAAGTTGGAGACCTAAGCGTGCCATTTTGCAAAGCTAGGAGGGCACAAGCTGCCATGAATTAAGGTCCGAGCATTTATGACAAAGCCTGATTGGGACCATAAGAGGCAGAATCCCTGGGAAAGTCGGGAGAGTGAAGAGGAGGATGCTCTGATTGATGAGGAAGCAGCCTAAATGCCCTATGGCTAGTAAGAAGAAAAGGAAAAGCACGGCAACAACAACCCCAGGCAGTGGGGCAGCCAGTTCAGTTAATGTTCATGATAAGAGAATACACTCCCAATGAGCTTATTGGTATTGGTGCCAAGGTTGAGCAAAAGGCCAGGTAAAGTACTGAGGAATGGTTAGTGTGTACGGGATGTGGGAGGTGATGGCATTTCTCTGACTGGGGAGGAGAAAGTGTGCAACATCATCACACACTGCCCCCTGGCAGCACTGCATGGCACTTCAGGGGTTCAAGGTACTCACTCCCTTAGAGACTGGATTATTCTAGCCTGCAGGGAGGATTGACCCAATGAGGGGGACGTCCCTGGGCATATGGGACCCTGGAAGTCTATAGAGGAAGTACAACAAATTCTTTGGGATCAATCTATACCCCTGTTTGTGAAGGCCCTGATTGGGCCACGTTCACTGCAGAAATGAAAGTCACCCCCAGCACCTGGTATGGGCCACTGATATCCATGCTAAGTCCAGTTGTGGGACAAGACATTTATGATGTTGGGCAATTCATTGCTGATGGGAAAACTGACAAACCCTGAGAATGGGTACAGTCTGAGAAAGATCCAAGATAGAGGGAGAGCTCAGAAGGAGTGACTGCAAGTTGATCTGAGAACCAGACCTGGGTAATGGAAGGCTCCTCACCCCTCCCCATCCTTGGAATGTACACTCTGCCCACCGTTCACACAGTGGGAGCTGTTCCAAGAACACAGCCTTCAGAGAGTAAGGTGTTGCTAAGACCATCTGGATAATATACATGATTGAACCCAGTTAATGCCTTTTAAGATTCTAGTGGACAGGTACAGAGATCTATTAGACTTGTGGCCACTCAAGACAAGCCTTGTTAGTAAGTTCCCTTGCTTATTAAACCTGTCACCTAGAGTCTGGAGTTACCACCTCTGTCCTCCATCTTTTCCTGCCTTCCATGTATAGGGACTAGTTTGGAACCAACAATTCTTCTTTTTTATTCTTTGAAGTATAGTTCAATTGAAGTAGAGTTGATTAACAATGTTGTGTTAATTACTGCTGTACAGCAAAGTGATTCAGTTATACATATATATATATTCTTTTTAAAATATTCTTTTCCATTATGGTTTATCACAGGATATTGAATATAGTTCTCTGTGCTATACAGTAGGACCTTGTTGTTTATCCATTCTATATATTAAAGCTTACATCTGCTGACCTCAACCTCCCACTCCCACTCCCTCTCCCAACCCCCTCCCCCTTGGCAGCCACCAGTCTGTTCTCTATCTCTGTAATTCTGTTTTGGTTCATAAATAGGTTCATTTGTGTCATATTTTAGATTCCACATATAAATGATATCATATGGTATTTGTCTTTCTCTTTCTGACTAAATTCACTTAGTATGATGATCTCTAGCTTCATCCACGTTGCTGCAAATGGCATTATTTCATTCTTTCTTATGGCTGAGTAGTATTCCATTGTATATATGCACCACATCTTCTTTATCCATTCATCTGTCAATGGACATTTAAGTTGTTTCCATGTCTTGGCTATTGTGAATAGTGCTGCTATGAACATAGGGGTGCATGTAATCTTTTTGAATTATAGTTTTGTCTGGATATATGCCCAGGAGTGGGATTGCTGTATCATATGGTAATTCTGTTTTTAGTTTTCTGAGGGAGCTCCATACTGTTTTCCACAGTGGCTGCACCAACTTACATTCCCACCAACAGTGTAGGCAGATTCCCTTTTCTCTGCACCCTCTCCAGCATTTATTGTTTGTAGACATTTTAACGATGGCCGTTCTGACTGGTGTGAGGTGATACCTCATTTAGTTTTGATTTGCATTTCTCTAATAATTAGTGATGTTGAGCATCTTTTCATGTACCTATTGGCTATCTATATTTCTTCTTTGGAGAAATGCCTATTTAAGTCTCTGCACTTTTCTGGATTGGTTTTTTTGTTTTTGTTGTTGAGTTGTATGAGCTTTTTGTATATTTTGGAAGTTAAGCCCTTGTCAGTTATATTGTTTGAAAATATTTTCTCCCATGCTGTTGGTTGCCTTTTCATTTTGTTTATGATTTTCTTTGCTGTGCAAAAACTTGTAAGTTTGATATGGTCCCATTTGTTTATTTATTTATTTTTATTCCTATTTCCTTGGGAGACTGACCTAAGAAAACATTGGTATGATTTATGTCAGAGAATGTTTTGCCTACATTCTCTTCTAGGAGTTTTACGGTGTCCTGTCTTATGTTTGAGTCTTGAAAGCATTTTGAGTTTATTTTTGTGTATGGTGAGAGGGTGTTTTCTAATTTCATTGATTTACATTTGGCTGTCCAGCTTTCCCAGTGCCATTTGCTGAAGAGACTATCTTTTCCTCATTGTATAGTCTTGCCTCCTTTGTTGAAGATTAATTGACTGTAGGTGTGTGGGTTTATTTCTGGACTCTCTATTCTGTTCGATTGATCCATATGTCTATTTTTGTGCCAGTACCATTCTGTTTTGATTATTGTAGCTTTGTAGTATTGTCTGAAGCCTAGCAGGTTATGCTTTCTGCTTCGTTCTTTTTCCTCAGGATTGCTTTGGAAATTCTGGGTCTTTTATGGTTCCATATAAATTTTAGGATTATTTGTTCTAGTTCTGTGAAAAATGTCTTGGGTAATTTGGTAGCGATCACATTAAACCTGTAGATTGCTTTGGGTAGTATGGCCATTTTAAAAATATTAATTTTTCCAATCCAAGAGCATGGGATATTTTTCCATTTCTTTGAATCATCTTCAGTTTCCTTTATTAAAGTTTTATAGTTATCAGTATGTAAGCCTTTCACCTCCTTGGTGAAGTTTATTCCTAAGTATTTTATTTTGGGGGTTGTGATTTTCAAAGGTATTGTTTTTTACATTCCATTTCTGATATTTCATTATTATTATAAAGAAACACAACTGATTTCTGTTTGTTAATCATGTATCCTGCTACCTTGCTGAATTCACTTGTCATGGAACCAACAATTCTTGAAACCTGGAGGAATAACCTACGTGGAAACTACGCAAACCTAAATATGACCTATATTTAATATGTAGTGTGCAGATGACTATTTCAAATTGAATTTTATTATTGATTATGCTTTTGGAGTATTACAGATTCAGAGTATTTATGTCTATTCAGTAAAATGATAGATGAGTAACACCATGTGAAACCTAAATCTTATTAAAAATAAATAAAAAGCCTACAATATATTTCTGTGGTATTAAAACCAAAGCCCATGTGAAACTATGTTACCTAAGTGCAATGATTTTTATTGTAAACAATGTTCCATATTCAGAGTTCTTGAATTCTCCAATGTCTGGTCAGTTATAAACTGGAGCTCCTATTGACAGAGAGTTTCTGAACAGGTATTGGGTTGTAACTTCCAAAATCCTAGATACCTAATAAATGCAATTGAAAGTCCAAATACCAATTGTCCACAGGTAAATGAATGTTGCTGTTGCTCCATCTACAAAGCCTGTTTGTGACAGAACCAGTTATGCATGTGGACTGGGGAAAGAAATCATGGGAGAGAGAAAGAGAGAGAGAGGGAGGGAGAGAGGAAAGATTAAAAAAGTCTACAGCATAATTAGGATACCATATGTTTTCTTGCTGCCCTATTTTTTCTTACACTTTAAAATATTCTCCTGAGTTCAATTATCCTAACCTAGGCTCACAGCAGGTTGAATTTGAAGAACATTTATAAAGAGAGAATGAGCTTCATCCAATCTCACAGCACAGAAAGGTGAAAAAAAGTTAGTCAAGAAATATTGATATCATTGGGGAAATATAAAAACAGAAATATGATTTTGTTTTATTAAATAAATGCATTATTTGTAAATTTTATTATTATACAGATTCAAGGCATTATTATTATAAGAATAAACATTAATATACAGCTTTTCGGCACTAATTTATCCTTAAATTCTAATAGCTTCACTACATGTAAAATGTTGGAGTTATGGTAACTATAATTTGATCAAGTTTGTAGGTTTTCTCTATACAGGGGAGGTCATATAAAGTTAACACTACAGTGAAACCTCCAGAACACTGCTAACAACAAAAATAACTTGACATGAAACAAATATATTTGGAACCATTCCAAAACTGATTTGTAATTTAAACAAATATAAATACTATTCACTCTGAGAGATGATTCTTTATTTTTCCAATATCCATCTTTGCTAATTACTGTAAATTTAATAGCTTCAAATATCATCTTTCAGTAGAATGCCAGTCCTGTATTTCCAATTACCTATTAATATTTCTACTCAAATGCTTGGTTGAGTCCTCAGACTTCAGACATTCAATACTAATGTGATCTTTCATTTCAACAAGTTCTCTTATCATACAACACCATAATTTTCATTAATATTATCCACATTTCCCGGTGGTGGAGATTTCTTCTCCTTATTCCACATATCTAATTGTCATGAAGCCTTATTAAATAAATATCCGTTAGGGTCCCTCAAAAATCATATTTCTTCAACTTTAATTACACTCGTGTAAGCTATTACAATGTCTTACCTACAAGACCAACTTCATAGTACTTCCATTTTCTTCAGTGTTCCTCATGTTTGGGGGGATTTTTTGCTTTAGTAAGTTAAAAACTGGTTTATAATTCAATTCTCCAATCCATCATTTATAGACCTCTATAATGTACCTACATGCTAACATAAAATATTTATCTCATTGTCTCATATGAGCCTTATACCTGAGTATTTTCTCTTTACTACCCACCTGTCTTCCACCCTCCAGAGCACCCCTGCCCCATCTCCTTCACCCACTTTTCATTCTATCCCCACACTCATCATCATGAAAGCCATTGCCCATGCTATTCCTCTCCCTTTTTTCATACTCTTCAGCTACAAAAATTACATCCATTCTCCAAAGCCAGATCAGATTCCATTTCTTTTTAAAGAGTTTCCTATTTCATTCATTCACTCATGCATTCGTTTGTTTATGCAGTCAGCACATATTAATTGAGCGCCAAACTCTGGTGACCCAGACTGATCTGCTGCTGTCATGAGTGTGCTGACCATTGAAGATTAAAATCTTCCTTTTCCAACTTCCTTTGCCCACACTGATTTCTCTCTGCTGCACACTATTCACTGTACGTATTCATTGTACATATTCTACAGTTTAGGGTTAAAGCTCTTCTATAAGCTTGGAATCTAGGTGCTGGAAGAGACCATGTGACTTACATCTTCTGTATGCACCAAGTTGCCCAGAGTCTAGTATACTGCTAATACACGGTAGTGTCGCAAATACTTCCTAATTAATTACTGGATTAGAGTGCAAAAAAAATGTTTAATAACTTTGCCTGTATGTTTAAATGAATCATAAGGACAGCAGTCTAGTGTATCTTTGATGTGTTAGTTCAAATATTAGTACCTCTACTTTTTATGAGTTTAATATATCAGAGAAAAACAATGATCATCATTTAAAACAGCAATGCAATATAGCTATGACAGTAAAATTCCAACTCTGGCAAGATAATTTTCTTCTACAGTTTTCCTTAATGCCCACCTCCTCCAGTTTTAAATTCAAAAAGGCAAAAGCATTATTAGAGTCAATTTCCTTAAGTATCAAGTAATCTGTATTTTGCAAAAATGATTATTGCAGAGAGAGAAAGGAAAAAAAAAAAGAATATTTCAACCATCAATGTCTCTCCAGGGACAGGTTAGAGAAACTGAAGATCATAACAGATGTTTTCAGCTATCTAGTTAGCTAGGGCTATGATGCAAATAATTGTTACGGCCATTATCTTTGAAACCAGATGTCTAATGTCCCTATGAGAGACAACAAAATAATAATAATAATGGTATAGATAATTTTCAAGCCTTTTGCTGAGTTACAACTTAGTATTGATTTTTGCCTGTGTAACTGCTGACAGGCACATGAAAATGTTGACACCAGAAACTCTTTTTTTTTCTAATTTTCACAACATCATTTACAATTAAGACCTAATTTATTATTAGTAATGACTTTTACTGTTCACAATATGCTAATAAGATTACAGAAACAGGAATAGGGAAACAAAGATCTCTCCAGTAATTCTCTGTCAACTGATTTGAGCTTGAGAAACTTAAATTAATTGCATGGCATGTTTATCCAGAATTTCCTCTGTGGAGGCAGCTTAGTGCCTGGCAGCGTTTTGGTTACCCTGATTTTGCTGCTAGGCTCAGAAGAAGAATAAGGCATTTTAGTGGGGTTTCTTCCAGGGCACAATTCATTCTGAACTTGGCACACTGCCTTCTAACCAGCGTGTTAACTGGCCAGAATTGAACAGAGCAGGATTACCTGCCAAAAGACAAAGGGTTCCAATGGCATAAAGGCATTTGGAAATGCTTGACCCAAAATATTATCAAATGAAGTCAATCCGGAAGACAAATCTGAATGTCAGAGTTTGCAAGCAATATGTTGGTTTGCTTTACATGACATATTTAATTAAAATCTACATATGCAGATTAGTTCTTGTTTGTTTTGCAAGTTGATTCTATTTTAAATACAGTAACCCTTAGAGGAAAATAATAAAGTGAAACAGTCACCAATCTTTATATGTAAGACTACATTTTTGTGTTGCTTTTGTTTATTTTTACGCATGCTTGTAAAGACACAGAATTTGCAAAATTATTTTTAAATGCATTAAGCATAAAGGATACATGAAAACAAAATTGGTACAGTATCAAAAGTGGTACAGCAAATGAGGTATGACTTCTGTAGATTTGTTAAACATGGGAAGTGCAACCTGGGAAAACTCAGATATATGTCAAGATAGAAATTCAGAATTTGAAGGAAATCTGTAAATCATCTAATGCAAACTTCAGATAATTTATGACTTTAAAAGACAAGGTATTGGCAAGCAGTATTTCTGTCGCTACTTGAACTCCTTCAATGATGGGGAACTCATTGCCCTAGTGCACCCACTCTATCTTCGGACATCAATTTTTGGAAAAGCTTTTTTTTTTTTTGCGGTACGCGGGCCTCTCACTGTTGTGGCCTCTCCTGTTGAGGAGCACAGGCTCCGGACGCGCAGGCTCAGCGGCCATGGCTCACAGGCCCAGACGCTCCGCGGCATGTGGAATCCTCCCGGACCGGGGCACAAACCCATGTCCCCTGCATCGGCAGGCGGACTCTCAACCACTGCGCCACCAGGGAAGCCCTGGAAAAGCTTTTTTTTTTTTTTTTTTTTTTTTTTTTTTATGCTGTACGCGGGCCTCTCACTGTTGTGGCCTCTCCTGTTGAGGAGCACAGGCTCCGGACGCGCAGGCTCAGCGGCCATGGCTCACGGGCCCAGCCGCTCCGCGGCATGTGGGATCCTCCCCGACCGGGGCACGAACCCGCGTCCCCTGCATCGGCAGGCGGACTCGCAACCACTGCGCCACCAGGGAAGCCCGAAAAGCTTTTTTAATGTGCATTATTCTTCACTTTTTTCCCCACATTTCTCAGACAGTTTCTCTACCTGAAAAACAGTAGTTCTTCTTATAGTCATTCTTGTGTACCAATTTGTAGATTTCATCTACTGAGTATTAAAAATATCAGAAAATGAGTAAAATAAGTCCCTGAAAGAATGGATGGTTTAAAAAAATCTAATTAGTTTACCAAAAGCTTATGAGTCTCACTTAGAACCTGGGATGCTTTACCACATTTTGCAGATGAGAGTGGGTTCCATCACTAAGTATTTGTACAAATAAGTAAACATCCTTCCCTGCAGTGTTCTAGAGTGGCTACAGTGCAGCAGGAAAAGCATCACCTTGGTCCTCGAGAAATTGAGCTTTAGTTCTATTTCTGCCATGAGTTCTGTCATTAGTTCTAATATAAGTTATTAGCTAATAATATGATTTTGGACAAATAACTTAATTCCTTTGAAACTTGGTTTTCTTACTTGAAAAGACTTCATAACCAATAAGATTTTTTTTTTAACATCTTTATTGGGGTATAATTGCTTTACAATGGTGTGTTAGTTTCTGCTTTATAACAAAGTGAATCAGTTATACATATACATATGTTCCCATATCTCTTCCCTCTTGCGTCTCCCTCCCTCCCACCCTCCCAATAAGATTTTTTTATGGCAACAATATTATGCTATTCAGAAAAAAACAATGCCTAATGATACTACCACAAAGCATTTGAAACTGGATATACCTGTTTTGCTAAATCACAGAATTCACTCTAAGGTGAAACTTTACAGCAAGCTTCATGAATACATTTTTTTAAAGGAGCCTCAGGTCAATATTATAATTAGGACCCAGTAATAGAAAAATGTTCTCTAAATATTTTAGAAGTATATTTGATATTAGTATCTGTGTTCATAGTAAGGATTCACTAAGACTGAAGAACAAATAAAACTGAGTATTCAGCACAATGCAGTAGTCAAAAAGTATGTGAAAGTCAGAAGATCTTCCCTCAGATCTTCCTGTTATCAGTGAAATACCCTGGGTCTATTAAAGTTAGGTCCTATGAATGGAAGAGTTAAAAAATCTTGAAAGGAAAGTGTGGATATTCAGTTTATAAAAAAGTGTTACCTAATGGATTATTTTAAAGAATCCAAGGGAATTTCCTTTTATTAGACCTGCAGCCTTACCTTCCAGTTTATAGTAGCAAACATTCAATACCTGATTTTAATGTATATATAAAATGTATATGGAGGGGGGACCTTGAAGATGGCGGAAGAGTAAGACGCGGAGATCGCCTTCCTCCCCACGGATACACCAGAAATACATCCACACGTGGAACAACTCCTACAGAACTCCTACTGAAAGCTGGCAGAAGACCTCAGACCTCCCAAAAGGCAAGAAACTCCCCACGTAACTGGGTAGGGCAAAAGAAAAAAGAGACAAAAGAACAAGGACGGCACCTGCACCAGTGGGAGGGAGCTGTGAAGGAGGAAAAGTTTCCACACACTAGGAAGCCCCTCCGCGGGCGGAGACTGCGGGAGGCAGAGGGGGGAGTATCGGGACTGCGGAGTAGTGCACAGCGACGGGTGCGGAGGGCAAAGCGGGGAGATTCCTGCACAGACGATTGGTGCTGACCAGCACTCACCAGCCCGAGTGGCTTGTCTGCTCACCCGCCGGGGCGGGCGGGGCTGCGAGCTGAGGCTCGGGTTTTGGTTTTGGACGGAGCTCAGGGAGAGGACTGGGGTTGGCGGCTTGAACATAGCCTGAAGGGGTTAGTGCACCACGACTAGCCGGGAGGGAGGTCGGGGAAAAGCCTGCACCGGCCGAAGAGGCAAGAGACTTTTTCTTCCCTCTTTGTTGCCTGGTGCGCGAGGAGAGGGGTTTAAGAGCGCTGCTTAAAGGAACTCCAGAGACGGGCGCGAGCCGCGGCTAAAAGCGCGAACCCCAGAGACGGGCGCGAGCCGCGGCTGAGGGCGCGAGCCCCCCGAGACGGGCGCGAGCCGCGGCTGAAAGCGCAAACCCCAAAGACGGGCGCGAGCCGCGGCTAAAACCGCGGACCCCAGAGACGGGCGGGAGACGCTAAGGCTGCTGCTGCCGCCACCAAGGGGCCTGTGTGCGAGCACAGGTCACTCTCCACACCCCTCTTCCGCGGAGCCTGTGCAGCCCGCCACTGCCAGGTTCCCGGGATCCAGGGACAACTTCCCCGGGAGTACGCACGGCGGGTCTCAGGCTGGTGCAACATCACGCCGGCCTCTGCCGCAACCTCACGCCGCCTCTGCCGCCGCAGGCCCGCCCCGCACGCAGTGCCCCTCCTTCCCCCATCCCCCAACCCCCGGCCTGAGTGAGCCGGAGGCCCCGAATCAGCGGCTCCTTTAACCCCGTCCTGTCTGAGCGAAAAAACAGACGCCCTCCAGCGACCTACACGCAGAGGCAGGGCCAAATCCAAAGCTGAGCTCCTGTGAGCTGTGAGAACAAAGAAGAGAAAGGGAAATCTCTCCCAGCAGCCACAGAAGCAGCGGATTAAAGCTCCACAATCAACTTGATATACCCTGCATCTGTGGAATACCTGAATAGACAAGGAATGATCCCAAATTGAAGAGGTGGAATTTAGGAGCGAGATCTATGATTTTTTTCCCTTTTCCTCTTTTTGTGAATGTGTACGTGTATGCTTCTGTGTGAGATTCTGTCTGTATACTCTTGCTTCCACCATTTGTCCTAGGGCTCTATCTGTCCATGACTTTTTTTTAAAAATTCTTTTTCTTAATAATTAAGTTTAATTGTAATAACTTTATTATACTTTACCTTCGTTCTTTCTTTCTTTCCTTCCTTCCTTCCCTCCTTTAGACAACGAATCACCCCAAATTGAGGAGGTGGTCTCAGGGAGCAGGATTTATGATTTTTCCCCCTTTACCTCTTTTTGTGAAGGTGTATGTGTATGCTTCTGTGTAAGATTTTTTCTGTATAGCTTTGCTTCCAACATTTGTCCTAAGGTTCTATCCGTCCCTTTTTTTTTTTTTCTAAATATTTTTTAATTCAATAACTATATTATACTTTATTTTATTTTTACTGTATCATCTTTCTTTCTGTCTTTTTTCCTTCTTTCCCTCCTTCCTTCCTTCCTCCCTCCCTCCCTCCCTCCCTCCTTTCTTTCCTTCTTTGCTTCTTTCTTCCTTCCTTCCTTTCCTCCTTTTCTTCTTTCTTTACTCATACTTCTACTAATTCTCCCTACTTTTTCTCCCTTTTATTCTGAGCTGTGTGAATGAAAGGCTCTTGGTGCTCCAGCCAGGAGTCAGGGCTCTGCCTCTGAGGTAGGAGAGCCAACTTCAGGACACTGGTCAACAAGAGACCTCCCAGCTCCACATAATATTAAACGGTGGAAATATCCCAGAGACCTCCATCTTAACACCAGCACCCAGCTTCACTCAACGACCAGCAAGCCACAGTGCTGGACAACCTATGCCAAACAACTAGCAAAACAGGAACACAACCCCACCCATTAGCAGAGAGGCTGCCTAAAATCATAATAAGGCCACAGACACCCCAAAACACACCACCAGACGTGAACCTGCCCACTAGAGAGACAAGATCCAGCCTCATCCAGCACAACACAGGCACTAGTCCCCTCCACCAGGAAGCCTACACAACCCACTGAAACAACCTTAGCCACTGGAGACAGACATCAAAAACAACGGGAACTACGAAAGTGCAGCCTGCAAAAAGGAGACCCCAAACACAGTAAGATAAGCAAAATGAGAAGACAGAAAAACACACAGCAGATGAAGGAGCAAGATAAAAACCCACCAGACCTAACAAATGAAGAGGAAATAGGCAATCTACCTGGAAAAGAATTCAGAATAATGATAGTAAGGATGATCCGAAATCTTGGAAGTAGAATGGACAAAATGCAAGAAACAGTTAACAAGGACCTACAAGAACTAAAGATGAAACAAGCAACGATGAACAATGCAATAAATGAAATTAAAATCACTCTAGATAGGATCAATAGCAGAATAACTGAGGCAGAAGAACGGATAAGTGACCTGGAAGATAAAGTAGTGGAAATAACTACTGCAGAGCAGAATAAAGAAAAAAGAATGAAAAGAACTGAGGACAGTCTCAGAGACCTCTGGGACAACATGAAACGCACCAACATTCGAATTATAGGGGTTCCAGAAGAAGAAGAAAGAAAGAAAGGGACTGAGAAAATATTTGAAGAGATTATAGTTGAAAACTTCCCTAATATGGGAAAGGAAATAGTTAATCAAGTCCAGGAAGCACAGAGGGTCCCATACAGGATAAATACAAGGAGAAACACGCCAAGACACATATTAATCAAACTGTCAAAAATTAAATACAAAGAAAGCATATTAAAAGCAGCAAGGGAAAAACAACAAATAACACACAAGGGAATCCCCATAAGGTTAACAGCTGATCTCTCAGCAGAAACCCTACAAGCCAGAAGGGAGTGGCAGGACATACTGAAAGTGATGAAGGAGAATAGCCTGCAACCAAGACTACTCTACCCAGCAAGGATCTCATTCACATTTGATGGAGAAATTAAAACCTTTACAGACAAGCAAAAGCAGAGAGAGTTCAGCACCACCAAACCAGCTTTACAACAAATGCTAAAGGAACTTCTCTAGACACGAAACACAAGAGAAGGAAATGACCTATAGTAGCGAACCCAAAACAATATATAAAATGGAAATAGGAACATACATATCGATAATTACCTTAAATGTAAATGGACTAAATGCTCCCACCAAAAGACACAGATTGGCTGAATGGATACAAAAACAAGACCCTTATATATGCTGTCTACAAGAGACCCACTTCAGAACTAGAGACACATACAGACTGAAAGTAAGGGGATGGAAAAAGATATTCCATGCAAATGGAAACCAAAAGAAAGCTGGAGTAGCAATTCTCATATCAGACAAAATAGACTTTAAAATAAGGACTATTAAAAGGGACAAAGAAGGACACTACATAATGATCAAGGGATCGATCAAAGAAGAAGATATAACAATTGTAAATATTTATGCACCCAACATAGGAGCACCTCAATACATAAGGCAAATACTAACAACCATAAAAGGGGAGATCAACAGTAACACATTCATAGTAGGGGACTTTAACACCCCACTTTCACCCATGGACAGATCATCCAAAATGAAAATAAATAAGGAAACACAAGCTTTAAATGATACATTAAACAAGATGGACTTAATTGATATTTATAGGACACTCCATCCAAAAACAACAGAATACACATTTTTCTCAAGTGCTCATGGAACATTCTCCAGGATAGATCATATCTTGGGTCACAAATCAAGCCTTGGTAAATTTAAGAAAACTGAAATTGTATCAAGTATCTTTTCCGACCACAACGCCATGAGACTAGATATCAATTACAGGAAAAGATCTTTAAAAAATACAAACACATGGAGGCTAAACAATACACTACTTAATAATGAAGTGATCACTGAAGAAATCAAAGAGGAAATAAAAAAATACCTAGAAACAAATGACAATGGAGACACAACGACCCAAAACCTATGGGATGCAGCAAAAGCAGTTCTAAGGGGGAAGTTTATAGCAATACAAGCCCACCTTAAGAAGCAGGAAACATCTCGAATAAACAACCTAACCTTGCACCTCAAGCAATTAGAGAAAGAAGAACAAAAAAACCCCAAAGCTAGCAGAAGGAAAGAAATCATAAAAATCAGATCAGAAATAAATGAAAAAGAAATGAAGGAAACAATAGCAAAGATCAATAAAACTAAAAGCTGGTTCTTTGAGAAGATAAACAAAATAGATAAACCACTAGCCAGACTCATCAAGAAAAAAAGGGAGAAGACTCAAATCAATAGAATTAGAAATGAAAAAGGAGAAGTAACAACTGACACTGCAGAAATAAAAAAAATCATGAGCGATTACTACAAGCAACTCTATGCCAATAAAATGGACAATCTGGAAGAAATGGACAAATTCTTAGAAATGCACAACCTGCCAAGACTGAATCAGGAAGAAATAGAAAATATGAACAGACCAATCACAAGCACTGAAATTGAAACTGTGATTAAAAACCTTCCAACAAACAAAAGCCCAGGACCAGATGGCTTCACAGGTGAATTCTATCAAACGTTTAGAGAAGAGCTAACACCTATCCTTCTCAAACTCTTCCAAAATATAGCAGAGGGAGGAACACTCCCAAATTCCTTCTACGAAGCCACCATCACCTTGATACCAAAACCAGACAAGGATGTCACAAAGAAAGAAAACTACAGGCCAATATCACTGATGAACATAGATGCAAAAATCCTCAACAAAATACTAGCAAACAGAATCCAACAGCACATTAAAAGGATCATACACCATGATCAAGTGGGGTTTATTCCAGGAATGCAAGGATTCTTCAACATACGCAAATCTATCAATGTGATAAACTATATTAACAAATTGAAGGAGAAAAACCATATGATCATCTCAATAGATGCAGAGAAAGCTTTCGACAAAATTCAACACCCATTTATGATAAAAACCCTCCAGAAAGTAGGCATAGAGGGAACTTTCCTAAACATAATAAAAGCCATATATGACAAGCCCACAGCAAACATCATCCTCAATGGTGAAAAACTGAAAGCATTTCCACTAAGATCAGGAACAAGACAAGGTTGCCCACTCTCACCACTCTTATTCAACATAGTTTTGGAAGTTTTAGCCACAGCAATCAGAGAAGAAAAGGAAATAAAAGGAGTCCAAATCGGAAAAGAAGAAGTAAAGCTGTCACTGTTTGCAGATGACATGATACTATACATAGAGAATCCTAAAGATGCTACCAGAAAACTACTAGAGCTAATCAATGAATTTGGTAAAGTAGCAGGATACAAAATTAATGCACAGAAATCTCTGGCATTCCTATATACTAATGATGAAAAATCTGAAAGTGAAATCAAGAAAACACTCCCATTTACCATTGCAACAAAAAGAATAAAATATCTAGGAATAAACCTACCTAAGGATACGAAAGACCTGTATGCAGAAAATTATAAGACACTGATGAAAGAAATTAAAGATGATACAAATAGATGGAGAGATATACCATGTTCTTGGATGGGAAGAATCAACATTGTGAAAATGACTCTACTACCCAAAGCAATCTACAGATTCAATGCAATCCCTATCAAACTACCACTGGCATTTTTCACAGAACTAGAACAAAAAATTTCACAATTTGTATGGAAACACAAAAGACCCCGAATAGCCAAAGCAATCTTGAGAACGAAAAAAGGAGCTGGAGGAATAAGGCTCCCTGACTTCAGACTATATTACAAAGCAACAGTAATCAAGACAGTATGGTACTGGCACAAAAACAGAAAGATAGATCAGTGGAACAGGATAGAAAGCCCAGAGACAAACCCACACACATATGGACACCTTATCTTTGATAAAGGAGGCAGGAATGTACAGTGGAGAAAGGACAGCCTCTTCAATAAATGGTGCTGGGAAAACTGGACAGGTACATGTAAAAGTATGAGATTAGATCACTCCCTAACACCATACACAAAAATAAGCTCAAAATGGATTAAAGACCTAAATGTAAGGCCAGAAACTATCAAACTCTTAGAAGAAAACATAGGAAGAACACTCTATGACATAAATCACAGCAAGATCCTTTCTGACCCACCTCCTAGAGTAATGGAAATAAAAACAAAAATAAACAAATGGGACCTAATGAAACTTCAAAGCTTTTGCACAGCAAAGGAAACCATAACCAAGACCAAAAGACAACCCTCAGAATGGGAGAAAACATTTGCAAATGAAGCAACTGACAAAGGATTAATCTCCAAAATTTACAAGCAGCTCATGCAGCTCAATAACAAAAAAACAAACAACCCCATCCAAAAATGGGCAGAAGACCTAAATAGACATTTCTCCAAAGAAGATATACAGAATGCCAACAAACACATGAAAGAATGCTCAACATCATTAATCATTAGAGAAATGCAAATCAAAACTACAATGAGATATCATCTCACACCAGTCAGAATGGCCATCATCAAAAAATCTAGAAACAATAAATGCTGGAGAGGGTGTGGAGAAAAGGGGACACTCTTGCACTGCTGGTGGGAATGTGAATTGGTTCAGCCACTGTGGAGAACAGTATGGAGGTTCCTTAAAAAACTACAAATAGAATTACCATATGACCCAGCAATCCCACTACTTGGCATATACCCTGAGAAAACCAAAATTCAAAAAGAGTCATGTACCAAAATGTTCATTGCAGCTCTATTTACAATAGCCAGGACATGGAAACAACCTAAGCGCCCATCATCGGATGAATGGATAAAGAAGATGTGGCACATATACACAATGGAATATTACTCAGCCTTAAAAAGAAATGAAATTGAGCTATTTGTAATGAGATGGATAGACCTAGAGTCTGTCATACAGAGTGAAGTAAGTCAGAAAGAAAAAGACAAATACCGTATGCTAACACATATATATGGAATTTAAGGGGAAAAAATGTCATGAAGAACCTAGGGGTAAGATAGGAATAAAGACGCAGACCTACTGGAGAACGGACTTGAGGGTATGGGGAGGGGGAGGGGTGAGTTTTGACAGGGCGAGAGAGAGTCATGGACATATACACACTAACAAACGTAGTAAGGTAGATAGCTGGGGGGAAGCAGCCGCAAGGCACAGGGATATTAGCTCGGTGCTTTGTGACAGCCTGGAAGGGTGGGATGGGGAGAGTGGGAGGGAGGGAGACGCAAGAGGGAAGACATATGGGAACATATGTATATGTATAGCTGATTCACTTTGTTATAAAGCAGAAACTAACACACCATTGTAAAGCAATTATACCCCAATAAAGATGTTTAAAAAAAAAAAAAAAATGTATATGTATATATATATACACACACACACACACACACACACACATTCCCATACCTTATATATGTGTGTCTACATGTATGTGTATATATATACATAATTACTCAAATGTATATATCTCCCTTTACATATTACATTGTTATAATACATATACATGTAACTTTCTCCATTATATTAATATATTCAAATTAAATAATCTAAATAATGAAAGATATATAATAATGAAACAATTCACTTTACTAATACTATTTTAATGAAAGTGTATGGAATAATTATCATAGACGATGAAAGTTAGGCTCAATCCAAGAAAATCCTGGAAGGATGGAAAGTGAAAACAATTAGTTACATACCTGACTGGATGAGGAGGTGTCTGTGTATCTAGAATGAGGCATTAGTTGGATCTATATCTGATGCTTATTGCTCAATCATGCTATCACTTCTCCAAAACATGCACACATTGCCCCAAGCTACATAAAGTATTATGATTACTTGTCTTAAATGTATTTAAGACAAAAAACTCCACAAACTTGTGGCAGCTGTTGTCATGCTGGTGTGAAGTTCCTCAGGAGTCTTCAAGAAATTAAGTAGTTAATTTGATAAAAATCTGTTCGGAGGGTATCTGTATAAATATATTTATACATCCTAATTTAATTCCCAGACCATACACAATGAAACCCCAGTGCTTTTTCCCATAGGACAAGAAATAGAAGATTTTAAAAGATACAGTAATGTGATAGCTTCTTCTAATAAATGTTAGAAGAGAAAAGCTTTGCCGGTTGGATATTTTCCAAACTCATTTATACTCAATTAAGAACTTTATTTTTAATCTACAGAACCATTCAAATCAGTAATTAGAAAGCATGCTTGAAAAACAACAAAAAAAGCCCACTTGCATATTGCTGTGAGACGAACAAGAAAGGAAGGAACCATTCTTTTTTCCAGCTGGATACCATCTCTTTCTGTCTGCATTAAAACATGTTGAACAGAAATGCATCATAAGGATCTGCTAATACCTATCCCATCCAAACACTTCCAGTAAGAAAAAACACTGTGGTTGTTTAGCACTGTGAAGCAATAAGGAAAATGTGTTATACAAAGAAGGATATACAAATGTTGCTTCTTAGGAAGACTTTTCTTTTTTCATATTTTTATTTATTTATTTAACATTTTTATTGGAGTATAATTGCTTTACAATGGTGCGTTAGTTTCTGCTTTATAACAAAATGAATCGTTATACATATACATATATCCCAGTATCTCTTCTCTCTTGCATCTCCCTCCCTCCCACCCTCGCTATCCCACCCCTCTAGATGGTCACAAAGCACTGAGCTTGTCTCGCTGTGCTATGTGGCTGCTTCCCACTAGCTATCTATTTTACATTCGATGGTGTATATACGTCCATGCCACTCTCTCACTTTGTGCCAGCTTACCCTTCCCACTCCCCATATTCTCAAGTCCATTCTCTAGTAGGTCTGCGTCTTTATTTCTGTCTTGCCCCTAGGTTCTTCATGACCATTTTTTTTTCTTTTTTTTTTTAGATTCCATACATAAGTGTTAGCATATGGTATTTGTTTTTCTCTTTCTGACTTACTTCACTCTGTATGACAGACTCTAGGTCCATCCACCTCACTACAAATAACTCAATTTCATTTCTTTTTATGGCTGAGTAATATTCCATTGTATATATGTGCCACATCTTCTTATCCATTCATCTGTCGATGGACACTTAGGTTACTTCCATGTCCTGGCTATTGTAAATAGAGCTGCAGTGAACATTGGGCTACATGAGTCTTTTTGAATTATGGTTTTCTCAGGGTATATGCCCAGTAGTGGAATTGCTGGGTGATATGGTAGTTCTATTTTTAGTTTTTTAAGGAACCTCCATACTGTTCTCCATAGTGACTGTATCAATTTACATTCCCACCAACAGTGCAAGAGGGTTCCCTTTTCTCCACACCCTCTCCAGCATTTATTGTTTCTAGATTTTTTGATGATGGCCATTCTGACCAGTGTGAGATGATATCTCATTGTAGTTTTGATTTGCATTTCTCTAATGATTAATGATGTTGAGCATTCTTTCATGTGTTTGTTGGCAATCTGTATGTCTTCTTTGGAGAAATGTCTATTTAGGTCTTCTGCCCAATTTTGGATTGGATTGTTTGTTTTCTGATATTGAGCTGCATGAGCTGCTTGTAAGTTTTGGAGATTAATCCTTTGTCAGTTGCTTCATTTGCAAATATTTTCTCCAATTCTGAGGGTTGTCTTTTTGTCTTGTTTATGGTTTCCCTTGCTGTGCAAAAGCTTTTAAGTTTCATTAGGTCCCATTTGTTTATTTTTGTTTTTATATCCATTTCTCTAGGAGGTGGGTCCAAAAGGATCTTGCTGTGATTTATGTCATAGAGTGCTCTGCCTATGTTTTCCACTAAGAGTTTGATAGTTTCTGGCCTTACATTTAGGTTTTTAATCCATTTGGGGTTTATTTTTGTGTATGGTGTAAGGGAGTGTTCTAATTTCATTCTTTTACATGTAGCTGTCCAGTTTTCCCAGGACCACTTATTGAAGAGGCTGTCTTTTCTCCACTGTATATTCTTGCCTCCTTTATCAAAGACAAGGTGACCATATGTGCATGAGTTTATCTCTGGGCTTTCTATCCTGTTCTATTGACCTATATTTCTGTTTTTGTGCCAGTTCCATACTGTATTGATTACTGTACCTTTGTAGCATAGTCTGAGGTCAGGGAGCCTTATTCCTCCAGTTCCATTTTTCTTTCTCAAGATTTCTTTGACTATTCAGGGTCTTTTGTGTTTCCATACAAATTGTGAAATTTTTTGTTCTAGTTCTGTTAAAAATGCCAGTGGTAGTTTGATAGGGATTGCACTGAATCTGTAGATTGCTTTGGGCAGTATAGTCATTTTCACAATGTTGATTCTTCCAATCCAAGAACATGGTATATCTCTCCATCTGTTTGTATCATCTTCAATTTCTTTCATCAGTGTCTTATAATATTCTTCATACAGTTGTTTTGTCTCCTTAGGTAGATTGATTCTGAGATATTTTATTCTTTTTGTTGCAGTGGTAAATGGGAGTGTTTCCTTAATTTCACTTTTAGATTTTTCATCATTAGTGTATACGAATGCAAGAGATTTCTGTGCACTAATTTTGTATCCTGCTACTTTATTGATTAGCTACTTCATTGATTAGCTGTAGTAGTTTTCTGGTAGCATCTTTAGGATTCTCCATGTATAGTATCATCTCATCTGCAACAGTGACAGCTTTACTTATTCGTTTCCAATTTGGATTCCTTTTATTTCTTTTTCTTCTCTGATTGCTGTGGCTAAAACTTCCAAAACTATGTTGAATAATAGTGGTGAGAGTGGGCAACCTTGTCTTGTTCCTGATCTTAGAGGAAATGGTTTCAGGTTTTCACCATTGAGGACGATGTTGGCTGTCGGTTTGTCATATATGGCCTTTATTATGTTGAGGTAAGTTTCCTCTATGCCTACTCTCTGGAGGGTTTTTATCATAAATGGGTATTGAATTTTGTTGAAAGCTTTCTCTGCATCTACTGAGATGATCTTATGGTTTTTCTCCTTCAATTTATTAATATGGTGTATCACATGATTGATTTGCATAAATAGAAGAATCCTTGCATTCCTGGGATAAACCCCACTTGATCATGGTGTATGATCCTTTCAATGTGCTGTTGGAATCTGTTTGCTAGTATTTTGTTGAGGATATTTCCATCTATGTTCATCAGTGATATTGGCCTGTAGTTTTCTTTGTTTGTGATGGCTTTGTCTGGTTTTGGTATCAGGATGATGGTGGCCTTGTAGAATGAGTTTGGGAGTGTTCCTCTCTCTGCTATATTTTGGAAGACTTTGAGAAGGATAGGTGTTAGCTCTTCTCTAAATGTTTGATAGAATTTGCCTGTGAAGCCATCTGGTCCTGGGCTTTTGCTTGTTGGAAGATTTTTAATCACAGTTTCAATTTCAGTGCTTGTGATTGGTCTGTTCATATTTTCTATTTCTTCCTGGTTCAGTCTCAGAAGGTTGTGCATTTCTAAGAGTTTGTCCATTTCTTCCAGGTTGTCCATTATATTGGCATAGAGTTGCTTGTAGTAATCTCTCATGATCCTTTGTATTTCTGCAGTGTCAGTTGTCACTTCTCCTTTATCATTTCTAACTCTATTGATTTGAGTCTTCCTTTTTTCTTGATGAGTCTGGCTAATGGTTTATCAATTTTATTTATCTTCTCAAAGAACCAGATTTTAGTTTTATTGATATTTGCTATCATTTGCTTTATTTCTTCTTCATTTATTTCTGATATGATCTTTATGATTTCTTTCCTTCTGCTAACTTTTGGGGTTTTTTTGTTCTCTCATTGCTTTACGTGTAAGGTTAGGTTGTTTATATGAGATGTTTCTTGTTTCTTAAGGTAGGGTTGTATTGCTATAAACTTCCGTCTTAGAACTGCTTTTGCTGCATCCCATAGGTTTTGGGTTGTTGTGGTTTTTTGTGTGTGTTTGTTTTTTGGGTTTTTTTTGCGTTACGCAGGCCTCTCACTGCTGTGGCCTCTCCCATCGTGGAGCACAGGCTGCGGACGCACAGGCTCAGTGGCCATGGCTCATGGGCCTAGCCACTCTGCAGCATGCAGGATCCTCTTGGACAGGGGCACGAACCCGTGTCCCCTGCATCGGCAGGCAGCCTCTCAACCACTGCGCCACCAGGGAAGCCCGGATCGTCGTGTTTTCATTGACATTTGTTTCTAGGTATTTTTTGATTTCCTCTTTGTTTTCTTCCGTGATCTCTTGGTTATTAAGTAGGGTATTGTTTAGCCTCCATGTGTTTGTATGTTTTACAGATATTTTTCCTGTAATTGATATCTAGTCTCATAGCATTGTGGTCGGAAAAGATACTTGATACGATTTCAATTTTCTTAAATTTATCAAGGCTTGATTTGTGACCCAGGATATGATCTATCCTGGAAAATGTTCCATGAGCACTTGAGAAGAAAGTGTGTTCTGTTGTTTTAGGATAGAATGTCCTATAAATATCAGTGAAGTCCATCATGTTTAGTGTATCATTAAAGCTTGTGTTTCCTTATTTATTTTCATTTTGGATGATCTGTCCATTGGTGAAAGTGGGGTGTTAAGGTCCCCTACTATGATTCTGTTACTGTCAGTTTCGCCTTTTATGGCTTTTAGTATTTGCCTTATGTGTTGATATGCTCCTATGTTGGGTTCATAAATATTTACAACTTTTATATCTTCTTCTTGGATTGATCCCTTGATCATTATGTAGTGTCCTTCTTTGTCTCTTTTAATAGTCTGTGTTTTAAAGACAATTTGTCTGATATGAGAATTGCTACTCCAGCTTTCTTTTGATTTCCATTTGCATGGAATATCTTTTTCCATCCCCTCACTTTCAGTCTGTATGTGTCCCTAGGTGTGAAGTGGGTCTCTTGTAGACAGCATATATATGGATCTTGTTTTTGTATCCATTCAGCCATTCTCTGTCTTTTGGTTGGAGCATTTACATTTAAAGTAATTAACAAAATATATGTTCCTATTGCCATTTCTTTAATTGTTTTGGGTTTGTTTTTGTAGGTCTTTTCATTCTCTTGTGTTTCCTGCTTAGAGTCGTTCCTTTAGCATTTGTTGTAAAGGTGGTTTGGTGGTGCTGAATTGTCTTAGCTTTTGCTTGTCTGTAAAGTTTTTGATTTCTCTGTCAAATCTGAATGAGATCCTTGCTGGGTAGAGTAATCTTGGTTGTAGGTCTTTCCCTTTCATCACTTTAATTATGTCCTGCCACTCTCTTCTGGTTCACAGAATTTTTGCTGAAAGATCAGCTGTTAACCTTATGGGGATTCTCTTGTGTGTTATTTTTTGCTTTTCTCTTGCTGCTTTTAATATTTTTTCTTTGTATTTAATTTTTGATAGTTTGATTAAATGTTTCTTGGCATGTTTCTCATAGGATTTATCCTGTATGGGACTCCTTGTCCTTCCTGGACTTGATTAACTATTTCCTATCCTATATTAGGGAAGTTTTCAACTATAATCTCTTCAAATATTTTCTCAGTCCCTTTCTCTTTCTCTTTGTCCTTTGGGACCCCTATTATTCAATTGTTGGTGTGTTTAATGTTGTCCCCGTTTAATGTTGTCCCAGAGGTCTCTGAGACTGTTGTCAATTCTTTTCATTCTTTTTTTCTTTATTCTGCTCTGCAGTAGTTATTTCCACTATTTTATCTTCCAGGTCACTTATCCGTTCTTCTGCCTCAGTTATTCTGCTATTGATCCCTTCTAGAGAATTTTTAATTTCATTTTTTGTGTTGTTCATCACTGTTTGCTCTTTAGCTCTTCTAGGTCCTTGTTAAACGTTTCTTATATTTTCTCCATTCTATTTCCAAGATTTTGGATCATCTTTACTATCATTATTCTGAATTCTGTTTCAGGTAGACTGCCTATTTCCTCTTCATTTGTTAGGTCTGGTGGGTTTTTACCTTGCTCCTTCATCTGCCGTGTGTTTCTCTGTCTTTTCATTTTGCTTATCTTACTGTGTTTGGGGTCTTCTTTTTGCAGGCTGCTGGTTCATAGTTCCCGTTGTTTTTGTTGTCTGCCCCCAGTGGCTAAGGTTGGTTCAGTGGGTTGTGTAGGCTTCCTGGTGAAGGGGACTAGTGCCTGTCTTCTGGGGGATGAGGCTGGATCTTGTCTTTCTGGTGTGTAGGTCCACGTCTGGTGGTGTGTTTTGGGATGTCTGTGGTCTTATCATGATTTTCGGCAGCCTCTCTGGTAATGTATGGGGTTTTGTTCCTACCTTGCTAGTTGTTTGGCATAGGGTGTCCAGCACGTTAGGTTGCTGGTGGTTGAGTGGATCTGGTTCTTGGTGTTGAGATGGAGATCTCTGGGAGATTTTCACCATTTGATATTACATGGAGCTGGGAGGTCTCTTGTGGACCAGTGTCCTGAACTTGGCTTTACTACCTCAGAGGCACAGCTCTGATGGCTGGCTGGAGCACCATGAGCCTGTCATCCACTCGGCTCAGAATAAAATGGAGAAAAAAAAGAAAGAAAGAAAAAGATAACATAACATAAAATAAAATAAAATAATTAAAATAAAAATAATTATTAAATAATTTTTAAAAAGTAATTTAAAAAAAGAGAGCAACCAAACCAAAAGACAGATCCACCAATGATAACAAGTGCTAAAAACTATACTAAAAAAACCCCCAAAACCAAAAAAATGGACGGACAGAACCGTAGGTGACATGGTAAAAGCAAAGCTGTATAGACAAAATAACACACAGAAGCATATGCATACACATTCACAAAAAGAGAAGAAGGGAAAAAATAATATATATTGTTGCTCCCAAAATTCACCTCCTCAATTTGGGATGACTCGTTGTCTATTCAGGTATTCCACACATACAGGGTACATCCAGCTGATTGTGGAGATTTAATCCGCTGCTCCTGAGGCTGCTGGGAGAGATTTCCCTTTCGATTCTTTGTTCACACAGCTCCTGGCATTCAGCTTTTGGGGTTGGACCCACCTCTGCGTGTAGGTCACCTGAGGGCATCTGTTCTTCGCTCAGACAGGACGGGGTTAAACCAGCAGCTGATTCGGCGGCTCTGGCTCACTCAGGCCGGGGGGAGGGTGGGGTACAGAGTGAGGGGCGAGCCTGCGGCCGCAGAGGCCAGTGTGACAGTGCACCAGCGTGAGGCGCGCTGTGTGTTCTTCCGGGGAAGTTGTCCCTGGATCACGGGACCCTGGCAGTGGTGCGCTGCACAGGCTCCCAGGAAGGGAGGTGTGGATAGTGTCCTGTGCTTGCTTGTTGGTGGCGGCAGCAACAGCCTTAGTATCTCATGCCCATCTTTAGGGCCTGCGCTGATAGCCGCAGCTTGCCCCCATCTCTGGAGTTCCTTTAAGTGGCACTCTTAATCCCCTCTCCTCGCGCACCAGGAAACAAAAAGGCAAGAAAAAGTATCTTGCCTCTTTGGCAGCTCCAGACTTTTTCCCGGACTCCCTCCCGGCTAGCCGTGGTGCACTAACCCCCTTCAGGCTGTGTTCATGCCGCCAACCTCAGTCCTCTCCCTGCGCTCTGACTGAAGCCCGAGCCTCAGCTCCCAACCCCCGCCCGCCCCGGCGGGTGAGCAGACAAGCCTCTCGGGCTGGTGAGTGCCGGTCAGCACCGATCCTCTGTGCGGGAATCTCCGCTTTGCCCTCTGCACCCCTGTTGCTGTGCTCTCCTCCGTGAACCCGAAGCTTCCCCCGTCCGCCACCCGCAGTCTCCGCCCACGAAGGGGCTTCCTAGTGTGTGGAAACCTTTCCTCCTTCACAGCTCCCTCCCACTGGTGCAGGTCCCTTCCCTATTGTTTTGTCTCTGTTTTTTTCTTTTTTCCTTTGCCCTACCCAGGTACGTGGGGAGTTCCTTGCGTTTTGGGAGGTCTGAGGTCTTCTGCCAGCGTTCAGCAGGTGTTCTGTAGGAGTTGTTCCACACATAGATATATTTCCGATGTATTTGTGGGGAGAAAGGTGATCTCCATGCCCTACTCCTCCGCAATCCTGTAGCTCCTCCCAGGAAGACTCTTTTCAATCACACTTTACCTATATAGAAAAGAAAGCAAATCTCATATTTAGGACATATTTTCCCTAAAAAGAAGCCAAATCATTCTTTCACAGTAGAGTAAAAGAATCTCAGTCTTTCAGTTTAGAATTCTCTGAAAGCCATATATCAAGATAGAACTACCGTAATTATTGGAATTTAGCTTCAGTGCTATATTCTGAATTTTTTATCCAAACTATCCACAATTTATAGCCTATTTCTCATTTTCTACTGGGATCTCACTATAGAACAGATGCATTAGTAAGAACTGTTGGGTGTTGTTTTTTTTTTTTCAAAGCAATAAAAGAATTGCAAGAATCAAGTGATTGTAGTTGAGAATCCTCTGGTGTCAACCCCCTGATACTTGACTTGGTTTGCTAAGTTGTTAAACAGAGTCAAAAAAAAGTAAGTAGCTTCTCCTTCTGCTAAACATATTTATGTCCTTGTTTGGCTAAGACTCTTAAGAAAAAAGAGTCACACAGCAGTGGTGTGAAAATTTCATTTTCAATTCTTATCACAACAAATAAACTAGAAGCAAAATAGACCACAAGTACTCTGAAACCATGGATGACATGACAAAGAAGTTTGATCTTTATTCAACAGTGAATTGTGAAGACAAGCTATAAACAAGGTATTTGTGGCTGAGATATTCAATGAAATAATAGATAAGAATTTTCTCTTTAAAGTCAACCTGTATTGACCAAATGTACTTCACTGCATTAAACTAAAACCATAATAAATAAATATTAAGTGTGCTACCAACTATGGCACAAATATTCATGAATCTGTGATTGGGAAAAATGCCAAAGATTAGGACTTAGTTTTATAAATGTGTGAAATCAATATGATTCTGAGTTCCTTCTGAGTACAAAATTTTTCAAATTTTCTATATAGTTCAGATTTATTCTGCTTCTAAAACTTCGCATATAGCTCAGTGCAACATAGTTAAGAAAAAATTTTAATATGATCACGTCCAAAGCAGGTATGACCAGAAAGTCTGATTATTCTGATTTACATAATATCCTAGGCCCATCTAAACAAAGTATAAAAAGAAAATAAAACTTTGGAAGTTTCACAACCGTCCTAGCTCAATCTACTAAAATCCTTTGGATTAAAAATATTTTATTTGATCCAAATGTGCTAATTAATCAAATACAGTTCTTAAATATAGTCGATAAGGCAGAGGGCACTGTGGTCTAATCTTAACACTTTTCTTTTCTTTTTTTTTTTCATACTCTCTTGATGTCTTTTAGTGTTGTACTGAAGTGATTAACTGGAGTGATCTACACAGATAAAGAGTGTGTTCTAATAAAAGGATTTTGATTAAACTTGCTGGCTCCTTCTAATACAGGGAGGGGTTAAATGACAAAAACCTTTTGAACTTGAGAAACCATTTAGCATTTAGTCAACTAAATTATTTTTAGGCTTTGTGCTCCATTATACATTCATAGAATGGATTCCTTTTTTTCCTAGCTGTACTGCGTTGGTAATGACTAAGGAAACAGTAGAGGTGTTTTTTTTTTTCACCCTTCGATTGGGGTGATTCTGTGTTCATACAGGTAAATCAGAAGTGTCATCACCTCATCTTGATACCCCAAAGACTACTGCTTTCAGGTCTATGGAAATGATTTGTTTTCTTGTGTAAAATCCAAATGACCAGAACACAGTAAAGAGGAGGAAATGTAAGAGTTCTGTGTTGTGCAATGAATTCCCTCATGTTTTATAATAATAATTGTAAATATTTATCAAGTGTTTACAATGTTTTAGGTACTAAGTCCTTTGGAAGTATTCTATTGTTATAACTCACAACAATCCTATGAGATAAAAAATGATGATCATTTCAAGTTTACTTCAAGGAATTTGAGGCTTAGAGAGAATAAGCAAATTGCCTCTGGTCACGTAGCTAATAAGCACAGTTCCAGGATTCAAATGCATGCAGTCAAACCTCAGCAGCTACGCTTTTAATCAATACACAGGCTGTCTTCACACTGAATCTGACAGAATGTTCAGCTGAATCCGTATGTCCTCAGAGTTGTGTAAGTTAAAAGTAACTGAAAACCTTACATTGTTTTCTTTTCTTTTCTTTCTTTCTTTCTTTCTTTCTTTCTTTCTTTCTTTCTTTCTTTCTTTCTTTCACAGCAGGTTCTTATTAGTTATCTGTTTTATACATATTAGTGTTTATATGTCAATCCCAATCTCCCAATTCATCCCACCACCACCCACCATCATCCCCCCTCCACACACTTTCCCCCCTTGGTGTCCATACGTTTGTTCTCTACATGTGTGTCTCCATTTCTACCTTGCAAACCAGTTCAACTGTACCATTTTTCTAGATCTCACATATATGTGTTAATATACGATATTTGTTTTTCTCTTTCTGACTTATTTCACATCTCTACAAATGACCCAGTTGTGTTCATTTTTATGGCTGAGTAATATTCCATTGTATATATGTACCACATCTTCTTTATCTGTTCGTCTGTCGATGGGCATTTAGGTTGCTTCCATGAGCTGGCTATTGTAAATAGTGCTGCAATGAACATTGGGGTGCATGTGTCTTTTTGAATTATGGTTTTCTCTGGGTATATGCCCAGTAGTAGGATTTCTGGGTCTAGATTCTTTTAAACTGTAAGAAAATAATTAAGAATTGAACAGCAGCAAGATTACATTATGGGTGAACTCTGTATAGGTTTATTGAATAATTAAGGCATATATAGCAGTACACAAAACCCTATCTTGCTTGTTCTGTTTCTGCCGCATTAAAAGTCTTCTGTTATGAGAGTCCCAGTCTCAGGCTTGAATGAGGTTGTCGTTCTTTTCAGTTTCAGGCTTGTGTCAGAGTCCTGTCTGCAGAATTGTTGGCTTCTGGGGACTCCTTCCACATTTGCTTAAATTGAATCTCTGCCATGAAAAACATTCTGTCCTCTTCACAGATGCCACGGTTATTCTGTTGCCTTTACTTTATATTCTCCTATCTGTATCTGTTCACATGTTCATTATATGGATGAATGGTGAAGAACAATTTTTGTTTAGGCAGAAAAACATACACTTTTTCTTTCTATGTATTTGTGTTTTACATAACATATTACAATCATCTGTTTGGGCTCAATTTCTCTGAGTTACCTGCCATACTTTTTACTGTCCTTCCTCAACGCATGAAATTTTATATTGGTTTCTCAAATTGAACTTAGTGGCCTCTGCTTTGCTAGGAAGAGTTCACAGATGTCTTTGACACTGTCTGTTCATGCTCCTGGAGGAGGTTTGCTACAAATGTTGGCCTGGTATGGGGGCAATTCATAGGGCCATTATGCTCACCCTTGGAGTTTTGTCCTTTGGGACTCACTCAGCTCCACCTGGCTGCCTGGCTGAGACAGGCTCTGGGCCAGTGTTGACCACACCAGCCTGAGAAGGTCAGAATGTAATACCTATATCTTCTCTCTCAGAAAGACTAAAGAGAACATACTGTTGATGTACATCTCGGTCTTTGGAGCAAGCTCTCTTTGTATTTTCACTGGCTCGAAGGTATCTAAAATTGCTTTTCCTTAGTATTGGAGTAGAAAAGTGAAGGCATGTGGATGGATTTAGAAGGAATAGAGTCCAAGCCGACTGTTTATAATTTGAAGTTTGGCTATGCCTTCTTTGACAGAAAAAAAATAATAATTTATGGCTCATTATAGCTCACTCACATTCTACTTGGACAATTCAGAAAAAATTCTAATAATTAAAAAAAAAAAAACTTCACCTTTTGCCCTCCATTTTCATCCCTGATATTTCTCTAAAGGATAACCTGTTTTAGATGATCTTGCTTTTTTGCCACAATTCCGTATGTCATGATATCTGCCATCTACTTGAAAACCCTTGAGCATCAAAACTGCAACCTACATGTGCTAGTTAATTTAAACTATGTCAAACTAATTGGTTGCTCTACTAAGGAATGCATGCTCCAGGAATGATCAGAAAGGCTACATTCTGATCTTATCTCTGAGTAATCTTACACTTTTGTAAATTATCATATTGAAGGTCTGAAATGGATTTCCACTGGTGAAATCTGGGTCTCCTGAACATGATCACTATTAGATTTAAGATGTTGGTAGAACTGAGGATATTTAAGATTGTAATTTGGCAAAAACACTTCAGCTATAATACATACCTGATCCTTAGGTGATCAAGGTAAGAACTGAGGGAGCCCTGTAACCTTTATTTTTAAAGATGGCACCTGAGCCCTGATTCCTAAGCAGTCCTGAGTCCAAGCATGTAAGGTAGAATTTCTGCTTGCCAGATGCAGCTATAAGGATGAACAAATAATTTTTCTGGAATACCATGACGACAGTCTTCAGTGAACCTTATATGCAAAAAAGTAGCTGGTTCATGGAAAAAGGCAGAAAGCTGAGACACCACCAAATTTATAGAACCAGTTGAATAAAGTGTTTTAAATTTGCTAGGTAATAAGTATTTATTTAATAGATGTTGTATACATGGTAGAATTTGGACTGAGACTTGGTATTGTGATAAGCTGGTAGTGAAGCTATGGAAAAATAGCTAAATCTCATTCTACTCTTATATTTCAGAATCTGTCATTATTACCAAAAAGAATCAGAGTTATGTGTAACCAAATTGGCATGGGTCAGATAGCAATTTTTGTCTATATTCCATTTTATCCTAAGTTTTTCATCCACAAATTATCGTCAGCTCTCCTTATACTTTCTACTTCTCTCTTCACTGTTTTAATTCTGATTATTTTAAATGTATTTTTCTAAGACATTAACAAAAAGAATTATTTCTCTAGTTACTGAAAAGCCTGCCTTCCCCTCCTTCCCAGCAGCAATTTGTAGGACTTTTCACTTAATCTTTGCACTTCCTTATCTCCATTTCACTTTGTATCTTAACGTCTCTGATACTTCCCAAATCAGATCGCCACATGCCTCTTTGTTAATTAAGCCAGTGAGCACTTTTCACTTTGTCTCTCATTTGGCCTCCCGGCAGCATTTCACACAACTGACCTCTCTCTAGACTTCAAGGCACTACTCTCGCCTCATTCAGTCTTTTTATTCTGACGATAATTCTGGGCTCATTTTCTTCTGTCCAGCCCTTAAATATTTATATCCCCGAGTAAACAATAAACCAAACATTGTGTTTACTGCAACATGTTCATGCTCTTCTCCAACACTAATGAGATGCATGCTGTGTGGTGCTTGCCCACCTGCAGCCTTCTGTTGGCTGTGTGTCTGCAGGGGAGTTTAAGTTCTGTACCGCCGGGGTCCTGTGAAGCCATCACCTCCTCTCTGATTCTTATTTCAGTTGAAAACTAAAAGGGTTTTTTTGCTCTGATTATTTCTAAACTGTTTAAAAAATAAGTACAGGGAAAGGGACTGTAGAAGTCTTAGCAGTCACTGCAATCAAAGTCTATGACTGCTTTGAAGACAAGGCTGAAGCTGACCTTCCTCATCAAAACAACAGCAAAATCTTATAATTTAGCACTAGAGAGATTTAGGGGCTTCCCTCTCAGAAAGCTGAGGGTCACTCTGAGGAATGGGTGGAAAGAAATATGAAAGGATTGACAAGTATTTTAACTTCTAATTTGAGAGACTACCAAATGATTCGTGTGAACTGCATGTCCTAGATGAAGTAGTAATGACATTGCAAGCATGATTCTCTGAGAGATAGGAACAGGGAAGGAGTAATTATAGTTTGCAAAACATCATCAGCTGATTCTAATTTACTGGTTTTCCATACTGTCTGTGAAACTGAGAAATCAAAGAGGGCATTTTGTTCAATGACAAACTGATGATATATAGGTTTTGTTTTCACATTTGGAAAATGAAAACTGAGCTAACAGAGACACAGTAATAATATGTTATTTGAAATATTATAACATCTTGACTGTCAAAGGTAAAGCATTTTGAGTAAGTTTATTTCCTAATCATGTGATTATATCTATAATTTGGATAATGTGTGTAGAATGTATTCCAAAATATTAAATATTATTAAAATATTTATTAAATTAATAATTATGTTTTATTAATTATTAAAACATAATTTTAAATGACAAAAATTTGTTATTAGATTTTGGCTATTTTTATGTAAAACTAATTTGGGAGTATTTTATAATTTCCCATACCTATTTCTATCACCATTGTTAATGGAGAAATGATTACCTATACAGACAACTCAAAAATGTATCTTTCCGGGCTTCCCTGGTGGCACAGTGGTTGAGAGTCCACCTGCCGATGCAGGGGACACGGGTTCGTGCCCCGGTCCGGGAAAATCCCGCATACCGCGGAGTGGCTGGGCCCGTGAGCCATGGCCGCTGAGCCTGCGCATCCGGAGCCTGTACTCCACAACGGGAGAGGCCACAGCAGTGAGAGGCCCGCATACCACACACACACACACACAAAATGTATCTTTCCAACTCAAATATCTCTATTAGTCAATCAACTAATAAAAATTTCCCCGAAGGTATCCTCCACAATCAGAAAATCCCCATGAATAACACAAATTCATCCTCTTCCCTAACACACTGTTAACTTGTCTGTTTTCTACACTGAGGAGATGGCAAATTCCAAAGCTGGAAACTTGAGAGTCATATGTTATTTCCCTTCTTGGGAAGCAGTTAAGGGGATTAATAATGTGAAGTCTCTGGAATAAGAGCATCTGATCTTGGCTCTACCACTTATTAGCTCTGTGGCCTTGACAAGTTAACTACTTAACCTCTCCAAGTCTTGGCTCACTTCTTCATAAAATAAGAATCATCATAGTACCTACCTCATAAAATTAATGTGAGCATTAAATGAGATAATGAATGAAAGACATTTAGCATAGTGTCATTCCCATAGTAAGGTCTCAATACAAGCTGGCTGTTATTATTATTATTACCCAATTCAAATCTGTATGGTTTCCCTCATTTCTAGGAAATATGATATATGCTCTCAGATTATATCTTCAACTTTATTTATTTGCCTTTTTTTTTTTTTTTTTTTGCCAGAAATTCTCTAATTTTCCCTTGAGTGAGTCATACTGATCCGTTTGTAATTCTTTACATGCCCCACCCTGACCTCTAGACTTCAGGACATAACCATTCTCTGCATTAAGCACTCTTCCCTCCTTCTCCAGTAGGTGGCACCAGCTTAAACATCATTCAAGATTCAGGAGTTTTCCAAGTAACCTTCCAAGACTTCTCCTTACTTAGGATAGGTTTTTTCCCCTCCCAAGACTCTGATAGCAGCCATGCTTATCTCTTACAGGGCATGAATTATATTACAGGATAATTTCCTCTTCTGAAGTCTACTCTTTATGAACATAATGCCCATCGTGTATGGTTCTTTTTGGTTTTCTTTTTTTAGTTTTGTCTTTAAACATTGGGACTTAAAAAAATAATAGGTACTGTAAATAAATATTCCAAATGGACAAATTTGCCTCCCCCCTTTTAAAATATCTATATATTTCTTACCTTCATAAACAAATAGCCACACTAGCCTGTTTAGCTTCCTATTAAATACATAGCTGAGCTTATATCTCTTTACCCTGCTCTGGATCCCATAACTAACAACATTATGAACATAAATTTGTTGTTGGTTTTGTCCTTTTCAATGCAAATCTAGAAGGTGGAGTTTTTAAAATCTCTTCTAATGAGCTAATGTAGATATTCAGAATAATTCTTTTGAAGCAGGAGAGTCCTTTTCAGCTCTTCAAAATATTTTAATTCTTTGCTGTCCCTCTAACCTATGTTACACTTATTTTATAGTAAACTACTCACTTTAATTGGGCTTTCTGACTATTATTTTACTACAAAGAGTGTGTGATTATACAAAAACAGACCTCTCATTTCTTCTACTTTTAAAAAATGAGGATCATAAAAATGATTTAAAGCTATGCAAATTTCAGAGTAGAAATTTGTTTTTACACCATCACGCACTTAGTAGTTTTTACTTTCCTGGGTACTCATATTTTTGCTTCCATTGAGTTGCTGATTGAGCTGCTGTTGTATTTTGTTATTCACAGGTACATGTTAGATGAAGTTATAGGTAAGATTGCAAGTCCCTATACGTAGCCAGTCTAAACTGAGTCAGCTAAAAATCACCGAACATTCTTAGTTAGGGAGTTCAACACAGGATCAAAGCATAGAGTGGAGAAAAGTGACCTCAAATCGAACGTATCTTGCACTTCCGTTTGTCAACAGTAAATTACATCTGATTTTAAACAAGAGAAGGAAAAACTGCTGGCAACCTGTGATTGTGCTTCATATAAGGATCAACACAAAGGAGAATAGCCTTTTAAGCTTTTTCCAAGTTCTGTGACTTCCTGGAGCAAATTGGCAGTACTTTTTGATCATTCTCAATTAATAGCACTCTCTCCCTAAGCCAGGGAACCTATAGTCCTGTGGGACAATGGGGCACTGGGGGCTTCCCAAATAATGGGAGTGGTAGAGGCTGAAGATTGCTTTGAGTTTAAAAAAAAAAAAAGAAAAAAGCAATTGATTTTCACCTTCTATAAATGGAATTAGGAACTCAGAACTATGTGCCAGGGAAAGGAGCCAGGTAAAATTTTGTGTATTTTGCAAGCCTTATTTTGAAGTGTGCAAACCAGTGATTTCTGGAGCAATTTCATGTCAAAAAGACATTAAACTTGAACTCTTTTCACCAAATTGTTGAACATGTTTCATACAGATTTTTTTTTTCTTTCCATGATGGTGAAAACAAACTATAATCCTACCCTATTCCTGAATGCAGATGTTTCATTTTTATAAATTTTTCAGCAAGTCTTTTGAATTATGAAGAAACACTGACACATGAATAACTTGAGCATGTCTCAACATTTGATTTAGAGAATGGCTTAAAATTAATCCTTTTCAGCTTATCCTAAAACTCTTGGCAAAACAAAACAAACAAACAAAATGGGTGAAAGGTTCCAAATCACTTAAGTTATTACCATTCCTGCTGCCAAAGTGAAACACAGTTTATTGTGTTGAGAAGAGAAGGGAGGGAAAAAACAGGAAAAAGGAAATGGGAGGAAAAGTAGAACAGAATAGAAAGGCAAAAAGAAAAATGAAAGAAATGCATCTGTTAAGTAAAAGTAAAGTGTGTTTAGGAAGGTGGGCACTGGGACAAGATAGGCCTATGTTCTGATTCCAAATTTTGATCACATTTATGTATGTAATTTTGGTTTCACCTTTTGGGAATAATAATAAAGGACATAGTAAGCACTCAATAAATATTACTTATTAATCATAAAATATCATTCAGAAGCCTGAATTCCAATAGGCACCTAAGCTTCTTTTTAGGTAACAAAAGTTATATCCTATATTGATATGTTATAAATTTGCATGGTGACCATTCACAGAATAGTACTTGAGTGTAAATCAATTTGCAGAATTGTTTGTGTCAAATCGGTTGGGGAGGAAACGGCCATATTGAATCTTCCTTATGAAATTTAGTTGTATCTTGAAATTATGATATTTTTCCCTTTAATACATTGAATGGAATTAATGGCTACAAATAAGACTGAACAAATGCAGTGAAATAAAAATGTATCAAATAAAAAAATAAAAATAAGATAATTTAAGAAAGTTGTGCTTATATTAATGGATAGATCATTAAAGAAAACCTAGAAAATCCTAATAGAAATACAATATTTGTTTACTTAAAAAAGATTAAGTGCCTCTCTGTAACAGGTTTTATGTGTGTGCCTATGTATAACCTGGTCTATACACAGACACCATTACTATTCTTATGGAACTCATTACTTAGTGGGGGCTACAGTCAACCATCAAGTAAATAAGTAAGTGCATCATTACAAAATGAACTTATACTATGTTTATAAAATAAACACACGAGAGAATAGTAGGAAGTAGCTACTTACATGAAGGTAGTCAGGGAAATCATATCTGAATTAGTAAAATTTAAGCTGAAACTTGAAAGATAAGACATAACCAGTTATCAGTAGAGGTAGGAAGTAGGATGATCCAGACAGAGGGATGCCATGTATAACTGCTGAACAGCAGGAGAGAAGATGCAATTTGACTGAGGAGAGTATGTGAGGGTAACTGACAAAATGAAATTCAAAGTGAATGATGCTTGGATTGGATTTATGTTTAAAAAAAAAAAGACTCTTAGTAGATGCCTCACTGTTGGACTATAAGAAGTAGGAGGAAGAAGGAAATAGGCTATGTCCTTTGTTATTCAAAGTATATGGTATGTGAACCAGCAGGGTCAACATTACTTGGGAGCTGGTTAAAAATGCGGAATCCCAGAGCCCTCTCCAGGCTTAGGGAAATTTACTCTGCATTTTAACAAGATCTCAAAATGATTCATACGCACATTATTATGGTTTGAGAATCCCTGGTCTAGGTGATTACTGAAGGTGACTTGGATGTGATGGGCAATGGTTTGGATGGAAAGAACTGAATTGAATGGAAAGAACTGTATTGATTCAAGATATATTTTGTATATTATTTAACGAGGTAATGTAATGAAGTAAGTTTTTGGGGTTTTTTTTGCGGTACGCGGGCCTCTCACTGTTGTGGCCTCTCCTGTTGCGGAGCACAGGCTCCGGACGCGCAGTCTCAGCGGCCATGGCCCACGGGCCCAGCCGCTCCGTGGCATGCGGGATCTTCCCGGACCGGGGCACGAACCCGTGTCCCCTGCATCGGCAGGCAGACTCAACCAATGCGCCACCAGGGAAGCCCCGAATTAAGTATTTTTTAAACTCTTCCATCAACCTACTCCTGAACGATTGGGAGAAATAAACATGTTCTGTGCTGCCAGGCTTGAGTTCTGTCACCCAAACTGAAAAACACATTAGTCTCTTGCTTTATTAAACAAACAGCAACAACAACATGTGTAACATGTCAGTTTTACTCCATAGCATATTTTTATTGCATTATAAAATTATAGATCATTAATTAAAACTATGATTAAAATTTTGATATATTTAGTATGTGGCTTTATGTAACTTTATGCACCTTGAATATACCAATAACAGATTTAAAAAGTTACTAAAGCATAGAATGTATTTAATACTATGACAAAGAATAAAACTTTGAAGGCATTGGGATTTGGACATCTATTAAAAATAAATATGCTACTATCTCTTCAGTTAACATTAAATAAATGTTTCTCTGTGCTGATTATGCGCCAGGCTATGCCCTGTGATGGTATGAATTAGAGAAACTGTCATCTAGAGAGAAAAAAGCTTGCCCTGGAATTGAACAATGGGAGAAAAATAGGGTAAAGACTTTCATGTTTTCCTAATTTGAATTGTCCACCTTTTAGGTAAATGTGCATTCATATTAAATATATTCAAACAGCTTAGTAATTCAGAATGTGATTAGCTCAAAAGCAACACTAATCTACTTGCAAATCCCATTCTCTGGGAAATGAAGAAAGATGGAAAGGCTATTTGAAATGGTAACATCTGACCTATTACAAGTCTGGGTGAAAAAAAGGAAATACTAAGACTGCTGCAACAAAACAAACCCATAAAAGCACAAAAGGGGAGTGCAAGCCATTTGCCTTTACAACAGCTGCACGATGCAGATGAATCAAAGCACTGCCAGCAATAAACGAATCTGGTCAATGTCAATTTTCCCCAGGCATCTGCTATTGTCGCTAGTGATTTTACTGAAGATTACCCATCAGTTAGTGCAGATTTGTTTTTTAATTGGCCCTCACCACACCTGCCACATTTTTCTTGTTCTTGGTCCCAGAAGCTTTTGGAGAGAAGAAGAAGGTGGCTACCTGGAGAATATATTCTTAAAGCACACCGTGAAGGACATTCATGAGAACAATTAAGTTTTTAATACCAGAGGGAAAAAAAGCACCCTAGTTTAATGTAAGAAAAAAGGAATATAGGGCAATCATTAGTAAATTAGGAAGAAATAGCCAAAGCATCTTCATTATTATAATCTCAGCCTTGGAAGGTGATCATTTTCACAGTATTTTAAAGCATTTCATATGATAGTCAAGTATGACATGCTGGAAGTAAATTATGAACAGGTGGGCAGGGTATCTGGAGGGCAGCACCACTCATCAGGTTGACAAAGCAGCAAGACAGATCACAGGATAATCAGCAGGTGGGTAGGGAAGCAGCAGGCAGAATGATTTGCTACATAATATTTGGCATTAATTACAACTGTTGAAATGCTGGGAGTGGTTTTATTTTAAGGTAAAGAAAACAAATATGTTTTTCAATTTCATTTTAGTGGTTTCTATATTTTGGAATTATTGCATATTACAATTTTATTACGATCTACAGATATTGTACATTGGCATAATGTATTTCAGATCATATTTACAAATTCACAAGTACATTTTTTGAGTTTCTCCTAGCTATGCCCTATATGTTCCAGAAATGAATATAGAATTATAGAAATGAAGATGTGAAAAATATCATAATTGTTTTTTACCTTATTGGTTCATATGAGTAGGTTAAAACATCACTAAAATGAAAACAGTGTATAAATGCCATTGGAAGTTTAAACTTTGGACCAATATACAATACTAAACAAGTATAATTATACTAAAAGTAGCAACAGATTCAAAGGTCAGTTTTTTGGAGAATCTGTACACTACTGTAAGGAAAAAATACATTATTACTAATAAGATTAACCCATTTTAGGACCTCAGCTCTTTTTAGGGTCTATTAAACTGAAAAAAATATTCTTGTGAATGAATTTGGCTTTTTCTAGGGGCTAAATTCAGTAAGTAAATGATTAGAGTATTTTCCTGAAAAAATATTGTAAAAGAGAAGGAAGAGAAGGGCTAGGGAAATAAAACATAAGAGCACTGGATTCTACGTGAGAGTAGGAATAGGAGTGAGTTGAGAGACAATGTTGAAAAACCTCAAAATGTTGCCCCAAAGGAGTGTTGCCTTTGGGTTTTGGCTTGTTAATATAAGGGAATATAAAATACTTATACATGGATACTAACTGTTGTGGACTGAATGTGTCCCCCCAAAGTTCATATTTTGAAATCTTAACCCGCCATGTGATGTCATTAGGAGTCGGGGCTTTGGGGAAATAATGAGGCCATGAGGGTGGAGCCCTCAAAATAGGATTAGTGCCCTTTTAATTAGAAACATGAGATCTTCCTATCTCACTGCTCTGCACCATGTGAGGATACCAAAAGAATTTATCCATCTGCAAACCAGGAAGCCAGCTCTCACCAGACACTGGATCTGCGGGCACCTTGATCTTAGACTTCCCAGCCTCCAGAACTGTGGGAAATAAATGTTAGTTGTTTAAGCCACTCAGTCTATGATAGCTTGTTATAACAGCCCAAACTAAGGCAGTATTTTTTTTTTTTTTTTGTGGTACGCAGGCCTCTCGCTGCTGCGGCCTGTCCCACTGCAGAGCACGGACTCCAGACGCGCAGGCCCAGCGGCCATGGCTCACGGGCCCAGCCGCTCCATGGCATGTGGGATCCTCCTGGACTGGACCATGAACCCATGTCCCCTGAATCCGCAGGTGGACTCTCAACCACTGTGCCACCAGGGAAGCCCTAAGACACTATTTTAAGGGTTTTAAGAGAATAGGAGAGAGATAAAGGAAATATAATAATTGGTTGTGAAATTTTACTATATTTCATTATGAATCATTGACCCATACAGAGAAATTTTTCATGTTCTTCAAATGTCATTTAAGTCTCAACAAGAAACACTCATTTAAAATTCATCCCTTTCTGGGGACTTCCCCAGCAGTCCAGTGGTTAAGACTCCATGCTTCCACTGCAGGGGCTGTGGGTTTGATCTCTGGTCAGGGAATTAAGATTCCACATGCCGTGCAGTGTGGCCAAAAAAATAAAAATTAAATTAAATTAAAATGTTTAAAATTCATCCATTTCCCATTAAGCTAGAGTTCAGCATACTTAATTGAAAGAAGGAAGTTTGCAAGTTTTACAAATATTAAAAATAAAAAAAAGGATTATTAACTCCCTTATTAACTGCTTTATAAAATGACTTATTTTCTTTCTATATTTAAGAATTTTTTTGCTTTATGCCTAATTTAAATTAGTAAAATCGTATGTTTACCTTACATTCTTGAAGATGACTCCACTGTCTATATCCCAGGCTACAGGTGCCTAATGGAAGTGTCATTGTTGATGAATAAAAGGGATGAATAACTATTCCTTTGTACAGTGGCTACTTTTTAGTCCCTCCAGAAGGAGCTTTTCCCACTGTACTTGAGAAGTAGATGGAAAATATCCATGATTGAACATGAGTTTATATATCTCCTATATCTAGGGGACAATGGGTTTAGTATAAAAGTGTGAACAACTCTGCGCTGATAGAGGGAAATTGACCTCATCCTCACATTCAAAGGTAGTTTGGGAAGTATTTTTCCTATATAGTGAATTCATAAATGTAAAGCACTTAGAATGGAGCCTGGTTTGTATTCACTATATATGTGCTAATTGCACTTCTTATTATCACTGATGATTGATTGATTGATGTAGTAATTGTGCTTTGATGACCATCTTAAAGATGCCTAGGAGTCAACAGGACTTCTATTTTGGTATTATGCAACTCTTTTTAGCAGAAAATGTGGTTTCTTACTAAATATTTACCGTGGTAAACTGAAAAAAATACCTCCCAAAAATATATCCATGTTTTAATCCCTAGAACCTGTGAATGTTACTTTAAATGGCAAAAGAAAGAAAGAAGGAGAGAAAGAAAGAGAGAGAGAGAAAGAGAAAGAAAGAGAGAGAGAAAGAAAGAAAGAAAGGGGGAAGAAAGAAAGAAAAAGAAAGAAAGGAAGAAAAAGAAAGAAAAGAAAGAAGGAAAGGAGGGAGGGAGGGAGGGAGAAAGGAAGAAAGAAAAACAAAAACAGGCTCTTTGTACCTTTGATCAAATTATGGATTTTGAGATGAGGTGATTATCTTGAATTAGCTAAATGCAGTAACATGATAACATGTATCCTTATAAGAAAGAGGCAGAGGGAGATTCTATCCACACAGAGGAGGTGACATGAAGACTGAGTGGAGTTGTTTGAAGAGGTTGGTCTTTTTTTTTTTTTTGGCTGTGATGGCTCTTCGTTGCTGCATGCAGGCTCTCTAGTTGAGGCGAGCAGGGGCTACTCTTCATTGTGGTGTGCAGGCTTCTCATTGTAGTGCCTTCTCTTGTTGCGAAGCATGCACTCTAGACGTATGGGCTTCAGTAGTTGCAGCACGTGGGCTCGGTAGTTGTGGCTCACGGGCTCTAGAGTGCAGGCTCAGTAGTTGTGGCTCACGGGCTTAGTTGCTCCGCGGCACGTGGGACCTTCCTGGACCAGGGCTCGAACCCGTGTCCCCTGCACTGGCAGGTGGATTCTTAACCACTGTGCCACCAGGGAAGCCCGAGGAGGCTGGTCTTGATGACTGGAGTGATGTAGCCACAAACCAATAGAAGCTGCCAGCCACCAAGAACTGGAAGAGGCGAGGAACAGATTCTCCCCTACAGACTCCAAAGGAGGCCTGCTGACACCTTGCTGTTGACCCTGTGATACTGATTTCAGGCTTCTAGCCTCAGGGGGAAGAGTGAGAGAATACATTTCTGTTGTTTTAAGCCACCAGTTCTGTTATAATTTGTTATAGCAGCCACAGGAAGCTAATATGTTAACCAAAATAATCAAGTGCAGTCTGTGTATAACCAGTGTTTATACTGACCACAATCTACCCCCGCCCCCGCCAAGTTCCTTTTTTAAATCACTGGATATAGTTGCCATGAGGAAAGTGCCGGTCCTTTGATACCTACTGAGTTCATTTGTGCTAGAGTGCTGTTACATCAGTTTAGAAATACTGCTGTATCCAAACACAGATTCTGCTTCTTACACCCATGAATCCTGAGTTACTGGTAACTGAAAATTTACAACTGCTTTTCTCTCTTGGGAGGGAGAAGGAAACTAATATCTGTTGCTGCATTCCTACTATATTCTAGGCATATCATAGATCTCCAAAGCTGCTGTCCTCAATTCCCAGGTGACTCAAATATGAGCAAACAGCTATTAACATTACAAAAGAGATGCATCTAAGGTCAAAGACATAGTAGGAGATTATCCATACCTATATCTATGCAGACTCCTGGTAGATTGTACAGGAGATGTGTGCTATCTTAACTTTAGGAATTAAGAGGAAAGAATAGATTTTTCATAGGATAATCATCTGATCTATTGATCAATACTGAGAGTTCCCTGAATTGGAATTGAGACAAGAATTCTAGCCTCCATATGCAAGTAGCTGATGATGTGAGTTAAAACTCTTGTATTAAACAATGGTAAACCCCCTAACTGGGTTTCTTTATTTTAAAAGATTTTATCATTCACCAAATCAATATGTAGAATATATATATTTTCCAGCTATTTGTATGAGCTCTGCATTTGGGAAGTTGGCAAATGGCTCAAAGGGAAATACAGCACAGGTCACAAGAGTGTGCTCTCATGAAAAGATGTGAGGGAAGCTTCCATAAATATGTCTGAATTCTGATGAAAGGCAACAATGAAATGCTCATCTTCTAGAATAGAATTTGATTTGCTGCTAGGAAAATGCTAAAAGTGTGAAAAAATGGGGAATGGAAAAAGTTTATTTTGTTGTTTATTTGTTATTTTAATTGCCTAGACTCCATTTCAAATGGAAATAGAATGTCCTTATGGAAGTAGGGTAGAAAACACTTGCCTTACTTCTATGTCCAGTCAGATATCACAATATCAAAAACTCTGTAAGCCAGTCAAATTTTTAACTTTTTTTTCTGTTTTTCTATTGTTATCTTTTTTCCTGTTTATCTATTGTTATCCTAAGACTTAAAGGGCCATGGCTCCAGAAATGAGACCTAGAACGGAATTCATTTCTATGGAATAATAATAATAATTACAATAATAATGACAGTACTTCATTAGGAGTTTATTATGTGTTTTAAATACATTATAAACATTTTAATATACATGTGTAAAATGTGTATGAGTATTTATATAGACATATACACATACATATATAAAATCTTAAGTGTGTAATACATATAACAAGCAGTGGTATTGGTGAGAAAGCATAGAGTATTTAAAAGACTGGATTTTAGAACCAGAATGCCTAGCTTGAAAAGCTGCTCTACAATTTATTAACTCTGTCACTTTTCAGAATTCCCTCAACTCCCCTGCATCCCGGTGTCCTTACCTGTAAAATGATAAGGTTAAGAGGCTCCTCCTCGCCTGCTTTGTTGGAAGAATTGATGAGCTGTGCACACAAAGCAATTGGAACAGTTCTTGCTTATGTTAAGTTTTTAATAAATTATAATTAACTCTTACCAGTCTTCATCACAACCTTCCGCAGTTCATATTTTTAATCTCATTTTATATGGCAGGAAACTGATGGTGTTTCCATAAATTTACCAAGTACGTATAACTAGGAAGTGCAGATGCTGGTGTGTGAGCCCAAATTTCTCTCTCTCTGTATCTCTCTCTAGCTTGAGATACAATTACATTTCCTCACTATTCGTACAGCTGGTAGTACTTATCAGGTGTGACACATATCTGCTTTATTTTTTCTAATTTAAAAAAACAAAGAAAATTGTAGCACCTGGCATACAATAAGCACACAAGAAACATTAGCTCATTTTTTTTTTTAGGATTGTTAAACTTATTTGCCCTTCATTGTTAAAGACCTTATTTTCCTAGTCACTGTTTTCTCAGCATTTATTACCACAATTAAATCACAAAGAACTTCTACATAACGGTTTTGTAACAGAGAAATTTATACATAGTTTATGGGGGAAAACAGGTTTAGTTATTAAATGGACTTAATAATGAACTTTTGGAACCCAGTCTCCATATGGCTTGGAATGTGAATATCATTGTGTACATCTTCCCAAATTGCAATAATTATCAGTTGTTTTTGGTTTTGAACTCTTGGCCTTAGTCCCAGACCTTAATTACTATTCTTTTTCAGTCTACTCTGAATTTCACTGTAGAGACACCTCTGCTGGGTTTTTGCTGCGGCTACACACATCAGGCACCTTGACATAAGAAGTGTATCTCTGTGTCTGTGCTATTCTCACATCATCCACTTCTCTCATTGCCTTGTCTAACCATCAGGACAAGAGCAGCATTTTAAATTATTTCTCTCCTAACTCTCCTTCTTTTACTTGAGGTCAGGTTACCTAATTTCTCTACCCTGAAGAAATTAACTTTTAAATTCCTCTCAATAATGAAGAATCAACCTCTCCCATACATTTCTGTTGTAGCTAATGCTACCTAAAATCATTTCTAGAACATCATAAATTGCTTAAGCAATAAGGATTTAATAAGTTTCTTAAGGGGTTTCCCTGGTGGCACAGTGGTTGAGAGTCCGCCTGCCGATGCAGGGGACGCGGGTTCGTGCCCTGGTCCGGGAAGATCTCACATGCCGCGGAGTGGCTGGGCCCGTGGGCCATGGCCGCTGAGCCTGCGCGTCCAGAGCCTGTGCTCCGCAACGGGAGAGGCCACAACAATGAGAGGCCCACGTATGGCAAAAAAAAAAAAAAAAAAAATTAAAGTTACTTAAGAAAAACTGCTCTAGAAGTCTGTTTTTTAAAAAAGCCAGAATACCTTAGACAAATATGATTTTGCTCTTAACAAAAATTTTGTCTTTACAAATCTTCACAATCTTATAAATATGCTCAGCTCAAGGTGAGGAACTTGCATATTTGCAGCTATACATACAAAATAAGTACATTTGACCCTTGAATGAGATGGGTTTGAACCACAGGTCCACTTACACATGAATGTTTTTCAATAAATAGGTATAACAGTATTATAAGATCCATGGTCCCAATCCATGGATGCACAACTGTGTATAGGGATTCCTGACTATAAAGTTAAATGCAGATTTTTGACTTCAAGGAAGGTCAGTTTCCCTACCCCCCGAGTTATTCAAGGGTCACCTGTATTCTACCAAGCCTGGCAATCTGATGTTCTGATTGCTCAATATAAAATTTACCAAAGTCACAGTGTTGATGCCAATCATTTCAAGACTCACGTCAAACCTAGAAAACCATGAATTACATTACTGGAAATTAGAAGAACTTTAACAATTAATACAACCATTAAGAATTATAATAACGTTAATAGTTAAAATTTTTAAATACACATACTCCACATATTGTTCAATATTTTATGTAATAACTTATCTGTACATAAAGTATAACCTGCCCTTGAGATTAGTATTAATATACCCCATTTTACACATACTACCTCATGTGTATAGAAGTTAACTGTTTTGCCTAAGGTCACATGAGTTGCACACAGCTCAGCTGAGGTTTAAATTCAGATCTGTTGCATCCCAAGATCTGAGCTTGTGAGCCTCTATCTAGATCCTGTGTCTCCTTGAGCTAATGCCCCATTTTTTCCTTTCCTTTGTAAGCAATCGCTTTTAAAGAATAAGAGTTGCTGTCTCTACTTCATCATCTGACAATCTTTCAGTGAAGTGACCCCAATTCAGCCACAGCTGTCATGGGTATGTAAAACCTGTTCAGGACAAAACTTTGTCACTTGGAAGCATTTGCATAAAGAAAATACCCTATAAATCCCTGTCTCTCACCTCCTCACCCCTCCCTCACACCCATGCAATCTGATCTATGTCCATGGACTTATTTCTACTGCAGAACATTTCAGGGGGCCTTTAAGAAATGGCTGACTGAGGTTGTGGTTTGGTCTGGGTCTTTAAAAATTTAATGAATTTCTGAATATGAAACCTACAAACTTGGCCTCATTTTGCACCATCCATTACCCAAAAGTGTTTCTAGCAGGAATTTGACTCCAAGTATCTAATACTGTAAATAATGGAAAATGTCGAATTCAAAGTTCTTCCAGAAGGGTAATGGGTTTGCAATTTCTTCTCAGATATTTAAAAGTCTGCACTTTCATATTCTAAGCAGAGCGCTAAACACATCTGCAAAGCCCTTTTAATAATTTCTCACTGTGGATTGCACACAGTGTTTGAATCAGGAGGTTGTGATTACATGAAACCACTGAGAATAGGATGGTTAATTCCTCAGACACATGAACAGAATGAAAGGGAAAATCTTCACTGAAAAGATGATTAAAGACTTAAAGGGAAATGTATTAAAAAGTGAAAATTAAAGGAAGTAAAATGCCAAGAAGCATGTGTATTTGGATATGTTTTCATTTCCCCAAATACACAAGTAAAATTTAGCCCATTTGCCCATTTCTTTCCTGTGTATTGTTATACTGTCTTTCAGTGGGATACCACTTATTCCACTGCTTCCATTCTAGGGGAAACTTTTCTAAAGCAGCCATTTGTGTTGCTTTAACAGTCTCAGGGTAGCCTCTTGGGAGGGGGCAGTATGACTACACTAATACATTTATTCTCAGGTTGGCTTTATTACAGAGATTCTCATTATTGTTTCTATCTCCTATAAGGTGGGTTGTTTACGTTTTTTAAGGATCCCCTAGCAAAGTAATATTGGAAGACAATTTCCCTCAAATATTTCCCAAATCTTTATTAATGGTGATCTTGGTAGCCTGGAAAATTTTTAACAGCCTTGGTAGGCTCAGTAAATTTTGTAAGTAAGTACTTGTTAATTTGGGTAGAGAAACTTCCAGTTAAATATCTCCATGGGATTTAATGTCTTGCATAAGAATTGCCTTTGCTGTGTTGTTTATGGTGGGCAGCCAGCATTGCAATTGTAGAACTCACTTCCGCTGAGCATTATGTAAAACTGCCATTTGGTATTATTAGGTAAGGGTAGAGAAGAATGTGCACGCTGATTGTAGTTCAGACATTTTGTACTTACCTTGGCTAAGGTACTTACATATTTTGTACTCTGCCTACCTTGCTTCTGTTGATTAGCAGCCAGGAAGGACGTCCATGGTGCACCAAGATGGGCAATTTTCCTCCCATCTCTTTACCCCACATATCTTTGCTTGACCTTTATTTTCCAACCCTAATTTTCCGCAGTTCTAAGTAGTTAGCTCATTAGCCACAGGCCAAGAGTCAGTAAAAATATGACCTCAGGAAACTGTTTGTCAAGGGCATCCTCTATTGCTAGGAATATTGCATGCAAATCAGCTTATTGGACACTTTGGTCTATCCCCAGTACGGAAACTGGACTGTTTGAATTGGGTTGATAGGCGCTGGCTGTGCATCATCTGGCTCCCTTACACCCTGGTGCTCACTCCTGCAGTAAAGAAAGACCATCACATTTCTTGTTTTGAGATTGGTGACCATCCTCCTCCTAGTGCCTATTGAGCAAGAGATGAAGGCGTTTCTGGAGGTTTTGTCAAGTTAACCTTGGTTGCAGAGTCTGTGGGTATTTCCTCATTTCTTCCAATAGTTCAATCATGTAGGTGCAATTTTCACTTTAATAAGCAGGCCTCTGTTGCTGATGCAATTTTACAGGGAGCTTTTTCCATTACCCAGGGCGTAATAGGAATCTCAGTCCATACAGTAATTGGTTCTGCCCCTGGAAACGCTTTGGTTGTGTCAAGTGTGCCACCGGGAGTTGCCTTGTTAGTAGTTGGCTGAATGTGGGACCACTTATACCAAAGTCTGTGGGTTGGCATTTCCCTGTCCATTTGGCCCCGGGGGTTCCAGGAAAGAAACTTGGGGGTGGCTCAAACGTATAACTGTAAGTTCTGCCTTCAAGGCTCTGGGGGGGAGAACCACAGTGATAACCTCTTTTGATAGGTAGTCCGTCTAATGCCATCCTTCCTCAGGTCTCAGGGAAACGTGGGAGACTTAGGGTGAGTCCATGAATGAGGCCAAGAAACACTGGGGTGAGGAATGTGTTGACACCAGGACCCAAACATTTCTACTAAATGTTGGGTCTCCTTTACTGATGTAGGAGATTGGAGCTCTAGGAGATTACCTTTTACCAGTTTGGGAATGGGGTTTCTACTGAGTTCCAAAGCAGCTCCCAAGTTTAACGGACTGGGAGGGCCCGCATACCTCATGTGGAGCAATTGCCTGTCCCGCGCAGTGAGGTGTCCACTCACAGCCATGATGACCTGTCAGATAGGGTCGTGTTAGATCTGTGAGGAGGGTGTCATGATACGACACCAAAGCTGAGTTTCTGGTGGGAGTGAGGGGCAGGCATCCAGGTCCTATGGTAAAACTGTACATAACCAGGAAAACGTGTACTGTCGACCCTCAAAGGTGAAGGTAAATTGTGATCGACTCTCCTGTGAGATTTTTACTGACTAGAACATATTAGTCAAGTCTGCGACATCAACCATCTACCCATGTTATTTTGAATGTCATCCATTAGAGCACAGATATCTGGTGGAGGTGCTTTTGTAAAGGAAACAGCCTTAACTCTGTAGTCGATAGTCTCCACTTACTAGTAGTGATTTTCAGCACAGGGCAGACCAGGGAGATGAAAGGAGAGATGGTAAGAACCAGTGGACTCCATCAGCTAGGACAGGTCATAACCCTTCAGAGCCTTGCCTTACCTTGGTTGGTTCTGCAGCTCACTTATCACCCACACTTGTAGTGGAAGGTTAACTGTTGCTTTCCAGGTTGTACCCATCAATATCCTAAAAGCCAGTGGGAAAGGGGACAGTCTCAGAAAGGGAGTGTGACGGGTGACAATCGGGACAGAAGCACCTTTCAACAAAACTGGGCCAATTTTAATAGTTAAATTAATTAACTTTAATTAATCCTCTCAAGTTGGTCATCTGGGGCAGCTGGTTGGGGGGGATGTCCCTTTAGAGCATGGGTGCTTCCAAGGATTAGGGAGATTTGAGCACCAGTGTCCAACAGAGCCAGACAGTGTGCTTTTTTGTTTGTTTGGCTTTTTGTCTTCGCAGGGTTTTCTGGAGCCCAAACTATAGCTAATGTTGTAAAGGAGTGATCGCTGGAAGGGGCCCGCTTTAAAGACAGATGCCCGTGTGGGGGTGTGTCCCGTACCACTGGCTGAGATTGGAGCAGGCGGGGAAGGTGAGGCTGTTTCCAAAGGAGTCACCTGTCATCAACTGTAGGCTAACTCTACACAGTATTGTAATTGTTCCACTGATTTACCAGAGATTTTCCAATCTGAGACCCCTTGTCCCTCAGATTCCAGGGTAACCTCTCTTCTTCATCTCAGATTCATGCTTAAGCAAGGGCCTGGCTCTGGGTGGTTTATTTAATCTAGGAGGGTTTGGCCTCCTCACTGATAGTGATTTAGATTAAGTCCAGGTGGGGATTGTTTGTAGCATTAGCAGACAACACTTGACTCAGTTTGTCTTCCATGAGTTCCTGCTAAATCCAGGGCCACTGTGTCTTCTTGAATTTTTTAAGTATTTGCCACAATTTCCAGTAAAGAGGACTTATATTTGTTAGGAGATCCACTGAGAAACAACTGGATGGAGTCAGGATTCAATTCAGTCTTCTCCAGACTCGCCAAGTCACCAGGCCATCGCCTGGTAGGCCCACTCCCGCATCGCCGGCTGAGGATCCTTGACCTCAGCTAACGTTTTCCACTGATAGTTGACCGGCGCACGCAGCCCAAATGCAGGGTGGGTAGCCTCCATGCTTTAGAAATCCACACCGACAGGGTATATATGGATGGGGATCCAAAGCTTATTCTGGGGGTCACTCCCACCTTCTTCACCAATTGTGGGGGTCCTTTGGTTGGGACACCATTTTCTCATCCTTACTTTGGCAGCCATTGTTTAATTTCAGCCTCCCGTAGGTGGCGCTCACCCCCTGCCTGACACACTAAATATAAAGACTGGCAGCCCCTTCTCCTTTAGCTCCCGGATAGATCCTTAGGAGGAGTCTGAGCCTCAGGGCGAGAGAGGGGACAACTTCCCTCTTCCCAAGGACAACCAACGTTGTCCTTCTTGACATTGCCCCTTTGTCTTTTCTGTCTTCTTTGCTGGTTTGTAGGTGGTTACTGGCAAAGCAGAGTAAATTATCTGCGTCACTAATGTGGCGTATTGTGCTGCCTTCCCCACTAGAGGGCAGTCCTCTCCGCTAGGGTCCTCCCTCTGTCTGGTCTTCCTCCAAGAATTTATGTACCTGTTTCCTCTCCACGTGGCATTCTGATGAAAGCAGCTGTGAGCCTCTCGTGGTTTGAAACGCCTGTTCAGTAGGACATCCACCACATTTGGAATCCTGAAGGGGGCAGGAATATAAACCTCCTTGCCCTTAGTCACTTGAAGTGATGCTTTAGCCGGCTCAGCCCAAGGGTTGAGCTCGCTATTACTAGGGAAAGGAGCTAGAATGATACCCAACACAACTAATCCCAGTGTGACAGCTGTAGAGGTATTGCCAGCTGTTTACAAAGGCATCCCCCCCACTGCACTTAAGAGACCGGCCTTGAACTGACATCTCTGGCATATCAGCTTACTTACCTGTCAGAATGATCCCCAAGTTCCTCTTGCAGCTGAGTACCCCAAATCACCAGTCTGGCCCCAGGGACCTCCCTGTGCTATAGCCAGTTCTGGGGTGATGGGTAGTGCACCGTCGGTACAGAGGCCCACAGGTACAGGACGCACAGCTCCTGCCTGGTGGGGACCTAGGCTTGTGTGCTGACCTACTTCCCTGGGCAGCTCTGCACCTCTGATCCCAAGTCGGTTCCAATGGCCCGGTTCAGTGAAGTATTAATACTGGTTGGCCAATTCGATAAGGCATGGGGAGGATGACACTATATAGGGAGTATAATACAACAGAGCAATGCCTTAGCTAACGACCCCAGGTGTTCCATTTTTGAGCCCCAACCCCTTAAGACCATCCAGGATCATTTAGCAACCAGTCGTCCTGTTGACTAGGTAGAGCACATTATCTATATCCTGATAAACTCCAGAAATCCTTCCCTTTTCCTCATTACCACTTTTAAGAGGTTTGAGGAATTTGGAGTCTGGTCAAGGTAAAAGATACTTGGAAAATATTTGAAGAAGTAATGACCATAGATTTCAAAAACTGTAGACAGACATCAAGGAGTCTACAAATTTGAGGAGTTCTACAAGTATTCAAGCAAAATAAACGCAGACAAACACCACATGTACACACATCGCAGTTAAACTCCTGAAAACAAATGACAGAAACATTTCTAGGAGCAGCCAAAGGAGGAAGAATGACATATTACCCACATGGAAGCAAAAAAGGCCATTAATTGATTTCCTGTATTAATTTCTTAGGACTGCTCCAACAAATTACTGCAAACTTGATTGTTTAAAATAAGAGAAATTAATTCTCTTACACCTCATGAAGCAGGAGGCCCAAACTCAGGGTGCAGACAGGATGCTGTATAGGAAAGTTGTTCATTGCCTTTTCCAGCTTCTGGTGGCTCCAGGTGTTCCTTGGCTTATGTCAGCGTAACTCTAATATCTGCCTCCATCTTCATGTGGCTACCTTCTCCATGTCTCTCTATTGTTTTTTTCCTCCTCTTATGAAGAGACCAGTCAATGGACTTAGGGCCCCCTTTGAATCCAGAATTATTTCATCTTGAGATCCTTAACTAATTATATCTGCAAGACCCTATTTCCAAATGATGTCATATTATGAGATTCTAGGTGAACATGAATTTTGGGGGGACAATGTTCAATCCAATACATTTACCCTAAGAAATGATGGGAACTATAATACAATGGGTCTTCAAAGATTAAAAGTAAAAAAAAAATGCCACCATTGATTTTTATAACCAACTGAAAGTATCTTATAATAACAAAGGCAAATTTAAACAAAAATGATAAAACTTTGGCCAGAGTCATCAAGAAAAAAAGGGAGAGGGCTCAAATCAATTAAATTAGAAATGAAAAAGGAGAAGTTAAGCGGCCACCACAGAAATACACAGGATCATAAGAGACTACTTACAAGCAACTCTATGCCAATAAGATGGACAACCTAGAAGAAATGGACAAGTTCTTAGAATGGTAAAATCTCCCAAAACTGAACTAGGAAAAAATAGAAAATGTAAACAGGACCAGATGGCTTCATAGACTAATTTAAATTCAAATTTAAAATACAGTTATAGAAATAAACACTGAAAGAATTCGTTAAAATCTACATACACCAAAGAAAATAAGAAAATGAATCCTGTAGGCAGAAGAAAACTATTCCCAGATTGAAGTAAGTAGATGAAAGAAGGAAGACCAAGAAGGAGCACAGATATGTGGGCAAATCTAAAGGAATATCACTGAATAGAATATCTGTGAGGATTTAGCAAAAAGAAAAAAGAGTGATAAATTGCTTTAAAGTGTTTGTTTTTGGTTTTTTAAATTTATTTATTTTGCTGTGCTGGGTCTTTTTTGCGGCATGCGGGATCTTTGTTGCCACGTGCGGGATCTTTAGTTGCAGTATGTGGGATCTAGTTCCCTGACCAGGGATGGAACCTGGACCGCCTGCATTGGGAGCACGGAGTCTTAGCCACTGGACCACCAGGGAAGTCCCACTTTAAAGTGTTTTTAAATTCCTATACATTCCCAGGAAAGGGGTAAACATAACAATCCTTATTCGGATTAACTATGTTAAGAATGCTTTTGATAATAAGAGTAACTTCATAATATAGTTAGTTTCATACTAACATATACAGACAGCAGCGTGTGAATTAAAATAGTGAACTGGAGATAAAAGGGAGTGGCTAATCAGAGGTTAATTAAATAAAATGGGGGGAGGCATTGGATGAGCAAACCATGTGCCAAACTGAGGATACTGAGGCATCCTAAGAAGCATGGTTAGTTTAGAGCTTGACTCCTTGGGTCTGGTGGGCAGAATGATACAGTGATCCTCAATGACTGATATGCCTATATAATCTCATCCCTTGAATGTGGGCAGGATTTTTGAATATGATGAGAGATCAGTCTTTGGATTATACCATGTTATATGACCAAAGGAATTTTGCAGATGCAAATAAAAGAAAATTAGTTTAGCCTCACCTAATCAGATAATCCCTCTTAAGAAGGCCTGGGGCCCTCCATGAGGTCAGAGAGATTCCCATGCAGCTGCCCTTGAACAAGTAAACTCTCCTGTTGTGAGTAGCTCTATAGAGGAAGTGACGTGGCAAGGACCTGAGGTCAGCCCTAGAAGGTAAAAGTAGTCCCCAGTATATAGCTTCCAAGAAAACAGGACTTTAGTCTTACAACCACAAAGAATTGGATTATGCCAATGTCCATGTGAGCCTGGAAGAGGATCCAGAGCTCCAGGACTGAATGAACACAGCCCAGCTGATATCATTGATCGCTGCCTTGTGAGACCCTGAGCAGAGGACCCAGAGAGGCTGTGCTCAGACTCCTAACCTATGGAAACTGAGATGATAAATGTAGTCGTCTTAAGCCTCTGAGTTTGTGACAATTTGTTACACATCTATAGATCACTAATATAAGGAGCAAAAGAGAAACAGAAAAATACTTCTACTCTTGAGGCCAAAAGTGAAAAGAAAAATGAAAGACAGAAGGAAAGTAAAGCTGTCATGCTTTATTAGTGTTATTTTTTAGCAGTCATTTTTTTTTTGTTTTTTTGTTTTGTTTTGTTTTGTTTTGTTTTTGCTGTACGCGGGCCTCTCACTGTTGTGGCCTCTCCTGTTGTGGAGCACAGGCTCTGGACGCGCAGGCTCAGTGGCCATGGCCATGGACACGAACCCGTGTCCCCTGCATCGACAGGCGGACTCTCAACCACTGCACCACCAGGGAAGCCCTAGACTAACTTCTGCTTTCTTTTATGTCAAGTTATCATCATTTCTTGGTTTGTTCAGGCAGATTTTCACCAGCTGCTGCTCTAGGTGTGTTGGATACCAAAACAAACAAAACCCAAGAGGGAAAGAAATAATATTTTTTTACTTATCATGTTGGGGAAAACAAGAAATTACAACAGTTCTTGGTCAGTGTAATTTAAGTGCCTGACATTGAGCTTTTGACTGCTGAGGCATCCATTGCAAAAGACACACATCTTGAATGAACCTCCTGGCAGCTGAATGACAAAACTACTAGCAAAACAACCAGGAACAGGCTGCCTCCATCTAGGAAGGTCCCTCCTTCAGAAAGCCCTGGGTAACCTAGACAACTGACCATCTGAGTAAGTGCTTCTCCCCTCCTATGCCCTCATTCCTGTTTGCATGCTTTAAATTAGCCAATAAAGAGTAAACACACAGAACTCTAGGCACCCGACCCTCAACCCTAATGAAGGCATAGCCCCAGGTCCTCTCTCTTGCTCTCCCCACCCCTGCACCCCGAGCCTCACTGTATGGCCCTCAAGCTTGCTTCATACCCTCCAGGACTTGTGAGTAATAATAAATCTTGTTCCTCAAAATTCCCTGATGGATTTTGCTGAAGTACATCCTGCAATCATAATAAGAACCACAAAGGCTGGTCAAGACACAACATTGGCCCTGTTGGGGGAATTCTCAGGGGGCTCGAAAGGAGTGATATGCACCCAGGTGAGTGCTTCTGGCATCCCTAGCCCATAGCATCACTATGAATAGGCTGGGACCAACACTGCATTATGTTTATAATAGGCAAAAGCTTAATAAGAATAACATGCTATGGTGTCCTTTGAAACCTGTGTTTATACTGAAATCACCTTCCTGATATTATTTTTAGATCCCTCTCACTCTGTCTGGCTATGTTAGTCTCTTTTCATCTTTGATAAACAGAACATTGTCAGAGTTTTAGCAGGTGAATTCCATTTTTTTAATCTTCTGGAATGCAAAGAAAGACTTCCTTAAATTCTGTCCTCTAGTGAGACGTACAAGTCGAGTTTATAGCACTGAGATCATCAACCTCATTAGGAACAAAAAGCTAAACCTTCCTGAAAATTAATTAGAGCATATTTCCTAGAGGTTATGTTTCCTAGCAAAGGGTGAATCGCAGTTCTTTATGACTGCCTTTGAAAGGTTTCTTATACCCCTTTTTTGTTTTGACAAATCTTGGGATAGTTTGTACTGAAGCATATGAAAAAGCTAGGCTAATTAAAATTATATACATTTATTAAATAAATTTATTTATTCTGAAAATGTCAGAAGAAAATATAATCATTCAAACTGTAATTAGTATTTGAGCAATAATGTGTATCATTTGCATTTTCACGTTTCCAATTTACTGCTCATACATAATTACTAATTTTAATATTTAATTATCACCTTTAAAGCATAAGGTAGTCGCTATTAAAAGGAAATTGCTTTGTTTTTTTGAAACCTAATTTTGACAATGGTGAAGCTCTGTATGAGAATCCATTTTCTTTTCTTTTCTCTGGGCTCTTAGGAAGAATTTTATTTCCCAGACCTTTGCAGTCAGGTCATATGACTGATTTTTGGCCAGTGGACTATGGGTAAAAATGATATGCATGAATTCCAGACACGACTATAAATCCTCTCGGGAGAACTTCCCCTTTATTTATTTCCCTTTTGCGGTGACCAAAGAAGTCATATCTTGAAGCTGGTAGCCTCAAAATATGGAAGAAGTTTGAGTATTTAAATGAAGGCATTTAACAGAGCCCTCACTGAGTGCATTAGACAAAAACACGAGAAGCAATAAAATGTTATTGCATTAAAGCCACTGCTATTTGGGGTTTATTTTACTGCAGCACAGCTTACTCTACTCTAATACAATAATCAGTGTAGTTTTATTTGCCTTCTGTAGTAGCATTTGTAAATTTGACATGGGTTATATTATGTTTGGTCAGCAGAATTTTAAAAAATTGACTTTCTATGCCTTTACATGCAGAATATACTATTTCATCACTATTCCTTGTTATTACATCCCTTCTTCATTAATTTATTTACATGACATGCCCTGGAATCCATTTGGGTTTGCAGACCACTGCTATACATGAGTCTTATTTAATGGTATCTAATGCTGAGCAAACAAATGCTAGCTTTTGTGTACTTTTCTGTATATTTGAGTTATTAGATGCTTCTCAAAGACACAAATAACAGTAACAGTTGGATAAATTTTAAAAGCTGACATTATCAAAAGATACTGCACATGGTTTAAGAAAACACATAAAAACATAGCCTGAAATATGGAACTATTCCATCTAGGTAGAAGCTAGGTTTAAAAGTCAGTATTAAATATGCAATGTGCCTTCCAAAAATTTATGTAACTATTAACAAAAATGATAAATAGATAAACCCAGATCATCTTGCAATATTTATCAGTGTGGGATTAAGGCTTCTCAGAATCAAAAGTATGTCCTAGGCATATAAAGTTTATGGGATTTAATTAAAGTGGGCTATGGTTCCAGGCAGGAATATGCTACTAGATTCAAGCTCATCCTCAGGGTCTGTAAATATTTCACTTGCTCAAGCAGTGCTAAAATTTCATCACAAAACCTTTTTGAAGTAGTCATAATTTTGTTTTCATAGTTAAAATTTATAAATGGGGAATAGATCAGAGACAGGATACAATATTCAACCAGCCCTAATGGATAAATTCTAGATATCGTTTCTTAATCCCAGGTCAGTATCTGATTCTTTCTTTCTTATTGGTTTTCCAGAATTATTTTGAAGAATATACTTTCTATCACTTTACGACTGGTCCTTTTATTATAAGGACTTTAATAGTAACTGCTGCAGTGAAACAGACAAAGGATATCTAAAATCAACACTGGATAAGTGAAAAATCTTACAGAATCATTGTCTCAGATCAATAATATTGACACTTTTTGTAAATGGTCCTAGAGAAACTCTTCCACATACTGCTGAGGTGATCTTATTAAATAAAATGTGAGCATATAGTCCTACGTTTCGTGAGATTCTAATTCTTTAACATGCTTCCTTAGATATGCTTCAAATGTACACAATTTACACTACGCATTTTTTTGGTCAGTCTTTCTATTCTTCCTCTATCAAGTTGTCTCTTCTGTATAGAGCACAAATAATTCTTCTGTACTGCTTCCAGCTCTCTTACACTAATGGTTTGCATGATTTATTCCTCATTTCTATTTTTTATCTCAATTTTTTACAGAGCATCAATGTAAGCAAGAGGTGAGAGCATAATGTCTTCAAGTCTTTCTTGACCATACACACAACCCTATGCATGGGAGCAGCCTTCTAGATTTCCAGAAAAATGTTGGCGCTCTTCAAATCCCCTATGAATATTTCATTCATCAGCTTTTCTTTTAAGGTCTTAGTTAGTCTGTTGTTGTTTGTCCCAAGTCTTATCCATTAACTCAGACAGCTACAGTGCTAAAATATTGACTATAAATGTCTGCTAAAACTTCCTGTGGGTAGAGACTTTTAGCACAGTGTGTAGGTCAAGTAAAGATAAGACACTTGAGTGGGGTCTTCCAGAGAACCACCAAACAGGTGAAATAGTGACAATTTAATTGGCCGTGATGGTTTGAAAGAACTCCAGCTTCATTCTGCTCCCTTTAATCTGATCCCAGGAATGTGGACTATTATTTTTCCAAGACTACTGCTTTAATCGAGACATAGGAAATGTGTTTAAGGTGAGTCAAACTGCCACAAACTCACTGTTCTTAGAGATACTCAATCATTTTCTTGGACACTCTCAAGGTTGCTACAAGCCTTGGTTAGTTTTCAGAGTTCTTAAGATGGTGATTCTTCCAATTTTTGCCATTTTTTTTCATTGTTTTCACGGAGGGGTGAATTTTTGGAAGTCTTTTTTAAGCTGCCAGTATCACCAAATTATACTCTAAAATGTTAGTTCTATTAAAATATTTGCTTTTCTTCTTCATGTATTCCTGTTACACATGTGTTCAATATTCTTTGAATGTCTTCTATATCTATTTCCTTCTCTCTTTTTTTATTTCCTTCTCTTTTATCGCTTCATTTTTTAAAATAATTTATTTTACCCTCTCTCTTACTCACTCATCTTTCACTCGTGTGTCTTCTTTCTTGAGACAATTTGTTTTTTATTCTTTACTTTTGAAATAATTTTGAAATGATTTTGTCTTCTTCTTCAACTCCTTTCCTGAGTTCTCTAAGTCCTCATTTGCTATCTTCCTGCTGTTTGTCTCTTTCTATTCTGAATATGTGAATTGTAATTTATGAAGTGAAAATATTTACTTCAGGTATTGTGTTATAAATGCCCTCAAATTTTTGTCTGTAATATTTCTGCATGTTCTTGAATGTTGAAAGGTTTACGTTAAGTTTTGTTAGAACTTTTTTTCTAGGAGTGCTTTTGCTTTTCCCTTATATTATTGTTTACATGCATTTTAGTTTTCCAGAAACAGCACTATCAGGTCATAAAAACTGTGATGTGGGTGGGTCAAAGACTGTGCTCAAACAACCTTCTGAATAGGTGAATTTGTAGACCTCATTTTACAGAAAAGAAAACAAAGCCCAGGGTAGGGAGTTTACTTCCTCCGTTAGAGAGACCAGTCAATCATAAGATTACTCAGGCAATCTGTAGTCCAGAGACTATGATCCCACCACCATCCTACAATGCTTTTCTCTCATAGGTCTGTGACACAGCATGTCTCCTGGTCGTTGTCAACATATCACAAAACCAGTGCTGTCAATTACTGCAGTAACTATTTTTATTATTAGTTCAGATATGCTAAAGTTGAAAACAGCTTCCAAAATAAATATTAGCAGCATCAGGCTAGTGTATTTAAACTAGAAAATTATCTATAGTCAATATTTTAGTTTAAGAGTCAGAATAAGGAACGGTCTTAGAATATTTAACCAATAATATTCTCTTTTCTTTACGTGTCTTACATAAACATTTATAATGAAAGGAAAATAACTTAAATATAAAGGGTAAATAACAGTAATGGGTGTATAATGCATAGATCAAACTGTCTACTGGGTGTATATATCATCTCTGAAAAGTATCATTAACAAAGTGTCAAAATTACGGTTGTGGCAGTCATACACAGGGACTGAAACAAAATACTATAATGCAAATTGTGTTTTATTTTATATGCCAGTTATTGATAAATATCACCACATGCTTAAAACAAAATTTCATTGCGTGGGCGATTTTGTGAGAATGTAATCATAGAAACGTTAACACTGTAGATATAAAAATAAATTCTTAGAAATTGGGAAGAGAAAAGATCCAAGGGATTTCTAACCTAATTATGTCTTCTAATAATTAAAACGCAAATAAGATTGATTGGCAAAGTTAGTATATATAAGTTGGTATAACCAATTCAAACATGACCAGCAGAATTCATAAACATAAATACAATGATGAACTATATTGAAAGGCGTACTATATTTACAATTTCTAAGTAGGCTTAAATTTCATTTCTTGGGGAAATCAAATGCCTATCAAAGCACCAAAAATACTTCTGCACCAGTGACCCAATGAACCTCCTTGTCCATACATCCCATATCTATCCTCTATTCAATCCATCATCCATAATGCAGATCAAGTAATTTTTCAGATAGCTCCCTCTGGCTTTCTCAGTAATATCCAGACCATTCAGCTCAAATGATGGGTACAACATTTCCTATCATATGTATCTGTGAGTCTCAGGTTTGCACTAATTGATATCTACCAGATATCAATCTGGTATCTTACTCTGAATCCCCTCTGTGGCAAATTCAGTCCATTCTGCATTTTACTTGTCTATCTGATGGTCTTTCTGATCAACTAAGTATTGAAAAATCAGTCAGATCCAACTGCAGTTTTATTTTAGGCTTACGTTCCTCTACTTTCTACTTGACTCTTAGAAAGTCTCTTGGCCAGGACTCTCATGTTTATGGAATTTTCCTCTCCAGTCTGTAAGGAAAACATAGCCCTTGTTTTTTGGGGGGTTGGTTTTCTACTGGCCTCTGCTGTTTACTTAGTCTCACATCATTGTGTGTGTGTGTGTGTGTGTGTGTGTGTGTGTGTGTGTGTGTGTGTATGTGTGGAAGGGGGCGGAGAGGAGTGACTTCCTCAATATCCAAATTGGTCCTCTCAGCACAGGTGATGTCTGTTCCTAGCTCAGATAGGAAAAGACTTGCAGTTCTATTGGCGGAGATGAATGTCCATAAGCACTCTTTTATAGATAATTCTAGTCTCCTAAAGATTCAGTCAGAACTCCCCTGGTGGCGCAGAGGTTAAGAATCCGCCTGCCAATGCAGGGGACATGGGTTCGAGCCGTGGTCCAGGAAGATCCCACGTGCTGCAGAGCAACTAAGCCCGTGCGCCACAACTACTGAGCCCACGTGCTACAACGACTGAAGCCCTTGTGCCTAGAGCCCACGCACCACAACAAAGAGTAGCCCCCACTCACTGCAACTAGAGAAAGCCTGTGGGTAGTAACAGAGACCCAATGCACCCAAAAATTAATTAATTAATGAATTAATTTTAAAAATTAAAAAATATAGATTCAGTCAACCTTCAGCCTCACTTCCTATATATGAATAACCAACTCCAATTTGGAGTTGGTTCCTTGACCAACCATTTGGCCCCTTGAGGGAGGAGCATAGGCTCACTTTCACATTAAATTATGTGCTGCACTCTGAGATCAAAGAAGATTTATGGGTCCCTGTCATGCTATTTTCAGGCCCACAGAACCTTGGGCCCTTCTTTGAGACACAGCCTGGGAGACAAGGAATTTCTTAACTTTAGTCTTATTTTCTTCATCAGTACCTCCCATCTCCTCACAGACTGAAGATGTTTTAAAAGAATACCCATGAGGCAACAGAGAGAAATGATCCTGCCAGGTACATCTTCAAAATCTCCTCTATAGGACCCCAGTCCTCCACATCTCACCACAGAATTCCAAAATCTGCTCAATTTTGTCACCACTGCACATTCCCTCTCCACTTTTCCTTGCTGGAAATGAATACCTCTTGCCTCATGTTTTCAATGTCCACAGTGTTTATTTGTTAAAGGAGCAGAACATTGTAAGCTGTTTGATACCTAAAGTTCATAATCTGCTGTAAAATGAGTATTTAATATTAATATTGAAGCTTTTAGGAGATGGCTTCCTTCATCAGGAAATCACAGATATCACTTTCTTATGCACAAGGTAATGTATGTAAAACAATGCAACTAGTCTAAGTTCCTCTCACATCCTCCCAATTTGCCCTAGAGCCATGTCGAATACTTGCAATTCCCTAAAAGCACTGAGGTATCTTCACCTGTCTTTCCCTTAGATATATTACTCCCTTTGTCTGGAGTGCTCTTGCATTTCTTTTCTGGTAGGTTAATTTACTCTTTTTCATATTCTGTCTAGAAATTCACTCACCTAGGTAGACTTCCATAACCTCCCTCTATCTCTCCATCCCTGGGTTACTTACAGTATATTTCAGTGGTCTCTTTACTTGTGTGTCTCATCCATTAGGGCTATCATGGAGTTCTGTTATAACCTCTTCTCCATTAGCCCAAAGTCTGGCAATTTCACAGCTAGTGGCTATTACTTCAGCCAGGTCACAAAGCGAAGAAGACATGCAGTGAATCTCAATGGGCATGCCAACTGAATGATAATTAAATTTGTTGTTATAAGCCATTTAAATTTTAAAATATGTTGCTGCTGCAATATATCTTAGCCTAAGATGACTGATGTAGCAATAAATATTCTGAATTAGTTGACTTAGAAAACAATTTAAGAATGTATCTTTATTTAAATACAATAGTGTGCAATATCCAAATATGTTAACATTATTACATAATGATTTGCTATGTCATGTAAACAATTATGTAAATAAAGCTCTACATTTAATATTAACAAGGTTTTTGAGGGCTGCTGTAGACTCGGGAGAGAGAGACAGAGACAGAGACAGAGAAACAGAGAGAGAGAAGAGGGAGAAAGAGAGAGAGATGAGAGAGAGAGCACACTTAAGAACACTAAGGCAATTTCTAGGAACAAAGTACTAATTTAAAAAAGAATTATAACCTGTGACTCCTAAGAAGAGCCTAAAAAACAGGAAAACTAAATGTAATATGGTTTACTGGAGGGGATCCTGGAACAGAAAAATAACATTAGGTAAAAACTATGGAAATCTGAATGAATAAATTTGAATAAAGTGTGGAACTTAGTTAATAATAATGTATCAATAGTTCATTAATTTTGAAAAATATATGATACTAATATAAGATGTTAATAATAGGGGAAAATAGATATAAGATATAAGGAGACTATCTTCACTATTTTTCTGTAATTTTAAATCTATTCTAATAGTAAAAACATTTTAAAAAATGAGACACTAAGTAAAGATTAAGGATTATAGGAGAATATTTAAGTATTTTATGTAATAAATGTTTTGATAAATTATGTATTAATATAATACAGCTAAATGTGTGTTTGGAAAGCACTTGTTAACATGTAAATTTTTATATTTTTAAAATCTATTCTTGCAAAAGTTCTTTTCAGGCATTATCTAAAATATGAACTCATGGAAAAATATTTTCAAAGGCAAAATAACTTGTGAAAATATTCTGTAGGAAAAAATAAGGGAGAATATTTAATGTTACATTTATATTTTGTATAATTAATATATAAATTTTCTACTGGGAAAATATTTTAATAGTTTTTCTTTAACAATTCCAATTAGTGTAATATTCAGTATTTTTACAACATGAGGGAACTAATCACTTTCATGTTTTGAAATTTTACATCTGCTATGATAATTTTTCATCACACAATATCCCCAAAAGACTAATTAAATGCAAAGTCTAAAAACATTTTCTCTAATATATTCAAAAATATATATAAATATTTCAGGTAAAGAGAATGCCTTTATCATAACTTGAAGAATTATTTTTTTCTGGAGTAAATATATTTATTGATACCCATTTTATATAGTTCAATGAAATAATCTATAAGTATAAAAGCATTTTTCTCTTGGATATCACCATGGTCCATGTAAACACTCAACAGTCAGAATCGTCTTCAGGAAGCACTCCAAGTCACACGGTTAGGTTTACAGACCTGAATATACATATTTCATTAAACAGTGGCACTTATGTACTCAAGTGGTCCAGTGGCTTTGGAATATATGACTCCTGGGCATGTGGAGTAAAAATAACATGTAAGTTTAAGTCAATGGAAAAGGGTAGCAACATTCAACAGAAATAAATAATTAGGAATTAATATCCTAGGTGAAGAAAGAACCACAGTTGACACTTTGGGTCAGAATAGTGAAGACGAATTATGTTTAAAAACACATGTCGTGGTGCCATGTGCTCTCCTCAAGTCCCAGTGGACAGTCCACCAGTGCCTGAGGGTCATTCAGGGTCAACAAAACAGCAATTCTTAAGGACCTCAATAGCTTAGAATAAAAGGTATGTGGTGGCTGGTATCAAAGAAAAGTGAGCTAAATAATTCAATGACATAATAAATTTCCCTCCTAAGAGGAGGAGATTACGGGGAAAACAATTTTTTAAAAAATTCCCTTTGTTACAGTGATCAAAGTCATTTATCTAATGTATGAGAAAGAACCCAGATAGCTGGTACCCAAAACACAGGTGCAAAAATTTTCTTCTGTTTTAAAGTTTGTTCCTCAACACTTTGGAGGGAACTAATGCAGTGGACTTGCTGTCAACTTGATGCAGCATAAAATTTTCTCATTTCTTCAGAAACAAATACAGGAATGTCCTTTGCTGCAGTCAGACCATGTGTCTTCTGAGTTAGCAAGCAAATGCATTTAGAAGGTCTGAGGTGTGCAAGGTCCAAAATTGAAATCTGAGAGGCAGCGTTAGAACTTAAGCAAGGCAGGATTTTTAGAGACTACTCAAATGAAAATCTAAGCAAAGCATGTACGAACTCAGTTCTTTCTATTATTTTCAACTGGTAATTGAAACATTCTCAAATAATCCTTACCAGCAACATTCTCTGGTAAGGATTAGTTTTTAATTATAATTTTTATGCTTTATAATGATAATTGGTTATTTGAGTTATCTCGAGTCTGTAATGTAAAATGTAAAATGTATTGCTGTAGATTATATCTTCACTAGTTATTCTTCTTTTCCCCTGTTAACTGTATTCTTTTAGATGAATCAATATATTTTCCTCTAAAATGCACTTTAAGTGAGCCAAAATTTTCCTTATAAAACAGTTTATACATAGCCAAAACACTATTTTTCAGAAGCTCTATATTTTAAATATTTAAGTCTTCTATTTGTTTTTCTCTTTATACCACAGCATGTTGAAAATAGTTACAAATATACCAATTGATAAATACAGTAACATAATAAAATGTAAACGTTCTTTGTAGCTTCTTATGGTTTAAATGGCTACTTGAGAAACTAACCTTTTAGTACACTGAAAAATAAACCATTTCAGGTAATGAATGGAGGGCACCTGATGTGGTAAGATGAAAGGCATGTAGCAATTTTGTTAGTAAAAGTGTTTTTACCACTTAAAAGTAAATAGGACCCCAATTATACTTTCTGAACTAAAATGTACTTTTATTTTTGATGATAATATTTTGACCTAACCCAGTATAAAGTAGAATTTGTGAGCTTTGTATGGAATAAAGTGAATATTGTTCTGAATATCAAGTATTATAGGTCTAATCCTCACCCCGGTGCTATATTACTATCTGTTACTAAGTTACATTTTCACGGCATCTCTTTACATCATAAAATTAAGGTACTGACATATATAAATCATAAGTTATCTATAACTCTACAGAATTTAATATGCCTTTTATTTTCCATTATCAGCTCTATTTGTTTAAAAATCATTTTTATTTTCCAACAGAAATCATCTTTATATTACTAAGTAAATATTTTATGAAATATCAAAAAAGTTATTCACTCACTTTTTCAAGCATCACTTATTGAGTATATGTTAGCTTCTATGCTTTGTTCTGGATCTGGGGATCCAAAAAAAAAAAAGAGAGATAAAATCCTTTCCTAGAGGAGTATAATGTGACTGAACATTCATCTAGGTTATTTGACATATACACACACTCTTGTAGTTGTTTTGTATTATTTGATATTCATATGCACTTGTATTATTCTTAGTGATATATATGTATATATGTGTATGTGTGTGTACGTATATATACACATATATATATCCATACTTATATATGTTTATGTGGACACATATACTTTTATTTATGTGAGTATATATGTATATCATATTAATTAATGTGTATATATCTTTTTTACAAGTGTATTTCAAGATACACTAAAAATAGACTGTTCTTTAAGTTTACTCTTCTTCACTACTTCTATTCCAGTAGAAATATATAAATATTGTAAACATTTGCTAAGAGATGCAATTTATAAATCCAAACTGTCTTTCTATGTAATATATAAGAGCTTGCTATAATCACCGTGGCCAAAGAGGTGTGGCCTGATGATTTCCCCTTTGACCCAGGCTGGTGATGCCAAGCACCAAGGATAGAGCTGAGGGGGAGGTGTAAGCACTGCCCTGTTGGGGACATTGGTGATAGGGGAGTGGGGGTACTGTGTTATCCCCAACAGTTGTTGAGTGGAGTTCAACAACTGTTTAATAGAGATGCTTAACTGAAGTGGAGCAAAAGCAGTTGCCCCCTGAAATCAGTCGATGATATCACCATCTACACTCAGATGAGTTAAAAAATATATTTTCTAAGAAATATAAAGTTGAGTCCCTCAGTTGGTGGTTTATTTTAACTTAGTGTTTTATAAGTCAAACTATTGTTTGGTGCAAGTCAATCCTCCTATGTTTTCAAATCTGTTACATATATTTTAGTGCCTAGTAGTAGGATTTAATCATTATGTATAGCAATTTATCAGATCATCTAAAAAATTCCTTTTTAGAAGGCGATCCACGTTCCTACTTATTTATTTTATTTTATCTTATTTTATTTTATTTTTTGGTACAGTGGATACTGCTTAATCTTTTAGGCAGTCTTTCAAATATTTGAGTATTTACTATGTTCTGGGCATATAGTACTAGGCACTGGAACCTAAAGTTAAACCAGTAGAGATTACCCTTTGATCTTGGCGTTTACAACATAATAAGAAATATTATAGTAATGAATGAATTGGTAAATAAATAACATGATGCAAGCCCTCAAGAGCTGTATTGCTAGTTTGTTTATAAGGAAACATGTTTAAGAGGTTAAGCAGCTTGGTCAGGATCATGAAGTCAGAATGTAGGAGAGACAGGATTAAACCAAAGTATGACTTACACCAGAGGAGCAACCATGACAAAAAGAATATTACACTTGAAATAGCTGAGGTGCCTCACAAATAATATAGTGCCTCACAAATATCTCTGAGCAGTAATGCTTAGTAAGACACTGTTTTATCTCTTCCTTCTCACCGCCTCAATGCTAATTGCCTTTAACCATGAATATCCAGGGAAAGAGTGGAATTAACACAAACAGTAGACAGTGGGGAAAAAAATAGATACTGTGTAAGTAAGAAACAGAATGAAGAAGATGGGAGTACAATGAAAGTGCCACAAGTGCATGTTTATTTTTATTTTTCCAATCAAGCAATTCTGATCCATTCCTTATTAAACCTGACTGCCGTGGCACTAAAGTTCATTTTGAGCACAAAGTTCTTGGTTGGGACCAAGATATCAGAGATGACAGATGTTAGTGTACTGGTCAAGAGAGAGAATGGTCACGCTGATTTAGGTGACAGAGCTGCTATGGCAGTGTCACCTTGTGAAGAGAGTGACATTGGTGACAATTAGGGGGGAAACACCTATCTGACAGTGAGGGCAGTGAAAATGAACACCAGCAGGAAGAAATAACATGAAATGAATTAAAAGGAGAGCAAGAGAGAGCTAGTAAAGTGTGGTTTCAGAATCATTTCTAGGACGAATAAGCCAAAATTTTACCTAAAATGGGCATTGATCCTGTTTAATTGACATAGTGGACTCCACTAACAATGACAGTTTGAAGGATAATAAAGCATCCCATTGTTGCAATTAAACACATGATAGTAATTTTTAGAATCTGGAGTCTGATGGTTTTGTCTTTCAATCATATTAAGTAGCATATTCACACTCCCTGTGACACTTTTGAATGTTCAGATATCTGTACAAGGTTATGACACAGTATTTTTCTCTACAGCTTTCTTCAACCACAGAATGTCAGTGCTGACACTGCATTTTCACTTGTGCCATTACTTTTCATTTATAAGTGTCAGTTTAAAAATGCATTTCATGTTTTCTCTAAATGGCAATCCCATTTTTATATCTCTTTTATGTATTTTCTTTGCTTCAATTTATTCCTGCATACTCTCTCATGTAGGTCTAACAGATTTGGGTGACAAATACAGTTAGATACAAAGCTAGAAGGAAAAATAAAACTGTATATTTGTAGAGGCATTTCCAATTACCATCACTCCTTGATACAAAACCGTGAAGAACGTAAGACAGAAATTATTATCCCTCTTTTATAAATAAAGATGCAAGTGCTGAAAAAACTGGTATAGCCTATGCAAAGTCACACTATTACATTTTGCTACATTTAAACACAAAAATTTAATGGGATCCATAAATGTTTCAGCCTAAATTTTACCAAAGCCCACTCAGGGAACTTCACTGGCCTTCACCCTAATTATGACCTGCTTTTCTTCTCAGGTGTGCACATGGCAAGGCCAAGCTTCCCTTGACACTCCTTATTAGTAAGTACATTGGGTTTTTTTTTTTTAATGATTCTTTTATATTGGAGTAGAGTTGATTTATAATGTTGTGTTAGTTTCAGGTGTACAGAAAACTGATTCAGTTATACAGATACATATATCTATTCTTTTTCAGATTCTTTTCCTATATAGGTTATTACAGAATATTGAGGACAGTTCCCTGTGCTATACTGTAGGTCCTTGTTGGTTATCTATTTTAAATATAGTAGTGTGTATATGTTAATATGGGCAGCCAGGTGAAGTGCATACTTGGTGTCATGGACATTCTCTTACCCGGTGGAAGACAAAATTGTTGACTCAGAAACAAATGTGAATGTACACACATCCTTATATCACAAATATACAAATGTATATTTTAATACACCTACACATATATATAAAATACTTGTTGCTGGATTTTTTTAAAATGTGCCTGCACATTGAACTTTAAGACTTTACTTCAATAGTGGAAGATCGTTTTATCCTTCAACAACACTCACTCTTGTTCTCATTCTCACTCTCTCTCTGTCCTTCTCTGGTATCTAAGCCTAAGTAAAGTTTAATTGTGAGAAATTTCCCTGATAATTTCTGATTTATCAAAGTTCATCCAAAATGTAATTCCTACACATTAACAGTGTAAAGATTCTTGCCTTTAGCCTGAATTAGATAAGTCATTTATAAGATACCAAAGGAAATATGTTTCCTTGGAGAATTTGAAAAGGCCATGGTAAAATTTGGAGAGTAATATAATATATGAAATTTTCATCATACTATTTATATTTCCTTCTCTCTAAAATGTCTTTTCTAGAAATAATGTATCTATTTCAGTTACATCATAAAATTCCTAACACCCATTGCTGAACTAAATCAAAGCCAATGACCATATGGTTAAATTATTCTCCACGGAATACTGCTTCTTAAAATTCTTTTTTACTTCAGCTGCCACAGTCCCCAGCCAATCCTGATGCATAAAGAATGTCTGACACATTAGCATATTTTATAATTGAGCTGAGAAATGATGTTACTATTCATTTATTTTTGAAATATTATCTTGCTTTTAAAGAAAGTATAATGCATAAATGTCAGAAATATTTATGACAACACATTGTTATATCAGGTGTGCCCTTGAAATTCCCAGCTACATTAACATGAAGATTACTGTGCCTTTGAAGAAAGTTCTTATTTTATCAAGGGAAACTGTGGTTTGAATCATGCTATAGAACAGTCCAATATGAGTAAATAAATAATGGCACAGACTCAAAATAATTAACTGCTATTATATAGTAAGAATGTTTCAGAGGAATTGTTAAATAGTGAAGTTTATACTAATATTGATTTTCTATGAAACTGTATTACACTTCTGTTTTATAGAATGATGCTTAGCATTTAGTTATGCGTTGTAACTTTTGTGCTCTAGTAATTTCACATAAATCTTGTTTTCCTCCAAAATTTCAAATTATTCATGGTAAGAAATTAAGCTCCTGTCTACACATCCTCATAGCATCTGTGTTTATTCAATGCTTCAACATAATTCTCTTTTATATCACTTAAATAAATTTTGAGTTTACTTAGATAATATCAGTTGATTATCTGAGTATACCCACAAAAAATTGACACCTTAGACATGTTAGATACTGATAAGTAATTGGTCAATTAATATAAGAGTTTATATTTATTATAGGCAAGGCTGTGGACTTAATATATAATGGTCATGCTTGATTTATTGGAATAAATACATGAAATATATGGGCGAATAGTATTTGAAATAACAAGACGTATCATTAATGAGATTTGCTTGAATCCTAATATTTCAGTACCAAAGTCTGGAGAATTTATTATATATTTTTACACATAATACATACACACTTATTTTCAAATCCTTGGTAAAGTCAGAGGAATACTAAGTAAAACAATATTTAAGAAAAAAAGTTTATTAAAATAGGATTTTCACATTTGCATTGTAAATACAAGAGGGAGGATTGGGATGAGCGAAGTGTAGGGAAAGACGGTATCTCTTGTGGTCTCTTACTTTACTAATTTTTAAGAGCTATAGAAGGACTAGTATTTCCCCGGAGCATATTTTAGGAAATGATGACCTAGAGAATTTCTAGTGCTTCCCTGTCATTTGGAAAAAAACATACTTCTTCTATTTCTTCTGCTCCTTTAATTATTATATTTAATGCTTGCCACAAAAATAGTTAGAAAGGAGCTTATTACTATACAACTCAAAATGGCCACCAGATAGATAAATAAATAGGTAGATAGGTAGAGAGATAGATAGGCCCTGGGAAATTATATGTCAGCCAGAGATTGACTGGTTTTAGCGACAGTACTTTTTATACGTTTTACTTTTTCCACTCACCAGAGGTTATTGTAATGACCTGTCAAATGATTAAAGAAAAAAAAGAAAATAACAATTCATGGTCATGTAGAATTAAAAGTGAAATATATTCACTTTATTTCATTTTGCTTTTTCAATCATAAAAACACCATTTATGGACCAGAACATTTTTCCCTCCTCTTTAGAGGCTTACAACACTTTTAGAAAGTATTACAGGTCTCATCAGCCCTTAGGAGGATTTCTGAGGTCATACAAGTTGTCTTAGTTTGTGGGTTATCGGGGAAGCCAACCCTGAGATAAGAATTCCAGTGAAAACATTTCAGTTGGGAGTTCAGAAAACAATGGTAGGGAACTGAGGATTTGAAACAAAGAAGGGAAGCAGTCATTCAAAGATGTTTTATTTAGTCAGCATCCACTGTGGGTAACTGGAACTCAAACCCACGAGGAAACTTTAGGAAATGGCATAAATTATATTGTGTCAGAATTATCCCACTGGATGGAGAAGGTAGATGAACTCCTGCTTCAACCACTTCCACTCAGTAGTTAAGGAATGATCCCAGGGCTGCTCATTTCCAGGCATTTAAGTCCTGCCATGAGCTGACAGTCGCCTTCTGGGGTTGACAAAAGGCCTGAGGCACAGAGAAAAAGATAATGGCAGTTGGAAATCAACTGAAGCACATTGAAATTACCTAGGGAGTTGGGTGTGGCACTGTCAGCCTCTGATGTGGTCTCCCTCTCATCACTCAGATCCATTTGTGCTCCGTATTAAATTCTCTCCATCCTGTTATCACTCCTTCAGGATTAATGGGCAAAAGCTACAATCCTCTCTGATACAATGAGTGGTGAAGTCACCACTGATGCTCAGTATATCCCTCTTCTACCACCCGTGGTGGAGCCCCTTTTCCTTCAAACAGTGATGATCCTGGTCTACCTTGCTTGTCGGGGGTACCCTCAGTGGTGTGCTGGTAATTGTTTAACCACTGGCTCCCCAAATACACTTCCAACCTGAATGTTCATTGATATGTCTCTTCATGGTGTGCAAACAAATAAGAGCAAAGCAAAACTGCCGAGACATTTGTCAAAACAGCACTAACTTTCGTTGACATAAACCAATTCTTATCTCAGGTAATAGTGTTTGAAGCTGGAAATATATTTCCTCCATTATTTGTGTTACTCACCATGTAAGAGCTACAGACCTGACATATTCTGAAGTCTCATCTCCACTATTAACATCTTCTCTATTACTTTTTAAAAGCTAGACCATGGATCAAACCATATTTTTCTGTAAAGGAACAGAGAGTAACACTTTAAGCTTTGTGGGCACATACAATTCCTGTCACATATTTTTTTCTTTTTTTGTTTGTTTTTAATAACCCTTTAAAATATAAACAACAGGGCTTCCCTGGTGGCGCAGTGGTTGAGAGTCCGCCTGCCGATGCAGGAGACACGGATTCGTGCCCTGGTCCGAGAAGATCCCACATGCCGCAGAGCGGCTAGGCCTGTGAGCCATGGCCGCTGAGCCTGCGTGTCTGGAGGCTGTGCTCCGCAACGGGAGAGGCCACAGCATTGAGAGGCCCGTGTACCGCAAAAAAAAAAAAAAAAAAAAAAAATATATATATATATATGTATATATAAACAACAGTTTTAGCTTATAGTCTGTTATTTCATTTCATTTCATTTTGTTTGGCCACACCGTTTGGCTTGTGGGATCTTAGTTCCCCGACTAGGGGTTGAACTCGCACCCTCAGCAGTGAAAGCACGGAGTACTAACCACTGGACCTCCAGGGAATTCCCGGCTTATAGTCTTTAGAAGAAAAAGACCAGAAGCTAGCTTATGCCTGTAGGCTATAGATTGTTGGCCTCTGTTCTGGACAATCAACAAAACAATAAACCAACCCTTGATTTGTAGCATTTCTAAATTTCCATGTTATAAAACTCCCGTCATGGCTAATTTCAAGCTATCCACGTAAGGTTAGGGATTGAGTTGGAGAGAGATGTGCAGTAGCACACCATTATATACGATTTCCAAATATATAATAAATAGTAGATCTCAGAAGCATAAATATCAATAATAACAAAATACAGTAAATTAATTAGGAAGTTAAGAGTTTTGAATTACCTTTGGTCTTTATATAATTTATTTAATTACAAGTTTATATAGTTTAACTTTTTAACTATGGCTGTATTTAACAAACGGCTCACAAATTTCTAATATTTTATCAACCGCCTTTTATAAACTGGTCTGAGTAGCTCCAGCACACTCCTGGGAAACCCAGACCTTCATCCCAAGGAGTCTGAGTCCTTGGTTATGTAGTTGCAAATTCCCATGTATGGGTATCTGCTGATATGAAAGCACCAATCACTTTCCCCCTGAATCCAAAATCCAAATTCCATTTCCAAATTTTCTCTTCCCTCTCCTATCATATAATAACAACCTATGTCCTTATCATAATCCTTATCAATTACCCCAGACAGTAGAGTAACTCCTTCCTTTGCCTATTGGCTTATTGGTGCAAGAACCCCAACATTGCTAGGCAGCAGCCATAATTTCAGATTTAGTAGAATCCTTTCTGTGCCCACTGTAAAACTGTCTTTCCCATTGCAAATAGGACTTCTAGACCAGTTATGATTAAAGTTAAGGTGATGGGAAGAACAAATTCCCCAGGTGAGCCACTGAGATTAATGGTGAGACAAGTTACTTCAACTCCACTTCTTGGTTTTCAGACATGTATTCTACTGTTGAGGATACATACGATGGTTCAAGTGTATACTGTATATTGTAGGACAGCACATCAGTCCCACAGGAGATTAACTTTTATCCTTAGGGAGGTGTCTTAGTCTGCTCAGGCTGCTATAACAAAATACTATATATACCCAGTCTATACCTGGGTAGCCTAAACATCAGACATTTATTTCTCATAGTTCTAGAGGCTGGGAAGTCCAAGTTCTAGAGGCAGGATCCCAAGATGATAAATCAGACACTCAAGTAAGCCCTCAGATAGTTTTCTTACTGGTGTATTATAAGCAAGAGAGGCACACTTATGGTCAGAATATGTTTCAATTCCAATAAATACATATGCCTTCAAACTCTCTGGTGGAAGGACTATGACATAATCCACCTGTTATCACCTAGCAGGCTCGTACAATATCACAGGCTCAGTCTCTAAATGTTTCCTATAGTTTGGGCATTAAGTAGCACTTGTAGCTAGATATGCTTTTGTGAGAGGAAACTCAATGTTTGGATCCATGAATAGCCTCCTTTCCCAATGCTATGGCTAATCTATTCATAAGCCATTGTGCCATCACTGGAGTATTAGTGTTAGATGAGGCCATGTATCCAAAAGCCTTGGAAATATCTGGGAATTCTACTTCCCTCAGTGAATGATTCTCTGATAAATTGCTATAGGTTCCTTTGGGGGAAAGATTGGGCAAATTTCTACTCTGTTCTCTTCCTATAGTATTACAGGGGTTCTTCTTCAAGTTGACCTTGGCTCCGTTTAGTTTGAAGAGCTCAGGGTCTGAAACTGGTTTAGGTCTGGAAACAGGCTAAGATGTACTGATTTCCTATTTGGTTGACATTGATTGTAGTTATGTAGGTCAGTCAATATCCTTGTTGACTGCCCATGTCTCTTGACCTTAGGAACACCGTGTTATATTAGCCACAGCCACAAATTCCTGGGAGCCATTACTTTCCATCTACTTTCCATCTTTCCATCTACTTACAGCAATATGTCCACCTTCCTTCTAAAAGTAAAATGCTACCACCTGGCCTCTTCTATTGCAGAATCCTATTAGCCCCATTCATTCTAGGGAGATATGTTCTATAACAACACCCCTACCATCAATTCTGGCTTCTCAGTGATGCCCATGCCCCCGTAACATAGCCATTATTATTTGTTTTATTGAAGAGAATGTCTCTAGTGCTTCCTGGACAACATAGTTAGAGATCTGTTCTCTGGTCTTATGTGATGTATTCATATTGGCATCCTCATTTCATTGAGGTTTTTGATCCATTTTCAATACTCTGCCACCTCAATTTTATCATTATCTCATGAATTGTAAGCCATTGATTTTTCCATGCTCCAAGTAGTAAATCCAGCTGTGTATTGGTATTGGCTCCAGGTATATTTATCAATGTATAAAATACTGAGTCACATGAGAGTGTGCTTCATCAAGAAATTCTCTAACCTTTCCCTTTGTTAGAGCCTTGGATGAGTAATCCCTGAAAGGTCTTGTGAGTACTTTCAAATATCCAATCCCATATAATTGATGCAAAAGAATGCAGTTAAGGTGAGAAGACAACTTCCAGAAAGGAAAAATAATAGTAATGCATATATCCAACAAAAGGCTCATATTCAGAATATATAAATCAACAGGGGAAAAAAAAGCAGACCCTTAAAATAGAAAAATGGGCAAAGGACTTAGGAATTCCTCTTGGATGATTTCACAATGGCTAATCACAATTTGGAAAGAGGTGATCCAATTCATTAGACATTAGAAGAAATTCAAAATAAAATAAAAATACATGGAAGTTTAAAATAAAATAAAAATACACCAAAATTGCTTAAATGAAAATTTCAGAGAAGACCAAGTATCTATCAAAGGTGTGGGACACCCAGGACTGTCATGCACCACTGGCGGAAATAACACTGGTTAAAAACAAAATCTCCTTATCTATCATTACATCCTCCCTCTCATCTAGCTCCCTGAAAATCCACTCCTCGGCATGTTCTCTTGGCTCATGAGACTTACCTAGGATGTGAATTAAACCTTCTCTTCTATTGCTCTCATAATCAGTCACAGAACTGGTTTTCAGGACAATCTGCCTTCCAGTTGCAGGCGATGAGTCTTTTTATATGTTATCATCAAGGCCTTGTGAGATTCACATGGTGCCCTGAGAAGATTGTTGGGTGACTCTAGACCTGTAATTTCCTTTTTTCAGTGCATTAGTGACACTTAACAACAACCAGCCAAAAACTACATGTTCTTATAATTACCACTGCCAGCGTATCCCTTAAATGCTAGATATTTCCTATATCTGTTACATCTACTAATAAGCTATTTAAATTTTCACCATATCATCATATTGCACAACACTGGAGATTCTTTTTTTTTTTTTTTTAATTTTATTTATTTATTTTTGGCTGTGTTAGGTCTTCATTTCTGTGCGTGGGCTTTCTATAGTTGCAGAGAGCAGAGTCCATTCTTCATCGCAGTGTGCAGGCCTCTCACTGTTGCAGCCTCTTGCTGTGGAACACAGGCTCCAGACGTGCAGGCTTAGTAGTTGTGGCTCACGGGCCCAGTTGCTCCGCGGCATGTGGGATCTTCCCAGACCAGGGCTCGAACCCATGTCCCCTGCATTGGCAGGCAGATTCTCAACCACTGCGCCACCAGGGAAGCCCAACACTGCAGATTCTTAACAACTGTGACGTTATAGAGATTCTATGATCCTAGGATACTTATAAACAGTATTATCCTTTTTGTCATTAGGCTGGTAAATTATTCAGTCTTACACAATGATATGTGTAAGCAATTTATTTGGCAGGTGCAAGAAACATAAGTTGTGCGATGGGGAATTGATAAAGGAATAAAAAAGCAACCAATTAGAGCCATTAAAGTGTTCATTATTAAGCCAGCTGACTATAAGTGACTGAGTTTATTACTGTAGGAGACACTGGCAGACAGTTTAAAGCACGTGGTTCTAAATTATTATGTATATATCTGCTGGTTGAGGGCTGCTCCCCAGCGGTTGTTAATACTTAGCACTTTAAGCTTACTGTATGGACAAAAACAACGTGGCTTTCCATAGTGTTGGAGAATAAAGCAGGCACAGATATCAGATTCTGACAACTGAATGCTCTTACATCTAATTCTAAATAAATTCTTGTGAATTTGTCCACTGCTACTTATAAATGGACTTGCATGGAAAAATATTTTTCTTTATATAAAGTGTCATATAAGATATATTTTCTCTTTAAAACATCTCTCCTTAAAAATTGTTTCTTGTTGAATACAAGTCGTAGCTAAATAGATGAATAGATATATTGATCTGTCTCATGGCTTTCATAAGGAATATATACATATGTAATCTCAGGAAACAATATTAATTTCAACAGTCATTTTTATAAAGGAATATAGATATTTACCTATAAAATTATAGAATTATTACACTTATAACTATGAAATAAAGATTGTTGAATATGATTTCTGAGATTTCTTTTATAAGGCTTAGAATACACACACACAGATACACATGTAGGGCTATTTTGCTCTAATCTTTATTTTTACTGTGGTGGAGTAAAATTAGAATAAACATTTATTCTCATTTAAAAAATCAGATGCATAAGAAGACTTTGTCATAACTAAACGTAAAGTTAATTTTCTCAAGATTTCTCAGAACTAACTGAAAAGAAAGAATTTAAACTTTTCTAACCCTTGCCATGTGTTAGAAGTCTTCTAATACACTGTGACATTTAAAAACACAGTTTTTAAATCCTGGGCACTTTTTTTCCAAATTTCAGTTCTTTAAGATATACTGTCTGGAGGCGTTTTGAAGATAAACATGCAGCTAATTGAATGATTGTGACTCCTTTTTACACAGTGGAAACATCCTTTAGGGATTTTATCCTAAAATGCCTTCTTTATTGATATCCTCAAACATTTCTGTTCTTGTAAGGTTTAGATTCTTATAAAAAAGTGAAGAAATGCTGTACTTTGACCTTTATTCCACTGTTATAACAGAGAAGTATCATTTTTAGAAGCTTTAGTACTTTTTAAAGACAAAAGTGACCTTGGAACAAATCTTATAAATTTTCACATCTCTACTGTTCATGTTCATCTACCAGGGTTAGCTTCCAAGCAACTCATACAAAAAGAAGTAAATGTGACATGTTACTTTGATATCTTCTACTATAGAGGATTTATATTGCAACTGAATAAAGAAAAATGATTCCATTTCTGTATATTGCTAATCATTACATACTTCGGTACTTCCCAACAATGTATGCATGTTTCCTGACAATACAACTATTGGCTTTCTACTTGAAACTTCTGGAGAATGGAGAATACAAAGTTAAAGGAAAATGAAACAAACATACAAGTTACTACTTTTAAAACAGAGATTTCTGTAGAAAAGAAACATTTTGAATCTATAAAGGGAGCACTTGCTATACATTCTAGAGTTAAAGTAATATTGGAGAATTTAATTTTTTCCTTATATAAGGAGTCAAATTTTAATTTATTGTTGAGTTTCCTTGGATAATTATTTATTTATATATAATTGCATATATATATTATATAAAACAAATCACTATTATCATCTTGTAAAGATACTGATTCACTAATCAGATGTCTCTGCTCAGGCCCATGTCTTTTATGTCTAACATGAAGAATCTGACTAGAAAGTGCTCATATGAGGTTTGAAAGCAGAAGGAAGGGAAAATCCTACTGGCTATGGTCAGTTCCAGTGGTGTCCATGATAGCGGCCCCGGTATCAATTTTCATAAGGCCACAGCAATGTTGCCAACAATGGCAGTGGCTCAAACAGCAGTCATTTTAATTTTATGGGTGTAAGCTAGGGGAAGTAGTAGCTTCTTATATTCTGGATAATATCACGTCCCTACTTTTGCCCTTTTGTAACCATTTTGTAATCAAATTCCCTTCTTTTTCCTTGACACTGACTGATACAGGGAGGTTGGGAAAAAAATTTTTTTTAAAGTATGGTTGATTTACAATGTTGTATCAAACTCTTGCTGTACAGCAAAGTGACTCAGTTGTACATATATATACATTCTTTTTTAATATTCTTTTCCATTATGGTTTATCCCAGGATGTTGAATATAATTCCCTGTGCTGTACATTAGGACCTTGTTGTTTATCCATTCTAAATGTAATAGTTTGCATCTACCAGCCCCAAACTTCCAGTCCATCCTTCTCCTTCCCCCCTTCCCCTTAGCAACCATGTCTGTTAATTTTTATTTATTTATTTATTTATTTATTGCTGTACACGGGCCTCTCACCGTTGTGGCCTCTCCCGTTGCGGAGCACAGGCTCCGGACGCGCAGGCTCAGCAGCCATGGCTCACGGGCCCAGTCGCTCCGCGGCATGTGGGATCCTCCCGGACCGGGGCACGAACCCGTGTTCCCTGCATCGGCCGGCGGACTCTCAACCACTGCGCCACCAGGGAAGCCCCATGTCCGTTAATTTTTGATTTTTGTTTTTTAAATAAAGTCTCCTTCTTTCTTTCATTCCTTGCTTCCTTCCTCCCTTCCTTCTAAATCTGCTGAGGAATATATATGCACACACACACATGCTAGGAGACATACTAGCTTTCAAAGAAAAAAAATGAACAAGTTGCTGTGTATTTTTCCAAGTGCATAGTCCATGTTGAGAAACAGTCCCTAATACAAGTGCTTTTTACACAGGTATGTAGCAAATATCGTAGTAGATATATGTGTACAAAGTGTCAAATGAAAAATAAGGGAACAGATTTATGGGTGAGTGCTCAGAAATAAATCTGGAAGAACAAGTTCAAGTAACAATTAATTGGGCAGTATACTACTGTTATGTTGTTTTTAAGATTTCTGTTCTGCCTAGCAACACAGAAGGACAGGGCATAAAAGAAAAATTCTTGTGAGGGTTCACCTTCATAAAATTAACACCAGAGTCACTCATCTCTGTCTTTATGACAAGGTGTGATTGATCGTTGGCATTCTCTAGATATTCTTACTGCCTATTGCCTTCAGTTTTTCCAACAGTTATTTAAATAAAATTTTTGTATGAATACATTTTTTTACAATAGCATTATATATAACACATACATTATATATAAATCTATATATAAATCTATGTTTATGTAGTACATATACATATAATGTGATATATATGTCTGTATGTGTGTGTATATATCACATTTTCTTCCCTTTAAAGGTATGTCCTTTTCTGCACATATTATTGAGATGAAACTTTAAAAATATATTTTTAACATACCTCCTTCAGGATTATTTTACTCAGAACAAAACTTTAAAATAATTATTGTTTTCTTTTAATATTTTCATTTTAGACAAATTTAAAAAAATATGTCTTTCATCTTAGTTTCTTTTTTTATAAAAGTAATCTGCTTTATTTTTTAGGTCAGTTTTAGTTACCAGAAAATGTATTATTTAGGTCAGGAAGAATATTATCCTAAGTTTTGGCCCTCATAATGGCTCAGATCCATTGGGCTATTGCTGTTTTCAAGTACACTATACAATGCAGAGCAGTGTTCCTCAGGCTTGGCAGTGTTGACCTTTTAAACAGGATCCTTCTTTGTTGTAGGAAGCCATCCTTCATTATAGAATGTTTAACAGCATTTCTGGACTCCACCAACTAGATGCAAGTAAGGTACCACCCCCATGACAATAAAATACGTCTTCAGACATTGTCAAATATCCCCTGGGAAACAAAACTATCCCTGGTTGAGAACGACTGATTTAGAAAATTGCAGCAACTTTCAACAGTTTTTCATGAATTCTAAAGCTATAGATTATATACCAGGAAATTCTGGTTTAAGTAAATATAAATACATACATTATTTCTCAAACATATTACCCTCAAGTAAAATATTATTAGTACAAATTATATTTACTGTATAAACAAAGTAGTTTTGTCTTTGGATAATATATTGTTGCTTCTAGAAAAATGTTCATTCCATTGTTTACGTGTCAGTTTGTTTCAAATTCATTAAGATATTCTTTCAAAGAAGAAATAAAATGCTTGGGATCTCCAATTTGACATCCAAAATTATTTTTTAAGTATTTGTCTCTAATTGGAACTTATAATAAACCTCAGACTGTTTTAATAACTGATTGACAAACTCACGTACAGTTAAAATACACATCCAATTCTAATGGTTCTCTGGCTTTATGTAATTTGGTCAATCAAAATGAGATAGCAAGCAATTTAACAAAACTTCCAATAAGATAATCTTGCTTACTCTGCTTTCTCAAATCTTTTTTACTGGATCTAACATTTCTACAGCAATAAACCTCCTCCTCCTACAAGTATGCATACGTCAATGAATAAGTAGATCAAAAATATTCAAAATCATCATCATGTACATAATAGATTAAAGGATTCAAATAAATGGATATAGATTAAGAAGTGATAAGAATTATGCACCTTTAAACCTAGACGACCACTCCTACAATTGCTATCAGAGAAAATCCTAGGAGTAATATGTATACAGAGAAAAAAGTTAAGCAAGCATACTGCAAAATGAACCTCAATTATACTCTCAAACTTAAGTGTTGAATCTTAATAAGCAGGGCGGAATGAATGAAAAACCACTGCCTAGGCTAGAGCTTAGCCTTGTGCCTGGAACCAAAGTAAAATCCACCAGTACCCGTCCCTGCTTCTTGGTTGTTTTTGTTCTGCTATTTCGTCAGACAGAAAGATCAGGAAAAAAACAAAATTCCGGCCAAAGATAAGAATATATAAAAATTCAAGATTGATTTTAAACTGCCTTCCCAACACACTAAAAATTCAGTCCTTAAGAAATGTGTCATTATCATTATAACATGTTTCTGATCTTGTCTAGGACCAGTTTTTTCTTTTTTAAAATTTAAAGTCCATTTAGTCTCATATTAGTGTAGTCATTGCAGGTTTCTTATGGTTGCTACCTGCACGATATGTCCTTTTCCACCCTGGTAACATAAAATTTGCTTGATTAAATTTTTGGTAAGGAGTTAGAGAAAAATTTTAAAAGAGAGAGACCTGAATTTGAGAAAAGAATAATGCCTTTAGAGATCTAGAGCAGATTAAGTTGCAAAAAGATGCCAGAGATTACAGGTAAGAGGATTACTTTGGAGAGCAAATAGGTGTTAAAAGTAAGGCTTTCTGTCCTGAAGGATAGGAGGTGGTCCCTCAGTCAGCCATAAGTGTAATCTTCTAGCTTACTTAAGAAGAACCAAAAATGTACAGGGTGTGAGGTGACCAAAGAAGAAGCCATCCTGATCTGTTCAATCACGTTTCCTATTTGAAGGACAGTTCATACACTGGGGAGAGGCACAAACATCGAGAGTGTGTGCTTGGCTGAGCATGGCCGAGACAAAGGCAGCTCTTTCAACAGTGCAGAACTGAGACTGGGCAGTCAGGTTCTGTGGGGATTCAAAGTGCATCAGAGGCAATGCCTTTTCTTGTGTCTTAGATTCACAGTTGAAACTCATGACATAGATTCCCTGGAGAAGCTGTGATTTCAGTCCAGCTCTTCAAAAGATTTCACCGAATAGACGAGAGACTTTAGATCACTCTCAGGACTTCCACTTGGCTTGGGTTATTAATACAGTTGCTTCTGATCAGTGCCTTGGGTAAGGATTAGGCAGCTCTGTCGTTTCTCTTCATCTGGCCTTTCTGTATGAGTACTGGTCTTGAAAACAGCACTATTGGCATCTGGTTTGATTTTCTCTTCCTTAAGATGCAAGTGGCTCAGTTGCTTGGCTGGGGATCTCTGCTTATCCATGTCCAGTGCTCAGAAGTATATGGCCTTGGTTGCAGGGTTGTGGATGGGACCTTCCCCTCGGTGAACCTGACACCCAACACTGCAAGATTAAGGGCTCCAGGAGTCGATGGAAAGCCCTAATGAAGTAACTTTCAACATTAAAATTTTAATAATGCTTGTTATTTCTACTTATAAGTTAATAGATTTTTTTTTTCTTGATTGACTGTAAAAAATTTCCTTCTGAGGTTTTCAAAGGAAAAAAACTGCTAAAAAGTAGCCCCTGTAGGGGACATGTTTTCTAGTCAGGGTCCTGCCTCTTCTCATCTACCTCCCAGGGCCACCTTAGCATCCCTAAGTGAGTAATTAGCACTCTCCCTGCTGACTTGGGATAATGGAAATCTCAACTAAAAAAGATAGAAATTTGAGAACAGATCATATTAGTTTCTAACCTCTCTTTTGAAAAGCTTTGTTCTTTAATTTGCACTAGCCTATGAAAAAATTTATCAGTCTCATTTTCAGTGTGCACACATCAATACACAACAGGACCAAAAGAAAATTAAACTCATAATTATTTTCATTTTGATAGGTGGCATTTGTTGCACAATTTAGTACACTCTGGAACTTTCATGCTTTAACTTAAATGCTTGTGTAAATAATAATCAAATATAATATATGTCATACTTGATTCTGTAATTATATAAAATCTGTATCAGGTTTTCATTTCAAAGTATCTTGCATACACTTGAAAACATCACATTTATTTCATATATTACATATAAACCCAGAAAAATATAAAATTGCCTTATATTATGAAACCAAAATTGTTTTAAAAAGCTATTTGCTTACATGGAATGTATTAACATGTTAGTATACTTTCATTAACTGAATAGGACAGTACTGAGCATATCATTTACTCCTTCAATTAAAATTTTTTTTCCAAGCACTGATCTTGTACAGAAATTTATGCTGGAAGAATAACAAAATTGATCATTTGATTGTCAGTCAGGATTCTGTTCAGCATCTTTCATTGAAATGTCATATAACATATTTGTATATCTGTTTTTTTTCTAACATTTAATTAATCATTACTGTTTACTTACATATTTATTGCAATATGACATACATTTAATGTTTTTATAAAATATATACCCAAATATATGTTAGGATTTTGATTGTTGTGACATGTAATGATGTAGTTTTTTTTTTATTTAGAGTCTTTTCTTCAGCCAGTGTAAATGCTTATTTTGTTTCAGTAAAAAGCTTAAAGCATGTAGTCTTCATAACAACTAATGAGACACATATTATTATTATCTTCATCCTACAGATGTGGAAATTGATAAACTGATGAACACAAATGCAAAAATACTCATCAAAATATTAGAAAACCAAATTCAACAATACATTAGAAGGATCAAACACCACATTCATGTGAGATTCATTCCAGGGATGTAATGATGGTTTAGCATTCACAAATCAATCAATCAATCAAGTGATACACCACATTAACAAAATGGAAGATAAAAGCCATATGATCAGCTCAGTAGAAACAGAAAAAGCATTTGACAAAACACAACATTCATTTATGATAAAAACTCTCAATAAAATGGGTAGAGAAGGAACATACCTCAACATCATAGAGGCCATATATGATAAACTCACAGATAACATAACACTCAACAGTGAGAAGCTGAAGCTTTTTTTCTAAGATAAGGAACAAGACTAGGATGCCTACTCATGGCAGTTTTCTAAGTGCTAGCCATAGCAATTAGGCAAGAAAAAGCAATAAAAGGCACCCAAATTGTAAGAGAAGTAAGACTGTCACTATTTGCAGATGACATGATACTATATATAGAAAGCCCTAAAGACGCCACCAAAAAACTATTAGAACTAATAAATAAATTCAGTAAAGTTACAGGATGTAAAATTAATATACAGACATCTGTTATGTTTCTATACACTAAGAATGAACTATCAGAAAGAGAAATTAAGAAAATAACCCCATTTACAATGACATTAAAAAGAAGAAAATACCTAGGAATAAATCTACCCAAGTGAGTAAAAGACCTGTACTCTAAAAACTGTAAGACATTGGGCTTCCCTGGTGGCGCACTGGTTGAGAGTCTGCCTGCCGATGCAGGGGACATGGGTTCATGCCCCGGTCCCGGAAGATCCCACATGGCCCGGAGCGGAGCGGCTGGGCCCATGAGCCATGGCCGCTGAGCCTGCGTGTCTGGAGCCTGTGCTCCACAGTGGGAGAGGCCACAGCAGTGAGAGAGGCCCACGTACCACAAAAAAAAAAAAAACTCTAAGACATTGATAAAAGAAATTGAAGATGATACAAATAAATGGATAGGTATACTATGCTCATAAATTGGAAAAAAATTAATACTTTTAAAATGTAATACTACCAAAAGAAATCTACAGATTTAATGGAATTCCTATCACAATACTCATGGCAGTTTTCACAGAACTAGAACAATAATCTCAAAATGTGTATGGTGTCACAAAAGACCCCAAATAACCAAAGTAACCTAGAGAAACAACAAAGCTGGAGGTTTCATGCTCCCTGATTTCAAGCTATACTAAGAGCTATAGTAATTAATACAGTATGGTACTGGCACAAACATAGACACATAGATCAATGGATCAGAATAGAGACCAGAAAAAATTCATGCTTATAAGCTCAATTAATTTATGACAAAGGAGGCAAGAATAGACAATGGGAAAAAGACAGTCTCTTCAATAAATGATGTTGAGAAAACTGGATAACTACATGCAAAAACAATCAAACTGGACCACTATCTTACACCGTATACAAAAATGAAATAAAAATAGATTAAAAAATTGAGGGCTTCCCTGGTGGCGCAGTGGTTGAGAGTCCGCCTGCCGATGCAGGGGACGCGGGTTCGTGCCCCGGTCCAGGAAGATCCCACATGCCGCGGAGCGGCTGGGCCCGTGAGCCACGGCCGCTGAGCCTGCGCGTCCGGAGCCTGTGCTCCGCAACGGGAGAGGCCACAGCAGTGAGAGGCCCGCGTACCGCAAAAAAAAAAATTGAATGCTAGACATGAATTGATAAAACTCAGTAGAAAACACAGAGGGTAATTTCCTTGACATTAGTTTCAACAGTGTTGTTAGGATCTGATTTTACCAGCAAGTGCAACAAAGGCAAAAATAAACAAATGGGACAACATCAAACTAAATGCTCTGCAAGAAGAACAAAATCATCAACAAAATGAAAAGGCAACTCACTGGAATATTTGCAAATCATATAATAAAATGTTAATATCCAGAATATATAAAGAATGCATACATTAATAAAACAAGAAATGCAATTAAAAAATGAGTACACCTGGGCTTCCCTGGTGGCGCAGTGGTTGAGAGTCCGTCTGCCGATGCAGGGGACGTGGGTTCGTACCCCGGTCCGGGAAGATCCCACATGCCGCGGAGCAGCTGGGCCCGTGCGCCATGGCCACTGAGCCTGTGCGTCCGGAGCCTGTGCTCCGCAACGGGAGAGGCCACAGCAGTGAGAGGCCCGCGTACCGCAAAAAAAAAAAAAAAAGTACACCTGTCAGAATGGCTATTATGGAAGAGACAAAAAAAAAAAAAAGATTTGGCAAGGATGTGGAGAAAAGGAACCCTCATTCATGGTTAGTGGAAATGTAAATTGGTATAGTCAGAATGGAAAAAAGTACGGAGGCTACTAAAATGTTAAAAATAGAACTACCATATGATCCAGCAATTTCATTTCTGGCTGTTTATCCAAAGAAAATCAAAACACTAATTCAGAAAGATATATGCACCCCTATGATCATTGCAGCATTATTTACAAAAGCTAAAATATGAAAGCAACCTAAGTGGCCATCAATAGGCGAATGAATAAGGAAGATGTGATACATATATAATACATGTGTATGTGTGTGTGTATATATATATATATATACACACACACACATGTAATGTTACTCAGCCATAAAAAAGAGTGAATTCTTGCCATTTGGAACAACATGGATCGACCTTGAGGGTATTATACTAAATGAAATAAGTCAGAGAAGACAAATGCTGTATGATTTCACCTTTAGAATCTAGAAAACAAAAAAAACCCAAACAAATCTAGAAAACAAAACAAAACCATATTTATAGATACAGAGAATAGACTGGTGATTGCCAAAGAGTCAGGTTTTGGGGTGGGTGAAATGGATGGGTGTTTCGGAAGGTACAAACTTCCAGTTACAAAGTGAATAGGTCATGGGGATATAATGCACATCATGGGAAATATAGTCAACAATATGGTACTAACTTTGTATGCTGACAGATGGTAACTAACTTACTGTAGTGATCATTTTATAATGTATATAGAGTTTGAATCACTATGTTGCACACCTGAAACTAATATAATACTGTATGTCAATTATGAATAAAAAAAGAAAAAGAAAACACATCATATTAAAATGTTAAGATGTAAATAAATGGTTCAATTTGAAAAAAAAAGAGCTAGGAAAGTAATGAATGTAGGCGACACTCTTTTAGATAAAATAAAAAGCAAAGTAAAAGTCCTGAATGTGGAAAAAATCACTATTCCTTAAGTATACCTAATAGTAATGTAAGAGTTACTTTATGCCAAATTCAGACATACAGATCTCATAAGCTACTTTTAGATGATTTGATTTTAGCTTCATAAGCAATGGAGGTTAAAGGGAGGAGACATTTTCTGCTGTCTGGCAGTAGAAAAGGAAATGTGACATAATTACATTTAATTAAAAAAACAAAATGACTGTGAACAAGGGGCATGTTTGGTAAAATATATCTCAGGTATCCAGGTGTGAGAAGATGGTGGATTTGATCATGGAAATTGCAATAGAAAAAAGAGAGGAAATAAATGGATGCAAGACATATTGATGAGACGAAATTGAAAGATTGATTATGATGAGTTGGATGTACGGGGTAAGAGGGGAGCCGCAAAGGTGGGAAACTTGGCAGTGAAAGAACAAAGCAGGGGGAACAAGATGGGATAGTTAGGGAAGTAGTCTATTAAATAGTTTAACTTTATGTTCAACTTGTGGTATCTAGGTTATATTTAACTGAAGAGATTGAGTATGTAGTTTGGTGTATGAGTGTCTCTCCCTGCATGCATATGTACTACAGGTCAGGTATTCTACGGTACAGGCTATTTTATGTGAGCTATTGTTATGGTGAAAATTTTAAATAGACATTAAGAACTCATTCTCTGGTTCATTTATACCCGAGTTCTAATCACAGGTAAGTTACTTTGGCAAGTTACTCAAATTCTCATCTATATGATGTTGTTATGTCACAAGTACTTTATAGCATTAAAGGGAGAACTGAAATAGACGCTCTAGGTAAAGTGCTTACAGGATTTCCCATGCATTTTACAGTGAATGACAGTGATAATAATGAGGTCCCAGGACAGAAACCTGAAGAAAACCAGAATTTGGGAGATGAGAAGAGAAAAATAAAATTCAAAATGAATTAATGCGTATTCACATATGCATAAGGAAATCCAGAATCTTCACAGATGAGAGATGAGAGTGTTTAATGAAGAAGGGAAGACTCATTAGTGTCAAAGGTGACTGAGATGACGAGAAAGATAAGGTTTGAAAAATGCTCATAGGGCTTAAGCAAGGATGTTGATAATTTGGGGGAAAACAGTAAAAGAAATTTTAAAACAGGTACAAAATGCTTTCCGAATAATAATACAGTATTTAAAAGCCATGCTGTCTATTATTTCAGAAACCATGGTTTTGGTCAAGTAGACAATCTTTAATGACAATGGAGAGTGAGCACTTGAAACACTATTGCACCCATGTCCAAGAGCAAGTGCAACAACTATTTTATTCACAAAAGCATTAAAATGCTAATGTTTCATCCTTATTATAAATCTTTTTAATGAAAACCTGAAAATAACAAGACTTCATTCCAATGATAATGACTGGACCTAGAATGAGACACAGTGATAGCACATTTCCAATTCATGTTTTTACAAATTAATATTACACTTCTGCAGCCCTCTGCGGGAATTGAGTGCCTTAATTTAACAGACTTCATTGCAACGTGTTGTACGTTTTCAGAACTTCAGGTAACGATTTCACTATCTTTAAACACTATTGTCAAAATACAGAACACTTGTAGAAAGTCCATTTATTAGATTAATTTTCCAGTGCTTCTATAAGGTGAAAGATAGGCATTCTCAGAGACGGAGATTATAATTTATTTACTGAATTTTCACAGCTTTATTCGTCTTGGTATATTTCTCTTTGCTTCCTCAAATTGTTATTTGCTCCTCACCCAAACCTATCATCTCTAGCAGAATATCATTGATTCTTCCTCACTAGAAATTTAAATTCTAGATGAAAATCTGTCCCTGATTTACAGTCTTCTGGCCGACTATGTTTCAGATATTTCTGTGGATCAGACTCTGGGACTTTTCTTGGTGAGGATCGTTCAGTATAAAGTTTTTCAAAAGATATTTGGCTAACTTTCTTCTGAGCACATCCACATATCTACCATTCAAGTGAGGCGCCCATTGTGGGCGGGATGGGGGGAAAATCTTCACAAAGAGAAAGAAAATAAACCATAACTGGCTATAATTTAAAAAATCTTGTTCATATATAAGTTTACAACGATTACAGTCATAAAAAAAGAAGAGATTTCATATTTCTAAGGAATTTCAAAAGAATTTTGTATTTAGAAAATAAAAAGAAATATCTGTCAAAAGTGCTCAAAGAACCATAAATTTAAGTATGTATACTAAACATCAGAACAGATTCTTTGCCTTTTTTTAGAATTAGGTTGTCTTTTGATTATTGAGTTGAAAAAATTCTTTATATATTTTTAATACAAGACCCTTATCCATATATGATTTGCAAGTACTTTCTTCCATTCTGCAGGTTATCTTTTTACTTTCTTATTTTCTTTTTAACATCTTTATTGGAGTATAATTGCTTTACAATGGTGTGTTAGTTTCTGCTTTATAACAAAGTGAATCAGTTATACATATACATATGTTACCATATCTCTTCCCTCTTCCATCTCCCTCCCTCCCACCCTCCCTATCCCACCCCTTTAGGTGCTCACAAAGCACTGAGCTGATCTCCCTGTGCTATGTGGCTGCTTCCCACTAGCTATCTATTTTACATTTGGTAGTGTATATATGTCCATGCCACTCTCTCGCTTTGTCACAGCTTACCCTTCCCCCTCCCCATATCCTCAAGTCCATTCTCTAGTAGGTCTGTGTCTTTATTCCTGTCTTAGCCCTAGGTTCTTCATGACATTTTTTTCCCTTAAATTCCATATATATGTGTTAGCGTACGGGATTTGTCTTTCTCTTTCTGACTTACTTCACTCTGTATGACAGACTCTAGATCCATCCACCTCATTACAAATAGCTCAATTTCGTTTCTTTTTATGGCTGAGTAATATTCCATTGTATATATGTGCCACATCTTCTTTATCCATTCATCCGATGATGGACACTTAGGTTGTTTCCATCTGTGGGCTATTGTAAATAGAGCTGCAATGAATATTTTGGTACATGACTCTTTTTGAATTATGGTTTTCTCAGGGTATATGCCCAGTAGTGGGATTGCTGGATCATATGGTAGTTCTATTTGTAGTATTTTAAGGAACCTCCATACTCTTCTCCATAGTGGCTGAACCAATTCACATTCCCACCAGCAGTGCAAGAGTGTTCCCTTTTCTCCACACCCTCTCCAGCATTTATTGTTTATAGATTTTTTGATGATGGCCATTCTGACTGGTGTGAGATGATATCTCATTGTAGTTTTGATTTGCATTTCTCTAATGATTAATGATGTTGAGCATTCTTTCATGTGTTTTTTGGCAGTCTGTATATCTTCTTTGGAGAAATGTCTATTTAGGTCTTCTGCCCATTTTTGGATTGGGTTGTTTGTTTTTTTGTTATTGAGCTGCATGAGCTGCTTATAAATTTTAGAGATTAATCGTTTGTCATTTGCTTCATTTGCAAATATTCTTTCAGATTTTGCGGGTTGTCTTTTGGTCTTGTTTATGGTTTCCTTTGCTGTGCAAAAGCTTTGAAGTTTCATTAGGTCCCATTTGTTTATTTTTGGTTTATTTCCATTTCTTTAGGAGGTGGGTCAAAAAGGATCTTGCTGTGGTTTATGTCAAAGAGTGTTCTGCCTATGTTTTCTTCTAAGAGTTTGATAGTTTCTGGCCTTACATTTAGGTCTTTAATCCATTTCGAGCTTATTTTTGTGTATAGTGTTAGAGAATGATCTAATCTCATTTCCCAGCACCACTTATTGAAGAGGCTGTCCTTTCTCCACTGTACATTCCTGCCTCCTTTATCAAAGATAAGGTGACCATATGTGCGTGGGTTTATCTCTGGGCTTTCTATCCTGTTCCATTGATCTATCTTTCTGTTTTCGTGCCAGTACCATACTGTCTTGATTACTGTAGCTTTGTAGTATAGTCTGAAGTCAGGGAGCAGCCTGATTCTTCCCTCTCCATTTTTCGTTCTCAAGATTGCTTTGGCTATTAGGGGTCTTTTGTGTTTCCATACAAATTGTGAAATGTTTTGTTCTAATTCTGTGAAAAATGCCAGTGGTAGTTTGATAGGAATTAAATTGAATCTATACATAGCCTTGGGTAATAGAGTCATTTTCACAATGTTGATTCTTCCAATCCAAGAACATGGTATATCTCTCCATCTATTTGTATCATCTTTAATTTCCTTCATCAGCGTCTTATAATTTTCTGCATACAGGTCTTTTGTCTCCTTAGGTAGGTTTATTCTGAGATATTTTATTCTTTTTGTTGCAGTGGTAAATGGGAGTGTTTTCTTGATTTCACTTTCAAATTTTTCATCATTAGTGTATAGGAATGCCAGAGATTTCTGTGCATTAATTTTGTATCCTGCTACTTTACCAAATTCATTGATTAGCTCTAGTAGTTTTCTGGTAGCATCTTTAGGATTCTCTATGTATAGTATCATGTCATCTGCAAACAGTGACAGCTTTACTTCTTCTTTTCCGATTTGGATTCCTTTTCTTCTCTGATTGTTGTGGCTAAAACTTCCAAAAGTATGTTGAATAAGAGTGATGAGAGTGGGCAACCTTGTCGTTTTCCTGATCTTAGTGGAAATGCTTTCAGTTTTTCACCATTGAGGATGATGTTGGCTGTGGGTTTGTCATATATGCCCTTTATTATGTTGAGGAAAGTTCCCTCTATGCCTACTTTCTGCAGGGTTTTTATCATAAATGGGTGTTGAATTTTGTCAAAAGCTTTCTCTGCATCTATTGAGATGATCATATGGTTTTTCTCCTTCAGTTTGTTAATATGATGTATCACGTTGATTGATTTGCGTATATTGAAGAATCCTTGCATTCCTGGAATAAACCCCACTTGATCATGGTGTATGATCCTTATAATGTGCTGTTGGATTCTGTTTGCTAGTATTTTGTTGAGGATTTTTGCATCTATGTTCATCAGTGATATTGGCCTGTAGTTTTCTTTCTTAGTAACATCCTTGTCTGGTTTTGGTATCAGGATGATGGTGGCCTTGTAGAATGAGTATGGGAGTGTTCTTCCCTCTGCTATATTTTGGAAGAGTTTGAGAAGAATAGGTGTTAGCTCTTCTCTAAATGTTTGATAGAATTCGCCTGTGAAGCCATCTGGTCCTGGGCTTTTCTTTGTTGGAAGATTTTTAATCACAGTTTCAATTTCAGTAATTGTGATTGGTCTGTTCATATTTTTTATTTCTTCCTGATTCAGTCTTGGCAGGTTGTGCATTTCTACGAATTTGTCCGTTTCTTCCAGGTTGTCCATTTTATTGGCATAGAGTTGCTTGTAGTAATCTCTCATGATCTTTTGTATCTCTGCGGTGTCAGTTGTTACTTCTCCTTTTTCATTTCTAATTCTATTGATTTGAGTCTTCTCCCTTTTTTCTTGATGAGTCTGGCTAATGGATTATCAACTCAAAGAACCAGCTTTTAGTTTTATTGATCTTTGCTATCGTTTCCTTCATTTCTTTTTCTTTATTTCTGATCTGATCTTTATGATTTCTTTCCTTCTGCTAACTTTGGGGTTTTTTTTTTTTTTGTTCTTTCTCTAATTGCTTTAGGTGCAAGGTTAGGTTGTTTATTTGAGATCTTTCTGGTTTCTTAAGGTAGGATTTTATTGCTATAAACTTCCTGCTTACAACTGCTTTTGCTGCATCCCATAGGTTTTGGGTCGTCGTGTCTCCAGTGTCATTTGTTTCTAGGTATTTTTTTATTTCCTCTTTGATTTCTTCAATATCACTTTGTTATTAAGTATTGTATTGTTTAGCCTCCATGCGTTTGTATTTGATACAGATCTTTTCCTGTAATTGATATCTAGTCTCATAGTGTTGTTGTCAGAAAAGATACTTGATAAAATTTCAATTTTCTTAAATTTACCAAAGCTTGATTTGTGACCCAAGATATGATCTATCCTGGAGAATGTTCCATGAGCACTTGAGAAAAATGTGTATTCTGTTGTTTTTGTATGGAATGTCCTATAAATATCAATTAAGTCCATCTTGTTTAATGTATCATTTAAAGCTTGTGTTTCCTTATTTATTTTCATTTTGGATGATCTCTCTATTGGTGAAAGTGGGGTGTGAAAGTCCCCTACTATGAATGTGTTACTGTCGATTTCCCCTTTTATGGCTGTTAGTATTTGCCTTATGTATTGAGGTGCTCCTATGTTGGGTGCATAAATATTTGCAATTGTTATATCTTCTTCTTGGATCGATCCCTTGAACATTTTGTACTGCCCTTCTTTGTCTCTTCTAATAGTCTTTATTTTAAAGTGTATTTTGTCTGATACGAGAATTGCTACTCTAGCTTTCTTTTGGTTTCCATTTGCATGGAAAATCTTTCTTCCATCCCCTTACATTCAGTCTGTATGTGTCTCTAGGTCTGAAGTGGGTCTGTTGTAGACAGCAAATATATGGGTCTTGTTTTTGTATCCATTCAGCCAATCTGTGTCTTTTGGTGGGAGCATTTAGTCCATTTACATTTTAGGTAATTATCGATATGTATGTTCCTATTCCCATTTTCTTAATTGTTTTGCGTTCGTTATTGTAGGTCTTTTCCTTCTTTTGTGTTTCTTGCCTAGAGAAGTTCCTTTAGCATTTGTTGTAAAGCTGGTTTGGTGGTGCTGAACTCTCTCAGCTTTTGCTTATCTGTAAAGGTTTTAATTTCTCCATCAAATCTGAATGAGATCCTTGCTGGGTAGAGTAATCTTGGTTGCATGTTTTTCTCCTTCATCACTTTCAATATGTCCTGCCACTCCCTTCTGGCTTGCAGAGTTTCTGCTGAAAGATCAGCTGTTAACCTTATGGGGATTCCCTTGTGTGTTATTTGTTGTTTTTCCCTTGCTGCTTTTAATATGTTTTCTTTGTATTTAATTCTTGACAGTTTGATTAATATGTGTCTTGGCGTATTTCTCCTTGGATTTATCTTGTATGGGACTCTGTGCTTCCTGGACTTGATTATTTCGTTTCCCATATTAGGGAAGTTTTCAACTATAATCTCTTCAACTATTTTCTCAGTCCCTTTCTTTTTCTCTTCTTCTTCTGGACCCCTATAATTCGAATGTTGGTGCGTTTAATGTTGTCCCAGAGGTCTCTGAGATTGTACTCATTTCTTTTCTTTTTTTTCTCTTTATTCTTCTCTGCAGTTATTTCCACTATTTTATCTTCCAAGTCACTTATCTGTTCTTCTGCCTCAGTTATTCTGCTATTGATCCCATCTAGAGTATTTTTAATTTCATTTATTGTGCTCTTCTTCATCGCTTGTTTCATCTTTAGTTCTTCTAGGTCCTTATTAAATGTTTCTTGCATTTTGTCTATTCTATTTCCAAGATTTTGGATCATCTTTACTATCATTATTCTGAATTCTTTTTCAGGTAGACTGCCTATTTCCTCTTCATTTGTTAGGTCTAGTGGGTTTTTATCTTGCTCCTTCATCTGCTGTGTGTTTTTCTGTCTTCTCATTTTGCTTATCATACTGTGTTTGCGGTCTCCTTTTTGCAGGTTTCAGGTTCATAGTTCCCGTTGTTTTTGGTGTCTGTCCCCAGTGGCTAAGGTTGGTTCAGTGGGTTGTGTAGGCTTCCTGGTGGAGGGGACTAGTGCCTGTGTTCTGGTGGATGAGGCTGGATCTTGTCTTTCTGTTGGGCAGGTCCATGTGTGGTGGTGTGTTTTGGGGTGTCTGTGGACTTATTATGATTTTAGGCAGCCTCTCTGCTAATGGGTGGGGTTGTGTTCCTGTCTTGCTAGTTGTTTGGCTTAGGGTGTCCAGCACTGTAACTTGCTGGTCGTTGAGTGAAGCTGGGTGCTGGTGTTGATATGGAGATCTTTCGGAGATTTTCGCCATTTGATATTATGTGGAGCTGGGAGGTCTCTTGTGGACCAGTGTCCTGAAGTTGGCTCTCCCACCTCAGAGGCACAGCACTTACTCCTGGATGCAGCACCAAGTGCCTTACATCCACACGGCTCAGAATAAAAGGGAGAAAAAGTAGAAAGTATGAATGAAAGAAAGAAAGAAAGAAAGGAGGAAAAGAAGGAGGGAGGAAGGAAGGAGGGAAAGAAGGAAAGAAAGAAAGAAGATAAAATAAAGTAAAAAAAGTTATTAAAATAAAAAATAATTATTAAGAAAAAAAAATTTTTTAAGAAAAAAAAAACAAACGGATAGAACCCTAGGACAAATGGTGGAAGCAAAGCTATACAGACAAAATCTCACACAGAAGCATACACGTACACACTCACAAAAAGAGGAAAAGGGGAAAAAAATATTAAATCTTGCTCTCAAAGTCCACCTCCTCAATTTGGGATGATTCGTTGTCTATTCATGTATTCCACAGATGCAGGGTACATCAAGTTGACTGTGGAACTTTAATCCGCTGCTTCTGAGGCTGCTGGGAGAGATTTCCCTTTCGCTTCTTTGTTCTCACAGCTCCCGGGTCTCTGCGTGTAGGTTGCCCGAGGGCAGCTGTTCTTCACTCAGACAGGACGGGGTTAAAGGAGCAGCTGCTTTGGGGTCTCTGGCTCACTCAGGCCGGGGGGAGGGAGGGACATGGAGTGCAGGGCGGGCCTGCGGCAGCAGAGGCCAGTGTGACGTTGCACTAGCCTGAGGCGCGCTGTGTGTTCTCCGGGGAAGTTGTCCCTGTATCCCGGGACGCTGGCAGTGGTGGGCTGCACAGGCTCCCCAGAAGCGGGGTTTGGATAGTGACCTGTGCTCGCACACAGGCTTCTTGATGGCGGCAGCAGCAGCCTTAGCGTCTGATGCCCGCGCTTTTAACTGCAGCTCGTGCCCGTCTCTGGAGCTCCTTAAGCAGCACTCTTAATCCCCTTTCCTCGCGCACCAGGAAACAAAGAGGGAAGAAAAAGTCTCTTGCCTCTTCTGCAGGTCCTGACTTTTCCCGGACTCCCTCCCGGCTAACCGTGGTGCACTAGCCCCCTGCAGGCTGTGTTCGCGCCGCCAACCCCAGTCCTCTCCCTGCGCTCCGACCGAAGCCCGAGCCTCAGCTCCCAGGCCCGCCCACCCCGGCGGGTGAGCTGACAAGCCTCTCGGGCTGGTGAGTGCCGGTCGGCACCGATCCTCTGTGTGGGAATCTCTCCACTTTGCCCTCCGCACCCCTGTTGCTGTGCTCTCCTCCACGGCTCTGCAGCTTTCCCGCCTCTGCCATCCGCAGTCTCCGCCCGCGAAGGGGCTTCCTAGTGTGTGGAAACCTTTCCTCCTTCACAGCTCCCTCCCACTGGTGCAGGTCCCATCCCTATCCTTTTGTCTCTTTTTTTTCTTTTTTCTTTTGCCTTACCCAGGTACGTGGGGACTTTCTTGCCTTTTGGGAGGTCTGAGGTCTTCTGCTAGTGTTCAGTAGGTGTTCTGTAGGAGTTGTTCCACGTGTAGATGTATTTCTGGTGTATCTGTTGGGCGGAAGTTGATCTCTGCGTCTTACTCTTCTGCCGTCTTCCCCTCATCTCCCCTCTTTTTACTTTCTTGATTGTATTGTTGTATAAAACTTTTTAGTTTTGATGAGGTTCAAGTTATCCACTTTTTATTTTGTCTCTTGTGATTTAATTGTCACGTCTAAGAAATTATTGCCTAATCTAAGATCAGGAAGGTTTTCTGCTATATTCTCACTTAGGATTTATATGATTTTAGCTCATGTATTTAGCTCCATAATTCATTTTTTTGTTAATTTTTGTGTATGGTGCATAGCAGAGGTCCAACTTTATTCTTTTGCATAAAGATACACACATATCCCAGAACCATTTGTTAAAAAGATTCTCCTTTCCCCATTGACTTGTTTTGGCAGCCTTGTCAAATAGCAAGTGACCATAAATGTAAGGGTTTATTCTGGACTCTTAATTAATCTATATCTCTATCTTTATGCCAGAACCACATTGTCTTGTTTACTGTAGCTTTATAGTAAATTTTGAAATTTTTGTAGTAAATTTTTATTGTAAATTTTGAAATTAGGAAAGTTCTCTATTTGGTTTTTGTTTTCAAGATGATTTTGGCTATTCTGGGTCTCTTACATTTCCAGATCAATTTTAAGATCTGATTGTCAATTTCTGCAAAAATCCAGCTGTGATTTTTTTTTTTTTTTTTTTTTTCGGTACGCGGGCCTCTCACTGCTGTGGCTCCGGACGCGCAGGCTCAGCGGCCATGGCTCACGGGCTCAGCCGCTCCGCGGCACGCGGGATCCTCCCAGACCGGGACCCGAACCCGCGTCCCCTGCATCGGCAGGCGGACTCTCAACCACTGCGCCACCAGGGAAGCCCCCAGCTGTGATTTTGATAGCAGTCAAAGCTCACTTTTGAATTATCTTCACAGTATCCTAACTCATTTTTGAAGTACCATTACAGTAACCAAAATCTTTATTAATAACCATGTCATTAAATTTGCATACATTAACCAGGTGTATATTATTCTTAAAGTCAAGACGGAAAAGCACTACTTCCATTTGAAACATATCAGAAAATCTAATGGCCAGGTAATAAAATTTAATATTTTCAGGTCTCCAGGCAGGACAAGTCCTGACTTGCTTAAATTAGATGAATAGAAATGTTAATCAATTTTTTTTTTTTGCGGTACTGGGGCCTCTCACTGTTCTGGCCTCTCCCATTGCAGAGCACAGGCTCCGGACGTGCAGGCTCAGCGGCCGTGGCCCACGGGCCTAGCCACTCCACGGCATGTGGGATCTTCCCGGACCAGGGCACAAACCTGTGTCCCCTGCATCGGCAGGCGGACTCTCAATCACTGTGCCACCAGGGAAGCCCCAGTCAACAGATTTTTGACAACAAGCAAAGGCAATCATGGAGAAATGATAGTCTTTTCAACAACTGGTGCTGGAACAACCGGGGATCCAAATGCAAAAAAAAAAGGAAAGAAAAAGAAAGGAAAATAGAACCTTAGATAGAACCTACCCAGAGAGTTAACATCACAAAAATTAACTCACAATTGATCATATATCTAAAAGTAAAATGCATAATTATAAAACTTCTGGAGAGAAATACAGGAATAAATGAACATTTGGTGATGAGTTTTTACATACAATATGAAAACATGATATATGAATGAAAAGAACGATAAGTTGGACTTTAATAAAATTTAAAACTTCTGCTGTAGACAGAACCTGTTAAGAAAAGGAAAATACAAGCCACAGACTAGGAGAAAATATTTGCAAAATACATATCTTCTGTAGAACTCATTTACAAACTATGCAAATAACTATAAAACAGAATAATAGAAAATATACAACTCATTTAAAAATTGGGCAAAATATCTGGAAAAACCCCTTAGCAAAGCAGTTATGCAGATGGTAAATAATCATATGTAAAGGTAATGCACATCATTTGACATTAAGAATTGCAAATTAAAACAGTAATATGATGCCACTACCCACCTATTATAAAGGTTAAAATCCAGGGCTTCCCTGGTGGCGCAGTGGTTGAGAGTCCGCCTGCCGATGCAGAGGACGCAGGTTCGTGCCCTGGTCCGGGAAGATCCCACATGCCGCGAAGCGGCTGGGCATGTGAGCCATGGCCGCTGAGCCTGCGCATCCGGAGCCTGTGCTCAGCAACGGGAGAGGCCACAACAGTGAGAGGCCCGTGTACCGCAAAAAAAAAAAAAAAAAAAAAAGGTTAAAATCCAAAAGGAGTTAAGACCAGCTGGCTATACTGTGGAGCAACAGGAGCTTTCATTCTCTGCAGTGGAATTGCAAAACGGTGCAGCCACTCTGAAAGACAGTTTAACATTTCCTCTCAAAGCTAAATGTAATCTTGTCACACAATTTAGCAGTAGTGCTCCTAGGTATTTACCCAAATGATCTGAAACTTACCTCCATATAAAATCCTGCATGAAAATGTTTATGGACGCTTTATTCATAAGAGCCAAAGCCTGAAAGCAACCAAGATATCCCTCATAAGGGAAGTGGAAAAACAAGCCACACTACATCATACGATGGAATATTATTTTCAGCAATAAGAGAAAATGAGCTATAAAGTCAAAAGAAGACATGGATGAATCTTGAATGCATATCTCCGAGTTAAAGAAACCAGTCTGAAAAGTCTATATGCCATAAAATTCCACTTATACAACATTTTGGAAAAGGCAAAACTATGGAGACATTACAGTATTTTGTCACGGATATGGGAGGGGGAAAAGATTTAAATATGTGAAGCACAGGGAATATTTTAGGACTGTGAAACTACTCTAATGATACTGTAATGATGGATACACAAAACTATGTATGGGACAAACCCCATAGGACCTTACAGAACAAATGAGACCCTTAGTATATTAAAATTAAATAAATAGGAGATCAGGTGATCCCTGGTTGAAATATAAAGTGTGACAAAAGAACCTAACTGTATTACAAAAGTATGAAACAGTCTTGCTGAAGGGATTGAGGGAAGTTGCCACCTAAGTAACTTTGGAAATGAATGGCATAAAACTAAAAGTAAAAATAAACAAACAAAACACTCTGTACCTAAGCATTATGCCCAGACTCATAAAGTTATTGCCCATGGGATTACATGTTAACGATTCGGATACTACTATACATGTATACTGGAAATGAACAATTAAGAAAATCAATAGTGAATAATAGGAGCCCGGTTTCTCACTGATGGAGGTGCCTGCAGATAAGCAAGCATAATGGCTAGAATGATCCAAGTGGAAATAATGGTTTGCAGTTGGGCATATTAACATCAACGCATGTTTACTTTATTATAAACACAGTTACAAATAGAGCTATGTATAGGCATGTGTATATATGATGGTTAGTATATATACATATATATCCCTACTTAGCTGAGAAGATCTAGAGCCAGTACAACCCAGTGGCAATGATCACAACTAGCACTGAGCTCTTGGTTTCTAATATTACTCTTCATGAAAAGAAAACAAGGCTCCTTGGATAAATAGCTGATTCTAGGACTTGGAGGACAGGAATTGTGCAAAATGAGCCTGGAGCATCCACAAATTAAGAAAGTGCTAAAACATACACACACACACAGACTTAAGTAGGTCAAGGGGATAGAGGAGAGTATGTCAAAGGGACAGTTGACAGAGGAGCCAACTGAAAGAGCTCCCAAGGGCCAAAACTGGAACAATTTGAACAACAAAATAAAATGATTATAACCCAAATTATGAAACAAATCTCATGAGTCCATAGTGATTTAAATAAATAAATAAATGGAAGAGAAGAGACAAATCTCTTGTGAAAAAGAATTCCAAAAAGTTTATGTTAATATTTCTCCCTCAAGGATGAGAAACATAACTCTACCTCCTTAAGTGTGGACTTTACATAGTGACTTCCTTTGAGACAGATGATAGATTGGATAGATGATAGATAGATAGATAGATAGACAAATAGATTTATAGATATAGATTTCTCTCTATACATGAGTATATATGGGGGGGTAAATTTACAGAAATCTTATAAACACTACTTCAGCCAAGTAATCAAGATTAACATCAACAGTGATGTCATGTTGGTATTTTGTACCATTAATATGATACGGTACAATGCCACTTTACCTCTGTGATCTTCCTCCCCAAAACACATAACTCCATTCTTAGGAGAAGGATCAGGAGATTTGACTCTTAAATGCAATGTGGTATCTTGGATAATATTCTATAACAGAATAACGTATTAGTTAAAAAGGACAGGAACCTGAATAAAATATGGACTTTAGTTAAAAATAATGTATCAATATTCGTTCTTTAATTGTGCCAAATATATTAATGTAACATGTTAATAACAGGGGAAACTCTGTGTGGGGTATACGGAATGTCTCTGTACTATCTTGACAATTTTACCATAAATCTAAAACTGTTACAAAATTCATTAAATGAATTTTTTAAATGGCATCTCTTGTAATATATTCATAGTTCTTTAACTTTGAGCATGAACCCCCTTGACATTTTAGCTTTTAGATATTTAAGTTATTATATTTTTGTTGAAGCCTTTCATGCTGCCAAAGCAATTTTTTACACTGAAAATTTATTCTTATGCTAATTTAATCTTTTAATGGGGGTTATTTTAAATAGGATTTATTCGATAATGTTGGTGAAACTTCGCTAAGCAGTTTAAATGTATTTTGTACAGAATGAAAATGTAAATCGATGAATATTTTAGAACTATAGCCTGTTGACTAATGCTCAATTTTTTAATCATCTAGAAATTAATAAAATGCAACAAATTACAAGACTGTTGAATCAGCATTTCTAATTTTATTCAATTCAATATCTATTATAAAGTTCCTTTGTTACACTATAGCACATTTTAAAGTGCAATAAATAAAATGAAAGAGCATTTTATGTGAGCTAGACTAAAATAGGAATTCACCTGAAACCTCATGAAAATATTTCAGTCTGAGTTTAAAACACATGCATGTAAAACTTTCCACTTTTTAAAGTTATGCTTATTGAGGTTTCTGTTTATATTTTTGTTTCTTTTTAATATATGCTGTTTGAGCATTCAGGAAAGCAATTTACATGGAAAATAAACAACTTGTTTACTGCAAGTTGTAGTGCTCAAATAAAATGGCAAGCGCTCTTTGATGCACAATTCTAGTTTTGTGGTTTACTTAACTGGAAATTGTACAATGTAATAAGCACTCTGTTATTTTCTATGGTTGCTTTTATGTGCTACCATACATAGACCCAATTTGCATAATGCAAGCATTTGAAGTTTGATGTTCATGACAAATAAGGCTTTGTTTTTTTGCTATTTCCAAGCTGTTTTTGAACACATTTGAACTGTGTATAATAAGGGACACTTAAAAACTATCCAATTACATAGTTTTCATATTATTCAGTTAAAAATTCCATAGTTTTTTTTTTTTTTTTTTTTTTTTGCGGTATGCGGGCCTCTCACTGTTGTGGCCTCTCCTGTTGCGGAGCACAGGCTCCGGACGCGCAGGCTCAGTGGCCATGGCTCACGGGCCCAGCTGCTCCGCGGCATGTGGGATCTTCCCGGACCGGGGCACGAACCTGTGTCCCCTGCATCGGCAGGCGAACTCCCAACCACTACGCCACTAGGGAAGCCCAAAAATTCCGTAGTTTTTAATATGATTTCCTATTTGAAACATGGATTAAATAAACGTAACTTCACACTTGTAATTATGAAAATTTCTTAGTTATGGTTTTATTAATTGCATTATTATCAGATAGCATACTATATGATTTTTTCCCGTGAAACTTTAATTGCTCACAGAATCATCAATTTCTGTAAATGTTTCATGAAAAAAAACACAAGGTGTCTTTTATTGTCTAAGATGAAAAAAAATAAGAACTTCAGAATTATTTTGTTAAAATCTTCATTTGTTTCTACCGATACCTTGTGAGTAAACATTAATAGTCTAGTTTAATTCCACTGTGATTTGAGGGTAGACATAGTATGATTTCTAATCTTTTAAATTTGTTCAGGTGTGTTTTATGGCCTAGAATGTGATCTAGGTGAGTTATCTATGTGAGCTTGAGAAAAATGTGTGTTCTGCTCTTGTTGGATGAAGGAGTTTATAGACGTCAATAACATCCGGTTGATTGATGGTGTTGCTGAGTTCAACCGTGTTCTTACTGATTTCCAGCCTCTTGGATGGGTCCATTTCTGGGAGAGAGGTGCTGAAGTCTCCAACTACCAGAGTAGTTGGATTTATCTATTTTTCCTTGCAGTTCTATTGGTTTCTGCCTCATGTTGTTGACACTTAGGTGAATACACGTTAAGAATTGTTATGTCTTCTTAGAGAACTGACATCTTCATCATCATATAACTCCCTTCTTTATCTCTGATAACTTTCCTTACTTTGAAGTCTACTCAGTCTGAAATTAATATAGCTACTCAGGCTTTTCTTTGGTTTGTGTTACTATGGTATAGCTTTCTCCATTGATGTATTTTTTTTTTTTTTTTTTTTTTTGCGGTACGCGGGCCTCTCACTGTTGTGGCCTCTCCCGTTGTGGAGCACAGGCTCTGGACGCGCAGGCTCAGCGGCCATGGCTTATGGGCCCAGCCGCTCCGCGGCATGTGGGATCTTCCCGGACCGGGGCACGATCCTGTGTCCCCTGCATCGGCAGGCGGACTCTCAACCACTGTGCCACCAGGAAAGCCCTGTACTTTTAATTTATATGTGTCTCTATATTTGTAGTGGATTTGTTGTAGACAACATATAGTTGAGTTGTGGATTTTGATCTACTGTGACAATCCCTGTCTTTTAATTGGTGCACTATATCACTGACATTCAAAATGATTATTGATGAACTTAGATAAATAAGTATCATATTCATTACTGTTTTCTATTCATTTCCCTTGTTTTTTGTTCCTATTTTTTCTTGCATTCTCTTTCTGCCACTTGTGGTTTAAATTGAGCATTTTATATGACTCCATTTTCTCTCCTTTCTTAGCGTATTATGCTTTTTTCCCCCACTTTTTTCAGTGGTCACCCTTGAGTTTGCAATGTACATTTAAAAATAATCAAAGTCCAATTTCAAATAGCACTTCACCACTTCACTGGCAATATAAGTACCTTATAATAACAAAATAGTCCTAATTCTTCCTACCTATCCCTTCTATTATTGCTCTCATTCATTTCCCATATATAAGGCATACATAAGATATATCCACAAGCATACATAATCAAATACATTGTTGCTATTTTAATATGGAAAAAACCTGTTGCCTGTTAAATCAATTAAGAATATGATAAAAGCTTTTATGTCATCTTTACTTACTTCTCCTTCAGCGCTCTTCCTTTCTTCATGTAGATCTGTATTTCTGACTTATTTTCCTTCTCACTAAAGAACTTCTATTAGCATTTCTTTTAAGGTGGTGTATGGGCAACAAATTCCCTAAATTTTTGTCTGAGAAAGTCATTTTGTCTCCTTCACTTTTGAAGCATATATGCATGCATTTGAGAAAAAAAATCTATCTAATATATTTAAAAATCTATTATAATTAATAAGAAAAAATGGTAGAAAATCTAACAGAAAAGTGGAAAAGTGGAAAATTATTTAACAGGTATGCCATAAGATATGGTCTATAAACAAATGAAAAGTCAATGCTATTAATCATCAGGGACATGAAATTTTAAAATGTAATATAGTACCAAACCACACCTACTGTAAAGTCTAAAATTAAACAACCAAACAATTTGTAGAGGCTCTGGAGCAATTGAAACACCCTTAAAATATTGATAAGAGTGTGAATAAATATGGTCATATGTACTCAAACTGAATATATGCATTTTTTACTGTTTAGCAGTTGTACTTCTAAGTATATACTCAAAAGAAACATTCAAAAGTGTTCATCAAGAAACATGTAGTAGAATTACATAACACCAGTATTCACAATAGCCCTAAGAGGGAAACTTCATATAAGTTAATACTGTGAATTAGAAAATGAATTATATACACACAGACTAAAAATCTATACAGTAATACAAATAAACTGAAATTCAAGCAACCAGCAATAGTGTAGATAAATCTCACAAATATATTGATGAGTGAAAGAAGCCAAGCATAAAATAATATGTATTGCATGATACGACATATATAAAGTTCAAAAATGGGCAAAGGAATAAATTAAAATTGTATTTTTATTAGTCAGGTTTCTCCAGAAATACAGAGTGTGTGTGTGTGTGTGTGTGTGTGTGTGTGTGTGTGTGAGAGAGACAGAGACAGAGAGAGAGACATAAGGAATCAGCTCACACGATTATGAAAGTTGGAAAGTTCCAAGATATTCAGCAAGCTGCAGACCCAAGGACAGCTGATGATTTAGTTTCAGTCCAAAGGCTTATAGGCTCAAGACACAGGAAAAGCCAATGTTTCAGTCTGAGTTTGAAGGAAAGAATAAAACAAATTCACACAGGAAGAATTCTCGTTACTCAGGAGAGGGTCAGCCTTTAGTTCTATTCAGGATTTCAACTGATTGGATGAGGTACCCATGTTATGGAGGGCAGTTGGCTTAACTCTCAATCTATTGATTTAAATGTTAATCTCGTCCAAAAGTCCCTCACAGAAACAAACAGAATAACCGTTTGAGCAAATATCTGGGCACCTTGTGGCCTAGTCAAATTGACAAGTAAGATTAACCATCACAGTACTTAGATTGGATTAGTGGCTGGAGGTACACAGGTGGGGCTTCTGGGCTGCAGGTAATGCTCTGTTTCCTGAGCTGAGTGCTGGTCACACATGGGTGTTCAATTCGTGAAAGTTTATCAAACTGCATACTTATGATTTGTGCAACTTCCTGCACACACATATGTTGGTAAATGCCTACTTAAAATAACCTGCATGTAACAGAGATTTAAATGATTTACATTTATAAAGCTTGTCCCCTAAGGTAGTTTAGGTTTTCATAAATAGTTTACACAATAAAACACGTCTGTAAACATATCTACAAGGAAGTCTATTAGAATTTTATAATTTCAACTTTAGATGATTTTTGATCTCCTGATTAATTACAGATACCTATGTCAAAATTACAAAAATAAAGATGATAGTGTATACCGTGTGATAGTATTATAAAATATTAATCATGCATTTAATAAAATTGACCTGGAGTACATATCCAGAGTATGTATAGTTAATTTATAACTTTAAGAAAAAGGCTGTTTCTGACTACTTCTAGAAAGTATTTTGTATCTTTTCCTTCCCCTTAGAATGGCAGTCTTGTGTCAAATGACTACGTGTTAATTTTCTTAACGTGTTAGTATCTAAGAAATAATTAATAATGAATCCCCTGTTATATGCTAGTGATGGGACACTATATTCAGTGCTGAAAATATACTTTTCTTAAACTGGGGCAGTTAAAAGTAAGGCACACTGGTTAATTATTATTTTGCATACTCTACATACATACACAATACATCTGTGGTTTTTGGATATGTTCACCATGGTTCACCTAAAACCATTTAGAGTGTCCACAGACATTTCCTGTGATTATTGCTTATTCTTTGTAAAATGCCAGACATTATTTCTTCCTTCTCACAGACATGACTCCCAAGAATCATTTACCATTTCCATATTTTTTTTTGCTTTTGAAGCAACCATGATTATTTTAAATAATTTTAAACATTAGTGTTTTAATTAAGACTTTCAAATTGTGATGTCATCAGTATTGTTAGTTTCTGAACCAAATTATCAGAAACATTGGGAGATGAATACTTCTTCCATTAAATTCACATTAAGTAAAATAAAACTAAACAAATTCTCATATTTACCTATGTGGCATCACATTAAATTACACATTTTATTTTCTTTTTAAGTCACTTTCTGTCATTTTATTTTAGAGAATTTTTATACTCATTTCAAAGTTCTGTCACCAAAATGAGTTATCAGAAACTCTTATAATTACCACAGGTGAGTAAGCTGGGTAGTATTGAGTTCTGTTTTCATGTGAGGAAATTTAAAATTGGAAGTTAAGTAACAAAACTAATATTAGAAACTATATATCTTTACTCTTAATCAGGATCTCTTTACACGATAACACGTGATATCCATGTATGAAATTTTCCATTGAAATGAAACATATTAGAACTTTCAATTCATGTACATTATGACAAATAAGTGATTAGCAATCTTGTTTGTCACTATTTCTTGATTCAATTATGACAATAAACTAAATTTACTGTCAACTTTTAGTTCTTTATCCAAGCCCTGAAAGATACCTGAGAAGTGACTTGATATTGCAGAGAAATGTTGAATGCAAAATTCAAAAACAATAAGGTTAGTGAGAAGATTTTGTCACCATAAGTAATTAAAACAGAAAGATTTACTCATCTAAAATTAGTCTTTCAAATTACAAAGCAATACCAAACTAATGCTTTCTTCAAGACGTTGAAGAAAAATGGATGTGTACATAAATTTTATTTTTATAAAATTTACTATGTACTTATTTATTCTTAAGCACAATAAAGATATTATTCCTTCATTCAATCAAGGTCTATTGACCATCTTCCATTTGTAATTTCATGGTTTGGGTCACTAAAGTGTTTACAATCCAAGAAATGTATTTATGCATGCATGTGACTAAGTATACCTAATTTTTTTTTCCAAGACAAGTTTTAACATGGATGAAAGACTACTCTGGAAGTCAGAAAACAAACCCTACTGGGAAAATTCTGAAATCCATATGATACAACAGTATAAAAGTCAGAAGCGGGTTAACAAAATGAATGTGTACAGCCAGCCAGACTAGCCAGAATCTCATCAGCAAAAAGAATACAAAATCAAAATAAATACGGCATCAACTATTCCTAAGTAAGTTAGCAAAAAGGGTATATGAGAAAATAAATAATTGAGAAAGAAAATATGGCTTGGAATAGTATGCAACCATTAAAATTCTGTGCAACCTTTTGGTATAAAACATTGTTCACAACAAATTAGGTAAAGAGAGAGAGAGAGCAAAGGAGACAGGAATCAAGGAGATAGGAAACATTTTTAATTGCACAATCTAAATATATAAAAGGTATAGAAAGGCACTACAGCTGGCCCTCCATATCTGTGAATTCCCCATCTGCCATCCACAAAAAAAAATTTTTTTTAATTCCAGAAAGTTCCGAAAAGCAAAACTTGAATTTGCTGCAAAGGCAATTATTTACATGGTATTCACACTGTGTTTACTACTATTTACATAGCATTTATAATATATTAGGTATTAAAAGTAACCTAGAGATCATTTAAAAAGTATATGGGAGGGGCTTCCCTGGTGGCGCAGTGGTTGAGAGTCCGCCTGCCGATGCAGGGGACACGGGTTTGTGTCCCGGTCCGGGAGGATCCCACATGCCGCGGAGCGGCTGGGCCCGTGAGCCATGGCCGCTGAGCCTGCGCGTCCAGAGCCTGTGCTCCGCAACGGGAGAAGCCACAACAGTGAATGGCCTGCGTACCGCAAAAAAAAAAAAAAAAAAAAAAAAAAAAAAAAAAATATATATATATATATATATATATATATATAGGAGGATATGCATAAGTAATACAACACACTACATCATTTTATACATGGGACTTAAGCATCTGCAGATTTTGGTATCTTTGTGGGTCCTGGAACCAATGGCCCCGTGATACTGAGGAATGACTGTACATGCACATAAACGGTCAAAATCAAAGAATTCTTCATATTTCAAGTGATAGACTGTTGCCTCCTAAGAAGATCCACATTCTCCATGATCTATTCTTTTTGAAATCCATTACCCGAATGAAGTTAAAAATTAAATATCAACCATATGAAACAGTTGATTTTTGCCCACCTGTTTATAATACATCAGACATGCTTTTATTTGCTAACTGGGTGACAGAAGAAAGGGTATTATGCAAATATGAAAGAAGATAGAGCTGTGACTGATGTTTCTGCATGTAAAATCTGTCTAGACTAAATAAAGTGAAAACTACAGTTGAGTCTGTAATTACACTTTGACAGTCTTCATAATGCTGAAGTTTGAGTCAGTGTTATAGATGCAAATGGTCCTTAACAATTTATTTTCTATTACCAGAAGCATTCTACATATTACAGTACTTTGAATTATTTGCTATATAAGTGATCTGTAGAGACTGAACCTGATTCTTCACTCACATTAAACATGTCCGGTTTTAACACAAAAAAACTCACAATATACAATATATTTTTGTTTCAACTTAAAAAAAGAAAACATATTAAAAGTGTAGCCTGACTCAGTATTTGCAAACTGTATTACTTTCTAAGCCCATATATAATTATCACGTTGAAAATACTTTAAGATAACCAATTTTTTCAAGACACACAACCTTTCATATTGTCTCAAATAGAAATAAAAGTATTCTATTCGTTTCTGTTATTTAATTGTTTTAAGAGAGGAAATCACAAACTCCAATTGATTAAAAACAGGCCATTTGCAGATCATGCGTGTTGGCTCCAAGGAATTTGGAGAACTTTCATTGATGGATTTGTCACCACTGACTGGCTCTCTTCCATGGCTAGATGGTGGTCCTTCTTTTTCTCCTGAATCACTCTTCTGTTACCTGTCCCAGATCATTCCTTCAAGCCCAAGTTCTTGTTTGTGCAAGTAATCGAGTTACTCAAACTTTTATCTTTTATAGTGAAACACATGGTATTTTCGGCATGCACCCTCAGATGAAGAATTTTCACACTATCTTATCATTTTATTTAGACCCAAAATGATTTTCACCACTTTTATAATGCTCGTAATTATTTTTATTCACGAAAACTTTCCAACATACAATTGGAACCTGTATACTTCAGGAATGTTTCTTGTACTTTGTTATGGCCCCAGAAGAAGCAGAAGACCTGGTTGTAATACCAACTTGCTGAATTGTTGTACAGAACATTCAACAGTCCTGAAAAATGTCTGAGGACATACTCTGGACGTCAGTATAGGGACAACAAGATATTTATGACTTATACATTAAGTAAAGGATGTCTCTCCTGAGTTATTGGTTGTGATGAAATTCCTGGAAAAAAAACATATTTTATCCTCTAAGCTTATAACCAAATTTAGCCATTTATTATACTATGAAGTTATTGATAAGTTTTAAAATTGCTTTGATAAGGGTATGACTCTATTTCACATAAGAGCAAAACACCTGCTAGACTGGAACTCTCCAGGCAGTAATAAAAATGACCCTAGTTTCATGGGATATAAGTCATGTCTAAAACACTCAATCAGCATAAAAGTACAGCTTGCACCCCACCAGGATCAAAAACCACAACACCAGTCTCCCTGTGTTTCCCAAGAGTGCACTGAGCTGGCTGTGGACCGTTTCACATACGTTAGAAGGTCACTGTAACCCCATTACTCTCTTTGGGATAAAGAACATTCGTGAAAAAAGTACACTTTGAGGCACAGGCTAGGACTAAAGAGCAGTCAGAGGCAGTAGATGAACTATCAAAACATGGGTAAAAGCAGTGCCTGCCTTTCCTCTGTTGGTTTGTAAAGTCACTGATTGGTGGTCAAGTCAGTGAAGCAGCCATATTAATTAAGTGCATGGCCCCTTTACCACTTGATCGAAGAGACTATTTGAACAGCATCTTTAATATAAATATGTATATAGTTTGTAATAAATAATTTGTGGTTTTCCTGGTTGCCTCTTTCAGTTGGCATCCTTGAATTTCATCTTTTGTCTATCTTGAACCAAAGTCTGAATTCAGACTTCTTATACAAATATAATCGTTGCCAGTTGGCTAAAATAAAATGTAATACTGAATCTGATCTGGCAGCGATGATCAAGGAACTGAAACCTCCTGCTGCTGTTTCCTCTTCCTTCTACATGTTTTACTTGTAATGAACTATTTGCTGTGGTCTCAGATTTCAGCAGCAGGCACCTGAGCAAAATGTTCACTTGCCTTCCAACTTGAGGTAATCAACAAACTTTAGGTTTTCTCCTTGTCGTCTAATACGAAGAACAGAAAGAACCCTTAATGGGCTTTAAGGAGGAAAAAAAGAGCATTCTTTTTCTTATGTATCCTAGAATGATGAGCCTTGCTGCCAGAAGGAGGGAAAGGTACATCTGAAGGGAAGGAGGGCTGCTAAGGACAAACATTGGTTCCTCAAATTGCACAAAATCAACATTGTATACTACAGAATGTAAGTCAGTAACCTGAAGATAAAGTAAGAATAATATATGCTTTAAAAAAGTTGCATCATGCATATTAAGTAATTTGAAATTTTTTGAATATGAAATCCAGTTGCTGAAGATTTGCTATGATCTATAATCTAAAATGTGCCAGTGGCTTTAAGTCCTGATTTGTTAGACTTAATTTAAGCACAAACAAAAACATATACAACAGCTTGTCTAAACAGATCCTGGCTGGAATAATTTCTAAAACAAAAGTAAATGCTCTCCAGTTATCTATCTTTGCCTACAATAAAAATGACGACAGCTTTCTGCATCAGGAAGAAAAAGAACAACAGCAATAGATATAAACTGTATAAGGCAGTTCTTTTTTTAATGTAATTCTTTTTTAAATTTTATTAATTTATTTATTTTTTGGCTGAGTTGGGTCTTCATTGCTGTGCGTGGGCTTTCTCTAGTTGTGGCGAGCGGGGGTTACTCTTCATTGAGGTGCGCGGGCTTCTCATCGCGGTGGCTTCTCTTGTTGAAGAGCACGGGCTCTCGGCACGCCGGCTTCAGTTGTGGCACTCAGACTTAGTAATTGTGGCACAAGGGCTTAGTTGCTCCGTGGCATGTGGGGTCTTCCTGGACCAGGGCTCGAACCCGTGTCCCCTGCATTAGAGGTGGATTCTTAACCACTGCACCACCAGGGAAGTCTAAGGCAGTTCTTAAGTGTATTTCACAAATATAATCTTTTTTTTTTTTTTTTTTTTTTGCGGTATGCGGGCCTCTCCCTGTTGTGGCCTTTCCCATTGCGGAGCACAGGCTCCGGACGTGCAGGCTCAGCGGCCATGGCTCACAGGCGTAGCCGCTCCGCGGCATGTGGGATCTTCCTGGACTGGGGCACGAACCCGTGTCGCCTGCATCGGCAGGCGGACTCTCAACCACTGCGCCACCAGGGAAGCCCCACAAATATAAATTTTATGGATCAAATTATGGTCCATAAAAATCAGTATCACTTGAAAGACATTTAAACCTCTGTACTCTTGTGGCCATATTATCAGGCCATATAATTGAGAGCAAGAAAAATATTCCATAAAATAGTGAGAGCTATATTGAAGCCAAATCTTTTGATATACCTTAAAACTAAATCCACATAAATGGGAATACATTTATAACAGAATTTTCTGAAATCCTATGCTAATTAATGGCACAGGTAGAAATAGCCAGGGATTATTTTTGTGATATGCTCAAAGTGTTCCAGTGTTTGATTTTATTTACAAAAGGAAATAATAATACATAAAATTTTCGGATGATTCATGGTCCTATTAAAGTCACTTATTGTTGGAAAGTAAAATAAGTAACACTACACAAATCTGAGCTTACAAAAGGCAGAATAATGTAGTGATAAAAACATCGCTCACGTCTGCTTCCTGGGAAAGATATGTGCTAGCAAAAGGGTCATATGAATTAGCCCCTGTATTAGATATGCACCAGGATATTTCTAGGTATTTTTTTTTTGGAGCCCTCAGGAAAGTTAAAGTTTATCCAAAATGAGAAAACCTAGTAAAGAAGAGGACATTTTTGTCTGTGAACTTTTATATGTAGCTGGTTGACTCATGCATGATTGATAGCACAGAACAAAATAAGTCAGCTACAGGCAAATACTTCTATCTCATTACATCTCACTTGCCTTCTTGTTTTCTATTCATATCCTCCTGGTATTCTGAGCTCTCTTTCCAGCTCTCCTTCTCAAGGTCCACTCAAATCCATTCTGACCTCCTTATTTAGGAGACGTATGGTATGTGAAATACCTATTAGCTAGAAAATTCCATGGACAAGCAAGATGAATTATGAGCATTTTGGGATGAGATGAGAGACTGGATATTAGAAACTGTTGAACACAATTTTACATAAATTATATCGTGGAATCCTCACAACACTGTGATGTAGGTACTTTTATAGACAGCTCAGAAAAGTTACTTTCATGATGTGCATCAAATCTGTCATCAAATTCTCTCTGTTCCGTGGTTAGCATGTATCCAGAACCGGGACACTTCTCTATCGTCACCCCCTTGGTCAAAGCCGCCACAGGTGCTCACCTGGAACATTCCAGTATGCTGCTGCTTCTGCCTCTGTCCCAGTATGCTGCTGCTTCTGCCCCTGTCCAGTATGCTGCTGCTTCTGCCCCTGTCTATTAGAAACATAGCAGAATGTTTTACAGTAAATTCAGGAACGTCACAAATCAGTTCAAAATCCTCAAGTGGCTTCCCCTTTGACTTAGAGAAAAATACAAAACCTTATTATCGTTTACCAGACTGCATACGATGCTGACCTTCACTCTATCCCCACAACCATTCTGATCCAGTTTCATTGGCTTATTTACTCTTTCTCAAACAAACCTCTTCAGGCCTGATCTTTGCAAGTGCTTTTCCCTCTGCATGGGAGTTCTTTTCCTCAGATACCCCTGTGGCAAAGCACTTCATTTTTTACGAGCCTCTGATCCAGGTCACCTGGTCAGTCAGACCTTGCCTAACTCTCCTAAACAAATCAGAACCCCCATCCCCATCCTCTTTCAGTATCCCCTTTGCCATTTTTTTTTCTCAGTAGCTTTTATTTGTTATCAGTTGTATATTGTATGTACTTGTTTATTTACTGTATATCCTTCTGACTAGAATGTAAACTTCATGAGGATTGACACTATTTCATTCACTGCTATGTCCTCGGTGCCTGGCGTTTGCTCGTACATAGCAGGTATGCAATAAACAGTTGTTGAATTAATCTATGACCCACTCCTTGCCAGGTGTTCAGTCTAAGGTAGTCATGGTAATAGCCTCTCCTAGGAAAGGATTGTTTCAGGAATGTTTTTTTGACATCAGTATAGCCAGTGTTACATAAAAGGAGGTCTCTGGGGGATTCTGGGAACTTTCTCCTATTCCTCAGATAACAAGTCCTCAGAAGAGACCGTCTCCCTTCTGCCTTTACTTTTTCTTTGTAAAAAGTGATGGCTGGAACTGCTGTGGCCATCATGTTATAGGCCTACGCATGCTGTGAATACTGTGGATGTCAGAGAGGAGAGGTAGAATGGATCTGAAAGAAATTTGATGTCATTTTTGAGCTCCCAATTCAATCATTGTGGAGGGCACCCTATCTCTGGGCTTCTTGACACACGGGATAACAGATTTCCCCACCGTTTAAGCTTGAGTTAGAGGTCCCCTATTTGTGGCCAAAGCATTGTCCCCCTGTCATAAAAGGTAGGTGCAGCCCTTGGACCAGAGCCATGTGACTTGTTTTGGCCAATGAGACATCACATTGTGACCAAAGCAGGAATTTACAAAGCACTGGAGAATTGGGGCTTTCGTGCTTGCTACTTCTGGAACATTGGAACAGCCAGTTGTAAACAAACCCAGACTAATCTACTCAATGATGAGAGACACAGGGTGATGAGAGACACACAATCACTACCACTGAATCATCTGACAGCCAACTGCCAAACATGTAAGTAAAGCCATTGAGTGCCTGCTGACTGCCAATGCATGAGGGAGTCAGCTCAAGCCCAGCAGATGCACTGCTTAGCTGAACTAAGGCCAAATTGCTGACCCACAGAATTGTGAGCTAAACAAGTGTATGTTATTTATAAATATTGGTGTATATATGATATGTAGGTACATCAGCATCTTACCTGATATATACAGAGACAAAAGAGTTTGTTCTCTTATACAACTACTCTTTCTACCTTAGCAGCTGTAATAGTATTCATGGTGTCAGTGCTTTCATATTCCGAACCTAGACATTTAGAAAAAAAGCGAAGTTAAAAATGGGTGGAAGGGCGTATGAAAAAGACTGAAGCAAGCATGTTCTTGTTGGTGACGTGTAGACACCAGTTGCAATACTTCACTGAGAATTCTCTGTCATAAATGCCACAAATAACAGTATGATGAAAACTTAGAAATAATAGAAGAACTTAGAAATAATAGTTCTACTCCCAATTTGTATTTCTAAGGCAAATTTCTTTCATTAGAGACACTTATGATGTCACATGAATCCCAATGGGTCCTGGCCCACAGCTTCTCCATTTCCCTAGTGCATTAGAACTCATTTTTACAGATGAGATGGCATCCTGGAAAAGACGCCACCTATTTGCCTAAGCATCTTGTCACTTGGTGAACTTGCTGACATGCAACAAGTCCTGATTACCTGGAATAATGGATGAGTTGTTCAGTGCACGGGTCTTCTTTCTTTAGGATGGGCCAACATGTGTGCTGAGGAAGGCCAGCGACAGGCCTGCCTCTGCCACCCCTGTCCTGACTCTCCTCACCGGCTCGCTCTAGGCACACTGGTATTCCAATTTGACTAAACACGTACAACTTTGCTTTATAGTTGCTTTACTCAGATTAAATTTCTGTTCCTAAGGTTTCGTCTTAGGTGTATAATAACTTTTTTTCTCCCACTTCAGAATATGTCATCTAGAATATTTGACTTGGCTCAGAACCTATCAAGGGACATAGGAATATCTAAAGATATTCATTCTGGGAAAATCTGGATATTTTAAAATTTAATTAAACATCACCTATTTTGGACTTCCCAGTAATAGATAAATCATAGCAATAGGTTCTCTAGGATCAATGGAAAATATCTGAGTAAAACAACAAATTAATATACATGTGTGGAGTGAACAGAAATATCAATATAGCAAAAATGGGATCACTGACCTCAGTTTTAGTTCCCGATAGTTTTGTACAGGTTTTATTTTACTTTTATGGAAATTATTTTAATTCTTTAAGTCTCAATTGCCTGATCTATAAAATGGGAATAAAACCAGGTATGAGAGTGTTCATCTGAGTGCTATGAGTGAGGGCTGGGCAGTGAATGTGCTCCAAGGAAGAGAAGAAATTCCCACTTGGAGGCATAACTGTTGTACTTTTGGCAGAGAGTTAGAGCAGGTTTAGGAATCATTCATTCAAGCTGCATATTGTTTCTGTGAAAGAATTCTAACTTGACAAATAAATTTTAGAAGAAAAGTTATTTTGCTGCTGAGAACCAGAGATAAACTAAAAGATCTAAATAAACACACACACACACACACACACACACACACACACACACAGATATCTCCATAAAAATATCCCACAAGCATCTCTACAATTGCTTCTTACTTTCAATGACTAAAAAGAATGTAAAATTTATAAAACAGGAAATGGAACAATGGAACATGCAAAAGGAACTAGAAGGCCTGTTAAAAAGAAATAATGAAACAAAAATTAGCCATAATTAGATAAGAAGTTGAATTAACACTGCAGTCAAAAAAATAGAAAAAAATCCTGAAATAAAGGGAGCCAAATTTATCAAACAAAGGACCCTCTAATTCTAGGTTCTGTTATAAAGAAATGAGGGAGGGAGGAACTGCAAAATTAAAATGTTGTGATGAACTTACTGGACTGTTTGATTAAAGAGAGAATCCCACAGTATCCTAGACGGTGAACCAAGGCATCAAACAAAATAATACAAACAAACACACATCAAGCAAAAAAAACAAAACCTGTATGCCTACTGTCAAATTTCTCTTCTAAAATCCTATGTACCAGAAGATAGTGGGGAATAGCCACAAAGTTTTATGAGAAAATTAATATAACCTTAGAATGTCAAATTGTCTTCATATATTAGAATATCTCAAGGCATTTGAAAATATACAGACATGACTCAGGTCCATATGCCAATAGCCAAACCTACCTACCAGCATTCTTTTCTACACTGTACACAGTTTTCTGATTTATTGTTTTTGTGTTATGTGTTATTCTCTCTGCTCCAACCCCACTGCCATCCCCTGACTTCATTTCTGTTTGGCTTAAAATAGAACTAGTATTTTTCGAGTATATCTTTCCTCTAATAGTTTGCCAAAACATAGCCAATAAAACTTAACACACTATGGGTTTATTAAGTTCACAAATTGCCATCTATACAATCACAGGTGGTAGTTTTATCAAATGTTTTACAACTATGTAATATAAACTTCAGCTTCCTTCAGTGAGTTGTCTGCATTCCTATATAGCTTTATACTTACCTCTATTATATAATTCATTAAATTGCTATTAGTGTATATGCTTTTGTGCTTCCTTAGGATCACATATACAACAAGACTGGGAATGCAGAGTTCATTTTTGTATTCCAAGTACTGTGTTCAGTGCTTTTCAAATTATAGGTGTACAATAATATACATTGATGCAATCAATCTACACATGTATAGATATGTATGACCATATGGAGGGATAAGACAAGGCAAAGAAGAATTGTGTATGTGTTAATTCTGAATATCTGGGAATATTGGGAATATTCCTCTTCTAAAGTGTCCTGTTTAAAAATCTGATCTGAACACATCAAACCCAAGGTAGAAGAAGGTGTGAAGTGTCACCAATTGATGGAAGAGTAGGTATCAATGCGCTTAGAGGGAAGAAATAATCAATATGAAAATCAGGTTGTTGAAATTGGGGCCAAGAGGGCAATCTGCATCACCCGCCTCTAAGTCACATCTAGTATCTACTATTCCCCCAGCCCTCCGACCCCACGCCAGCAAGGGTAACCATTATTCCCACTTCTAAAACTATAGCTTGGTTTTGCCTGTTTTTGAGCTTTTATAAACGGAATCATGGAAATCCATCCTGTTGTTTTTTTTTTTCTTTTACTTGATAAAACTTTATTCTATTTTAGCCTTTATATCCCTCTCCCAGGCTGCCTGATACCTCTCCCCCACCCAACTCCGGAGGCAGCCTCACCGCAGGTTGTGCTTTGGGGGTGGGTGGGGGGAGATTGTAGCTTTAGTGCTTGTAAACCTACACCAGGACTGGGGCCAACACCTCACCACACCAGCTAGGTCTGGCCAGGACATGGGCACTGGGCAGTTCCTAACGCCCCCTGAGACCCAAAGCCTGTGGACCAGAGCTGCCATCCCCATCCCCACCACTGAGGACTTGGGGAAGAGGGGCATGGAAAGCGTACCAAGACCCCTAGAGGCACCTGCAGGAGAGCAGGGCTTGCCAGGGAGAAGGCAAAGAACCGGGTGAGATTCTTGAGGTTCCTGTGTCTCCAGCCAAGGCTCCTTGCCCTCTCCCTGGGGCCAGTGCCAACTATCCCCCGCTCCCTCACTGGCCAAACCCAGAACCAGGCACCCTATCCCTTCCCACCAGCCAACAAGGGACAAAAGCAGTGAAAACACCAAGCTTTGTTGCTAGGATAAAAACACCCTAAGTATTTAAATTAAAACTGAAGCCCCAGTCAACTGGGCCAGCAGTGAGCTGGTGATTGCAGACACACAGACAGCCCCCCATTCTTCCCCAAACCCCAAGGACTCCAAAGGCAGCAGGAAGGGGCTAAGGGCCGAGTCTGTCTGTCACCAAGAGGGAGCCTCTGGGGAAATAAAGATTAGGGCAGGGGTGTCCTCAGGGGGTCCCAATTTGGGGGCACTGAGGACTGTAAACATGACCCAGCTTGAGGGCCGGGGGTGTTCCAGCCCCTCGAGATTCTCCCTGGATGAAGAACGGCCACTGTAGTCAGTGAAAAACAGAAGCTGGTCTTGAAGCAAAGCGAGACCTGGTCTCCCTCTTGGAATATTGTGGGCGAGAAGGGGGTTGACTCTGCGAGCTCAGAGAGGGTCTGTGATGGAGGGAGAGGGTTCTGGAAGCCAAATACGGCTTTGAGCTGACTCACGGCCCCTCCTCCCTAGGGGAAGCTGCTGGAAAGTCAGCTCAGGCCACAGCTGCCCAGCCCAGGACTGGACAAGGTCAGGCGAGCTCCCGAGAGGCCCCGCCCCAGGCTGGCTTCGGGAAAAGGCAGAGGATGTGGCTAAGCGGTGCTGGGAGAGCGTGAGGGCTGCCACAGGAGCACAGTCGTAGCCCGAGGCCAGAGGGCCGCTACGGTCCCAGGAGCACCACCGCAAGGCCTGGCTGAGGCCCCGGGGAAAGTGCTGCCTCGGCTTCACTCCGGGCCGGGAGCCCCGGGGACCCGGCCATCCCACGGTGCTGGGCACACATGAAAGCCCACGCTTATGGAGGCAGGCAGGCGGCAGCCAGGCAGTTCCTCCAGCGGGCCTTGGAGCCACAGGGTCAGGCCCAGGTGTGGTGTAGCACAGCCCAGCCTCCTGTCCGCGTGAGGCCCAGTCTGGAGCCTCTGGACCAGCGCTAACTGCGCATGTGCCTTCCAGGCCACAGACCTTCACAGGTCCCAGCTGCCCCAGTGGACGCCTGTTGCCAGCAACAAGCCTCGGCTAGGTGATTCGGGACAGGCGACCGAGGCACCTGCAGGGCTGGGTTGGGGGCTACAGTTCCCACAAAACCAGCCCTCCGGCTGCTTGAGGATCACCCAGGGCCTGGATTCTCCTGAGGATCAGGCACGATGGCCTCCTCAAGGCTGGGCTTTCTCTGAATGACAGAGGTCCCAAAGCACCCCTCAGAATCCAGCATCTTCTCCGAGCCTGAGTCCGCGAGAGCAGACCAGGCAGGGACCGCAGGGCTTACGCCGACTGCGACCGCCCTCAGGACCAGGTCCCCGTGTCTCAGGGATGGGCCTGTCAGAGCAGGGCCTGGGGCTGGAGTGGCACCAGAACCAGGACCAGTGCTGGCCTCAAGGCTGGCCTTGACCGCTTCCCCTTGGTTCCGGCCCTCAGCCCTTTCCTCAGGGCTGGGCCTGGCTGCGGAGCCACTGGCCCCTCAGCGCCCTGACCTCCTGCCCGTACCACTCGTGCAGCTGGGCGAAGGAGGCCGAGTCGAGAGGCCCGCTGGGCGCCGAGGCCCGCCGGCAGGGCGGTAGTGGCGGGGGCTCGGGACCGGGCAGGGATCTGGGGGCGGCGGCGGGGGCGGGGATCTCCGCGCTCCACAAGGCACAGCCGTCCTCCTTGGGCGGGAGCGCGTGGGGTCGGCGGGGCGGGAGTGGGCCGCCTGCGCGCGCGGCCGCCAACCGGTGTCCCAGCTCGCGCACCACCAGCCGCAGGTAGTCGAAGCTGGCCCGCGACAGCGCCTTCACCCAGCCCTCCATGGCGGCCTGGCTCTCGGCCTCCAGCACGTAGGTGTGGGCCCGGGCCCCAGCGAAGCGCACGGCGAAGGCGAACTCCTCGGCCGCCTCCACCAGCTCCACGGTGCAGCCCTCCAGGATGATGACTCCCACGGGCTCACGGCCGGCCGCGTCCCCGAAGCAGAAGAGCATGGTGCCGCGCGGTACAGACCAGCGGCGGTGGTGGGCCGCATGCCGGCCGCCCTTCTTGTACTGGAAGCCCGCGTTGTCGGCCGGGGCGTCGCAGGTGGCGTGGAAGGCCAGGCTGCGCTGGTTCAACTTCATGGCGGCGGGGCCTGGGGGCTTGGGACCTCTCAGGCCATTGCTCACTTCCCCGCCCCCTGCTCAGTTCTGGGGGGCCTGGGGGGCGGGGCCGGCCCGGCCACGGCCCGGGACCCGCTCGGTGGCGGCGGCAGCGGTGCTTCGTCTCTCGGGCGGCCGAGCCGGCGCAGCAGCGGGACAGCACGGATCAGTCGGAAGGAGGCGGGGGTAGCCGGCTGCTTTTCTAATTCTTCACTCTTGTTCTATAGTATTCTGTTATCTTAATATAGTATGGTGTATCTGTTCTATAATTGATAGATCTTTGGGTCATTTGCAGTTTGGGCTCCTAGAAATAGTGTTCTTAAATATGCCTTGTGGTGAACATAACTACATATTCTATCAAGTGAAATTGCTAGTGCGAGGGCAGAATCAGAATTGGCATGCATATAGCAGCGATACCTAAGGCCCATGTGTCTTATAAGGCTTAATTCTTAAAAAATAACACTTGGGAAGGATACTTTTATGATAACAAGATAGTAATTGCTTTCCTGAGTTCTATGAGAGAAGGGGGAGTTTTCTGTATCTTCAGATTTCTTTTAGTAATTAGTAGGGCTTATAGTTTTCAAAGCCAAAAGTTGAAATTGCATTCATGACCACTCAGGGTAAAAAGCTTATCTAAGAACTCAATATTTACAATACGAAATGCAAAGGGACAAAATGGGATGACTAACAATTGGATTCGTGATGTAGAAAATTATTGATTAGAAACCATACCTGAATCGTAATGTAAAATGGTCAATGTTAACTGGACACCATTGCTTTGGTATGAATAAGAAAAAAATCATGAAGAAAGTGTTACCTTATTAGGTTAATCTGATAGTTACATTCAGGATAAATTAAAGGGGAGAGATAGAAGCAATTAGAAAGCTTCTAAACCATTTAAAATTAATGGTTACTCAGACCAGAAGTGAAGAATGGGTATAGAAAGTGTGCGTGTGTGTCTTTATGTGTGTATTGTGGGCAACTAGAGCTACACATACAATAGACAGTCGGAGGGAAGAATTGACAAGACATGACAACTGATTGTACACTGTAATGAAGAATGCAACAGAAATTACATTTGATCCTAGGTAATGGCAAAGCACATAAACTGGACGTTCAGGAAAAGTGTTCCATTTCACAGGAAGAGTGAATTGGTTTCAGACACACTGAATTCTGTCTGATCCTGACATTTCAAAATGAAACTGATTAACAACCAAAAGAGAAGCATGGCCTTGACATGCAGACTGAGATGGCAATAGGAAGAAATAAAAGAATAAATGGGGGGGCTTCCCTGGTGGCGCAGTGGTTGAGAGTCCGCCTGCCGATGCAGGGGACACGGGTTCGTGCCCCGGTCCGGGAGGATCCCGCATGCCGCGGAGTGGCTGGGCCTGTGAGCCGTGGCCGTTGGGCCTGCGTGTCCGGAGCCTGTGCTCCGGAATGGGGGAGGCCACAACAGTGAGAGGCCCGCATACCGCAAAAAAAAAAAAAAAAAAAAAAAAAAAAGAATAAATGGGGACTCTCAGGACACCTCTTTAATTTTAAATAAAATTTAAAATGATTGAAAAATAATTTCACAGATGTGCAAAGAATGTTCTTCCCTTGAGACTGATTTGTAGACTCACTGGTTTAATCACATTACATGTTGAGCTAGTTAATATATAAACAGTATTTGAAAAAGATTTCAAAGCTCTCCTGCTTAAACTTCTAGCAAATAACTGCCAGGATGCAATTAGAGCCCACACACTTCAACTCTGAAGTCTGAAGCCAGATATGTATAAATGTGTTTAGTTTAAATTAGCTATAGGATGTGAGGACTGGGCGGATGATTGAATTTTTTCTAAACTAGCTTAATGTTACATCCATTTTTCTGTATCCTACGCTTATCCTACACGTTTTACATAAATGTGTATAAAGTGAAACACTTATTTTTATAGTTTTAACCTTTTATTCTCCTAAATTGTATAGCATAGTTCACATAGTTATCTTTCTATAGGCTCTAATAATAATATTCAGAATTAAAATCTCATTTCCATATGAATTATTAATATTTGTAGGTTACACATTGATTTATGCAAACAGTTTAGTAAAGTTACATGAAGAATAGAGAGGAAAATAATGGACCTAGTTTGTTGATCTTCACAGCTTTGAGAAGGTTATTTGATCCAAATGGCTCAAATTGTTCATAGGTATTAAGAATTTTGAGAGGTTTTGAATGAAATATGATGGTAAAAGGGAACTTCAGAATATCTTAATAGAGAAGTAGTATGTTGAGGAAACGATCTTTGAATATTGGAAATATATATACATACTCTAAGTCTCATTCTCTTTGAATGAAAAATAATAACATTATTAAATAAATAGCTTATATTTATTGAGGGCTTACTATTTGTAAGACCTTGGCATTGTTGTCCTGTCACTTTAAAAAAAATTCTTTGAATCCTTCCAACAAGAATATTAAATATACTATAATTATGCCCTTTTACAGTTGAAAAAATAAATCATACCCAACAAGGTCAACTGGAGGCAGTTCTTATATAAGGACCTAAGTCTCCCAGACTCTGAGGCTACAATCTCAACCTCCAGGTGCCACTGCCAACCAAGCTGGCATGCGTTTACTGAACAGGTAGATTTGCCAGATTTAATAAATAAAAGTACAGGACATGCAGTGAAATTTGAACTTGAGATAAACAATGAATAATGCAATCACTATAGCAGAAGTGTGTCACATGTAATATTTAGCACATGCTTATACCCTCCCCCCATAAGTTGTTTACCTGAAATACAGTTTAACTGGGCTGCTTGCATTTTTTCTGACAACCCTACAAACAGGCTGTCTTGTTTTTTAGACAAGGCCTGGAGATCTGATCAGGAACTTAAAAGGGTTCAGAGAAACTAAAAGAGTGCAAAAGAGTTGCACTTAAAAGAGTTCAGAGAAACTAAAGTCTGTGGGAGATCAGAGATCATTTCTCAGCAAGCAGAATTTCAAATGACCACTTATTGTGTGTCATAAATAAGAAAATACTACACCAAGGAATTACTGGAAGAGGACATGTTTTTCTTCTACTAGACAATGTGCTGTTTCTACCGCAGTCCAGCACTTGGGGAGCACAGTAGTGGCCTGCTGTATACCTATGTGTTTAGTCTACGGGAATCTTCTGGTTGCCTGTGTTGAGTAGTTCTGTTTTCTTTAGTGCTAACTTTTTAACCTCAGGGTGCTAGTCTTTTACTTTAAAAGATTTAGTGTTATGTATTAAAGATCTGAGAGTCAACTTAAATTATATAGCTATTTAATTAATTTCTCAATGCCATAATTTTCATAATTTTAATGCTTCCAAATAATTTTCATAGTTTTCTCCATTTAGTGAATAAATGAATGCTATCAGTTTTCTCCCTAAAAGATTATGCTCTTACATATGTCTAAGAGTTGTGGAGGGAGGATACTGGTTAATACACTAAATTGCTTTCTCCTTTGCTTTGTCTCTCTTGAGACTTTTTAATCTACTTTGATATACCTACACACCAACTTCATACTCTACCAATTAACCATTCATTACCTAATTATCTCCTCCAGCTAAGCACTCTACTTCTTTAGAATAATTTCCCCTTCATTATGATTCTTGTAACAGTATTATTTGCACTCTTTAGAAAGTTATTTCTAGTAATTTGAATTGCATTCAGCTGATTTATAGACGGCATTTTTTTTTTCAATTTTCCTTAGATTTTTGCTATTGAAAGAGTTACACTGTAATTCTTAAGGCCACTTCAGAATTATCAGTCTCTCTTAGAATTTTACAAAATGTACTAAGCCCTCTTTTCAATGAAGTATTATTAAAAAATTCCAGGGTACTAAACATATGGTAGACAATTTCATTATTTTTCACAAATGATACTCAGGATAAGTAATATTATTTTGTGATTCTGAGTATTTAGTAAAATAAAACAAATATATTCCCATTGTAAAGTAGTTTTTTAAAAGCCTGCGTTAAATAGCCATAATGGAGTAACTGGTACCCAGACTAGCCCTTCCATTATAAAGAATGATAAGAGAGGACAGCTGTTTTCAGGTAATGGGCAACAGGCAATACATAGCTGTGAGTCTTACATAAAGGGAAATTCAATTTAGCCCCATAAATTCCCAGCTTAGTGCCTGCGGACAATTTCCCAATGAACCACAGCTTGGAGCTGGGGTCCCAACAAAGCACACAATCCCACAAAGCTGAGTAGAAAGTGATTAGAATGAAGTGGCTGGAACCTGTTGGACAAAGCATCAGGAAGGGCAGTTCTGTGCAGAAGGAATGCCATTGGTCAGGGTGAGACACCTGCCAGTGTACAAGGGTTGGGATATATGTGCACAAAATGGGACCACTCAAGTCTAATGGGATACCAACCTCTACAGGGTTGAGTAGCAATGGAGCAGTGCTGGTCACGGAGAAAGGCACAGTGTCTGGTGACATCTGGCCTTGCCATTGGAGAGATCTCCTTAACATGTAAGCTGAGATGCCAGAAAGGCCTCAAAATAATGACATCCTGACAAAGCTGAAATCCAAGTCTGAAAAAAATCCTTAGGGAAGATAGGACATGGAATTTAAGTATTGCCAACCTATTGGGCCTGGGAAACACCTTGGGCCTCCCTTGAGTCTACATCAACAAAGTGTAAAACAAGTCTAAATAAATTCAAGGGGACCCAGAAGTAATTAAACTGCCAGCTAAAATTAAAATTTTCAGAAAGAGAATTCTGCATTTTTACAAGATAGTATCCAAAATGTCCAGAATTTAATAACAAAACAAAACAAAAACTACCGTCAATAAAAGTGCCGAGATGATTCGGTGAGGTAAGGATAGTCTTTTTCACAAATAATGCTGGGACAACTGGATAACTACACATGAAAGAACAAAGTTAGACTCCTACCTCACATCAAATACAAAAATTAATTCAAAATGGATCAAAGACCTAGATGTACATTAAAAATATATAATACTTAAGGGAAAACATAGGTGTAAACATTCACAACCTTGCAGTAGACAATGGTTTCTTAGATATGACACCAAAAGCACAAGTATCACAAGAAAAAAAACAGATATACTGGACTTAATCAAAATTAAACATTTCTATGCCTCAAAACATCCCATGAAGAAAGTGAAAAGACAATCCACTGAATGGAAGAAAATATTAAAAATCTATTTCTGATGAGAAACTTATATCCAGAATATACAAAGAACTCTTGCAACTTAATGAAAAGGCAAAACACTCATTTAAAACATAAGCAAAGGTTATGAATAGATATTTTTCAAAAGAAAAAAAACCATACAAATGGCAATAAGCACATGAAAAGATGCTCAACATCACTAGCCGTCAGGGAAACACAAACCAAAACTATAGTGAGACACAACTTCACACCCACTATAATGGCTATGATCAAAAAGACAACAAATGAAGATATGGAGAAATTAAAACTCTTATACATTGCTGGTGGGAATGCAGAATAATGCAGTCTCTCTGAAAAACAGCTTGGCAATTCCTCAAACGACAACAACAAAAAACCAAAACTAAAAAAAACCCCAATCCCCCCCCAAAAAAAACAGTTACCATACAATCTAGCAATACCACTCCTAGGTGTCTACTGGAGAGAAATAAGAACATGTTCACAGAAACTTACACATGGAGGTTCAAGAAAACATTATTCATAACAGTCATGAAGTGGAAACAATCCAGATATCCATAAACTCATGAATAAAGAAAATCTGCAATGGCATATTCATTGTTCTCATGGCATATTAAGGGAGACTGGGGTCAGTGCGCCTGCGTGATTAGCGCCTCTGGACTCGCGAGAGCGATCACCCGGGATCTCAGGTGACGGGAGGACGCGGTTGGTTGGCTGACTCGGTTGTGCAGAAGGAAAAGTCCGGAACCCGAGGGCCGATGTCGAACCCCGATGACGTTCCTTGACCTAAGAAGGTCAGACAAAGGAGGTGTGACGGTGGGATGATGGGAAGAAACGGGCTCACAGCTACAGGAAAAAGAAGTCAGATCTTTGATGGAGCTCGTGCAGGTGGTGTTTGAATTTTGCAAGTGTTTCTGCTTTAAAACTGCCTGGAACCCGGTCCCTCCTTCCTGCCTGTAGTGCTACACCTTAATCCTGGGACTTTTGCTGGGGTCCCTTCCTTGGACATGCCATTCTTATCCTTGGTGCGGCAGACCGGATGAGGTTCACCGTCGTTTCTCTGCTGAAAAAGCCCAGCCAAGCAGCTCATCTCAGAGGTAAAAATCCCCTTCCTACACATGTGATTTACACTCAGCCGCCTGGATTCCCATTCAGCTTTGAGATATCTTGTCCTGGCTGGCATACCCTTCTCAAGTGTCACTTCTCTTGTGAAGCCTGATCCCAGAACACCCACGTAACCACTGGCTTCTCTGCAGCACATCGCCTTGAACTTATTGCCGCCGCAGCCTAGTCCACTGCCTGGAATTAGAAAAAGTCAGTAAAGCAGTTCTATTAAAACAAACTAATACATGTGACTTGAATGATAAAGGACTATAAAATTGAAGGTTTTTTAAAAGCCATAATGCTGAGCATAATGCCTGGCACATAATGGGTGTTCATACTTTTTTTTGAATGCAGTAATAGGTAAATCATCTGGTCCAACTTGTCTTTTACAGATGAGGAGAGGGGAGACCCACACTTCTGAACAGCCATAAGGTTTTCCCATGTCACCTAAGTTCCTACAAGGGAAGCAAAAAGTTGCCTTTGTTGGGCTATACCCTTTTTGCTGAAGATATCAGACAAAAAAGTAAGTCACCAGAATTTTTTAATGACCCATAGTAAGAAAGAAATGCTGTTTTTCATGTGGCTAAATTTAATCAATGTGTAGCAACCCTTCATTAGGGATTATGTTCTTTTTTTGTGTGTTAAAATGTCTCAATAAGATTAAGAGTTACATAATAGGAGCTTGGGGGCATTTTTAATGACTATTTGACAAAATAAATATTAATAATATCTTCCTTTTAAGTACTAAAAAAAATGAAGTACTGATACATGCTACAACATGGATGAACTTTGAACACATCTTGCTAAGTGAAAAAAGCCAGTCACAAAAGACCACATATTTTATGATTTCATTTATATGAAATGTCTAGAATAAGCAAATCTATAGAGGATAAAAGTAAATTAGTGGCGGAAAATGGGTAGCATGACTGCAAAAGGGTACATGGTTCCTTTTAGGGGTGATGAAAATGTTCTGAAATTGAGTATGGTGATGGCACAAGTATGAGAATATACTAAGAACCATTGTGTCGTTCAATTTAGATAAATGGTTAAATTATATGGTAAATTTTCTCAGTAAAGCTGTTGTTCACCCCCAAAGCAATGATCGTACAAAGAAATAATTATAAATATATAACTATATAATTATATATATGTGTGTACTAACGCGTATTACACATAGTCATGAAAAGGCAGTTAATAGAAACCAAACCTGAAATGACACAAAGGTTATACTAAACAAATACAGATTTAAAGTATCTATTAAAAATATCTTTGAATAGTTAAAGCAAAAAGTAGTCTGAATTAATCATAAATGCTAATCTTATCTGATAAATGGAGACAATAATAATGAGAAGTTTAGAAATAACTAAAATTTTAAGAAAACTATTTGATGGTCTTAGCAGATTACAGGTGACAGAATAAAAAAGTCAGTAAATTGAGGGCAGGTCTGTAGAAATTATCAGTCTGAAGAACAGAGGGACAAAGAATGAAGAAAAATGAGCCAAGTTTCTGGGGACCTGAGTGGAACAAGATCAAACAATAAACTAATTGGGACAGAAAAAATTTGAAGAAAAAGACTAAAACCTTTAAAATTTTATGAAAATTACATTTAGATTCCAGTAGCTCAGTCAGCCACTAACAGCATAAATATAATCAGCAGGTACATTAAGGAAAGTTAGTCAAATTGTAGAAAACTAAGATAAAGAGAAAATCTTGAAAACAACCAGAAGGAAAAAAATTATATACATATGAACAATGGGAAGAATTTTTGCTGATTTCTCATCAATAATGATTTAAGCCCAAAAGAACAAAATATGTCCAGTGCACTGATGGATTTATAACATATGTGGAAGTAAAAGATCTGACAACAATCATCAAAGGATGTGAGATGCTAAACGGAGTTATACTGTTTAAGATAATCATATTTGCAACGAAGGAAGTGGGAAATTGGATGTGAGGCTGTGAAGTGAGAAAGGGGGTATAAAGTAATTGCATGAAGATGTTGGAGCTGTTACTGTTACAGGAGATGCTGTATAATAAGTGCTGACTACATTAGTGAACAAGACACTTTGTCCCTATTTTAAGTAGGGACAAAATAAAGTGACATAGTGAGTCTTGCAAGGAAGACAAATGAATTACACCAATGTTTATTTGACTAAGGTTGTAAATAAGTAATAAGGAACATTACAGTGTAGAATTTGATAAAGATGATGTGGAGCGTTATTTGTGATAGTGATACAACAGCAGGTGGGTATTATATTTTATAACATTCAGCAATTTTTCCCATAATGAAGTTTATATATTGTTTTATTCTCAATTAGTGGTGACCTTCTTTGAGGCTATTACTCTCTTGTTCATCTTTGGATCTGTAACTACACTTAACCCTGTGTCTGACACAGTACAGACTATACCTTCAAAGATCATGAAATTTTCAACAAGAAAAATAAATTCCACAATAAAATAATTCCTGTACAGATTATTGCCTTCTACCAAGTCCTGAAAAAATAAAGTGTTAGGTAATGGGTTGAGAATAACGTCCAGGTATATTTTCAGGATACCCAGGTTGGGGGTAAAACTTAGAAACAAAACAGACTTTCTTTAGTACAGGTTCTTAGAATGCCCTTTTCTATTAATAATTTTAAGTATTAGGAGAAGTTTGGTCTCCTGACTTTGAGGAAACTTTCTAGTATTTCCTTTGTGAGTAATTTTGGGAGCCTGGTTTTCACCAGTTTCTCTGATTTGGCCCAAGTTTAATCATGAGTAATATTAAACAAACTTCCAATTTTAAGAAAGTGAGAACTACATGCCTGATTACTTTGTATTTTATGATACATGAAATCAGAAAAAGTCTAACTCTTTATATTAATTGTATTTATTATATTTTGTTTACTTTGTATAGTATACAGAATAACATAAAGTATGTGTTATCATATTAACTTTAATTACCCATTTCTTAAATTACCATGGTTTTATAAGATTTTTTTTCCTCTTTGGTCATTTGAAACTGTTTTGAAAAGAAAAACCATTTAAAAAAAAAAGAAACATTGAATTTTTATCTCAGAAGTTTCCTTTTACAAGTGATTGGCTATTTCCTAAGTGTAGAGCAGGGGTCCCCAACCCCTGGGACATGGACCAGTAACTGTCCGTGGCCTGTTAGGAACTGGGCCGCACAGCAGGAGGTGAGTGGCCAGTGAGCCAGCAAAGCTTCATCTGTAGGTACAGCTGCTCCCCATCGCTCACATTACCGCCTGAGCTCTGCTTCCTGTTAGATCAGCGGCAGCATTAGCTTCTCATAGGAGCGCGAACCCTACTGTGAACTGTGCATTCAAGGGATCTAGGTTGTGCGCTCATTATGAGAATCTAATGCCTGATGATCTAGGTGGAGCTGAGGCAGTAATGCTAGCACTGGGGAGTGGCTGCAAATACAGGTCATCATTAGCAGAGAGGTTTGACTGTACAGAGAACATAATAAATCAATTGCTTGCAGACCCATATCAAAACCCTATCAGTGAGTGGCAAGTGAAAACAAGCTCAGGGCTCCCAGTGATTCTGCTTTATGGTGAGTTGTATAATTATTTCATTGTATATTACAATGTAATAACAATAGAAATAAAGTACATAATAAATGTAATGTGCTTGAATCATCCTCAAATCACCCCCTTCCCCGTTGGTGGAAAAATTGTCTTCCACAAAACTGGTCCCTGGTACCAAAAAGGTTGGAGACTGCTGGTATAGAGTATGATGTTAATATATTTCTCTAGTTCCAATAAGTCATTTTAACACTTATATGATCATTTTTTACTTTTTTATGTTAAGACAGTTAATTTTTTTTGCAAGTGACAGTTGGAGAAGGAGATTTGTTCAGATTCAAAAAAAAGTTTCAATTGAATCTGTTGACACAACTGGCAAACATATGACAAAGTAACTTACTTACATTCCAGTAAAATGCTTTCGTCTTCTCAGATTTTAGCAATGTCATATAGCTTCCAGATATATAATGTAAAACTGATTATAATACATTGGACTGAAAAGTAAACTAAGGGCTGAGGGTATCAATATTATAATACCAAACCTTTCCCATCTAGATTATTTAAATTTATACCAACTAGGTTAGTAGTTTGTTTTTTTTTTGCGGTACACGGGCCTCTCACTGTTGTGGCCTCTCCCGTTGCGGAGCACAGGCTCCGGACGCACAGGCTCAACGGCCATGGCTCACGGGCCTAGCTGCTCTGCGGCATGTGGGATCCTCCCGGACCGGGGCACGAACCCGTGTCCCCTGCATCAGCAGGCAGACTCTCAACCACTGCACCACCAGGGAAGCCCTAGGTTAGTAGTTTTAGTTACCAAACATAGCTGATTGTTTCTATCATATAACCACTAATTTATCCAAAGGTAGTTATTGAGTCTTTATGACTATGCTAGACAATGCCACTTCAAAAATACAATAAAGCATAATTATTGCGCTAACAATATTCACATTAGGTCATCTAGGGAATTTATTTTTAAAGAAACTACTTCAATGAAATATAAATGACAAAATAGGCCTGGGTAGTTTTGGCCCAAAGTAGATATTGCTTTCTAAATTATTATATTTATAATAATATTAAATTGAAAAACATAATCTGAGAATAGTTGAGAGATTTAGAGATGGCATTAGCATATTGATATAGAAGTTGTCAAAAGAAGTTTAGAAACATCTATTGATACATAATTATGAAGAATTTATATCTCCAGGTGTACATCAGTCTGAGTGTACAGCAGTATGAATCATGAATAAAAAATAATATACTGAATTATCTCTGAAAATTGTTTTGGAAGAGCCAATTACAAAAAGCATCCCATGATCACTGATTCTGCAGTGGCATTACGTCAGGAAGTGTTCCATGTCAAATTCAGTTTAAATAATGTGTCTTTAACCAAGGTTAAGTTTTTCATTAGAGTAATTGTCAAAATAAAGTAGCACAATTATGCATTGTGATATCTAAGAAAGGCCTGGACTACCTTAAAAGACCTCTAATATTTATTTTACTACTAAACTCTATTTTACCAAATCTATATTGAAAAAAGCAATGTGTATGAATAGTTTGGAGCTGCCTATGTCACTTAGTTTACAAAGCCCATTTTTTCCTTTATAAGAAGGTGTTCAGAAAATAGGTTATTATGTGGAGAAAAATCAAGTTGTTTTCTGCCTGAGAATATATACAAGATAGGTTTACATTCATTTTAAACATTAAATATGAAAGTGAAAGTATTCAGTTAATGCATATTATGATCATTGATTTTAGGTGTTAATTTGATTGGATCATAGGGTGTCCAGATATTTGGCTAAGCCTTCTTTCTGATTGAGTGGCATGCCTGAAGAGGACATGAAAGCTCCGTACCCCTTCCCTTATATCTTGCTGTATGCATCTCTTCCATACGGCTGTTCCTGCGTTGTATTCCTTTATAACGAACTAGTAATCTACTAAGTAAAATGTCTTCCTGAATTCTGTAAGCTGCTCTAGCAAATTAATCAAAACCGTGTAGGGTGTCATTGGAACCTCCAATCTATAGCCAATCAGTCAGCACAGGTAACAAGATGGACTTGTGACTGGTGTCTTAACTGGGGGTGGGGGCAGTCCTGTAGGACTGAGCCCTTAACCTATGGATCCTGATGCTATCTCCAGGTAGACAGTATCAGAATTGAGTTGAATTGTGGGACATCCAGCTGGTGCCAGAGACTTGCTTGGTGGTGTGGAATAAGCACACACATGATGAAAAATTTATTTATGTACATTTCAAAAAACATGAAGAAGAAGAAGCTAAGGCTGAGTGTAAGAAGAATGAAAAAGAAAAAGATAAATAGAAGACAAAATCAGGGATTTGGGGCTTCCCTGGTGGCGCAGTGGTTGAGAGTCCGCCTGCCGATGCAGGGGACGCGGGTTCATGCCCCGGTCTGGGAAGATCCCACGTGCCGCAGAGCGTCTGGACCCGTGAGCCATGGCCGCTGAGCCTGCGTGTCCGGAGCCTGTGCTCCGCAACGGGAGAGGCCACAACAGTTAGAGGCCTGCGTACCACAAAAAAAAAAAAAAATCAGGGATTTTTGTATCTCGTATTGGGCACCATTTCAGTGTAAATGTGGTCGTACTCTTCCACACTGAGAAAGTGAATTTTTTTAACTTGTGTAGTGAGAGGATAGGATAGCACAAACTGAACTGGGTCCGAATTCTGTCCAATTGAATACTTTATTGTAATGATGGTTACTCTTCATGGTCATCTTAGTCTGCCCCCACCATTTTTTTTTTTTTTGAATAAAACTTGTATAGAATGGGAATGATGAAGGAAAAACATCTAGATCTAGACCTGGATCTGTCTAATCTTCTGTTGGTTCTGTTTCTCTGGAGAACCCTGACTAATACACACATTATATAGGAAAATATATTTGTGATCCAGAGATGAGAAAGGACTTCTTAAAACTCTCAAAGTACTACCCTAAGGTATGATGTTGATAGCTATGATTATATAAAGTTAAGGTTTTCTGTTCAGTGACATATCCTATACATTAATAGATTATAGATTGGGAAAAGGTACTTATAGTTTTTAAAACTAGTAGCTAATATCTAGGATTTGAAGACATTCCTGTAAACTGGCAAGAAAAAAAGGATCTTCAGTATCAAAATAGCAAAAAATATGAAGAGAAAATTTACAGAAGAGGATTTCCAAACCATAGACACATTAGTAACCAAAGGAAAGGAAATATCAATGAGATATTACACAGAAGTCATTAGAATGACAGAATAAGCAGTGGAATGAAGCCACGTGTTGGTAGTCGTGTGAGGACATGGGAATTCTCATGCACAGCTGGTGCAAGGGGTGGTGGGTGTATTGAAGAAGAATCTTTTAAGACTTGTTCAAATGAAGTAGACTCAGGTCTTCAGACCTAGAAACTTGGCTTTTGCGTGCATATACAAAAGAAGCTCCCACACAGGTGCATATGGGGACATGAATGAGGTTGCTCATTGCAACTAAATATTCGGGGAATAAATGAAAACAGTGTCTGTTACAAGTTTCTTTTTGAGAACCATTTCTGTGTTAAATGAAGTAGGACTAGTAGATCAGGCAAAAGAAGAACATTTGAGTGCTGTTTGGCTGGATTTTCGCATCTTACGAGAAAAGAAAAACAAAGCATAGGATGAGGAAAGCTATGCATGTATGTACTGCATTGTGTTCAAGAGATAAGCTCCATGGTTCTCTGCTCTACTGTAATTAAGATAGTTGTTAATACAATCAGTGTGCTAAGAGGAGATGGACTTTCTTTAGACAGATAAAATATATGAAGAGAAGAGTTAAGGGATCATGGAAGAAAATAGAAATCTAAAGGATTGGGATCTAAGAAAAAGTGCCTGTTGGAAGGTGAAATTTTCCACGTTTTCTATGCCCCCAGAGAAACCTGTTGATTCTTCTAGTACAGAACTTCATCTTATTGTAATTATTTGTGTACTCTGTCTGGTCTTCGCAACTACACTGAAGAATCCTCCAGGGCAGAAACCATATTTCTTTTTTTTTTTTTTTTTTTTTTGCGGTACGCGGGCCTCTCACTGTTGTGGCCTCTCCCGTTGCGGAGCACAGGCTCCGGATGCGCAGGCTCAGCGGCCATGGCTCACAGGCCCAGCCGCTCCGCGGCATGTGGGATCTTCCCACACCAGGGCACGAACCCGTGTCCCTTGCATCGGCAGGCGGACTCCCAACCACAGCGCCACCAGGGAAGCCTGGTATTTCTTAGTCTTATATCCATGGTTTCCTAGTACAGTAGCTGACGCACAGTTGGCTTCCAATAAATCTTGGTTGAGTGAACATATTGCCTGATTACAGAAGGCATAACTGACTGAATCTGTGTTTTATCTCTTGTGGTGAAGGCTTTTGGTTCCCCTCCCAGATACATTCAGCATCCTCCACTATCCCATCATCCAGCTTCAGTGCTTATGGGTTAATTGTTTATACTTTCACCCTTTTCTGGGGACTTGCCCTTAACTTGAAGGTGCTTTCTAGGATGTTAGGTACTCACCCTGGACATGAGTTTCACCATTGGAAAAAAAAATTGAGGTAAGAGAGATTAACTTATAATGTTGACAGGATAATTCAAATTAAATTTATAAGATTCACATGCAAGCCCAATGTAATTATGCATAGTAAAATTTGTATAAGTATGGACAGCATTCCCCAAATAAGTGGTACAAATTATTTCTAGGGAAAGAAATGTTCCCAAATTAATGTTGCCTTATTAATGATTCATGCATTTAGTGAAAAAAAAATCGTGTGATTTTTTTTTCTAAAATTGATTCTCTACTAACACAAATCTGTAAATCTTGAAAATATAGAAATTATATTGATTTCCAAATCTGTTTTATTAGAGAAGGAATATATCATTTCCTACCCACAGTTATGTGACCAGTTAATATTTAAAATGTTGGGAAAGTAACATGACAAACTGCAGTGTCTTTACTGCTCCCCACTCAAAGCAATTTATGTATTCAAATAGGTTAGAAATAACTTTCTGTTATCAGCTGAAATATTTCATCATGTCACCTACCTACCATAATAGTTCAAGATGCTGAAACTTATTTGAATATCACACTGGATTGGTGAGAGTTCAATTAATTATTTTATTTGGCTGTCACTATGCAACTCGTATTTCAAATTTTTAAATAGAAAAAAAAAAGCTGTAAGTGAGACAGCTTATAGAATGTGGCAGTGACATTGCTGACTTCCAGGTCAGTCATAGTTAATTTTAGGAGGGAAAAAAGGTAAGTACAAAAATCTTAATTTTTTTAAAATTTAATTTAGAAGCCAGGAAATGGAAGTTATACTTTTTTCAGAAGTAGAAAATTATTGTTAGGCTGCTGCAGTGTTTTTCATTTTGGGCCTTCAAAATCCATTTCAGTGTTGCAAGTGTTTGTTTCATTTTCTTTTATTTTTGGTGAGTAATTCTTAGTAAAAAGGAAACCATGGGCTCTGCAGAAAGAACAGTTGAAAAGTTTGGATCAACTTAAGTAGTCAAAGTGGATTCACTGTTGAAGTAAGTAATATTTTCTGATATCAAGGATGATATTAAAAGGCAGAATCAATGTTGATTTAGCAGTGTAAAAATTATCAAAAATTAAAATTGAGTATATTATTTTAAAATAAATGGATGTACCTTTCAGTTATAAAACCAAGTATTTTTCCATGACATTATTTGAAAATTATAGTATTTTAACAAATTATGTTATGGAAGAAAATAACTGAAATTCAGTTTAAAATCCTAGCTCCTGAGACAGAATAATGCTATAAAATATTGAAGACACTTAATTGGAGAAAAGCTGGAGATACACATAGATGAAGAAAAGCATTCAACTGTACCCTTTAGTCCATTATATCACTTTCCCAGTAACTAGGTGTTGTGAACACAGTATCTTAGGGCACCTCATATGGGGCACCTTTCTGGGAGCAATACAGCAAAGTATGAAAGAAGCAAAATGTGTATATATGTATACGTATATGCCCTCACTTTTAGTAAATAATCACATGTCCAAGGAAAATGCAGAATGTTGGGTTTAAAACCTGAAGAGCAACTTAACGTGACAAGAGGACATGAATACCTTGCTGTTAAATAAGACAGGTTTCACTGCTCAGGTGCTGGTGCAAATTCATTTAAAGTCAGCAGAGCCAATTCCAACAGAGCTGACACTAGAATGATTCAGATGTTAATCCCGTTGTGTAGTCGAAGTGGAGTCAAAGGCTTGATGATACCTAGAAAACTTATGTTTCTCAAACATACTCAATTTTGAGGAAAAATGTCAACCAAAGTTTATCTGTGAAGTGTCTGTGAAATTTGGTTAGACCTGCTTTGTGTTCACTTGTTTTCTATTTAAAAATAGATGCTCCAAAACTTTTAAATATATTGTTATTCCATTTTTTAAAATTACTTTTAAGAGATAAGAATATGTAATTCACATAAAGTCCCGAGCAGTCATAGACACATGTAAGTTTCTTCTCTAGATGAGAAATAAACCTAGAATATGAGAGTGACATAAAATATTAAGTAAGTTTTTTTTTCAGACAGATTACATTCTGTGTCACCAAACATATTTTTCTATCATTTTGAAGGAAAATGTTTCATCTGTTACTTTCCTATGAGTATATACCCAATTCAAGATTGTTTTGTATTAGAATGAATATTTATGGAGTATACTTACAAATTGGACAGTCTGCATTGTCTCCATCTTTTTCTTGTCATCAGTCAGAGAATTCAGAAATAAAAATTATTATCGCTAGAAACCTTACGAGGAAATAATGTAATCTAAGAAAATTTAGTCCAGTTGCACAGCATGTGAATATGTATCTGAATGCATATGAAAATATACATGTGAAGGTTTTAAAATGGTCACAGATATTTTGAAATTCTTGCCATCGAGGTGGGGGGGTGGTTATTTTGGTTTTTTGCCATTTAAGTTGTAGGAGTTCTTTATATATTTTGAATATTAACCCCTTATCAGATATATGGTTTGCAAATATTTTCTCCCATTTCACTCTGTTGTTTCCTTTGCTGTGCAGAAGCTTTTAGTTTGATATAGCTATCACTTGTTTATTTTTATTTTTGTGTTTTCAATGTCATGTCCAAAATAGCATCGTTAAAACCACTGTCATGAAGCTTTTCCCTGTGTTTTCCTCTAGAAGATTTACAGTTTCAAGTGTCATATTGAAATAATTAAACCATTTGTGGGTTCATTTTGTGTATGGTGTAAGATGTGTCCGATAAGTGTCCAATTTTATTCTGTTGCATGTGGATATCCAGTTTTCCGAAATCATTTGTTTAAGAGACCATCCTTTTGCCTTTGTGTATTCTTGGAACCCTTGTTGAAGATCAGTTGACTGTAAATGAGTAGGTATATTTCTGGGCTTTCTATTCTATTCCTTTGATCTATATGTCTGTTTTTATATAAGTATGATACTATTTTAATTATTCTATCTTTGTAATATATTTTGAAATCAGGAAGTATGATGCCTCTATCTTTGTTCTTCTTTCTTAAGATTGCTTTGAAATGGGCAAATGGCTTAAATAGACATTGCTCCAGACAAAAGGTACAAATAGCCAACAGGTATATGGAAAGATGTTCAACATCCCTAATTGTCAGTGAAATGCAAATCAAAATCACAATGATATGTAACTTCATACCTGTTAGAATGCCCATCAAAAAAAAAAAAAATGAGAGATAACAAATGTTGGCAAGGATGTGGAGAAATTGGAACCTTCACACTATTGTTTGAAGTGTAAAATTCTCCAGCCTCTATGGAAAACAATCTTGAGGTTTCTCAAAAAATTAAAAATACAACTATCATATGATCTAGTAACCCCACTTCTGGGTATTTATCCAAAATAATTGAAATCAATATGAATAGATATCCACCCTCCCATGCTCATTGCAGCATTACTTATAATAGCCAAGATATGGAAACAACCTAAATGTCCATTGATGGATGAACAGATAAAGAAAATGTGGTATACACATACAATGGAATATTATTTAGCCTTATAAAAAGAGAATTCTGCTGTATGTGATAAAATGGATGGACCTGGAGAACATTATGCTCTGTGAAGTAATCAGCCACAGAAGGACAAATACTACCTGAGTCCACTTACATGAAGAGTTTAGGACTGACATGTACACACTACTATACATGAAAGAGATAACCAACAAAGCACTACTCTATAGCACAGGGAACTGGGCTCAATATTCCGTAATAACCTAAATGGGAAAAGAATTTGAAAAAGAATAGATGCATGTATATGTATAACTGAATCACTTAACTGTACACCTGAAACTAACACAACATTGTTAATCAACTATGCTCCAATATAAAATAAAAATTTTTTAAAAAGTAGTCAAACTCATAGAGCAGAGCGTAGGATGGTGATTGCCAAGGGCTGAAGGGAGGGGAAAACGGGGAGTTTCTGTTCAAATGGTATAGTTTCACTTATACAAGATGAATACTTGTCAGAGATCTGCTGTGCAGCATTGTGCCTGTACTTAACAATTCTGCAGTGTGTACTTAAAAATTGTTAAAAGGGTAGATCTCATGTTAAGTGTTCTTACCACAAAAAAAGAGGGTGTTTATGTCCCCACCTTTTAGAATTGGGCAGGCTTGTGACTGCTTCAAACAATAGAGGATGGCACAAGTGATGGTATGTGACTTCTGAAACGAGGTCATAAAAGACTGCACTTTTCTCCTGGATCTTTTGAAGTACTGGCTTTGGAGACATTTACTCTCAGTACTCAGTCTTGGAACCAAACCATATGATTGGGTGAGCCGAAGCCACAGTTGGCTAAGCCCTTAGAGCCATCCTAATCAAGGCACTAGATATGTGAGTGAAGAAGCCTCCGGATGGCTCCAGCCTCCAGTCTTTCTAGTCACCCCTGGTGCTGATGGAGCAGAGACAAGCCATCCCTGCTGTGCCCTGTCAAGCTCCCTGACTCACACACCCTTGAACACAGTAAAAACATTGTTTTATGGCATAAACTTGGGATGGTTTGTAATGGCATTATTAGGAACAGTGTATGCATTTCAATGCGTTTTAAAATTAAATAATACCCTAATCTTAAAATAAAATTTAAAACTTACTGTAATTAAAAATAAATCTTTTGATGACTTTTTTCTGAAAGTAGAAATAAACTTCCATGAGTTGTATATAATTCTAAATATAATTCTAAGCCAGGGCATACTTTGAAATGAAACTTTTATGGAGTAGTTGGTAATATGTAGCTTGAAATCTGTGTCTAGGAACAGAAAAAAAAAAAAAAAAAAAAGGCAAAATCTCACAGCCCCCAAATGGAGAAACAAACCATTGCATTAGAAACTTCGTATTAAAATATAAATTTATAGAATGTTTTATAATGAATGAATGATATTTCATTTAAATATGATCAAAGTAGAAATACTAAAGTGAATTTTAGTATTAGGTATATATCCACCTTTCAGTAAAAATATTTAAATAATCCTTGCAGATAGAGCCTAAAATAATACATTGGGCATTTTTATATGTGTACCCTCAAGGGGACACCTCTCTTACTAATAAAAATAATAAGAAAGTGGAAAATATAATCATGTATAAAACATGCACTGTAATTCATTTAATAAAATAATTGAATGTGTGACCTGTTAAATAATTCACGTGGACTTGTAGGGTTTAAGTAGTGTGAATGTTTGTGACCTCTTTAGGGATGTGACATTTAATCTGCTACCTGAAACATGGAATGGAACCCATTAAGCAAAGTTCCTAGAGAAGATAGTTTTAGGTAGAGGCACCATGAAGCCCTAAAGCTCTTCTACAAGAAAAGAGACATCTGTGCCCTGATGGGAGGGGAATGGAGCAGTAGCACTGTGAAGAGTGATGAGATAATGCATTTCACATACTTTGCACATAGCTCAACATTCTTATCTCAAGAACAGTAAATATTCTTAGTTTTACTAAAGATATGTTCTCAAAAATTACTGGGCTGTGTTTATAATTTTGTTAATATTTATAGGAAATCCATTCTGGCCATTTTAGATATTGACTGGGAATTGGGTGTATTGGCTGATTTTACAACTCTAGGTAAACTATGCACAGAGGATTGAAAAAAAGTGGCATTTTAAATATATTTTTCTGTGATTTACTTAATAGAAAACAAATATCTTCAAAAAGATAGGAAGATGGTAATAGATTTGTGGAGACCATGATGACTACTCCTTGGGAAACTTTTTAATCAACAGTAATTTAGAAGGAAGTTACTGATGAGAAAAGGGCATCTTTTACGTGGAACAAAAAGCAATCAACTCTAGGTATTATTTTCTATTCACTAGGAAGCATTGAATGCGCCAGACTTTGACTTAAAACTTTTTCTTGGAAGACACTTAAGTTTCTAAATGTCTTTTTACAATTTGATCAAAGACATTAAAATGTAATCAGTAAATTTGAGAATAATCATGGGTATTTATTCTCTTTCAGAGAAACAAAACAATTCAAGCATACATCATTACACAAACAATATTACTATTTCTTTAAAAATTGTGTTGCATTAAAAAACACATTGGAATATAGAACTAAATCAAGGACTATTTTGAAATGTGATGACGTGTATGTGAGTGTGCTTTGTATACATTCTCATTTTTAACATTCTTACTGTTAATAGTTTCTCTAACAATAACAAACCAAACCAAAGTATCTTGCATTTTGTTTAGTTACTTAAGATTCAACTTATCTAGTACTGATTCTGCTTGTCCCACAATGAGCTAATCACTAAGTTAAATTGGTTCCTCCTTCTCTCTGTTCCTCAGTACATCTTCTGTTTCACACTGCAGTCAACGTTCTTTTTGCTGAATCCTATGCCTTTGATGACCACATTTTCTGTTCTTCCTGCCTTCTTTACTAATGGTTCTTGTCAAATCAGTCTGTCTTCATAAAATCACTTTACTGTAGGCACTCTCCTGTTCAGTAAACCAAAACTACACTATTGGTATTGAATCAAGTCTTATCTAAGAGTCCTGACATCTGGCAACTTTGTAATATATTCTAAATAACCTTCTATGCTCCAACATGAATTCTACTTTAAAAAGAAAGTGTCTTATTATTCGCTCTTCATTGTCAATGTGTGTGCTAAGGAAAAAGCAGGATGTAAATTTCTATCTCTCTTTTTATAGGAAGATTACAACCCTTCTTACTTGTTTCTCCTTATTTCTCTCCTGCACACATGGAAAATGTCTTCCAGATGTAGAAAATGAACTTTCCATTTGCCTGTGTTTGACTCTTCTCCTTAGCCTAATGCTATATTAATCGAATGTAAAAAAAGGTCTAGGTACTAAAAAACAAATAAGAGTAAAAATATTCCTACTGTAAGAATGGTCTCTGTTCCATGGTATATATGACTTCCCCGGTAATTTAACCAAGCCAACTCTAGGCAGCATGACCTACTCAGAAAATAAAAAGACATCAAAAATAGTATCATGTAACCATTCATTTTTTATTTTCCCACCCTACACTTTTGTGTTCATCTCTTCAGCTCAGAAATATTGTCTCTAACTCAGTAGGTCCTCTTCTGGATTTTCATGTGTTAATATCTCTGTAGAGTGTTCATTGATACCTACTGTTTTATATTGACATTTGTTATTGCCTTGGGTGACCCATCATTCAAGCTCCAAGACCATAACACACCAATTCCTTAAGGTTTTATATTTGTTATAGAATTTATATTTCTCACCATCCATATAAAGCTGCCTGGGTATATCCCTTACCAACTCTTCTTCTCTGGCAAAGCTGAGATGTTAGTTTCTAGGGCAAATGATAAGGAAACATTGCTATAAAGTAAGATGGAACGAATGCAAGAAACATCCATTTATTCACTCAAAATATTAACTGCATACTTGCTATGTGTGTAGCAGGGTTTCCAGTGCTCAGGATGCAGTTGTAAATGAAACAGAAAAACAATTTCTATTGAAGACATACACACAAAAATATGAATAATACAGACTACATATATTAGTGACAAGGGATAAAGATTCAGAAATTATGAAAGAGTGATTATACAAGTTAGGGATGTGTGTGGAATTATTGATAGAGTGAGTGTGGATGACCTAACTGAGAAGGTAAATTTTTGAGTAAAGATTTGTAATAAAAAGGCCCTTAAGACAGCAGCACACCTGTGTGCTCACGGAGCACTGAGGAACAGGCTGGGGTGGCTGAAGTAGAAAGAGCAAGGGTGGAAATAATAGGAGACAAGATCGATGTGGTGATAGATCATGCAGGATGTCTTAAATACTGTGTTTATTACCATCAGAGATATATAAAGCCATGAGAATGTTTAAAGAAAACAAAAACATGATCCCGTTCCTGAGTTATATGCTGAAATTCTGGTAGATGTTTTGAGAATTGGGGGGCTGAGACAGAAGACTGGATAAATGGCCACTGCAACAGTGTAGTCAAGAGACTGGTTTCTAGAGTGAGGACAGCGTGAAGAGTGAAAATGGTCAAATTCCAGACACCTCTTGTTAGGATATCATCATCTGGATTTACTGTTCACTAGGTCTAGGGAGTGAAAGAAGGAAAGGAATCAAAGATGATAAGAAATATTTTGGCCTAAGCAATTGGAATAATGTAGTTGGCATTAACTGAGATGCAATAACTACAGGAGCTGGATTGCGAGTTTGGAGTACCAGGATCTCAGTTTTGTATGTGATGTGTGTGAGGTATTGAAATAGGCAGTTAAATATAACTGGAAATTAGGGAAAGGTCTGGCTTAGAGATATGCATATGCAGGTCATTAGCAAATGAATTGTATTAAAACCATAATGCTGGTTAAATCACCTAAGGATTAAATTCTGGGTCATCTGACATTTAGAAAGTAGGTTAATGAGAAAAATGTGAAAAATGCAGTGAGAGGTTTCCAAAACGAAAGAGGGAAAGTCAGTTGATGTGGCATCTTGGATGCCATGGGGAAAAGTATTTTAAGAAGCAAAAAGTAATTCCCTGTGACAATCAAGTAGGATGAGAATTGTGAAAGAGCTACCAAATTTAGCTTCTTGGGGATCATTGGCAACTTTGGCAAGAGCAATTCAGGAGTAGTGCAGGAAGAAATTTGATTGGAGGAAGAAGTGGGGAAGAGGAACTTGAGATAGCAACTAAAGAATTTTCCTATTCTGTCAAGAAGAGAAATTGGGCAATGTGATTCTTGTTGTTTTGGTTTGTTTTTGTTAGCTTTGTTTTGTTTGTAAAAGAGAAAAATATAAAATAATATCTGTATACTGATGTGTATGCTCCAGTACAGTGGAAAAAAGGGATGATGCAAGGGAGAGGGCAAGAATACAAGCTGTAGGAGCAAGGCCCTGGAGTAGGCAAGTGGAGATGGAATCTTGTGCAAAGGTAGAGCTTAAACAGTAAATTCACAGTAACTGGAAAGAAGATGGTATAAGGCCATTGATGACCCAGAGCACTGATGTGGTAGAAACTTATAAAACATCTTTTCTGATTGCTTCCATTTTCTGGGTGAAGGGAGAGCCCAGCTCTTTAGCTAAGATTGAAGCTCAGGTAGGAGGTTGTGAAGATTTAAGCAAATCAAAGTATGAAAGTTGTCTAGGAGCAGAGGAAAGAAAATGAACCAAGGAAGAAGAATATATTAGATGGTGTTACGAGCCTACTCTGGTTTCTGATCATGAGTATGAAGCAACACAAGTCAGAATGGGTCTGTTTTTCCTCCAGTGTTAGCTTCATGAATTAAGGATTATTGCAGCCAGAGCAACGGAGAGCATTTGCTAGAAACATACAATATGGTGGTCAGAGTGTATGATGTTTGGTATTGAAATTTTAAAGCACTAGTTGTTATGATGAGGCTAAATGCGTGACCATAGAAGTCAGTCATTGGATAAGGCCAAGTCAGATCCTCAGTAAATATTGAATAATTGTTTTGTTTTGGGGTATTTATAATAGCAAAATTGGAAAAAATATATTGCTCGTCAATAGATTGCTAAGAAAAATACCATAAACATATTCTTCTGAATATTATTGAAACAATATAAGTAATGATGCAGGAAAGTATCTGTTGATATGGAAAATGACCATGGCAAATTTGAGAAATAGTTTACAATGCAGCATGCATAATATAATAGTTTTTTGGAAGATTAATCACATAAATGTATATACGTTTATTGATTTAGCTGAATATATAAAGAATAGTGATGCTTGCTAGACTGTTCAAAACTGAGTCATCAGTGATTATAGCTTTAATATTTATGAGCATATATATTTTTAACAAAACTAAAGTACCTTTGAGAACAGTTAATATTCAGATGGACACTAAACACATTTTTAAATTAAGAATTTTAAAAAATTAGTTCAGATTCTTTTCTTTCCTCCAAATAAAAGGAAACTCTCTTTATGTAGAACTTCCTCATTATTCAACTTCTTTTTAATATTACTAAATATCTAAATATCTAATGATCCTTTCTACTTGGATGTAGGCAGCTTTGCTTCAAGACTTCTCTCTAATTTAATTTTTTTAACTTCAAAATGCAAATTTTGAACTTTAATTTTATCACTTACTCTGAAATATAGATTGGTTTCATCAGATCACCCCACTATTTTGTGAACTATGAAAAATAATATAACAATGATCTCAATCATTAATGATGGACACTGGATTTTTTTCTCTTCCCCTGAGCCACTGGAGCTCACCATTTTTCTCACTCCTTTGAACACACCTTTGTTTTATTTTGCATTTATTCAAAAGATAAAATTCAGTTGCATAACTTTATTACACCGCCAATGTAAATTCTTTAGCTATACTTAGGGCTAAACTGATCTAAAGCTAGTGACAAAACTTTAAATAAAAGCATATAATTAAAGTTATGCTGAAATATGAAAATGATATATTTGTATATCTCCACACATGTGATTAAATGCTACTGCTTAATCACGATTAGTAAACACATGATAGAGCAAGAAAACTTAATTTTTTTCCCTCAGCTTATAACTGAATTAGATCCTAGAATCAGGATTTATTGATGATTCATGGAAATTAATTTCTTTAAAAGTCACATTAAGGACATAAACAAGCATTGTGGCTACCCAGGGCAGAATTAAGCATAAAAACATATTGCCTCTGAGGCGGAACAAAATCGTTTCTTGCAGGGAAACAATATTGCAGAGTCACAGCATGAGACTTGAATTCTATTTCAGGGAAGAGACTAAGGGACGAGAAAAACACATTAATAATAAGCTTCTGTCCATGATCACGGAAATCTAAATTCCGTGGCTTGGATATGTGTGCTGGGGTAAGAGAACTACACTTGCTCTATGTTATTTGAAACTTAATTGGCATCATGTTTCTATCACAAAATTACCTCTTCTGCATTCATTTTACTTAAAAATAAATTGGTTATTATGATTAAGTATTTAGACAATTTTTTTGTTTTGTTTTCTTTGTGGTTTTTTTTTGTTTTTTTTTTTTTTTTTGCAGTACGCGGGCCTCTCACTGTTGTGGCCTCTCCCGTTGCGGAGCACAGGCTCCGGACGCACAGGCTCAGCGGCCATGGCTCACGGGCCCAGCCTCTCCGCGGCATGTGGGATCTTCCCGGACCGGGGCACGAACCCGTGTCTCCTGCATCTGCAGGTGGACTCGCAACCACTGCGCCACCAGGGAAGCCCTAGACAATTTTTTAATCTCCCCTTGTTAAGTTGGCTTGGAGAAAATTCTGTTTTACTTTTTGTAAGTCGGAGGAAACAGAAACAGTTATGTTTTCATAATTCTGTTCATGGTAGTTGATGGTTTCATGGCACAGTATTGTAACATATTTTTACATGTTGTTATATGTCATTTTGCCTTGAATATATATGCCTGTCATATCTTGCTCCTTCTGCTGTCTGCTGTATCTGTATAACTTTAACTCAGAATAAGGGCTCAGGTCAGTAGTTTCTCTGAGGTCAAAAAAGAGAAATGATATATAGCTGAACTAGTATGTGAGCAGTTTGACTGCACGTCAGCAGCTGGAGTGTACTACCCTGGAATATTTAGTCATCCAACAACATAATCAGTCCTAGGTCTGAATACCAGCCTACTTTCCAATATGGGATTTTTACTTTGCCGTACTTTTCATTATGGTGTCACCTGGATTGCTTTACTTTTTTTTTTTTTACTAGTTCCTTAAAAGCAGCCTTTCTAGCTCTCAGATAATGAAAAAAAGCAAAGGAATAGCGATATCCAGAAAAAACAGTTGAATACACATAATCATCATGAAACTTCACACTGTGATATGTTATCTCTGACGCAGTAGAGCAGACGTACTATATTCAGTTTTAATATCTTGGAAACAGCATGGATTCAAAATTGTGCATTCGTCAGTCCCCGTAGGAAACTATTTCATTTCCCAAAATTTTCTCTTTTCATCGCTACCCAGCCTGTATTCTCTCTTTTTATTTCACGTGTTCCTTTTTGCTATGATTTTCTATAGATGCTGGAAAGTTTCCAGTGTAACCTTTCTGAAATTCTGGACTCATCTGTAATTTTTCTTTTGATAAAATTATTTGTTTAAAGCTTTTAAAATGCTGTTTTGCTTCAAAATTATTTTATGTACTTAAAGACAAGGAAATCTGGATAAAATTTTATTTTGGGATTCTCCTAGGAAATTACCATTCAGATTTTAAGCTACCCTCATTCATGCTGGGCTTTTTGATTAACTGGTTAATTCCCCTTAATACCCCTCAAGATTTCTGTGCTTATTAAGATTAGCTGTCTCAGCACTAACTTTTTGGGAGAACTGATCCTCTGTAGCTTCCCTGATGTTGAGCTTATTTAGAAAAGCACAAGGTATGACCCTAGCAAATGCTTGGAATTTGTTGGACCACTGTGGTCTTGTGTCTCACTACCACCCACCTCTTTTTATTCATGAATAAAACATGCAACTAAACTGTACTACTGTTTACAATACCTGTATAAAATATTATTTTCTCCCCTTTAATAGTAAGGACATATTGCCAGAAATGCAAATAAGCTTGGTGCTAGATTTCCTTTTCATTTTAAACTTTCAAAGTGTTCATAGAAGTCAATTATTGTCATTAAAACACATGAATGAAGATGACCTGTAATACTAACAAACAATTCCAAATAGCTTTGACTTTGGAACCCTGAAATTCCAATACTGATAATGGGTAAAATTCAAGCAGAAATTTCATCATGCAAAACGTGATATTTCAGTACCGGGCTAAACTGTAATTTGAGTTCTAAACTATCCATGTATCAGAACACGTATCAAAACCACGGAAAACACAGGGAAATGCAAACAGGCTGAAGCAATACAAAAGGACTTGATTCATTGACAATCTCATTAAAGGTTCATACTTGACCTTCTCCATTTTACATACCTACCACCTTGCACAGTGGGTAGCACAACATAGACACTCACTTGTGGAAGTAATGAAAAATTAATCACCCAAAGTCTGTCTCTATAATGTAAAAGCATTAGCTGCTAAAAGTTGGAAGGTAGAAGGATTTTCTGAAAAATTAAAGGTACTAATGATCTTATTTTACCAACTGGGCAGTAAAGAAATATATAATATTATTGGTGGAACAATAAATGAGAATATGAGCATATTAATTTCATAAAACTTGTATAAATAACAAATTAAAAGGCTATATTAGAAAGATTTTCATCTTTCCCATTCTGAATATAGGTGATATTTTCTTTTTCTCTTAATATTTTATCAAATACTTTAGCTCTCCTGTATCTTCTACTGTCTTCCCTGCCATTATCAAATCTGAGCTCCTGTGTATCAGCATTATTTTATTTGCATTTTAATTTAACAAAATGTTTTGTTTAGAAAACCTCATTGCTCTTACTAGAATGTAAATTAGTTGAGCCACTATGAAAACAGGATAGAGGTTCCTCAAAAAATTAAATATAGAACTATCACATGATCCAGCAATCCTACTTCTGGGTATATGTCCAAAGAAAATGAAAATATGATATCAAAGAGATATATGCACACTCATGTTTATTGCAGCCTTATTCATAGTAGCCAAGGTATGGAAACAAGTGTCTGTTAATAGATGAATGGCTAAGGATGTGATGTTTGTGTATATATATATACACACACAATGTGTGTGTATATATATATACACACACACAATGTGTATATATATATATATACACACACACAATGTGGTGTTTGTAATATATATATATATTATTAAGCCATAAGAAAGAAGGAGACCTTGCCATTTGTGACAACATGGATGATCTTTGGGATTTTGTCATCTTTTTAGGTTATGCCATGTGAGGGCTCTAAAGGGACAGTGAGATGCTGGGGAAGGAATGGCGCATTCCTCTCCATTTGCCCCCTGTTCCTGTCACTTGGTTCTAGCAGCAGGTGGTCCACCTGACCAGAACCAGCCCCTTGCTGCCCCTCAGAGACACCCTGCCATCCACATCCACCCCTCCTCAGCAGTCTGAACCTCAGTTCTCCGGGACTCTTCTCCAAGCTACAGCTGAAATGATTTCAGACTCTTCTCTTTGTTCTCCACTGTTCCCCGGCACTAGGGCGTAGGAGCAGCTTCCTGCAATTTACCAACCCCATTTACCCCCCATGTTCCCACTTGGCCTTTTAGTTCTGAACTGGCAGATCAACAGTTCATAATATTCTGCTTGTTGATGCTTCCTGAGATCCTGACTGATATACCATTAGTTTTATATAGAGGAAATTAACATAAAGTTCATGAGTTAAAAGTGAACTTTTATCTCATAAGAATAGAAAGTCTTTGGGAATAATATAAAATGGAAAAAATGCACCAATGAAAACACAAGATTATTTTTAAATTGAACGTTTCCTAACAATTTTATGTTTTAATTCAATCATATGAATACTAATTTTTGAATATAGCCAGTACATTTTTTTTTTTTTTTTTTTTTTTTTTTTTTTTTTTTCAGTACGTGGGCCTCTCACTCTTGTGGCCCCTCCCGTTGCGGAGCACAGGCTCCGGACGCGCAGGCCCAGCGGCCATGGCTCACGGGCCCAGCCGCTCCGCGGCATGCGGGATCCTCCCGGACCGGGGCACGAACCCGTGTCCCCTGCATCGGCAGGCGGACTCTCAACCACTGCGCCACCAGGGAGGCCCAGCCAGTACATTTTTTGATTGATTTAGTTATCCATGTATATTTTAACCATATGTGCATATGTCCTATAAGCATGTACAGAATAATTTTTAAAAGACTTTAATGCAAGTGGCTAAGTAAATGATGTTTTAATCCTAGAAGGTGTTGATTTATCATTATTGTTAGGAAATGACATGCTTTAGTGAACTGAGCTTTCAAAATCTATGATTAAACCTAAAAAATAATATTTTCTGTATATAACTATAAAAATATTTTCTGATATAATGGTATTTTAATGAAGCAAGCTACAAATCTGTGTGGAAGTAATTTTCTGCAAAAACAAAATAGGAAAGATGTGGGAAAAGAAATGGAGTCTATTACTTGATCCCTTTCATTCAGTTGTACCATTACCTTTCTTTCAAACAAAACCAAGATGATATGTTGTGTTTTCTCAATCAAACCTAAGAAAATTATAGAACTTATACAGTGTCTGAGCTTGCCATTACAAAATGTACTGTAGGAGATTTGAGCCATTGTTTAACCATTTTATCAACTTTGTGTTGTGAGGATCATTTGAGATTAATGCATATTTCTCTAAGAAAATTATTCCAAAGATAATCTTTCTTGATTAATTGATTAGTATTATTTTAATTTAGAAAATAACTTTTTTTCTTATTCAAAATAAGGCTACACAGGTAAGTACATTTCATTTGGGCAGCAATTTCAAATCCACCTTTATATCTCTCATGCACAAAAGTAGTACCTGATACAGTGAAGGGAAATACATATTTACTGAATGATGTAATCCATTTCTCATATGTTCTTGCAAAAGTCATTATTTCATTTATATATCTTAAGAAATGAGATTCTTTGTTTTATTAATCACAAAATTTAAATTGTAAGACGTTCAGTGCTGCTTATTTTAGCTCCTTATTTTTACTGAGGTTTTCAGTCCAAATTTGTAGTGAGAGTTGACAATAGAGTGAGAAAGGGAAGCAAGAGGATTCTCTAGGAACGGTATGCAATTTGCTTTTCTTACTTCCGTTATGTAGTGTAAATACTCTCCAAAATACAACCTGATGATACTCTAACAATTTGTAGAAGAAGAAACTAGGATGATGATAGACTTCATGTGTTGTTGCCATAGTTAAACTTTTCCAAATAACTGAATTTGGTTACAGTTTTCTTTTTCTTAAAAGTACCTGCTGAGTAAAAACTTTGCAAAGGCATATAACATTCTGTCTCTCTGTTTTGTAAGTACTATCCAAAGACTATCAAATAGTTTTAGCCGTTTTAATTAAATGAATAAATTTTGTAATTTTTAGTATCAATATTGACATTTATTATTGACCACTCGATCAAAGTTGGAGGGATGGAAATTTTAACTTGCCAAATAGTTATGGCTAATTTTACTATGGCTTTAATCTTGAGAATAAATTAAGCTCTCTAATGAAGAAAAATTTAGGAGACGTTTTGTTCATTTCTGTTTTCAAAAAGTTTATTTCTACAATTGCTCCTTTGAGAGTTCACTGCAGTTTTTAAGTGTAAATGGACTAGGGTTAAAAACTACTGCATTTTCTCTTTTTTCTATATTGTTTTCTTCAAAATATAGATGCTATTCAATTCTACTTAATTTTCTTAGTGTGTTACTAGGTTATGTATGGAAATATATCAGTTTTGAAGAAACTGAAGTTTAGCATCTGATTAAATTGCGGTTTGGTAATTGCGTATATTTGAAATGTTCACAGAGGGAAGAAACATAAGTATTATAAAAACTGAGAATCAGGTACTTTGGCACTGAGAGAGAGTCATCCTAAGGACATCAGATAAGTATCGGATAAGCTGTAAAACACCTTGTTAACAAGGGGGCAGAGGTAGTCATACGTGTGAAAGCAGCTCTAAGGAGCCTCGAAAATGAGCAGACCTACACGTAGTTATTCATATATATGCATTTATTCCAGGTGAGTTTAGGCTCCAGATTTGATTTTAAAGCTTTGAAATATTTGAAAATCATTTTTATTTTACCTCTTACTCTATTTTAAGATAAGTTTTGGTATATTTAGATATGAAGTTAATTTTCAGAAAGAGAATTTCTATTTATATTACTGGCGCACAAGAAAAATAGGATTGAGTTAGTTTCCAGGAAATAGCTCCCATGTTGTCAACACATAAAACATAACTTTATTTGACATGCCAATTTACTCGCAAAATTTTGAGACTAAGAAGGGAAATCCAAGTGCATTTTGTCATACATATACTGAAAGTGATGATAACATGTTTTTAGAGGAAAGTGTTATTTTCCTTATGTAAATCAAGGGAAAAATATAATTAGTTTAAACTAATTCTTATATACGTATGCAAAGTGCCTAAAGAAAATTTTAAAACAAGTATCATGAGCAATTGCACAAAGGTAACATTTTAATGAATTCTAATATTTTCATCATACAGTAAAATAAAATGGTATCTGAATATAAATATAGGTAATCAAAATAAGTGAACATGCAGGTGTGCTTGTAGCGATACCTCATTGCTTTTGACTGTGCATTGTTAGTAAGACATTTCAATTTACGATAATAGAGCGACTTCGTTAGTCCTGTGAACCACAACTTGATATTTGTGTAAAGATTGCTAGTAGCATGTGAGTGTTACGTAAGTGTTGAGATACTTCATATTAGGAAATCCTAAGATCTATTTGACTATCTAGGAACTTTTGTCATACACTGCCTTCCAGCTCAAATCAGGAATTTTATTTATTTAATTAGTTGTTTATGATTTGTTCATTCATTTATTTTTACTCTTTTCTTTTGATGGGTATTGTTTGTATAAAGCTCAAAACTTGAAAGGTACAGTAAGATACTGATTGTTGCCAAAACTTGACCTCTGTTCACCGGTGCCGAATAGAAATGCAGAGACAGAATTTTGGGAGAAGTAGAAAAGAGTAAATTTTATTGCTTTGCCAGGCAAAGGGGGCCACAGCAGACTAATGCCCTCAAGACTGTGTGACCCACCCTGGAAGGGGTAGTGAGAAGTTTTCTAGTGTTCAAGGAGCAGGGCGTGGTCAGCTTGTGGACAGTTCTTGGATTGGTTGGCATCAAGGTGAAGCTTCAAGCATCATTAGCCTTCTGGATTCAACCAGTCTAGGGTCTGTGCTTGTGGTCAGCAGTTTTCATCTGGAGGGGGTCTGCTTCCTATAAAAACAACTTAGGAATGTGTGTCAGGCCTTTATCTGTATCCTTCGGGGAACTGGGATGCTGCTGTGTGGTGGATTTAGAGTCTAGATTGTTACCAGTTTCCCAGCCCAACAGCTGTTCTTTGTTTCTACATCTTCACATTTCCCATCATTAACTCCTGAGTCAGCATTTTACTTCAAAAGACACACAAGGGCTTGCACAGTTTCATGATGAAAAGAAGACTTTCCTTTTTTCTGTTAGATTTGTCATTTCCACCATTACTTTCTACTTTCCAGCTTTATAATTGTTATTATTATCATTATTATTATGTAATTTATGTACTTAAATGACATATGTTTTACTCTAGCTAGTAAAAATTTGGAAATCAGCACACTTAAAATATCTCACACATCACTTTATACTTCTTCCTTGTTTGTTCTTATAAAAGTCACATTATGTTCACATTATGTAAGCATAACACCTCCTTTACTTTTAGTGAAACAGATTTAATGTCCCTTGGCTGTTCATTTGCCATTTTTCTCTTGGTGGATAATATGCGTTCCCTGAGAATTTCTTCAAAATGAACTTACAGTTCAAATGAACTTACTAGGAACTCTGGTTTCTCGTAAGTTAAAAAATAATAGCTCCCTTGTCCGTGTTTCATTCATGTTTGAATAGTGGTTTGGCTAGCTCTAAATTTATTACGTCACACTTTCTTTCCTTGAAGATTGTATAGGTGGTTTTTCATGATCATTATAACATTGAGTATTGCTGTGGAGAAGTTGAAGGTCAGCCTATTTTTTCACCTTATAGATGAATTAAATCTATTTTCCTGGCTGCCCAAAGCATTCATATCTATATAAAATTTGAAATTCAGTTAACTTAAAGGGTTTATTTTACAGTGGGTACTTTTAGGTCAGCTTCTCCTAGGATATAGTGTTCTCTTGAAAGAAGTAAATTCAAGTGTTTTTTGACAACTGAAAAGTTGTGTTTTTTTTTAACTGAATATCTAATTTTTTTTCTCGTTTCACTATTTTATTTGGACCCGTTGGGAGACGCTAGTAGAGTGTATTAGATCTTGTTTGAAAAACTACTGCTTATTTGAAGTTTCTCTGTATTTTGCTCTGTATTTTGTTTATTCGTACTTTATTTTGCTCAGTTTTTAATGTCTTGTCCTCTGCGTTTGCTTATTGCGATTTTAGCAATGTCTTACAGTTTTGCTACTTCCAATTTAGTCTTTATTTTTATGAGACTTTTAAAATTTAATTTCTTTTCTGAGTTTTAACAACTCTTGTTTCATTTCCTTCTCATCATTTCATCACCATGAAGAAATGCTCTTGTATTAACATGACTGCTTCAATAGTTTTATAATCAATTGTGATATTTTTGTGATGATTTGTATCTGATCTACAGCAATACTTCTGTGGTATTTTTCCTTTGGTTATTTTTCATTCCTTTCTTTCTTCATTCTTTGTCCTATTCATTATATTTACTTTTTACCAGTCTATTATTGTTTCTATTGAATTATTGCTCTTCTTTGAACTAGATTATTCTTCATGGGGGGTGGGGGGCGGAATTCAGGTTCATGTTCCCAGGTTACTAGAATTTCCCTTTTAGGATTATTCGGGTGTGAATGAGGTCTCCCCAGCCAGTCAAGAGTAGCATCACAGGGCTCTCAAACCAGAGTAGCTCTCCCCGCTCTGCTGTCCAGACACATAAACAGCCCGTGTGGCTTTTTCACTCCTGCATATCAAGCTACCAACCCAGCAAAGTCTCATGGCTGGGTATTTGCACTTTATTTCCACAGCTGAAGAGAAACATGGTTGCTTTCCACTTCAGGGTGTACTACTTACCTGACAAGTGTGCTTTTGTAAGCTTTTTCAAGATCTGTGTCCATGGATGTGATAATCTATATTTTCCTGCACCTATTTGACCTTTAAAAAGTTTTGGAAACAACCTCTCCTCCCATTTTGGGATTCAGAGTTTTAGATATCTGTTGATTTCTTCAAAGTTGACATTTTATTTTTGTTTCTCATTTTTCTGTTTTCTTTTGGGTGATTTCCAAGAGAAGAAGAAAACAAATACAATTTTTAAATGGATGTGTATACACTGCTATATTTAAAGTAAAATGCCTTTCCATGAAAAAGGGAAAAGAAAAAAATTAGCAGAAATACAATACATAATGTAATCAGGAATATCAACAAGAACAACAACAATAACATAAATCAATAAATAAAATGGATGCTTCTTCAGCTTTTAGGAGAAAGAAAATAAGTTTTATTGGTCACTGAATTTTATCAGACACATGAACTGATATCAAAATTAGACATTTGTAAATCTAGAATTGGCCTATATTTTATATGCTGATTTCACCACTGTGAAGCTCTGTTGTATCGTCTCTTAATTTCTCCTAGTCTAAGTCACTTTAGGTAATATATCTTTGTTAATCATTTTCTTATTCTCTGTATACTCTGTTTCCACTCTAGGTTTCTATACTTAGCATACTGCCTCTAATTTCTCTAGTTTACATTTTTCTTTCTGTGTGTTTATCTATTTGTTACATAACTTTCTTCAGGCCAGAGTCTAATTCTTCCAACTCTTATAATTGACAGACTGGCAAAAAATAGTTCAAAAAAATAGAATCAAACTTTGTTATTTCTTTAATTTATAGCTGAACACACGTCGACTGAAGAAACTCACAACCTAAAAGTTGCGAGTTAAGCTGTACTCCGGGATCTTACTGAGAATTCTAGCACAGGCAGCAGCCTCTCAGATATCCCTGAGGAGCTTCTTTGAAGAGGTAAGGGAGGAGCCAGGATATATAGGAGTTCCTGCTGTGATTTTTGATCCCTTGCTATAATCAAACATCACAAGATTACTGCTAATGACAAAGAGCAGACACCTCAAGTTAGTGATGTCAGTGCTTTTCTGTGTATGAGAGGATGCAAAGATCTGGGTTCACTCAGATTATTCCTTAGATTTGAATCTATCTGGGGCCAGTATCCAAAGCACAGAATGCTTCCTGTTTTTCTCCATTCTGAATTCCCATCAGGGCACACTGTCCCGGGCAGCTGCAGGGGCTGATGGCTTGATCCTTTTAGAACTGGGAAGGTGGGCAACATTCTTTGTTTACTGGAAGGGCAGGGAACATTCCCTGTCCACACACCTGCACCACATATACACACAACTCATAGTTTCTCCAATAACAGTAGCCTCCTACTTATTTCCTCCCACCTAGATTCCACTGGGTACAGACATTTTCCACTAATCCCTTTCCTTCCCCCATTTAATCCAGCTGTGTTGTGTATCAATGTCAAATCTAGGTGTTTTCCCTGCAAAAATAGTATGGGAGTCCAATATAAAGATATAGATGAATTTGTTAAATTTATTTTACTTGCTACAGGATCTTCCTTCATACTGTAGCCCAAATGATGCTTTTTATTAAGAAATAAACATTTCAGACTTCCTTTTAATTTACAGATTTGGAATTCTCATTTTTTATTTTTTGTTTTTGGGGTTAGTTTTGCCTCTTGGCAAAATAATGTTTCTTTAGAAAAAAATGAATTGGTAAGTGTATTATAAATTCATCAGTGAATCCCAGCTGTGATATTGTTTTTATATTATGCATGAAAAAAATGAAAGTTAAGCCCCAGATTCCTTTAATAGTTCTATTATCTTGGGTATCACTTTATGGTTTTTCAGATAGATATATAGTGACATCTGAGAAAAAAATTTCTTTTTCAAAATATATAATGTTTGAAAATGGTTTTGATACTAGTTTCAGTGTCCTGGAATTTCACAAAAGGAATCGGACAAAGCAGGGTACAAGACTTTAAGATTTCTAACTTTGAAGAATGTCTCCAGTTTTCTTTTAGGAAGGATATAAAGAACCATTGTAGTACAACTTCTGAGCCACATATGCTCAAGATATGGTTACATACTTCTAAGATATCAGTAGACTGAAAAGAACAGTGACCAGAGTGAAATGCAGGAATGTTGAAAAATCTATTTGGAAAGGATAACCCAACTAAACATTGTTTCTGAACCAAAAGAGAAAAAAATCACAAAGAATAAAATAATAGGGCAAAAACTTTTGGAAAAAATGAGCAGGTATGAAGTAAATGAAAAGAAATCAAACTTGAAGATTAAACAAATAGATTCCATTCTTTTTTGAAGCATATTGCAGCAAATTGTTCAGGCAGTTTAATGTCGTTGGCATATTAATGAAGTGACTGTGAGTACAATATTATCTTATGGAATTACCAAAATTAGTCTTGAACATATGAGCTTTTAGTGGTTAGAATTTAATTCCAAAATCATAAACACCTAAGTAGTTAACTTTCATATTTGAATGAGAAATGCTTGTATTTTCTCAGTTAAAACATTGGGCTAACATTATGAGTGTGTTAGCAAGAGTAGGCTATTGTGATGAAATAAAGAGAGTCAAAGTGTATAATGATTCCCATACAATGATTTTTTTGTTTTTTGCTCATATATCAGTTCAGGTCAGGGTCCTATAGGTCAGATTTTGATATTGTAAGAACATCAGTTGTCACCCTGCTGAGCCTGGAGAGGATAGGAATTGTGAAGGGTATCTTTCAGGATAATTGTCACTCAGAAGATGTAAAACACAATTAATCCTTTCTATAAAAAGAAACAGAATAGTCACACTTGACTCCATGCAGATTGAAGTCCTGTCATAAAGCAGATGCTTGAGTTATCTTGGAAACAGGATATAAAAGGGCATGTTAAGCCCAATGGTTCCATGAGAGAAAAGAGTCTTTAAATTTCTAATGATTCAGGCCTCTAATGAATGTATAATCTATATATTTTAATTTTAAAATTTAGGTGCTTTAAATGGAATATTTGGACACCTTTTTTTGAGTTGTGAAATTTTAACAAGATGTTTTCAAAAGATGAGACATTTCTCTCCATTAATCCTTGCTTCTACTGAAATGAAGCTTACGAAAGTCAGAGGCAGATGGAGCCTTCATGCCCCTCTTTTTGCTGTCATACCTATGGAACAGCAGGGTCCTCCAAACGAAAGGGCAGGAGTGATATTCCCTATAGTGAATAGTGCTATTTTGTTACTTGACCTTCTAGACAGCCTGAAAATTTCAAGTCAGAGATCAGTGTGGAAAAGCAAATTGATGAGTGGGAACACTGTAATCTTAGGTGATACCTCTTTAAAAAGTAACCAAAACTATTTCTTTGCTCCCTGGATAACGGTAAACTGTTCAAAGAACTTTAAAAAAAAATCTGGTGGAGCTTGAGGGAAGTGAATATTCTGAATGGCCTTTTTAGACCATGAGTTATGTTAAGAATATTGAGGCCACCTTTCTTCATAAATGGTTATTCTAAATAATGAATATACCCAAAATTAGAAATGAGAGTAATCTAAGACTGTATGTAAACAAAAGCTTGGAGGACTTGGAAGAGCTTCCAAGAAGCATTCACAAAGAAAGAAAAAAATCATGAAGGGCAAAACAATAACATGTAAGACAGGAACTAAGCTGGATCTTAGTGGGATTTGGACTGGGGTCGAAGGGCACATTATCAGATATAAATCTGAGAAAAATACAAACTTGTAAAAAAAAATGCAAAGTAACTGAAAGCATCTTTTCTAAAGTTTTGTGAAAAGGTAGGATCAGAATAAAAAGTTCCTTAAAATGTACTAGTTTACATTTTTGTTTTGTTTTCATAATATCTACTGACTGAAATCCCTTAAATCATATGTGTGTGTGTGTATATATGGAAATATGAAAAAATGGAGATATTTCTAACATGGAAAAAGATAATCATTATGCATAACTTTCTGAATATTTTAGAAAATTACTCCAAAATTATCATATTATATTAATATGTATCATAAAAGTAAAAATACCAAAGCACTTGTTTTATAGAGTAACAACATTTTTATCTGGATACAAAGAATTGTATTAATGTAGTCCCTTTTCTTTTCAGTAAATATTTCTGTAATTCAAATTAGCTCATGGATGACTGGGAAAAAAAGGAATGACATTGTTAAAAGATGGAAGCCATGTTAGTCCCTATGGTGTTTTCCCAGCACCCTTATGTTTTCTGCTCCCAAGTAAAGCAACTAAAGATACAGAACACTAAACTAGCCAGCCTCAACAAGCCCTGTTAAAACTCAATGCCAGCCCCATCCCATGGTCTCCTTTTTGTCTTAGTTTGGCCACATGTTCTGTTCAGGTAGTGCTGATTGCACTGTTCTCCCTGATAATTTGCACATTTTATCCTTGTTTTCGTAAATTGGTAACCCCATCTTTTCCTTATACACCATATAAACAAGCTACATCCACCTTTTTATTTTTTAATTGTAGTTGATTTACAATGTTGTGTTACTTTCAGGTGTACAGCATAGTGATTAATTCTCTTTTTGCAGATTATATTCCTGTATAAATTATTACAAGATATTGGGTATAATTCCCTGTGCTATATAGTAAATCCTTGTTGCTTATGTGTTTTATGTGTAGTAGTCTGTATCTGTTAATCCTGTACCCCTAATTTGTCCCACTACCCCTCTATTTCCCCTTTGGTAACTATAAGTTTGTTTTCTATGTCTGTGTGTCTGTTTGTATTTTGTATATACATTCATTTGTCGTATTTTTCAGATTACACACGAGTGATATAGTAATTGTCTTTCTCTCTCTGTCTTATTTCACTAAGCATTTCACTTATTTCACTAAGCATTCTCTAGGTCCATCCATGTTGCTACAAGTGGCAATATTTCATTTTTTTTATGGCTGAGTAATATTCCAGTGTGTGTGGGGGTGTGTGTGTGTGGGTGTGTATACATACATACATATATACCATATCTTCTTAATCCATTTGTCTGTTGATTGGCACTTGGGTTCCTTCCATGTGTTGGCTATTAAAAATAGTACTGCTATGAACATTGGGGTGCACGTATCTTTTTGAATTAGTGTTTTTATTTTTTCTGGATATATACCCAGGAGTTGAACTGCTGGATCATATAGCAGTTCTATTTTTAGTTTTTTTAAGGAAACTCCATACTGTTTTCCATAGTGACTGCACCAATTTACATTCCCACCAACAGTGTATAAGGGGTGTCTTTTCTTCACATCCTTGCCAACACTTGTTATTTGTAGACTTTTGGATGATAGCCATTCTGACAGGTGTGAGGTAATACTTCATTGTGGTTTTGATTTGCATTTCTGTAATAATTAGTGATGTTGAGCATCTTTTCACATGCCTGTTAGTCATCTGTATGGCTTCTTTAGAAAAATGTCTATTCATGTCTTCTGCTGATTTTTTGATTCAATTATTTGGTTTTTTGATATTAAGTTGTATGAGTTTTTATATTTTGGATATTAATCCCTTGTTTGCTGCATCATTTGCAAATATTTTCTCCCATTTCATAGGCTGTCTTTTCATTTTGTTAAAGGTTCCTTTTGCTGTACTTCCACTTTTTTAAATGGTAAAGCCATTCATTAAGTCTAATATTTTGTTATATATTAGGAATTCAACATGTTATTTTAGCTGCATTAGTGCTTTTATTATTTTTATCAGGATAATTAAAGCATTAATATTCTTGTTGCAAAGTTTCTTAGGACTTTAGTTGGCCTGCCTCAAACCTGTTTCTCCAAATCTGTTTCTTCTGTTTTCATGTGCATATTTGCATCATGCTATTTTATTCAAAAATACATATATGGCATTATTGAAAATTGTATATAATAAAGCAATTAGGACTCATAATGGGTACTATAATTGACTCAGTACAAATAGTTGATTATGACTATCATTATATTTAGTAAAACATGAAAGATTACATCAAACATCATTGATCATTATAAGAAAACATATAAAATATGAAACTAAGGTCTATTTCTTTTCTGTTATCTTCTTATGATTGTGTTCAATATAAACTCTTGATTTTTGGTAATCAAGTTCTGGTTTAGAAATGGAACAGAAAGTTGGTCACATGGCAGCCTACCCAGGTTAAAAACTATAATTTTATTACACTATAGTTATATATTGGATTGTGACTCAGAACACACACAAGAATAATTGTCTGCTGCAGTCAATCCTACAGAATGTTGTATGCATGCTTTCATTGTACTTACAAGTATTAGCCTTGGCTTTTACTTAAACCGTGAGATGCCAACACTAAAAGAGCATAGGAGGAGAGGCAAATTGCAATTACAACAAAATAAATATCTGGACAAAAGTCTCTAGATATACTGATCTGGAATTAATAGAAAACTATTCTGAATGAGGAAAAACTAACAGGGAACTGAACACAGTTTGAAAATTCTTTTCATCACAACCTAATGGCAACATTTAAATGACAGAACTGGACAAACACAGTTGCAATAACAAGCCTTAGAGTTAGTGGCAGAGCTGAGAATGCAACATTCAGTCATTTTTTGAAACAGTGTTCTGACAGATGTGATCTGAACTCAATTTATTTCTTACCTCGAAAAGACTTTTAAAAGCTGAAAAAGAATGATACCAATTTTATAGGATTTCTGCACCTACAGAAATCTGTAGTGTCTTTTGTCAACACAGGGCCTTACCTTCCTCCACTGATCAAAAAAATGGGTTAATTATCTTGCTCTTACACAGCTGTTTAAAACTTGTTCTTTGAAATCTTGGATTTTTTTCCTTCTTCTAGTTCATGTGTTTAAAATTAAAATTTTGATTTGGAAAAAGGGTGATTAGATATATACTCTAGTGATACACTGGGTACTGGGAATATAGAGCTAGTGGTTAAAAGACATAATTATCACAGTTTTGCTTTTATTCTCTGTGATAACTCATGTGTAAAATGTAATCAAATCCCATTAGAAATTTAGAAGATTTATCGTGGAAGCCGGAATAATTCAGAGACCATATTATTAATACTATTTTCCTTTGATCTGATTACTAGCTAACGTATAATTTATGTGTATAAATTAAAATCTCTTTTGTTGTCTCCAGTTTTGCCATTAACTAATTGTGTAAACTTCTGCTTTATGTGTATAATGAATATTTTTTAAATATTTAAAACTATTTAAAAAATCCACTTCTATTATTTCATGAAAGATAAATTTAACTTCTAGAGGTATCTAGATTGTTTTCTCTTCTCCCATAATAACTGTTAAAACAAGTCCTATTAAAATCTCATAAACCTACCCTTTCATTTCAAGCATTGATTTTCTCTCCTTATTTCTACCCCAGGAATCCTTAGATTGACATCTTTGGTTGTATTTGAACTTGTGAAATATATGCCCCAGGAAGTATTTTCAATCTCCGATAGACTGGTAATATAACCATTCCTTGGGTGAAGGAGTGGGGAAAAAAGGAGTGGATCCACTCCACTTTTTGAGAAAAATTAGCATTATAACAGGTTCAAAGCAGCAATGGTGGTGAGGATTCCTCACACATTTTCAAGAGTTTTTATTTTGCAATAATTAACACTACCTACACACACAGAATACACTAGTTAATTAATTAATTATGTAGCTATGTACCTAGCATTACACTTAGTGTACCACAGGCATCTTCACTGCTTCCTTGACTTAAAAGAAGAACATAGTATTCTGTGTGCACACACTAGATGCAGAGCATTCTGTGGAGGAACATTTGACACCTAAAGACAAACATCTGTTAAGCATCTATGGTTGACTCTCAAAACACAGACTTGGTTGTTGTCAGGAACTATTACCACCCGGCAACAGATAAGAAGTTTTACCTTAACTTGCATTTCTCAGGAATTGATCAAGTAATAATAAAGATCATCAAGCAATTGGAGATTAGTGGAGGTTTCTTTTTGAAATTTTGAAAGTTTATAAACACTGTTGAAGCCTCTGAGGATCAGAAAACATCATGATGATGTGTGGGTTAAACGGTGATTGAGGGGATCTGGTTACCTAGCATCTTCACCAACTCTTACTATTGTTCTATTTACTAATAAATGGGGTAACATATTTTTTCCTTTGTTCTTTTAAAATCTCTATTTGTGAGACCATAGTAGTGGTGATGGGACTCAGGCTGAGACATCTGATATTATTAATATATATTTTAACTTAGACTTTAAACTCTAAATAAAGGATTCCTAGTAACACATTAGTAAAAGCATGTTTATTTGAGTTTTTGAATAAAGCCCTAGCAAATTTAAACATTAAGGCAAAATCTGACAAGTGAAAATTTCCATGTATCTTTCCAAACAGGGGAACAAAATCTAACATTGTTCTAAAAATTATAATGATTTATGGGAACTCAAATTCCCTAGAGCATATTTAAACACAAAGACATATATAGAGAATAAAATACATTGTAAAAATTGTACAGAACTTATTTTACCTTAATAGATGTGTGTATGTCTGCATATTGCTCAAGTGTACTGGGAATTTATTCTATCTATTTTATGCATGAGGAAACAAAATTTCTGAGTGTTCTGTACATTAGAATATATTCACATACCACAAAATTCAACAGATTAAGGAAACTAATGTTTATCCTGTCAAGTTAAATGTTTTATTAAATTTTGAATATTCTTCAGTGCAGTAATATGACATTGTGCAAGTGAATTAATATAGTGCTTTCTAAATATTTATTTTTCTGGTGGGAAATTTGAAAGGAACACAATGTTTTAGTACGTACATTTCTTAGAAACCTTGATTTCTGTCTCTAGACTGATTAACAATAGAAAACTATGCAACCAATCATAAACTAGACTGAAATGAATATTGACAAAGTACTGTTTAATTAACTCACATGTTTGAATGGAAATTAAACAATAACTTAAGTCTCTAAGAGTGGGACTTATGAATCAAATTCTGCTAAATACATTGCCACACTCAGAAATTTACTTCAATGTTATTTATGCAAAATAATCACCCATTTTGGAATTAATTGACTTTCCATGATTTTTCAAGTAGTAACTTTATAAGGGATTGGGGTTGTTTTTATGCATTGCTATTAGTTATATGGCTGCCTGTGTAACCAGATGATTTTGAAAGTTCTGAATTGAATCTGTCACTACAGAAGTGTTTGTTTTTCGTTTACAGTTAAGATCTTTGAATTTCTAACCAGAAAGTATATTTTTGATTGACAAAATTCGTTATGGAATAGAAAATTGAACACAATTTTATCTTAATTCATTACAGTTGCCATATGAAATAAAAAGACCTTCTAAATTGAGTTCTTTTATAGCCAAATAGCTATATTTGTTGCCTACACTTATATCCATACTGTTCTTTCTGTGTAAAAATGCTCCTCTTCCCTGACTCAAAAGAATACTTGTACTCACATTCAATATTTAGATTAAATGATCTTCTCTCAAGTAGCATATTTTCATCTCCCTCCAAACACATAAGCGATTATTACTCATAATTTTACGCACTTACTTAAATTCTAGTTAGTAGCTTTGGTTATTTGCATAAGTGTTCTTATTTCCACTAGTCTGTGAGTCCTGAAAGGTGGAAACTCTGTTTTTTTCACCTTTACCACAAGAAACAATGACTGGCACATAACAGATATTTAATAATAGTGGGTTGTATCAATGTGTTTATCTAGATTATTAAGATGAAAAGGGCAAAATAAACACCATCATTGCATTAATTTAACTTGAATCGTTTTTAAAAAAATTTTATTGGAGAATATAGGTGCTCTACAATGTTGTGTTACTTTCTGCTATACCACAGAGTAAATCAGTTATACATATATATATATATCCACTCTTTTTTTTAGATTCTTTTCCCATATAGACCATTATAGGGTATCGCGTAGAGTTCCCTGTGCTATACAGCAGGTTCTTATTAGTTATCTATTTTATATATAGTAGTGTGTATGTGTCAATCCCAATCTCCCAATTTATCCCTCCCCCCCACCTTATCCCCTGGTAACCATAAGTTTGTTTTCTACATCCTTGACTCTACTTCTGTGTTGTAAATGAGTTCATTTGTACCCTTTTTTCTGAATCTTTTTTTTTCTTTCACTTCAGTGAAAAATCTGTAGCATCCTTTATGCTTTTCTTCCCACAGTATCCATTTCTTGTCTTCTCTGCTAAAAAGTACAAAGTGAAGGGGTTTGTTAATAATTGTGGCAAAATTACAGTGGTCATGTTTGATTACACTGACAGTTTCCATCCCCAAATAGCATTTCCATTTCCAAAATGAGCCCGCCTTTTATCTTGTTTCCAATAATGAAGGAACTGTTTCCCTGGCTAAGGCTACAGATAGACAGACTTCCTGTTCAAATTCAATGTGTACAATTTCAAATATCTGTGATTTCAATCTGTATAAAGTATAATAAACACCTGAACAATTTTAGTAATGAAACATTTTCCCCCCCAAGGGTAATTACTATTGAAAGGGAGATATTCTATCTGTTTGAATAAATCATAGTCAGGACTGAAATTCCCTTGAAGAATAATTTGTCAGCATAAAGCAAGGAAACTTAACTACCAGTAATTCAACTAATTTGACTATAAAATAATCTGCATTTGTATACAATGACACATGAAAGAGAACTTGACCAGGAAATTTGGAGATCTTGATCCTAATCCTATTTCTTCCCTTTCTTTCCCATAAATAAAGCAAATCCCCCTTACTTCCTTTGGTCACATTGGTCTAATAGTACGATGGACAGATGGATTTCATTAGATTCCCTTCTAATTCTAAAATATTTTATAAATTAATAAATTTGGGTAATAAAACTTGCTTGTTAACTTGCCACTTTTAAAACATAGTAGGTGCTGACAGACATGACTGAAACCTCAAATTGGGACTTGAACCCCCATGCCAGAACTCGAACCTGGCCTAAACCCAGACTAGGACTTGATCCCAGCCAAAACCCTGATTGGAATTTGAAGCCATGTGGCTGGGACTCGAACCCAGCCAAAGCCCAAAGTCTTCCAACTGAGATCACACACTGCTTTCAGGACTTAATTAACATTCACCAGGATAGATCACATCTTGGGTCACAAATCAACCCTTGGTAAATTTAAGAAAATTGAAATCATATCAAGCATCTTTTCTGACCTCAGTGCTATGAGATTAGAAAGCAATTACAGGGAAAAAAACGTAAAAAACAAAAATTCATCGAGGATAAACAATATGTTACTGAATAACCAAGATCACTGAAGAAATCAAAGAGGAAATCAAAAAATACCTAGAGACAAATGACAAAAAAACATGACGGGACTTCCCTGGTGGCGCAGTGATTGAGAATCTGCCTGCCAATGCAGGGGACACGGGTTCGAGCCCTGGTCTGGGAAGATCCCACATGCCACGGAGCAACTAGGCCCGTGAGCCACAACTACTGAGCCTGCACATCTGGAGCCTGTGTTCCGCAACAAGAGAGGCCGCGACAGTGAGAGGCCCGTGCACCGCGATGAAGAGGGGTCCCCGCTCGCCGCAACTAGAGAAAGCCCATGCACAGAAACAAAGACCCAGCACAGCCAAAAATAAGTAAATAAATAAATTTAAAAAACAAACAAAAAACGTGACGATCCAAAACCTATGGGATGCAGCAAAAGCAGTTCTAAGAGGGAAGTTTATAGCAATACAAGCCTACCTCAAGAAACAAGAAAAATGTCAAATAAACAATCTAACCTTACACCTAAAGGAACTAGAGAAAGAAGTAATAAAACCCGAAGTTAGTAGAAGGAAAGAAATCATAAAGATCAGAACAGAAATAGATAGAAACAAAGAAAACAATAGCAAATATCAAAATTAAAAGCTGGTTATTTGAGATGATAAACAAAATTGATAAACCATTAGCCAGACTCATCAAGAAAAAGGGGAGAGGACTCAAATTAATAAAATTAGAAATGAAAAAAGAGAAGTTACAACAGACACCGCAGAAATACAAAACATCATAAGAGACTACTACAAGCAACTCTGCAAATAAAACAGACAAACTGGCAGAAATGGACAAATTCTTAGAAAGACACAACCTTCTAAGACTGAACCAGGAAGAAATAGAAAATATGAACAGACCAATCACAAGTAATGAAATTGAAACTGTGATTAAAAATCTTCCAACAAACAAAAGTCCAGGACCAGATGGCTTCACAGTTGAATTCTATCAAACATTTAGAGAAGAGCTAACACCCATCCTTCTCAAACTCTTCCAAAAAATTGCAGAGGAAGGAACACTCCCAAACTCATTCTATGAGGCCACCATCACCCTGATACCAAAGCCAGACAAAGATACTACAAAAAAAGAAAATTACAGACCAATATCACTGATGAATATAGATGCAAAAATCCTCAACAAAATACTAGCAAACAGAATCCAACAACACATTAAAGGGATCATACACCATGATCTAGTGGGATTTATCCCAGGGATGCAAGGATTCTTCCATATATGCAAATCAGTGTGATACAGCATATTAACAAATTGAAGAATAAAAACCATATGATCATCTCAGTAGATTCAGAAAAAGCTTTTGACAAAATTCAACACCCATTTATGATAAAACCTCTCCAGAAAGTGGGCATAGAGGGAACCTACCTCAACATAATAAAGGCCATATACGACAAACCCACAGCAAACATCATTCTCAATGGGGAAAAACTGAAAGCATTTCCTCTAAGATCAGGAACAAGACAAGGATGTCCACTCTCGCCACTATTATTCAACATAGTTTTGGAAGTCCTAGTCATGGCAATCAGAGAAGAAAAAGAAATAAAAGGAATACAAATTGGAAAAGAAGAAGTAAAACTGTCAGTGTTTGCAGATGACATGATACTATACATAGAGAATCCTAAAGATGCCACCAGATAACTACTAGAGCTGATTAATTAATTTGGTAAAGTAGCAGGATACAAACTTAATGCACAGAAATCTCTGGCATTCCTATACACTAATGATGAAAAGTCTGAGAGAGAAATTAAGGAAACACTCCCATTCACCACTGCAACAAAAATAATAAAATACCTAGGAATAAACCTACCTAAGGAGACAAAAGAGCTGTATGCAGAAAACTATAGGACACTGATGAAAGAAATTACAGATAATACCAATGGATGGAGAGATATACCATGTTCTTGGATTGGAAGAATCAATACTGTGAAAATGACTATACTGCCCAAAGCAATCTACAGTTTCAATGCAATCCCTATCAAATTACCAATGGCATTTTTTACAAAACTAGAACAAAATATCTTGAAATTTGTATGGAGACACAAAAGACCCTGAATAGCCAAAGCAGTCCTGAGGGAAAAAAACAGAGCTGGAGGAATCAGACTCCCTGACTTCAGACTATACTACAAAGCTACAGTAGTCAAGGCAATATGGTACTGGCACAAAAACAAATATAGATGGAACAGGATAGAAAGCCCAGAGATAAACCCACACACCTATGGTCAACTAATCTATGACAAAGGAGGCAAGGTTATACAATGGAGAAAAACAGTCTCTTTAATAAGTGGTGCTGGGAAAACTGGACAGCTACATGTAAAAGAATGAAATTAGAACACTCCCTAACACCATGCACAGAAATAAACTCAAAATGGATTAGAGACTTAAATGCAATACCGGACAATATAAAATTCTTAGAGGAAAACATAGGAAGAACACTCTTTGACATAAATCACAGCAAGATCTTTTTTGATACACCTCGTAGAGTAATGGAAATTAAAACAAACAAATGGGACCTAATAAAACTTAGAAGCTTTTGCACAGCAAAGGAAACTACAAACAAGATGAAAAGACAACCCTCAGACTGGGAGAAAATATTTGCAAATGAATCAATGGACAAAGGATTAATCTCCAAAATATATAAACAGCTCATGCAGCTCAATATTAAAAAGACAAACAACTGAATCCAAAAATGGGCAGAAGACCTAAGTAGACATTTCTCCAAACAAGACATACAGATGGCCAAGAAACACATGAAAAGCTGCTCAACATCACAAATTACTAGAGAAATGGAAATCAAAACTACAATAAGGTATCACCTCACACCAGTTAGAATGGGCATCATCAGAAAATCTACAAACAACAAATGGTGGAGAGGGTGTGGAGAAAAGGGACCCTCTTGCACTGTTGGTGGGAATGTAAATTGATACAGCCACTATGGAGAACAGTATGGAGGTTCCTTTAAAAACTAAAACTGGAATTACCATATGACCCAGCAGTCCCACTACTGGGCATATGCCCTGAGAAAACCATAATTCACAAAGACACATGCAACCCCAATATTCATTGCAGCACTATTTACAATAGCCAGGTCACGGAAGGAACCTAAATGTCCATCGACAGATGAATGGATAAAGATGTGGTAAAAAAAAAAAAAAGAAGATGTGGCACATATATACAATGGAATATTACTCAGCCATAAACATGAACGAAATTGGGTCATTTGTAGAGATGTGGATGGATCTAGAGACTGTCATACAGAGTGAAGTAAGTGAGAAAGAGAAAAGCAAGTATCGTATATTAACGCATATATGTGGAACCTAGGAAAATGGTATAGATGAACCAGTTTTCAGGGCAGAAATAGAGATGCAGATGTAGAGAACAAACGTATGTACATCAAGGGGGGAAAGTGGCGGGGGGTGGTGGTGGTGTGATGAATTGGGAGATTGGGATTGACATATATACACTAATATGTATAAAATGGATAACTAATAAGAACCTGCTGTATAGAAAATAAATCAAATTTAAAAATTAAAAAAAGAAAGAGGGCTTCCCTGGTGGTGCAGTGGTTGAGAGTCCGTCCGCCGATGCAGGGGACACGGGTTCATGCCCCGGTCTGGGAAGATTCCACATGCCACGGGGTGGCTAGGCCCGTGAACCATGGCTGCTGAGCCTGCGCGCCCGGAGCCTGTGCTCCGCAATGGGAGAGGCCACAACAGTGAGAGGCCCGCGTACCGCAAAAAAAAAAAACAAATTAAAAGAAAAGGAATAAAATGTGTTCACAGAAATTAGTTAATCTAAGAAAGAAATGGAAAATTTTATTTGAGCCCGTTTGAGGTTTATAACCCAGGAACAAACTCTCAGGAAGCTTTGAGAACTGTTCCATGGATTAGAGATCAAAGCACAGTTATATAAGATTTTGAGACAAAGGACTGTCCATTAAATTAAGTATTATTGCCAGTTTACACAATGTAGCAAGCAGTGGGTCATGGGTCATCATGGTCCCTTATTAGATTAAGAAGGAATGTTATCTTTTAACGAGTTGTCTTGTTGGTGCTAGGAGAATGTTACTGTTTTGTTTTTGAACTAAAATATATGGTCTATTTTTAAATTTTTATAATGAATTACTTTATTAATCAAGTCATACACATTATTTATTTAAATTTCCAGTCATGTAATTATATTTAGAATATTGCTCTTTATGGTTGGCAGTTATTTCTCCCAGTGGGGGAGGGTTGGTTTATGCATAATGCAAATACACAATGCACAGTAGAGGGGGGTGAGGAGGCCAAAGGGCAGAGAAAATTTTTATATTTAAGTTTTTCTTGTCTTGCCATAGTATATGAATTTTGTTTCATGAATGGAAATTCTGAATTTGAAATAAACAATAATCGAAATAACAAATTTACTAGGACTCAAGGGTACATTTGAACTGGCAGAAGGCTTGAAGATAGGTTACTAGGTTGATAGAGATAATGCAATCTGGAAACAAAATAAAAAGAAGAAAAATGAACAGAGCCTTAGAGAAATGTGTAAGCTTTAAAGTGCATCAAAATACACATAATTGGGGAGTACCAAAAAAGAGAAGAAAAAGAGAAAGAAGCAGAAAAAATATTTGAAAACATAATGGCTGAAAACTACTCCAGTTTTGCTGAAAAAGTATTTATCTGCATATAGAAGCCACTCAAACTCTCTGAAGTATCAAAAACACAGAGAGATCCATGCCCAAACACAGCATAGTCAGAATACTGAAAGACAAAGACATAGAGCTTATTTGTGTGCTAGCATCTTTCCCTAGATTCTTTAATACCACTAGTGTGCTCAGGGCCACATATGGATCCTCACCCATCCAAATTCTCATTCTTAGACTGCGGAACATCCGCATATAGTAAAATAATTATTAAATCCTGTTTACTAAGTCTATCACAGATTAACAAAATCTATCTCTTTATTCTTTAGTATTTTTAAATTGTCTGTATTGGCTTTTACTTATATCCCACAGAAAAGCTTTCCAAATCTTCCATGCTTCTTGAGCTTCTAGGCCAATTCCACATTTCTTCTTCTATTAATAGTTTTGTACTCAAAAGGTTGACATCATATAGCATAAACTCCTGAGCTTATCTTGTTTCCAACTAAAAATGTCTTTTGGATATCTTTACTTATACAATCTTTTATTCTTATGTCAGAGTAAAGTTTTTTCTCTTCTCTATGCCAAGGCTGTTTTCTCAGTTTATACCTTAGTGTTTTGGGTTTTTTTCCAAACTTCTTCATATATTTTACCTTACCAGTTTTCTAATCCATTTCATTTTTTGTTCTCTGGATTTATCTGACCATTTATTGCCTCTCTTCTTTCTGCAGAACTGATCAGTTTAGGGCTATATAAACAAACAAAAGAATTTATGGTCTTTTTCTAAATTGAATTTCACTCAGACATCTGTAAAAATGAGAATAATTACCTTTGTTTTCATTTCCTCAACGTGCACTAAGGCCTATTTAACTTCTGATTTCATTTATATTATTTTTTCCTTCTAATTTCTTTAGGGTTTTATTTATTTCACAGAACATTTATTCTTTAATTATTCTTTTGTTGTTGAATTTTAACTTGATTGTACTACCATCGAATTCTTTAAAAATTTTTATTGTGCTTTACTACCTGATATGTAGTATAATTTTCAAAATCATTTCCAAATATAATGAGAACTATTGGAGTTATTGACCATTGCAACTACTGTGTTGGGTATGCCTTGATTTGGGGGCGTTAATGTTTTCTATATTAAAATGTTATTTAATTTTTCTTTACCTTACTATTTATTTATTCTCATAATTTACTCTCTTATTGCTCTACATATTTTAAAAATATATTATTAGGTATATACATATTAAAATGTTAATGGTTAACCAAACAACTTATCATTATATAATGATATTCTTTTCTCAAATAATATTTTGCTTGTGTTATTCACTATTAGTATAGTTACTCAGCTTTATTTTGGTTATAGCTTTTCAATTATGTATTTTCCCATTTTTCTCTTTCAGTCTGTGTGTTTTAATTTACGTATATTTTAGGTATGTATATTTAAAATATACCTGCAGTAACAATGTTTTAAATAACTATAGAAATATATTTCATTTTCTTACAAATGTCTGGAAGTAGGCCAGAGTTTTTCAAGCCTCTACTTGCATTCCACTCGTTAAAGGCAGAAGTCAAGAGTCAATGTGGAAGGGGAAGACAAAAGTTGTGAATTCTGGGACTAGTGGTTCAGGAGAAGGAAGGGCATTTTAACTGCCTCCCACAATCTTCCTCCAGGACATCAATAATTCACTTTCCTTCTACATGTGAAACATACCGACCCACACCCAACCCTAAAACCATCAGGGTTTCATCTATATAATTATAATGTTTAGACAGACCTGAAGTCCAAGATCTCATAATCTGAATTTTGACCAGATGCAATTAATTTGGGTAGCATTCCCCCAAAGAACAATTCAGGGGGCAGTTCCCCTAAAAGCAAGGGCTAGCATTCCAAGAGGATAAACTCCAATTTGCAAGCGCCTTTTTAAGCCTCTGCATGCATCAATCATGCTTGCTAGTCTCCCATTGGCTAAAACCAGTCACATGGGAATCCTAGCCTCAGTGAGGGAGGGACTATACATGGGAATGAATATCAGGAGCTGAGATTTATTGGCAGCCATATTTGAAATAGTCTACCACATGCTCTTTCTTTAAGCCTTTCAATTGCTCTTTCCTTCTGATTTTAAGAATATAAAAATTTCTGCTGAAACCTTATTTCTTCAGTTATTTCTTTGAGACCTTGCATAATCAGTCAGTTCCCAAATTGGAACTTTCAGCTACATAGTCTAACAACTCCTTACCTAAACCATGAATATTTCTGAAGCACTGACTTTTGTAGTCTTTGATTTGCATACTTATTCAACTCTTGAAAGCCTGTTGTTTCATAGTAGGCATATAGGCCTCTCAGGTGTCTTATTGAAACAGCAAAGAATCAATACATTTTATTTCCATAATCACAGAATGTATAGAAATCTTTTAGGTTGTATTATATTCTTACTTTCTTCTCCTTAAGTAGATATAGTTCAGTCCATAAAGTTCCATTCTGTAGAGAGGCTGCAGTTACTTTTCTTTATTTCAAGCATCTTAGATGTTTGCATATCATTCATATGATCACAGTATTATAAATCATGTGTAGAATGTAGGTCAGACCATTTGTACTTAAACTAATTTGCAACAAAATAAATCCCCAGAAACTTTATCTGAAAATGTTTTTGTTTTGTGCCCTGATAATTATTATAGAATATTAGAATGGAATAGAATAGAATAATAGGATATTTTATTCTTGTACATTGCTTTTATCCTTATGTGTGTAGCATGTGCTATGGTACTTTCTTTCCAGTATCAATTCATAGTTTGGAGCAATATCACTTGTGAAAAAGTTAATTAGGGCATCATACTGGAATATGAGCTCTTAGTGAGCAAGGGATTTTTTGTCTATTCTGTTTCTTGCTTTTATCTTCACTACCTAAGAGTAGTGCCTGGACTATAAACAGAAGCTCCAAGATGTACTGAATGGATGAATAGAAAAAGTAGAGGTGGAAAGTAATATGTTCATATTTTTTCAAATCATAATAGGAAAAAAATAAGGATAATATTAGAAAATGTAACTTGTGAAAACCTGTTCTAATAACTAGAGAAACATACAGGTTCCCAAACAAAATGCCCAAAATATATTTGTATAATAAATTTTGGAAAATATTTATGGGACATTTCAAGTGTTTCTACTCTCTAATTTTGGGCAAGTAATTCAATTTCTCTTCCTTTTCTTCTTTCTTTTTTAAACACACATACACACTCACACACAGCTTTCCATAAATTCAGTGATTTCAATCATAAAGAAAAGCAAGCCTTTTGTACACTATTCTCTTAATTTTATTTTAAAATTTGCCATGTAATTTATTATTTAAAGTGTTGATTAATGTGGGAAAATGGCATATTGTAAAAAGAAAAAATAAGTTTTCTAATTGTCATTTCTGAACCCTCCCAAAATATTTTAAGCATACATGTTTAATATCTCATAGTATATACTGCTAAGGCAGAATTAATTTTAATTTTAACTAAGAATTTTTCCAGAGCTCAAATGTAAGAATGCCTGGAGGAAATGCAGTCACCCTACCTGTTAAGATAACATCTATATTAAAGTACGATATAAATTATATTCCATTTAATGCTGTATGAGCAGTATGTAACGTGGGGGTGAGGCAAACTGTATTTTGAAATGCAAATTTAAAAAAATAGATAAACACCTATTTCATCATGTAGAAGACATATTTGGTTCCTGTTTTCTCTGCTGTATGGGCCTAGTGATAATTTCCTACTATGTTGTCAACCCTTTATTGGATATATAGCCAATATATTCCACATGGACTATTAATACTTCTAAAGCACTGACTTTTCCAGTCTTTAGTTTGCATACTTACTCAAGGCTTAAAATAAGTCCTCCAAGATATTGTATAGATGTGCATGTATATTATTCTATTTTTGATGTATTGGTAACTGGATATCTACTCTAAGCTTATCTTCATGGTCCTTAACATAAATTGTTCTCAGATGTGCAAAAGTTTGACTTGTTTTCAGTTCCAATGTGGCATTCAGTTTCAACTTCCATTTTCAATTGTTCAAAGGTGATTTATTTCATTAAAATTAGGAAATACTTTAAACAAATCAAAAATTATAATGGCAACTTCCCTAGGCAGCTGGAGAAATTTTAATTTTCTCCTCTTCTGTAACACCAAGGAACTTTATGTACAAGTTTCTTCTAGTAATTATGTTTTAATTTTGTACATATTTTTTTCCTAACTATTGTTTGGAAACTTCAATGGTAGTGACCATTTCTTATCAATATTTGAATCCCCATGACTTAACATAGTGCCTATTTCATAGTTATTATGGAAATATTTTGCAAAATAAATCAATATTATATACCAATTTAAAAATATTGAAAATTTGGGGAGCTATATTACATACAACTAATAACTTACCATTGTAATTTATTTTACTCACAATACTTTCTTTATTCAGCCTAACAGTTGTTCTAATAATTTCTGTTGAACCATTTGAGCTGTGACTATACAAAATATGATACAGTTCCATTTATTGGAAATAAAGAACATATATATTATTGAAATGCTACGTACAGCATTTAAAAATAGAGTCTACAGCAGTAAGGTAAATGAGATTGTTAGAACACATTGCCTTTGTCAAAGTTAATGATCCTATATATATATAATGCCTTGGAAGATAATTACCAAATTTTACTAAATAATAATAATAATAGTTAAGGTTCTCTAGAATACTTATGGTTAAGTGTCCTGATTCTTAGCCATGATAATTTGTAAATAATTTATTTAGATTATTATTTTTTTATTTTTACCCAGAATATGTAAACCTGAGATTTCAAACTTCATGTTCCAAATTAGATGTGAAGAGATATTTCAATAAATGGAATCTCTACTGAGAGAAACAAAATCACCATGGAGGATGCTATAACATATAAAGACAATATATAAACTACACATGAATTATTAATTATATTATAATTATATTATTAATAATCATATAATTATGTTAAATATATTATTATTTTGTATATTAGTGTTGTATGTTGATTACTAGTTAATATATGCAGTATATAAAACTACATATTTTAGGTCCCTTTAAAACACTTATTATGTCAATGTACAGATATTATTCTTGGAATATACAAAAGTGAAAAACAGCAACAACCACTAAAATTTGGTGAGGGCATATTACCCTTTACATATGAGTAAAGGCTGCCTTGGATGCATTGTATAATGACACCATCTCTGAAGCAGCTGATTTAGGGCATTGAGAAATACGTAGCAGTTAAGACATGTGAACAGATTTGTTTTGACCATTTGCTTCTTGTTTAATAATCTGGTCCTAGAATACAGTCTGTTTCAGAATTTAAAGTTTCCACAGGCTAGACTCCCACTGAAAATCCAGGAGTCAAGAATCCTAGTCAAACTGATCTCGGAGAGACAGCAGCAAGCGGTCTTGAAGCGGGGTCTTAGTTCCCTGCCCAGGAATGGAACCTGGGTAGCCTGGATGAAAAACCAGGAATCCTAGCTGCTAGAGCACCAGGGGCTGGAGGATAGAAGTAAAGTTCCCCTGGCTCTTGCCCCATTTGAAAAATGAATTTCTCAAAAAGGCAAAAACTGTAAAAAACAGGTACAAAAGTTTGTTATCAGAGACAGCATAACATGTGGGAGAGCAGACAGAGAAACAGTTTGTTTATTTAAGACAGAAGCAAGGCAGAAACACGCAGGAAGAGAAAGGTGTGGAAGTCCTCCCTAATGAGGAGGAACGCAGTAAAGAGGCAGGTAAATCATTTACATAGGGCCGTTCTTCCGGGTATTTGTTTCCCTTTGGCCATTTATCTCACTTCTTATCCACACCTGACCTACCCTAGGTTCCTCCCCAATGTGCATGTGCAACTTTTTGCCAAGATGGATTCCAGTGCAGAGGCCTGTGGGAGGTTTGACAACACTTATGGGGTGACGCCCCCTCCCTTTTTGACCCCCGATGAGCCTTCCTGCGCATGTACAGTTGGGGAGGCTTCCTTGACCTCAAGAGTGACAGATGTGGTCCTCTTATCTCTTTACTCCAGCTGAGTAAAGCTCTTGCCATTTTGTCCTTGGAGTGTCTAGGGAAAGCAAAGCTCTAATTACTCCTCTCAACTCCAGCTGTCCAGCCCCCGGGGCCCATCTCCCTCCTACCTCAAAACCTCTCTGAGGACTCCACTTGCAAGTTATCGTTTCAGCACTGCACAGTTTGTGGTAGACATATGCTGTCTTGTTTGCTCATTTCCCTACTTTAAGGAACTTGCCCCTCTCTTTCATCCACAAGGTTAAAAAGAAAATAGCCACTTGGACACAATACAAACCTGCATTATATATCTTAGTACATATCACAGGTATTTAGAATATTGGAACATTACAACCATAGTCTACCTGTTCTCTTGAAAAGGCAAAAAGGTATACCCAAGATTTTTGGTTTCAGCTCCAACATGTGAAGAGCTTAGAAGTCATCACTCCAATTTTTATAAAAGAAAAATCTAAACAAATGGAAAATCAATGATTTTTTGTGGTCATATCAGAGAATGGAGAACACAGGAAAAAACCACATGCAGAAACCTGGAGAAACACATAACTGCACAGAGCCACAGCCAAGATCTTCTTACACAGAACAGAAGTATCTGGACCTATAAATTGGCAGAGACATTTAAATAGTAATTTTGATGAATTCCTGGAGGGCTACCTTCAGAGTGAGAAACTCCTAGCCCCCACACTTTTATGCCTCCAGAAATTTGATGGAATTCTTATACTGAAGAACTAAGGAAGATCCTCTCATAGTTTTGGCAAGGAGGGAAGATGATTACTCATTGGGAAATCCTCCCAGAATGTTCTGCATAACAAAGACCTACTCTCAGGGGAAAAGACTTTTCCAGAGCCTTGTCTTACATGGAGGAAGGGCACTTCTCCCATGCCAGCTGAAGAACTTTCTGTCTTAAGCCTTTCTGTCTTTGTACGGTGGAAGGTGGGGTGGTCTGAGATAAGAATTTATAAAGATCAGAGCCCGGGGACCATGACTGACCAAACGAAAACAATGAGATTTAGCCTAAGATTATAGAGCTCTTCCACTCCCCTACAGCTTACCACCACCGAAAAGGCTTCAATATAACAACAGTGGATTCAGCTGAAGAAAGTGGCAAGAGACAGACTCTCTCCCAGGAGTATTACTTAGGGAGGTCCAAAGTAAACAAGGGAGACAAAACAAGGATGCTCTGTCTACACACCTACAGCAAACATTGAACACAGCCTACCCCTATTCATGTTAGCACAAAACCTCACATTAAATGACTCTTTAACTTAGTTCTGATAACCCAATACATCCTGTCCCACGTTCAACCAAAACAATTGTTAAGATATTATAAAAAGAAAGAAAATTACAGTTTGAAGACAGAATAACCATCAGAAACAGATTAAGATATGACACAAGTGCTGACATTATCACACGGAGAATTTAATAACTATGATTATTTTGTGAAGTAGTCTAATGGGAAAAGGACATCATATGTAAAAACAGTATATTATCAATAAGATATACATTGATTACTTGTTGATATACTGGGTTAAATAAAATGTTACTAGTATTAACAACAACACAGAGCTTTGAGTGGTTGCCCGTGATGGAATGCAACTGAAAAACGTGTTGATAGCAAAAACAGAGCCATACAATTGGGGTGGAAGAATGCGCTGTCTTCGCATCCTCTCCTGGTTTCCATCATATCTTAATGATTGCTTACATTTTCCATGGGTTCCATGAGACAATCTGTGTTTCGTTGTAATAAATTACCTCCTATATTTTAAAGAATCTTCAATTAGATTAATGGTGCAGTCTGTAATTCCTCTCTGTACAATAGCAAAGCTTGTTGAAGTTTTACTTTTTCTGTGGGTCCATACTCATTTTGTATTTGTGTCCTTGTTTCTCTTTTTTCAACAGATAATAAAGAAACCCAATAGATCTTATCTTCCTTATATCATACCTATCCATGAATCTCTCCTCATCATTGTTCAAATAGAGCATTGCTAAAAATATTACTACCCTGGACATTTTTGGATAATTTATTTCAAAACAACATTAATATAATTCAGATAATTCAGTTTAAAGATATGAATGAATTATTATTTAAAAAGACAATCTCTGAGAACTTACTATGTAAGAAAAATCATGAATGTAATATAGTCCTTGGCTTCAAGAAGCATAACATCTAATAAAAATTATGAAATACTTATACTAAGTTATAATACAATTTAACATGTAGCACAAAAAAGTGAGCTATAGCTATCCAATGAATGGAGCTAAAACACTCAGAAGAGCATAAAGTATGTTTAGCAAAACTGAGTTCCATAATATTGGTCATAAAGTGGTCATAAAGTGCTGAAGGAAACCACTGGAAGGGAGCTGAGGCCAGCTCATAAACTATGAAAACCCTTTATTCCTTAGGTAAGGGTGGCACTTACATGAAGGTCACAGTTGATTGGTTTGACTTCAAAGGTCAGTCATGATAAACAATTGACCAAAAAGTTTAGAGAAGCCAACAATTCTTAAAGTACACAGTTGAGATTTATTTTTTAGAAACTCAGGATTAGAAACTATTGGCTCTATGCTTAAAATAAGCAACATGCATTTCAGGAAAAGACAATAATGAGAGAAAATGTGTTCATTATTAATTAAGTTCATAGAGTTAGGATTATATATTGACTACTTCTGATTTTTCTAGTATCATATTTAAATGCTTTTCTGCTTTATATGTTTCCATTGGAATTATTTGTTTTTTTGGAATCCTACACTGCCATGAAATAGGAGCCTACTCTTTTGTTGTTGTTGTAGTCAAATACAGTCAAATATGTTTGTCCTATACATCTTCTTATATAACTTACTTATGTTCTGAATATCATATTTCTCTAATTAAAAAAATATATAATAGTAATTTTATATGTAGTGAATGTAATGTTAGACCCTCCAGTATAGGAAAGCAAAAATAGGTTTTGAAGAGAGAAACTTATATTAAAAGTTAACCTCAAAAACAATTTCTTGTAGAGAATATACACACGTTTGTTGTATCAACAGTGGCTATTAAAATTTCATGATTGTGTTAATAAAATTATAAAATTTTGAGGTATAATTTATGATGAATTTTATACATTACACTTAAGATCCTTGATTCCTGTGTAAAGGAAATCTCAAACACAAAACACAAAATGTTAGTTTCACATCAGATTTACAGGGTAGTTAATGGAACTACTACCTAAGAAGCTATTAGCAGTTGCTTAGGGAATAAGTATGCACCACCAGGAGCTATTACTCCAGTGTGTTTTCTTGAGCAATTGTACTCATTTTGGTATTTTACATTGTTTCTACATTGAACTTACTTTAGGTCATGCTAATGGCATACTTGATTATTTCTCCACATTATTTAATGCACTATCTAGTGGGGAAAATATGCAATACTTGGCGTATTCAGAGTTTTTAAAAATACATGTTTATTATAAAGAAACCTTGTAGCAAAAAATCTACAGATGAAAAATGCAAATATAGAGTACTTATATAAAGAGGAAAAATGGTCTATATCAAGATTTCTAAACATGGGATCACACTGAAAAATATATTCCAAAGATGACCTTTAGAGAAAAAAAAATTGTGTGTGGGTTCTTTGATCATACAACTTGGGATGTGCTGCAGAGTTTGCTTAAAGCCCTTCCTCGAGAATACTGGAATGAAAAGATATTTCTTTCTCTCAAAACAACTACACAACATCCAAGGTCTAATGACCATGCCTTAGAAAAAAATGTTTTAAAAAATAGTTAATATATGTTAGAGATGTTAACATTAAAAGCAATGATAATAAGAACAATAATAATAGTTCTAATAAGAATTCTCTATCAGTAGTACACAAAACCTTGATTTATATCTTATAATAAAACAGATATAATTATAGAACATTTAAAAATCCATATTTTGAGCCATAATATCTACCTGAAATAGCGTTTTACCAAATATTTATATTTTATAATATTTTCAAATGTTAATACATAGTGGATAGCAACCTCAAAATAAATCTATGTGCATCACATGTAAGGTACATTTTAGATGACTATTTGCTTTGCTTTCCTAGCCTTTCAAGTAAGAAAGTTGACAAAAAGAAACAAAAAAACAAAAGGAGGTCAGTAACAGCATCTCCATGCAGTGGAGTCAAAGTAAGGAGGAGAATGTGAAATCGAGGCACAAAGAAATTTTACCATGAGTGTTTGGGGTCCACATCTGCAGGCATACCTGCTATATTTAAGGGCAAAAGTCCTAAATAATTACAAGACCACTGAAAATCATTGGGGCATAAAGAAAGACTACATACATGGACTTTTAAAAAAAATTTTATTTAATGTTTTTTTTAATTTTTTTTTTTTTTTTTTTTTTTTTTTTTTCTTTTGTGGTACGTGGGCCTCTCACTGTTGTGGCCTCTCCCGTTGCAGAGCACAGGCTCCAGACGCTCAGGCTCAATGGCCATGGCTCACGGGCATAGCTGCTCTGCAGCATGTGGGATCTTCCCAGACCAGGGCACGAACCCGTGTCCCCTGCATCGGCAGACGGACTCTCAACCACTGCACCACCAGGGAAGCCCTTAATTATTTTTTATACAGCAGGTTCTTATTAGTTATCTATTTTATACATATTAGTGTATATATGTCAATCCCAATCTCCCGATTCATCCCAACAACACCACCCCACTCTGCCACTTTCCCCCCTTGATGTACATATGTTTGTTCTCTACATCTGAATCTTTTTCTGCCCTGAAAACCGGTTCATCTGTAGCATTTTTCTGGGTTCCACATATATGCATTAATATACAATATTTGTTTCTCTCTTTCTGACTTACTTCACTCTATATGAGAGTCTCTAGATCCATCCACGTCTCTACAAATGACCCAGTTCCGTTTATTTTTATGGCTGAGTAATATTCCTTTGTATATATGTACCACATCTCTATCCATTCTGATGGGCATTTAGGTTGCTTCTATGACCTGTCTTTTGTAAATAGTGCTGCAATGAACATTGGGGTGCATGTGTATTTTTGAATTATGGTTTTCTCTGGGTATATGCCCAGTAGTGGGATGGCTGGGTCATATGGTAATTCTTTTTTTAGTTTTTTAAGGAACCTCCATACTGTTCTCCATAATGGCTGTATCAACTTACATTCCCACCAACAGTGCAAGAGGGTTCCCTTTTCTCCACACCCTCTCCAGCATCTGTTGTTTGTAGATTTTCTGATGTTGCCCATTCTAACTGGTGTGAAGTGATACCTCATTGTAGTTTTGATTTGCATTTCTTTGATAATCAGTGATGTTGAGCAGATTTTCATGTGCTTCTTGGCCATCTGTATGTCTTGTTTTGAGAAATGTCTATTTAGGTCTTCTGCCCATTTTTTGATTGGGTTGTTTGTTTTTCTAATATTGAGCTGAATGACTGTTTATATATTTTGGAGAATTAATCCTTTGTCCGTTGCTTCATTTGCAACTATTTTCTCCCATTGTGAGAGTTATCTTTTCATCTCCTTTGTAGTTTCCTTTGCTGTGCAAAATCTTTTAAATTTCATTAGGTCCCATTAGTTTATTTTTGTTTTCATTTCCATTACTCTAGGAGGTGGATCAAAAAAGGTCCTGCTGTGATTTATGTCAAAGAGTGTTCTTCCTATGTTTTTCTCTAAGAGTTTTATAGTGTCCAGGCTTACATTTAGGTCTCTAATCCATTTTGAGTATATTTTTATGTATGGTTTAGGGAGAGTTCTAATTTCATTCTTTTCTCTGTAGTTGTCCAGTTTTCCCAGCATCACTTATTGAAGAGGCTGTCTTTTATCCATTGTATATCCTTGCCTCCTTTATCAATGATAGGGTGACCGTATGTGCATGGGTTTATCTCTGGGCTTTCTATCCTATTCCATTGATCTATATTTCTGTTTTTGTGCCAGTACCATATTGCCTTGATTACTGTAGCTTTCTAGTATAGCCTGAAGTCAGGGAGCCTGATTCCTCCAGCTCCATTTTTTTCCCTCAGGACTGCCTTGGCTATTCGGGGTCTTTTGTGTCTCCATACAAATTTTAAGATTTTTTGTTCTAGTTCTGTAAAAAATGCCACTGGTAATTTGATAGGGGTTGCATTGAATCTGTAGATTACTTCGGGTAGTATAGTCATTCTCACAATATTGATTCTTCCAATCCAAGAGCATGGTATATATTTCCATCTGTTTGTGTCATCTTTGATTTCCTTCAGAAGTGTCTTATAGTTTTCTGAGTACAGGTCTTTTTTTTTGTTTTGCGGTATGCAGGCCTCTCACTGTTGTGGCCTCTCCCGCTGCTGAGCACAGGCTCCGGACACGCAGGCTCAGCGGCCATGGCTCACGGGCCCAGCCAATCCGCGGCATGTGGGATCTTCCCAGACCGGGGCACGAACCCATGTCCCCTGCATCGGCAGGTGGACTCTCAACCACTGCGCCACCAGGGAAGCCCAGTACAGGTCTTTTACCTCCTTAGGTAGGTTTATTCCTACGTATTGTATTCTTTTTGTTGCAGTGGTGAATGAGATTGTTTCCTTAATTTCTCTTTCTGATCTTTTGTTGTCAGTGTATAGGAATGCAAGGGATTTCTGTGCATTAATTTTGTGTCCTGCAGCATTACCAAATTCATTGATTAGCTCTAGTAGTTTTCTGGTGGCATTTTTAGGATTCTCTATGTATAGTATCATGTCATCTGCAAACAGTGACAGTCTTACTTGTTCTTTTCCGAGCTGTATTCCTTTTATTTATTTTTCTACTCTGATTGCCAAGGCTAGGACTTCAAAAACTATGTTGAATAATAGTGGCGAGAGTAGGCATCCTTGTCTTGTCCTGATCATAGAGAAAATGCTTTCAGTTTTTCCCCATTGAGAATGATGTTTGCTGTGCGTTTGTCATATATGGCCTTTATTATTTTGAGGTCAATTCCCTCTATGGCCACTTTCTGGAGAGTTTTTATCATAAATGGGTGTTGAATTTTGTCAAAGGCTTTTTCTGAATCTATTGAGATGATCATATACTATTTACTCTTCAGTTTGTTAATATGGCATATCACATTAATTGATTCATGTATATTGAAGAATCCTTGCATCCCTGGGATAAATCCCACTTGATCATGGTGTATGATCCTTTTAATGTGTTGTTGCATTCTGTTTGCTAGTATTTTGTTGAGGATTTTTGCATCTATATTCATCAGTGATATTGGTCTGTGATTTTCTTGTTTGTAGTATCTTTGTCTGGTTTTGGTATCAGGGTGATGGTGGCCTCATAGAATGAGTTTGGGAGTGTTCCTTCCTCTGCAATTTTTTGGAAGAGTTTGAGAAGGATGGGTGTTAGCTCTTCTCTAAGTGTTTGATAGAATTCAACTGTGAAGCCATCTGGTCCTGGACTTTTGTTTGTTGGAAGATTGTTACTCACATTTTTAATTTCATTACTTGTGATTGGTCTGTTCATATTTTCTATTTCTTCCTGGTTCAGTCTTGGAAGGTTGTGCCTTTCTATGAATTTGTCCATTTCTTCCAGGTTGTTGATTTTATTTGCATAGGGCTGCTTGTAGTAGTCTCTTAGGATGCTTTGTATTTCTGCGGTGTCCGTAGTATGCTTTTTTATTTCAAATTTTATTGACTTGAGTCCTCTCCCTGTTTTTCTTGATGAGTCTGGCTAATGGTTTACCAATTTTGTTTATCTTCTCAAAGAACCAGCTTTTAGTTTTTTTGATCTTTCCTATTGTTTTCTTTGTTTCATTTATTTCTGCTCTGATCTTTGTGATTTCTTTCCTTCTGCTAACTTTGGGTATTGTTTGTTCTTCTTTCTCTAGTTCCCTTAGGTGTAAGGTTACATTGTTTATTTGAGAGTTTTTTGTTTCTTGAGGTAGGCCTGTACAGCTATAAATTTCCCTCTTAGAACTGCTTTTGCTGCATCCCATAGGCTTTGGATTGTCGTGTTTTCATTGTCATTTGTCTCTAGGTATTTTTTGATTTCCTCTTTGATTTCTTCCGTGATCTCTTGGTTATTTAGTAACATATTGTTTAGCCTCCATGTGTTTGTGTTTTTTACATTATTTTCCCTGTAATTCATTTCTAATCTTATAGTGTTGTGGTCAGAAAAGATGCTTGATATGATTTCAGTTTTCTTAAATTTACTGAGGCTTGATTTGTGACCCAAGATGTAATGTATTCTGGAGAATGTTCCGTGCGCACTTGAGAAGAAAGTGTAATCTGCTGTTTTTGGATGGAATATTCTATAAATATCAATTAAATCTATCTGGTCTGTTGTGTCCTTTAAAGCCTCTCTTTCCTTATTTATTTTCATTTTGGATGATCTGTCCATTGGTGTAAGTGAGGTGTTAAAGTCCCCCACTATTATTGTGTTACTGTCAATTTCCTCTTTTATAGCTGTTAGCAGTTGCCATGTATTGAGGTGCTCCTGTGTTGGGTGCATATATATTTATAATTGTCATATCTTTTTCTTGGATTGATCCCTTGATCATTATGTAGTGTCCTTTCTTGTCTCTTGTAACATTTTTTATTTTATAGTCTATTTTTTCGGATATGAGTGTAGCTACTCCAGCTTTCTTTTGATTTCCTTTTGCATGGAATATCTTTTTCCATTCCCTCACTTTCAATCTGCATGTGTCCCTAGGTCTGCAGTGGGACTCTTGTAGACAGCATATATATGGGTCTTGTTTTTGTATCCATTCAGCAAGCCTGTGTCTTTTGGTTGGAGCATTTAATCCATTCATGTTTAAGGTAATTATTCATATGTACGTTCTTATGACCATGTTCTTAATTGTTTTGGGTCTGTTTTTGTAGGTCCTTTTCTTCTCTTGTGTTTCCCACTTAGAGAAGTTCCTTTAGCATTTGTTGTAGAGCTGGTTTGGTGGTGCTGAATTCTCTTAGCTTTTGCTTGTCTGTAAAGCTTTTGATTTCTCCATTGAATCTGAATGAGATCCTTGCCAGGTAGAGTAATCTTGGTTGTACGTTCTTCCCTTTCATCACTTTAAGTATATCATGCCACTCCTTTCTGGCTTGTAGAGTTTCTGCTGAGAAAATCAGCTGTTAACCTTATGGGAGTTCCTTTGTATGTTATTTGTCGTTTTTCCCTTGCTACTTTCAATAATTTTTCTTTGTCTTTCATTTTTGCCAATTTGATTACTATGTGTCTCAGTGTGTTTCTCCTTGGGTTTATCCTGTATGGGACTCCCTGTGCTTTCTGGACTTGGGTGGCTATTTCCTTTCCTATGTTAGGGAAGTTTTCAACTATAATCTCTTCAAATATTTTCTCTGGTCCTTTCTCTCTCTCTTCTCCTTCTGGGACCCCTATAATGTAAATGTTGTTGCGTTTAATGTTGTCCCAGAAGTCTCTTAGGCTGTCTTCATTTCTTTTCATTCTTTTTTATTTATTCTGTTCTGCGACAGTAAATTCCATTATTCTGTCTTCCAGCTCACTTATCCGTTCTTCTGCCTCAGTTATTCTGCCATTGATTCCTTCTAGTGTAGTTTTCATTTCAGTTACTGTATTCTTCATCTCTGTTTGTTTGTTCTTTAATTCTTCTAGGTGTTTGTTAAACATTTCTTGCATCTTCTCGATCTTTGCCTCCATTCTTCTTCTGAGGTTCTGGAACATCTTCACTATCATTATTCTGAATCCTTTTTCTGGAAGGTTGCCTATCTCCACTTCATTTAGTTGTTTTTCTGGGGTTTTATCTTGTTCCTTCATCTGGTACATAGCCCTCTGCCTTTAAGTCTTGTCTATCTTTCTGTGACTGTGGTTTTTGGTCCACAGGTGCAGGATTGTAGTTCTTCTTGCTTCTGCTGTCTAGCAATTTCTGATACAGAAGAACTGTAACATATTCACTGGAGCTCAGAAAATGAAAGTGAGATTGTATTGAGAGAAGGAGGATTATAAAAGCCAAAGTTGGACACATGGACCACATGTGCAAAGGTCTTAGAGACTGTCTAGACGTGAAAACTCACCTTCCTCATCTAGTCTGTGGCTAATTTTCAGTGAAATTTCAACTCATAGACAAAATATTGAAAATGTGTTCTAAATTATTTGAAGCACGTATAATAATTCTAATCAAGGATTTGTAGAAAAATATTGTAAAATATAGTATCACTGGTAATACATGATTTATTTAAAACCAAACTAAATGTTCTGACCATTTTATTGTTTTTGCCTTTTCACCATATTTAATTAAAGGATTAGACAGTCATTTGGTAACGAAATTAGTTTCATAATATTTTAATTTTAATGAAATTAAAATTATGCCTGGCTGTACTTTGACAGTAAAATTGAATAGAAGATGCCTTCCAAGTCCATTATGGTATTCTTAGCTTATTGTACTTCTTGTGTTGACTTTATCATATCAGGTATAACTGAAGTGCTTGAGGAAATCACCCTGATTAGTCCCTGTAGTCATGTCAGTCTCCATGACCCATTGCCTTGTATAGTGGGAATCAGAACTAATCTTTCAGCCAATTATCTCTTATTGCCCTCCTGGAACATTATATTGCATAATTTTACTACGAGGGGGAGCTTGAGCAATTCTAAAAGTTCCCATTTAACATCACAGTTAAAACCAGGTGAAGGAGAGATTTGGTGGACATCATATAAGAATGTTAAGTCAGACTCTTCCGTTTATACATAATGTACATTGACATCATGCCTTTGTACTGTGGGGATGAAATGACAGAATACCCATCCCAGTATCATTTTCTAACTCATGATGTACACCATTATCGTAACCTCCAAGAATCTCCATATCTTTCAATTTATGCCTTTGGGCCTTTTAAAATGTGCTCTCTAATCTGCACAAGAATCATAGTACACTGAGGCCCATGTCTTAATAGAATATCCTGTGTGTTCCATGGTCACCTGGCCCTGGCTCCAAGCCACCTGTATAGTCTTCACTTATAACATCTATTCAGGTATCCAGGAAAATACAAAAAGTTTCTCATTAACAGAAATATAAAGAAATATATTACTTTCTCTTAGGTTGTTCTATTTTCTCTCTTTATAAGTTTTCAGTGGGGATACTAAGAACAGCAAGGAAATAGTAATTTTTCCTTAATTTTATTTATTTTTTTAATGCTTTTCATTCTCTGTCTCTTCCCTTGGCCAATTCTCCCTGGTCTAAGTTTAAATCTTGAAAATCCCCCCATAAACTTATTTGGGACTTTCACCACTTGATCCCAAGGATTACTAGAAAGCCATCCTGAAGTCCAGTTCTCATCAAGTTTTCCACTCTCTCTTTTCTGTCAAGGAAGTGAAACATGAGTCTGAAAAACAATCTTACTACTGCTACAAAGTTGTAAGATAAGGGTTGATCTCTCAAAACTAGATCTTATCTAACACTAAAATATACTAATGATTCAAAGGATAAAGGCAAAACCAGATAAAATATGCCTGAAATCCAAAACTTCTGGAACCAAAAACCAGGAGAAATAGCTGCTGAAGTTTTTCTTTTTCCTACATCAAGTTGTGAGGTTTGAGCAATAATTACAAAAACACTGTTTAAAATGCAACGTTTTTTTGATTTGGGGATCCTCCTTTTTTTACAACTATAAACTTAGAAAAACCAGGTCTCAAATTTTATGCACATTAATAATAAGCAATTTAGGCAGATAATGTACTGTTAAAAATATTCTATAAGGAGAAACTTCTGTATATATTTCTGCTAGTAAATATCATTGTTCTAGATTTTCTATTGTCAATTTAACCTGGAAACTATGATTTTCAAAATTCATTCATCAATGCTTTTCTAATCTCTACTTTAAAAAAAGTTATTTTATTTGTTTCATTTTTTAAATGAAACAAAATAAAGCATAAATTATATAACAAAAAGCTATCCTAAATGCTTTCACTATTGAGAAATTGAGGAGAGTGATAAAGTCATGTGGTAATAGAAATCTTGGGAAAAGGCACTCTGAGAAGCAATTATATATTTGGAACATAAGATACGTAGATGGATAGATAGATAGATAGATAAACAGATAACTTATGCTTGGTAGAAGCCAAACTGTGATTCCAGTATTTCTACTTTTTTTAATTTATGAAAGAGATTAGTTTTTATTTACCCCATAATGATATCATAAGCATAATGAGATATAGAATTTTTACTCTAATTGAAGAAAAAATTCTGATTCATAAATATTTTTCTTTATATAGAATGTCATTGCTTCAATTAAATTTCCTTGAATTAAATTTTAAAATGAACATTATATCATAAAAACAGAGTACAAAATTGAAGTGGAGATAAATGTATAACTGGTATAAAGAATCTGTAATCCCAATCATGCTTGTCTTTGAAAGCCTTCAGGCTTTCATAATTATGCCTCTTAATTAGTAGAAAAAGATTTGTGTTTTTGGTTAAGTTATTAAACAGGTATATTATAAGAGTGAAACTTGTTTAATAATAAAATAATAGTAAAATATATCTGGGCATTGTTCTGAATGTTTATGGTCTCCTAATAAATGAGTTAATAGAGAATCTTTGAATAAATATCTTGGCCTGAGATTTAATTAAGTAACACCTGAACCATAGCTGAACTATAGTGTAGTGCACAGTGTGAAATAGAATTTTCAGTGTAAAGGTTAATGAGTTAATTAGCCACATTTAAATGTTTAATTCAAATAAATGCTCAACCAGTTAACTGTAAAGTTCAGTTTTGTCCCTTTGTTTATTTCCTCTAAGATTCTTTCCCCCTCTGAAGTTTGCTAAATGGAATAGCACACAATACTGAGGAGAAGAAACACAAGAATTTGATTATTTTATTATGAATGCATATATTACAATGAAACACATGATCAAATCTGGTAAATATTAATGATCAGGTAATGATAAAGCAGTCAAGTTCAACTCAGCTTTTATAGTCATTGTTATATTACTTATAGTATATTTGAATTACCTTTCTTTGGTAGCTTGCAAATCATCTGAAAACCAAAGAATTCAAAGATTTTTAACAAATCCATTTTCCAGTTAGTGTCTTGTACCTCAGAAGAGTATTTCCACCCCAATCTTTTAAATAAAGTATCACACCCACCCTCATAAAGAAAAATGAAGGAAACAAAGCATGAATACACACCAGGTGCATCTTTCTCCTTTGTTATCTATTTATTCTTTACTTTTGAAATATGAACAGTTTTATTTCTAGCCTAAGGATGTGGGGAAACATCTTGAAGAGATCATATGTACTGATTGTTTAGGGCAATTTTAGAAATAATAATGTACCATATACATTCTTTGCCAACAATGAGGAAATTATATTTGGAATTTTTTCCATTATAATATTTTTAATGCGCTAGTCTTTTTTTTTTTTTTGCGGTACGCGGGCCTCTCACTGCTGTGGCCTCTCCCGTTGTGGAGCATAGGCTCCGGACGCGCAGGCTCAGCGGCCATGGCTCACGGGCCCAGCTGCTCCGCGGCATGTGGGATCTTCCCAGACCGGGGCACGAACCCGTGTCTCCTGCATTGGCAGGCGGACTCTCAACCACTGCGCCACCAGGGAAGCCCTAGTCTTGTTATTTAAGTAATAATAAAGTATTATCCTAAACCTTGCTCATAAAATGGAGCCTAATATCAATTTTACTAAAATGTACATAATATTTTTAACTGGTTACGCAGCTCAACATACCTCTATCTTTATGGCTGCTGTTTATTTTAGTATCTTGGTTCATCTCTGTCATTTGAATTTTTGATTTCTAAGCCACATATTTCCTTTCATAACTGCCAAACCCACAATTTTTCCTTTGGAATGGATCCACATTAATTAGCTCTGTCTGCTTTTACCCACTGTATTTCTTTTATCTACAAACCCTTCTTACATTTCTGGCTTAAATGCAATTTGCTCATCAGCATTAAACACACCATCCATGATGCTACACTCAAAAAACAAAATTGCAGGATTATTCAGAGAAAACAAGCACTTGACTCCTTTTCAAAACTGTCCTCAATTATTTCTCAATTCAAAAGAGAAAATTGAAGTCACACTTCTGTTACTATAACATGGAAGCAGAATTTCGGAAAAGCCACAAGAGTTGAGTCAGTCACAATTACTTCTAAAATATGATATGAATAAACTTTAAATAGAAAGGCTCAGCACTTGAAGTACATGCTTCAATTAAGAATTGAGGGTTAAATTCACTCCATGGTATAAAAGAGACTGAATTTAGAAACTTAAGTATAGCCAAAGGCAAGGCATAAGGTAATTTATACTTAGGAATTTAAAGCGTATTTTAAATTTCAAAGTTATCAATTACTGTATAGGTGCGATGATCAGAGAATTATAACCATTCTAGAATTTTCATATAACCACCAATATGGATTACAGTAGTTAAGAGTTTCAAAGTTTCTCATAGGGAAGGCATGCTAGTTGATGTTCCATTTATAATTAATCTTTCTTTTGCAATTTCAAATATATACACTAATCACTGAACAAATATAAATTTAAGAGTTTTTCACCCTCTTAATGACTCTTAACAATATGCCTTACTAACTCTGTTCCATCGCATAATATGTAAACAAAAAACTCATGTCTACTCCCTTTTTAAATTTGCAGCTATCTTTTGAACTCTATAATGATTTTGCTACTGCTAATTGTGGAAGTGCTTATCGTCCTATGAATTACAAATTTTTCTCTCTCCTGCCCACTTAAGAGAATTCTGATTTCGCCCTCTCAGTTTGTTCCATGTCTATCTCTCTTGGGTGAGTTATGCTTCACCAGGCAGTCTTCTTAGGTGCTGGTGATGCGCTATCTGTGGGAAAAGGAAGGGGGAATAGACATAGGGGTATGACTCTAGGACCCAGAGGAGAGACTTTGTAGAAAGCTTGGAGGAAGAGGACTTGTGGCAGGTCTGGGCAGCTCTGCTTCATGCAGCCATTCAAGACTGAATCAGGTTTCTCTTGGCTCCACAATTCTTTCAGGGTATAGATTTTGTCCATCTCGTCAAAAGGGTTTCACCACCATCGTGTCTGGTTCCAGACGCAGGGCTGAGGGGAAAAAGGCAGTGAAAAGTGTATAACTTCATTGTGAAGATATCACACGGAAGTTGCACATATCACTTCTGTTCATATTTTATTGGACAGTCCTTAGGTACATGGTTACAACAGCTTCAAATTTTGCTGGTTGGCCATGCATGCCACTAAAATTTGAGGTGGTACTTTCCATTACCAAAATAAAAATAGAGAGAATCGATATTTGAAGATAATTAACATAATCTGCTAAAAAAAATTCATTGCCCCTGAGATTTTCTTTCATCAAGAGAGAACACCTTGAACAGAAGCATCTCATTGACCTTAGCTAACAGAGAACTAAATAAGTAGCATCGGCCCCTTATAATGTTATTGTCTAACAAGAGTATTCACAGGTACACTTACTGCAGGGAAATGAATGTATGACATTTAACTTAACTTTTGAAGTTTGAGTCTTAATAGTTAACAAGTACGTTTCTTTTTTTAAAAAATAATTTTATTTTATTTTTATATATTTTTGGCTGCGTTGGGTCTTTGTTGCTGCGCGCGGGCTTTCTCTAGATGCGGTGAGCGGGGGCTACTCTTCGTTGAGGTGCACAAACTTCTCATTGCGGTGGCTTCTCTTGTTGAGGAACACAGGCTCTGGGCACGCAGTCTTCAGTAGTTGTGGCTCGTGGGCTCGAGCACAGGCTCAGTAGTTGTGGCGCACGGTGTCAGTTGCACCGCGGCATGTGGGATCTTCCCAGACCAGTGCTCGAACCTGTGTCCCTTGCATTGGCAGGCGGATTCCTAACCACTGCGCCACCAGGGAGGCCCACAAGTGTATTTCTTAAGTAGTGATTCCACTGACAAATATATTTCATGTTCTGATTTGTCCCAGTGAAAAAAGATAGCTTGAATGAAGAATTATTTATTTCATCATTAAGATTTGGTATAATTTAAAAAATAACCCCAGAAAATAAGGGATCACATTTGTATAAAAATGATTTGTTCTCTAATGATTATTTTACATTAGTAATATGCACATCAGTTATGAGAGTAGCATGAATAAATGAAACTAAATTAGTCATTATTAAAAATATACCCTTAAAATGCATACTTTGTCTCTCTGTTTATTCTGTTAATTCTGAAGAATATTTCCAGATTTCAGGTAAACACACTAAGTAATATTGTTTGTGTGTTAAACAGTTCTGAATTATGAACAGCCTCTTAAATGTAGAATATTCTGTTTACATGTAGGTTACTGGTCATAAAGCTGAGAAAATCAGCTCATGTAAGTTACATTAATTATAATTTGCAAACATTATTCTTTGTGCCAAGTTTATAATTGAGACCATTTATTTTCCAGGATGTGCAAGAGCAGCTGTGGGCTGTAACTGGGAGGAGTCATCTTTGCACTTTTCACTGTTGCTAGAGAATTGCCTAATTTTTTCTTTGATATTCCCTCATATAAGGATTCCAATTACAAATATGATGTTTTCATTCCGCCCTGTGTATTAATCCTACAGTCACTGTTTTAAAAGTTTTAACCCACAGGCATGCTGTTTTCTTCCAATTAATTCATAGTAATAGAATGCATTTATTCTGATGAGGCAAAGGCTTAATATACTGATAAATATACAATCTGACTTTCCTGGTTTTAGAAGTAAAAATAAATGTAGACGTCAATTTTGACAGATGATTGATGAAATTATCACTCTACAACAGTTCATTTTGTTAAGCTAAAAGGCACCTCAAGTTCTTTTTATATTTATGTATTATCCTTAAACCGTATTTTTTTTTTTTTTTTTTTTGTGGTACACGGGCCTCTCACTGTTGTGGCCTCTCCCGTTGCGGAGCACAGGCTCTGGACGCACAGGCTCACGGGCCCAGCCGCTCCGCGGCATGTGGGATCTTCGCGGACCGGGGCACGAACCCATGTCCCCTGCATCGGCAAGCAGACTCTCAACCACTGTGCCACCAGGGAAGCCCCTTAAACCGTATTTTTATAAGCATGACATATAGGTATAGGGGGATGAAAAGGAGCACATTAATAAATGTGGGCTCTCCCCACCACCTTTAAATAAACGTCAACTTTGGTTTACAAGTAGTTTTGTGAAAATCTTTATTCATATTTTCAATCACAAAGAGCATCAGTTTCATTTGTTCTATAATCTCGTCTCCTATATAAAATCCCTATTGAATCACAGTTACAGGGTTTAAAAACTCTTCAAAAAATCTCAACGAGTTTAGGCGTTATGATAAATGCTCTTTTTTCTCATGAGACTTTCCCATGTAACAGGTGTGGGCTATAAGCTAGACTCTAATTGGGCTTTGAGCAGAGACTGTTGGGGTCTTTGGGATATCTCTTTTGGGGAGCAGGTATGTGAGTACACTTTATCCACGTAAGAAAAATGGAGTAAATGCTCAGCGACTACAGTAGACTTTAGTGGAAGCAGTGTTACTCATTCAATGAACTGTCTTAATTTTGCTCACTGGCATAAACATATTTCCAATTCCTCTTGCTTTTATGCCGGGTCCAGAGCCTACCTCTAACCAAAATAAAGTGGGAGACAGTGAAATCGTTCCTTTCAAGCCTGAATTCCAAAATCTTCTGAATGATCTTCCATTTTTGCTATCTTCCTTTGCTTGTCATAAGTATGAATGAAAGGCTCAAGAAGAAATAACTCTGCACCTTCCAGTATGGCAGCCTGCTCTCTGTAGGTAGATCTACTGAGAAGTTGAAATGTGGCTAGGACACTAGAGGAGCTTGGTTTTTAATTTAACTTAATTTGAACTTAAAGAGCTGTATGGCTCATAGCTACAGTATCAGACAGCACAGCTCTAGAAGCTGGTGGGGAAGAAATTTAGAGGAAGCCAGAATCCTAAAACATCACATGGAATATTTCCCTTTGAACACTGTAATCAGACCGTGTTGTTAGAAATAAATTTATAATTTAACACAATGAGATATTTTTATTCTGTCTTACGGTAGCCAGAGTTAATCATCATGACTAAGTCCTATTTATATTTGTAATCTCAGCAGTTAGACTAGTACTGTCACATGTTTTGGTGAATAAATGAATTAGCATTCGATATTCATATACTCTGTAGGTATTGAAAGAGCATTTGCTCAAAAATATGTGGCCTATAAAGCAATTTTAACTGTTATCATATATAAGTATGCTTATATATGTGTGTATGTATATATAAATATATATGCATTTCAGAAATATTCAGATAATAGTCATGTAAAAATTAGCATGCTGGGCTTCCCTGGTGGCGCAGTGGTTGAGAGTCAGCCTGCCGATGCAGGGGACACGGGTTCATGCCCCGGTCCGGGAAGATCCCACATGCCGCAGAGCGTCTAGGCCCGTGAGCCATGGCCGCTGAGCCTGTACGTCCAGAGCCTGTGCTCTGCAACGGGAGAGGCCACAGCAGTGAGAGGCCTGCATACCACAAAAAAATAAATAAATAAAACTAGCATGCCCTAATTTTATTTTCCTTCTGAATATAGAGCTTTAGCAGTGAAGTTGAACTGTTAAGAGATTTTTATGACCCTTTGGTAAGGCAACTCAATTTAAAGAACTAAACTAAAATCATTGGTGGCCTGTCCCTTACCATATGAAATGTTCCTTCCTTGATTTTTGTCAATGACTCATATACCTGCCATGTGATGTTAGAAGAGTTAGGTGTTTTTCTTACTGAAATTCAAGGAGTAAAGGAGGAAGGCATGTAACAATTTTCTGAGATAACTGGAACCTATGAAGATGAGAGCCCATCTCTTGAATGAGTGTCTGTCAGTAGCACACTGGTCTCTTGCTATTAACAATGTGTTCAGTGACACAGTTAACCACAGAGAAGCAGGTCCTTTGGTTTTGATATTAGGTATCCCATGCATGTGATGGGCATGGGGACAGTGGAGAGAGTGATAGGTATCCCCAGGGAACTCTTTCACACTAACACTCGTACAGTACCTTCCCTCTGACAATAACCTCTTGGAGGCAGTGTGTTCCCATCATTTGATGATTACTTTTACTTGGTCATTACAACTCAAGGTGCATTCACTGTGTAATGATCAAGAAGTCAAGGGGGGGCTTCCCTGGTGGCGCAGTGATTGAGAGTCTGCCTGCCGATGCAGGGGTCACGGGTTCGTGCCCCGGTCCGGGAGGATCCCACATGCTGCGGAGCAGCTGGACCCGTGAGCCATGGCCACTGAGCCTGCGCGTCCAGAGCCTGTGCTCCACAATGGGAGAGGCCACAACAGTGAGAGGCCCGCATACCGCAAAAAAAAAAAAAAAAAAAAAAGAAAAAGAAGTCAAGGGGGTTTTCTAGGAAAAAAATATGCAATGCATATATAGAAAGAGGTGTAGAAATATATAGAAAGTCTTCCGCTGATCATTGCTTACTATGATTTTTCCAGAGAAATTCTAGCCCTATTTTCTTGGGGCTTTTCTTGGGACATAGCCTGATAATTTACGAAGCAAAAAAATAATAGGTGGCCAATTCATTCCTGTTAGTGGAATTTGTCTTCTAGTAAATAGGTCAATGCCACAGAGGAGTAGAATAGGGTGCATAACCAAACATGATGCCCAGTAAAGACAGGTAGTATTTATAGGAACCAGGTGATACGCAGATAACTTGTAGGTAGGAAGAGGGGGCACATTTCACTCTAACAGGAGGAAAAGGAGAGATGCATGCCAAAGCAGGTAGCTGGGTAGTATTGGTACGGGTTTATGAGACACCCCCGTAATCTGATTTCCTTCTGTGAACTGCTCAGCTAGAAGGGGCAAAGCACACAGAACAAAATAATACACAGTAAATATTGGCCCTAAAATAGCACTAAAGCATTTTAGGGAACTGAAAATATGGACTCAAGTAGCAATACTAATATTTAGTGTGTCATAAGAACCCTGAGACAGTCATTCAGGGCTCCTGGAAACAGATTTTACTCCCTACACCCTCCCCTCCCAAGGAGACGACAGTCTTCTCTTGGTGCTCATGTTCAGGAAATGTGCCAGGTTGAAGCACAATTAGTGTCCTGTCAATGTATTGCCAGATCAAATTGCGTATTTCTATACTTTGAATGAATAAAAGCTGAAGAATTTGTCTCCTGTATGCCAGACTGTATTATGGTCAAGACTTTTCCTTAGAAAATAAGTAAGGCTTAAGCCTGTTATCACTGAGTTTATTGAAACAAATAAGCCATAGGTTCAGGCAAAAGTCTATACAAATCAGTTTGATAAACCTAATTACCGCTTTTTATAACACCTTTGGGCCACTTTGAAATAGAGTCCAAGCACCATACAGTGAATGGCTGACTTTCCCCGAAAGGCACTGAGACATTGATTTAATTGAACTTTTTCCAAACAAAGGGCAGTTTCAATTTTTCTCAGTCCCCCCAAATATAGGGAAAAGCAGAATTCAAGCATGTCCTGACAGTCCTTCATTTCAACTCGCAAAACCTCAGATTCCTTATTTTAGCATCTTTAATATCATTAGCTAGAAGACTTAGTAGCTTTATATCACACTTTCTTTTTACCTTAACCTTATTAAACGGCAAGATGTTAGTACATAAAGTGCCTGATTTGTGAGACTATTCCCACTGCTGTCACACAAATGCACTGCTGCACAAACTACTGTCTGGTTTGTTCTGCCAGCTGTCCCAATGCCTCACATGCCATCACTTACTTACTGCCTACCCTTCTTCATTAGCTACATTAATTTCAGATTACTTTTGGCAAAACTAAACTGTATTTATACCACTCTTTTTACTTTTGTGTGTAATTTTGGCATCCCAAAGCTTCTGAGAACCATTTTTATAGCCTATCACAGTATCACTCGTTTCCAAATGTGTATCCTGCTGTTATTCAATATTAATTTAATCTTTAACCAAACTTAACCATTCATAATTTTTTACTCAGAATGTAACTGTTGATATATATTTTAATTTTGAAAGTAAACTTTATAATACCCATTTAGAAATCAAATCATAATATATAGCTCAGTAAACTTTCATAATCTGAATATATTTGTTTCATCAGCCCCCAGCTCAAGAAATAGAACTTTAGGAGCATTCCAGAAGCCCCCTTTATGACCCTTTTGTTCACTAAGCTGCCCCCTCCCAAGGGGAACCAGGATCCAGACTGCTAAAAGCATGTCTTGAATTTTATACTGAAATAATATTGTGTATACTTTATAAAAAATCTGTTCACTTTCCCTAAATATTGTGTTTGTCAGATTCAAGTTGAATGCAAGTTGTTGCTTACACCTAGACTTTCTTTATTCTATTGATATCAGGGCTTGATTCTCAGCTCTTTGTTACTGCTTAAAATACACAGTGTTTAAAATGCTATTTCCCAACTCCAAGTCTGTTTTCTGCCAGGCTCACTATTGGAATTTCTGAACATTTCTCAAGCAAGTCCTAGTTCAAAGGCTTCTTCCATGATACAGTCTTTGTCACTTTTCTTTTTTCACCTCTGTTCTCAGCCAAAGGGTGGTCCTTGATATTCTAAATAAGCATAAAATATTTATGGTACTTCTAATATTGTACTCGGTATATTCCGCTCAGCTTCTTTTTGTTGTATCATGTATTGTACTTTAGACACTGTTCTAGATACTGGAAGATAGAATGCTGAAACAAGACAGTCCTCTTGCCTTACATTGCAGTTGATGGTTGTACAGTGATTTGTACTGCATCCTTTTCCACTTACTGGAGTCTAGGTGCAGGATTAAAATAATGGCATCATTAAAAGCAAGACGTACATTACACTACACCAAGGAATATGGACAAATTATTATATTAGTGCTCTCCCACAAATTGTTTAATTCCATATAAATGAATTCCAGTGTAGTCAGGGTTTCCTTATGGGATTTCTCCTAGCTATTCTTTCCCATTATTGGACCAAATACAGCCCAAATGGCCTCTGTAAATATTCTGATAATTGTATCCAGACAGGATGTACTTCCCTTCCCCCCTCACACACCAAATTTCGTTCAGATGTCATGACTGATGGTGTTATACACAAATCAAAAAATATATTAAGGTATTTATCATTCACATCATGAGACTTCTTGGAGGGAGCAAGGCTAGTTCCCAAGCGTGTCAGAAAATGGCTTGAGAAAGGAGGGAAAAGAGAGTGGCTTTGGAGTTTCATGGTGCATAGGAGGTAGGGCTGGAGTGATGATTCCTGCACACATGCTGGGGACTGTGTGGTTTGAACTTCCTGCCAGTACTAAAGTAGGGAGCACTTTGCTTTTCTTAACCACTTGCCCTAAGGTGGACACAGAACGGAAAAGAAATAAAGTTGTTGGGGCTTGAAAGCTGTGAACAGTCAAATAGAAAAAATGGAGTCAGATTCTATTTCAGTAAACTTCTTGATGTTACCATAAGGTCTCAAGAATTCATTATCGTTCTTTTCAGTATCCACAGCAGAGTAACGATCATACTGTTTACTGGAAGTAGTGCTTGGCTCACTGTTTCTGATAACTTAATCCTCTTAGCAAGGTCAGGAAGATTGTTATAGATAATAGGGATTATTAATCCAGAGAAACAGGTAAAAGGGTTGAGAGAAAGCTGTTGATTTGTCAGTTCAAGGACATTTGACTTTTAGGAACCATAACTCAGAGACTGTGTGAGTGTGTGTGTGGGTGAACGAGAGAGAGAGAGAAAGAATATAGTTGTTTGTAGAAATGGTGGAGAGTTAATAAATTCAAGCTTTTTATTTCCATGAGTTAATACAAATGGGACCTTTGCTTTTGGCTAAAGGTGGAGGAATGAAGTTTTTTGGTTGTTGTTGTGGTTTGTTTATTTGATTTTTTTTCCTACATGCACCGGATTCTGATGAGAAGAGATGGAGAAATAAATGATGGTAAAAGTTCTATGGCACCTCCTTCCCATTCCTGAACTTGGTGATAGTTTTTGTTGTCATTGTTATTTTTAGTTTTTTTGGGTTTTGTTTTTTTATTTTTTGGTGATCATTTTGAATCAGTGGTGTCAGGCAAATGTTTAACAATCACTCCCTCCTTAAAAAAAACATAACTTGAACCTAATTTGTATCATATGCTTATTTCCATGGTGTAAATATGATTACCATGATCTATTTCAAGCAATCAACGAGATCACACTACTCTTTCAAATCTTTAGGGATTAATATCATGTGATGAAGTAGCTGACAAGTATTTTCTGAGATTCTGAGTTTTTCTTTACCGCCTGTGTGCCAAAGGCTAACTCAGAGCTGTGAGACGGCTAGCGCTCTGCTTCTGCAGGCCTCAGGAAACGCACTGCAGACAACAGCTGTGCCCCGCTGAACAGAGCCACACAGAAAGCCATCAGGACAGTGGAGCAGAAAAACACTATCTGGCTTCCTCCTGAGCAACAGAGAGTAGAACTCTGCTGATTTCCAGAAATACCTGCAATAGGAGGCAAACATTGTGAGGGCTGTGAGAGCAGGTTGAGGCTGAGACAATATATTTATAATGTCTTTTAAATCCACAGATTGGTGAGGAGATGTTTTAACAGGAAAAGCTACTGGCATTACCACTGATTAAACACAGTTGGAAAACAACTACAAAAATATAGATAAAAATTAAACTTTAGATTGAGAATATAAGTATGATCCTAATTACAACAAATAATTCATGTTCTTCAGTCATGACTAATACAATGCACAGTAAGGATTATTAATTCTATGAAGGTGAAGGCTTAATCTGATATTTGATTTAAACTTGATGACATACTTTTAATTTTCATGATTCATTCTGTATGTAATGTGCCCGTTTGTCCATGTAATAACATTTGTTCATTATTTAAATAATAAAAGACAGGCAAACAGTATCAGTTGCAGTGATATTTATCCTTTTTGTTCCATGAACTATGTCAGTTAGGCTCTAGAGCAATGGAAAAATCAACAAGCAGTGACTAAGTAATTAATAGGTGTGTTTTGTTTTCCATGAGCAGATGTCTGTTGGGAGGCCTTCCGTATCCAGTATATGCACCCCAGATGAGCTCTGTCCATCATTCTTTGTTTAATACTTTAATCTTCAAGGTTGGGATGTGGCTGTTATACCTTTTGGTGCTGACATAAAGAACTAAAGCAAGCAAAAATTATGCCTTTTCTTCTTTTCCTTTCTCTTCTATTTTCATGTTTTCCTCCCTTCTTTCTACATTCCTTCTTTCCTTACTCTTTTTTTCTTTCCTTGTTCTTTCCTTTCCCTTTCTCCTCTTCCCACACCCCTCCCTCCCTCCCTACCTCCTTCCCTCCCTTCCTTCCTGCCATCCTTTCTTCCTTCCTTTCTCTGGGAAGGGAAGACGATCCCCCAAACTGTGAACACAAGCACTGCTAGGTTCAAAGAGAGACTAGATGTTGAGTATTTGTTTTCTAGCCTCTATAGTAGAATAAAGCAAGGGAGAAGGAGTTTGAAGTAGGACTTGAAGAAGTCAATTTGCAGTGTCTATCATGTGGATCTTATATTAGTCTTACATGTATGCCCCAGGACCTAAGTCCTATGCTGAGAGCACACAGACAAGGAAAAAGGAAGAAAAATACTGAAGCTGCAGAACTGATCTAGTGAGGACATTGTTGTCATCACTGCCAAACATTAAATGCTGCACGTTACTGTGATTACGCTTTGAGAGTTAGCTTGGAAAGTGGCGATCAGTGACGCCCAAGTAATCAGTGACGATTACTGACGCCCAAGCATCGTTGTCTTAATCCAAGACATGAATTCCATGGTGGGATAATTGGTAGGCAGGAAAAATACCAGGTAGCCATACAAGCATGGTAAATGCCCACCACCAATCCCTTTAGGACTCTCCTGCATGTACCTGCTCTACAGCAAATGTGTAAGTTCTTATTCTTAATGTTTTCTTTGTTGATCATGAAAATCCAGAGCTCAGTGTTGGAACCTCAGAGCAGGTGTATAAAGAGCACGCTCTAAAATGTTTTTTCTTAAACATTTAGTGGGGTTGGAGTAAACAATCTGAGGCAACTCGGGGGAACATACCCTTTGTCCTCCTAGCCGCTAACACCTTGAAGTTCTAGGCAGACTTCTTATTCTCTTCTCTCAAAAGATTTCTCAGATCAATTTAACTCTTTCCTGTCATTTTGGCACCTTAGTCCCTCTATCCTTTACACATGAAACTCTTCTATGTGCTCTCCTGATGCACTCACCCTCCTCTAGCCCCAATATCTAAGTGATATTCTTGAGAAAACTGACCCGCATGGCTTAATTTTTTACTCTTCACAAGACAATGAAGTGAAGAGGCGACAAAGGTGAAACATTGCAGTGCTATAGCAAGGGGTCGAGGAGAGGGAGACCATGTATCTGTCCAGATTGATTCATCAGTGTGTGTACCTGGGATAAGAATTAATTTCAGGGTAAAAAATGGCATTGAGATTTAAACATATTCTATTCTTCAATGTTTCATGCATACAAGACAATATGCATAATACACATGTAATTCTGTAGCATAAATAGAACACTCAAACTAAGACTTGGAATATTAGTGATGACTTTACATTAAACCATGAGCTCCTTCATTTTCCATGTTCCTGCCTTCTGTCATATGAGATTGTTTATCAGAAATTATTTTTCTGTTACAGTTTAATCAAAAATGCATTTATTCCTAAACAGTGCATGTTTCATTGTGCTTGCTCTTCATCCTTTAACAAAGGGTATCTTACTCTCTGTAGTCACCCGTAACTGACCTTTTTCATACAATACTGCATTTTTAAACTTAGTAATATTGTTTTAGATAACTATTGTATAGTGTCCTCCCTGAGGTATAATAATCCGTGGTGTGAACATCTATTCCATTAATACAGTTATCCATTCTCTGGCTAATAATCATTTGTTTCCAGCTATTTGCTATTATAAGCAGCACTGCTTATATACATTCTCGTACATGCCTCTTGCACTTGGACAACAATTTCTGCAAAATGTATTCATCAGTACAGAATATCTGGTGCTTAGAGTTTATATGTTTCATCTTTATAATACAAAAATGTTTTCCAAATTGTTTTTATCAATCATACACTCACACCAAACGTACCTAATTTCCATTACTTCTTATCTATGACAACATTTGGTAGTAAGAAGTTTCTCAATTTTTACAAATCTAGGGAGGAAAAAAACTTACATCTCAGTATTTTCAAGATTTGCATTTCCCCCAATACTGATAAGATTCAACATATCGCCATTTATGTGTTCCCCCCTGCACAGTCACAATTTCTACCTTCAGGCCACATTTTCCTGAGATATTTGATTTTTCTCTTAATGGCATGCTTACATATTTTGGATATTATTCTTTCACAGCCATGCTTTTCAAATATCATCTCAGAAATACTGGTTTGTCTTTATACTATCAATTGAAATCTCCAGTTTCAAAACAATCAAAATTATTAAGTTCTACCTTCTTGACTTACTCATATTGCGTGCTTTTGCAGAAGTCCTTTTATTTATAAAATTGAGATCATAAAAATGTTGTATAATTTCTTCACCAGACTTTAGTTTTAAACTTTTAGTTTATCTAGAATTGAATTTTGTGTATAGTGTAAAATAAGGACCCAGTTTCTCTGTCATCCCCTTGTGGATATTGAAGCTATTGTCCACAACAATTATTTTAAATATTTGCGATATTACCATTGTTGTATAGCGTGTTCACTATATGCGTTCATCTCTTTCTGGAGTTTTTATAATGATCCATATTTTAACTGGTAAATCTATGAGGCAACAAAGTAACGTTAAATACAATAATTTTGTAATGAATATTAATATCTGATAAGGTTAGCCATCCCAATATATTCTTTTACAAACTATTTTTAGATACTGACTTCTTCATTTAAATTTTATAATTATTTTCTAGAAGAATCGTTCAAAGGTATTGTTTGGATTTGTGCTGGATATAAACAATGATTTGGGTGAAACTAATATATTTACAATATCACTATTCCTGGCAAAACATTTGGCTACCTTTTGTTGATTGTATCATGGAAGGCAGAGTGCATACCCACCACACGGTAATGTTGGTGGAAATGTTAGGGTAAATTAAGAAATTTGATATGTTTTTGTTAATTCTTTCCACTTTAAACAAATCCTGCAAGAGAAATGTAAACACACTAGAGATTGTGATGGATGGAGAAAAAGCTCTGCTTAAGCTGCTTCTGGCCTACAGTCTACAATGATGGAGAATTTTGAGATTTGGAGCTTTGAGCTCCGTATCTGTTAGAAGCAGTGACCTTAAAGTATATGTCTTATGAAAGAATAAATATTTGGCCCAAACCTTTTCTAGACACATCTTCTGCTAGGAGTTTTCTGCCCTGTGATGGGAGCCAGCATAGGAAGGAGCATAAGGTCCCACCAGAGCTGCTTGTTTCATGTAAGCTCAATCAAGCTGACAGAGTGGGATGACAAAAGAACAGTCTGCTGAACATAAGACAGAGCCCTCGGGCTTAACAGCTATATATAGACAAGATCTGTAGTTGTTTGTACATAGAACTGACCAGAAACAAATAGACTATATTTTTAGATTTGTAGGAATTGTATTGCCAAGAATTGTATTGTCAAAACAACAAAAGAAATTACAGACCTGGAAAACTTAAAATTGTTCAACTCTTAGAGCACAAGCAGAAGTAAGCCAAACAAGTTGTGCATCACCCAGCTGACAGCTGACCTGAAGATGCACATCTTTCAACAGCTCTAGAAAATTCTTAGGTATGATCTTTGAAATATTGCTTCTCTTCCATAGTTTTTATTTCCTCTTTTAGGGACCGTGAGTAGCCAATTTTACATCTCGTCATTCTATCTTTTGTGTCTTGTAATATCTAATGGCTCTTTCTGTATTTAAATTTCTCTGTGCTTCATTTTAGTCACATCAAACTTAACTTCTAGTCACAAATATTTTCAGTGTGCCTAACTGCTCTAAATATCTGTTTTTAGGATTTTTAAAATTCTCTTTTCTTTTCTTTTCTGTGTGTCTGTATAAAATATATCTGACTTGAACAGCATGGGTTTAAAACGGGAGGCGAGGCAGGGGTCTGCTTAGAGGCAGATTTCCTTTTTTCAGTAAGTTCTACAGTACCGTACTGTCCATGGTTGGTTGAACTCCCAGATGGGAACCTCAGACACAGAAAGCCTACAATGGGACTTGAGCATCTGTGGATTTTGGTATCCACTGTGGGTTCTGGAAACAACCCCCCAGGATACCAAGGGACTACATACTATCTATATAGTTTCCATATCACACAGGCCATTTTATAATCCTTTGTTCCTTTCTCATTTGTGTGAGCCCTTTTATTTTATATGTATTTCCTACATACTAATTTTATATTTCATATCTGATAATTGCAGTATCTTAAATATTTGTAGGACTCAATCTGAGGTTTTGAGATGGTTATTTCATTCAGGACTTTTCTGGATTTTGCTTTTGCTTACTGCCTTAGTGTTCCTGCTTGTATTTGGGTGCCCTGCTTGTCATTCTTTTTAACTAAATTTACTTTTATTTTGGAAGTCAGCTAAAAAAAGTTTATGATATGTTAAGCTCTGCCTGTTGCAATGTATGTATTGGTTTGGCCAAAAAGTTCGTTCAGTTTTAAGTAAAAATAAACGACACATTTTTCATTTTCACCAAGAACTTTATTGAACGTATTCATAAACCAAACGAACTTTTTGGCCAACCCAATAGTAGGTACTTGCGCTTTAGTAAGGTGACTCTTTATAGTACCTGCTTTACCTAAGTCCACCAACAGTATGTTGTTTTCTGCCTAATCATATTATAAACCACATAAATGCATTTCATCTAATTTATTTCATATAATTAACTTTACAAATCGGTTAGCATACATTTAAGAAACATCTACATGCCATGAACTCTGCTTTATGCCAATTATACAAAGTTGATTTAAAAAACTGTCCCAGTACTTCTAATATTTAAGGTTTACATGGGGTGGCAAATGTGAAATCAATCAATTAGTAAACTACAATGTGAAATAACAAGATAAAATACAATACAGTAATAAAATGGTGATGACTATAATATTTTCTGTTGCTTGGAACCAGAAATTCTGGTTAATATGTGAGGTTTAAACAAGGAAGTATGAGAAAAAGAGGACTTATATCTGCCTATAGGAGTGAAGGAAGACTTCCCAGGAATAGTACAGATTGAAGAAAAATGAGTACTGAGAAAATGAATGTAGTTTAAAGTCATTCAGGGTGAAGTAGACATATAGGTTTCATAAGAGAGAAGTCGTACATTGAATATAGGTTTCATAAAAGAGAGAAGTCATACATTGAAACATTTCTATTTTATTATGTCATCACTAGGGAATTGGTAAAGAACTTGGATTGCCAATATATGCCAATAGTGCTATAGAATAATGGGAAACAAACTGAGAGTTGATAGGGTCGATGAAGAGTGATTGAGGTAACCTCAAAAGCAGATGATGAAACTTGTAAGTAGTGAAATCAGGATGGAGATGGGGAAATAGATTATTAACAGTTGATTAGAAACTGAAAAAGGATGGCATTTAGGATGGTTTCTAGTTCATTGTCTGGGCAAGTTAGTAAAGCTGTTATTCATCAAAATTAGAGATACAGGAGAAAAAGGAGCATATTCTTGAAGGTGTTTAGTTTTGGATTGAGTTGAAGTTGACCCTGAACATTTAGGAAATGATATTTAGTGTTTAAGTAAGTATAGAGAAATGCAATTAACATTGAGTGAGATGAAACGAGCTGGGAATTATTGATTTTTAAGTTTTTGCATGGACTTTCTTTGGAAAGCTGTATAAAATACAAAGCAGGAATGAGACAGAGTCTTGGGCAAGCCAGTACTTACAGGACAAACATAAAATGTGCCTACAGAGGAAAACTACAATGGTATGATTATTTTCCTTCCTACCCTTAGTGTACTCATAATATTTTGTATTTTTATAATCCTAAAATGACTACATTAATTTTAGATAAATATTTGTAGCAAAAATATCTCTTTCCTCAAGTTGCCAAATAGTTTATTTACTTCTATAGAATTGCTGTATAGAATAGAATTGCTATAGAATTTTATCATGCTGTTTTAAGAAACTGTTTCATTGTGCTGAAAAATTAACCAAGTAAGTAGCCTTACTAACACTAAATCCAAGCTTAAACTGTGTCTCTGGATTTTGAAAAAGAAGTAAGAATTTCTTAACATTCTCAGTTCTAATTGTCATCCTGGTTATCATTACTATTCCTCCCCTATCATTCATCATAATTGTGTTCATATTGTAATGTCTCATATTTATGAATACTATTATGTTTGCAGTCCTTGTACTGGATAAAAATCCAGTTGTATTTTCTTTTTCTCTTATTTTTACAACATGCTTTATGCATAATAATTCTCTTTGTTCCCCAATTCTAAAACCACATAATTTGTTGTCTGTTAGCAACAGACTAGAGAGGCTACCAGATGTATTTGTTTACATGCTTGATTTCTGAAGGGAAGTAGACAAACTGCGTATCATCCAAGGAGTGCCTAAAAGTACTTTTTTAGTCAACGAGACTATTTCAATGGCTAAATAAAAAGGTTTAATGCACTTTTCTTAGCATATTTCTTAAGATATTCCACAATATTTCATTTTACTTGTTATAAAAAAAACCAGGTTGAGGGTTGAAACCACTCTTCCCACCAAAATTTTTAAAAATAACTCAGAGTAAATACAGAAGAATGATTAAGTAAGACTTAACTGGAGTGCTGGGTGAATGCTAAATTTAAAACAAACATGAATAAAGTTCCTTTAAAAAAATCCTTGATCATTAAGTTTGGAAGCTGTAATGGGAAAAGAGTAGAAACTGTGAGTTGGCTGGTGTGTTAGTTTCCTATAGTCACTGTAGCAAATTGCCACAAATTTAGTGGCTTAAAGCAACACAAATTTATCCTCTTTCGGTCTTGAGAGATGAGTCTTATGGGGCTGAAAAGTCAAATTGTCAGCAGAGCTGGTTCCTTCTGAAGGCTCTGAGTGGAGAATCTGTTGCCTTGCCTTTTTTTTTGCCTTTACTGGCTGCCTGTACTCCTTGGTTTATGTCCTTACCTCCACCTTCAAACTGCATCTCTCCAATCTCTGCCTCTCTCATCATGTTGCTTTCTTCTCTGCTGACTCTCCTGGGTCCCTCTCGTAAGGGTCGTCTCGATTACATGGGCCCTATTTCGATAATCCGTGATAATCTCCCCATCTCAAGACCTTTAACTGAATCACGTCTGAAAAATCCCTTTTGCCACATAGGGTAACATTCACAGGTTCCAGGGATTAAGGCATGTACATATTTAAGGAGCCATTATTCAGTCCACCACAGTTGATTTGTTCTCTTTTTACTTGCTTTATATTTCTCTTCTCCCCTGAGGAATTTTGCCTCACAAAATCCTCCCTTTTATTTGCTTATGTTCCACTTTACTTGTTTGATGCCTAGGCTTGTGAAACTGACCTTTTTAATCTTTGAAAAAAAATGCATATAGCCTTTTGCCACTACATTTGAATTTTCACAGGTGTTTATTTGAGGGCTTAGTTGTCATTTAAATTTTAATACTTTTGCATGTGAAAACCTTGAGAAAGGGCATTTCAGGGACAAGGAAGACTAAGTTCAAAAACTCTGGCACGTACAAGCTTGAAAATTTTAAGGAAGCTAATTTTTGGGGGCTAGAGTAGAGTTGTCAGTTAAGAAACAGGACACCCAGTTAAAATTGAATTTTTAAAAAAATTCAGTTGGGCTTCCCTGGTGGCGCAGTGGTTGAGAGTCCGCCTGCCGATGCAGGGGACACGGGTTCGTGCCCCGGTCTGGGAAGATCCCACATGCCGCGGAGCGGCTGGGCCCGTGAGCCATGGCCGCTGAGCCTGTGCATCCTGAACGGGAGAGGCCACTGCAGTGAAAGGCCTGCGTATTGCCAAAAAAGAAAAAAAAAAACAAGAGATAACAATGGATGTGGAGAAAAAGGGAACCCTTGTGCACTGTTGGTAGGATTGTAAATTGGAATAGTCCCTATGGAAAATAGTATGGAGGATCCTCAAAAAGTTAAACATGTATATACCATATGATCCAGCAGTTCCACTTTTGGGAATATATCCAAAGAAAACAAAATTACTAACTTGAAAAAATATATTCACATCCATGTTCATTGTAGCATTATTTACAATAGCTAAAATATGGAAACAACCTAAGTGTCCATCAGTGGATGAATGGATAAAGTAGTTGTGATGTATACATATAACAGAATGTTATTCAGCTGTAAAAAAAAAAAAAAATGAGGAAATCCTATCATTTGCAACAACATGGATGGACCTTGAAGACATTATGCTAAGTGAAGTAAATGAGACAGAGAAAAACAATACATATGATCTCACTTATATGTGGAATCTAGAAACAAAAACAAACCATCAAAACAACAACAAAAATCAGCAAACTCATTCATAGAAAAAGAGATCAGTCTGACTTGTGGTTATCAGAGGCAGAGGGTGGAGAGAGGGGGCACTAGAGGAAGATGGTCCAAAGTACAATTTCCTATTATAAATACTAGAGATGTAATGTACAACATGATGACTATAGCTAACACTGCTGTATGGTATATAGGTAAGTTGAGAGTAAATTCTATAAGTTATCACAGGTGATTCTTTTTATTTTTCTTTTCCTTTTATTGTATCTACATGAGAAGATGGATGCTAACAAAACCTACTGTGGTAATCATTTCACAAGGTATATTAATCAAACTATCATGCTAAAAGCCTTAAATTTATACAGTGATGTATGTCAATTATTTCTCAATAAAACTACAAAAACAGAGTGTTAACATGTTTTTTTCAAGAAGATTCTATTTTTCACATATTATTATAGTGCTTGGGAATATATTGTATTTTACTAGTTCATAAGCAGTTTTCTAGAATCAACTGTTTAAACTTTAGTACCATTTCAGAATAGAAGTCAATTTTTTTTTTTGCGGTACACGGGCCTCTCACTGTTGTGGCCTCTCCCGTTGCGGAGCACAGGCTCTGGATGCACAGGCTCAGCGACCATGGCTCACAGGCCCAGCCGCTCTGTGGCATGTGGGATCTTCCCGGACTGGGGCACGAACCCATGTCCCCTGCATCGGCAGGCGGACTCTCAACCACTGTGCCACCAGGGAAGCCTTAGAAGTCAATTTTTGACTAATTTTTATTTGCTTTTACTTTTGTTAAAAAAGATTTTGTCAGCAAATGTGCTATAAATTTTTTCTTTCTAAAGAATTTTAAAAGTGTTGTTAGCAGACAGAATTTAAATTTTAAACAGTGTTGATACCTAGGAAAAGTATGATTAGAGGAAAGGAAACAATAGTAGATTGTTTACCCTAGAGTTAATACAATATTGAATGTATTTGCCTTGATTTTCGAAAAATGTAATTTCTTTCCATTTTTCCTCCTGTCATTAATTGAAGCAGCAGATTTCTCTTCACCAACAAACATAGTTTCCTATACACTTGTAACACAGCCTGTATTGCTGTTAAATCAAGCACAATTAATCACCAATTATTATTTCTTTCATTTCCTTCTTGCCCTTGTATTCTCTCTCCAGTTATTTTTCCATCTAAATTAGTTGAGCATAAAGTTCTAAGTATGAACTTTATGAAACGTTAATGCTCAGCAAACAATTCAGTTTTATAAGTAGAATAATATGCTTCAAGGATTCAATATTATAAATTATGATGAATATTTGAAAAAAATCATTAGCAGGACACAAAGTTAACATACAAGTTAGTTTCATTGCCACTCCACAAAAAAGTATTATTCGAGGGGCTTCCCTGGTGGCGCAGTGGTTGAGAGTCCGCCTGCCGATGCAGGGGACACGGGTTCATGCCCCGGTCTGGGAGGATCCCACATGCGGTGGAGCGGCTGGGCCGCTGAGCCTGCGCGTCCGGAGCCTGTGCTCTGCAATGGGAGAGGCCGCAACGGTGAGAGGCCCGCGTACCGCAAAAAAAAAAAAAAAAAAGTATTACTCGATTTTTAAAAATCATATATATGTATTCACTAGATAATTAACGTCATTTTGAAAAGGAGATATAAAAACCAGGGAACAGGAAAATGTTGCATATATCCAAAGGAAATGAAGAATTAAAAAAACTATTGCCTAGAATATTCATCTTTTTCTCAATATCTTAATTCAAAAATTTGCCTTTTTTTCCTCAAGAAATTAAGGTTACCTGGAGCTAGTAAATATGTTATTATGTTGTTTTTTGTTAAATAATAACTTTTTACAATAACATAAATATCACATGTTTGAAACTATTTAATTAGGACAGATTCCCCAATCAGTTATCTGGTTAAAAAGAATATATTTAAAGCTCATGATTGTTTTCCAGAACAACGGTGACATTTTAAACTACTACCAATACTGTTTCAAGGTATCTGTTTCGTCAACATTATCTTTTGTCATTAAAAACATGTCAAAAATTTATCCTTGTGAATTTGATAATAAAATATCTCAATATTTCTTCATAATGTATTTCTTTGAAAATACCTCAAATATTTTTGAGAATTATAATTCCTTATGTTTAATGAGATATTTCTTTAAAAATATATTCTTTCCCTTAGTCTATTTTATTATTTTGTTATTGTGAGGGGAGCTCTTATTATTATCACTTGTGAATTTTATGAGTCCTTAATGATGTTAAAGAGAAAATGATATATGTCCTACATGAATGATTATGTAACATTTGGTGATAATATTTTACTGAATTTCCTATTTGACTTTCAGTTTTGTTTCAGACAAATATAATTTTGATTGGCTTATCTTGACCTATAAATTGCTACTGTTTGTGATCAAATTGTCCAACCTTCTTTTTGTCAAAGCATCCATAATTTTGTAGTTTAAAAATATTTCCCTAATTCACAATTTAATCAATTGCTAATCATTGTTTTTTGTTGTTTTTCCCAATGACTTGACTTTTAGTGTCAACTCACTAGTGTATTAAGATTTTGGGGATTTATGTGTCCTTTTATACAGGGCAATTACATGAATCATGTAATTTTATTTTCACATAATTTAGGATCCCATATATGCCAAATGTTCAGACTAATATTAAAAATAGATTGTATGGTAATTCTGGGATTTTATTTCAGTTATTTTAACGTAAAACAGATGAGCACATCAGACTCCCTAATATAATGCTTATTTACATCGCTTTGGTGTTACATCCTCAATTAATAAGATGATTAAAATATAATGTCTGAAAGTTAGAAAAAATTATAGCATCTTTATTTTTTAATGTTTTGTGTGTTATATAACCCATAATTTTTCTGGGATCCATCTAATCATTCAACTGAAAAAGATGTGTGCTGCCAGGAGCAAAACAACAGATTTCCTTTAGGTCTTTGTAAAGCTAGACCTATGTCTCTGTGACCACAAGTCAAGGTTCTCTTTTCTATCTGACCCTATTTGACATCTGTCAGTTATACCAAATGCCCGAATTAATTTTACTTGAAACTTTGGTCTATAAAATGTTCTACCCATTTGCTGAGAATCTCCTTTATGTCCTATCCCTAACTCTCTCAACAGGATAGCTACAATTATTCTTATTTTACAGATGATAAAACTGGGACTAAGAAAAATTAAGAAATTCAGCTAGTAGATAATAGTACCAGAGTCTCAGTCCAGATCTTTTCATCACATAAATTTTGACCACCTGCTCTCCCATGGATTTCATTATATCAATTGGATTAATATAAAAAGTGCCATCAAGCTGTTGACTATCAAGATATGGAAAGAAATTATCACCTTTACTGACCCTTAAGATTTTCAAAACTTTCTAGCAATATGATTTAAAAATGTTCCTTCAACCTTCTTAGATTTATCTATTTCCTTTATAAATTATTATAAAAGGATTTCTCTGTGTTAAAGATACAATTGACATTATAGAGGGTTGTTGAGGAGGTGGAGTTAGCCATCTGAGACTTGTTAATCATGTATCAACCAACAATTCCCCCGTGTCCTGCAGCAGTATTGATAAACAGAATGATTTATTAAGAACTAAGAATTCAACAGAAAAGAAAGAGTAATGCCTCTGTCTCTTTGTGGAATCAACATATATCTTACATTATTGGTTAAATTAAAGTGCTAAGACAAACCAATCAATTTGAATACCTATTATTTAAATCTACTCTGGGTAATTATTATCATTGATTTCTTGAACAAAAAATATATTGGTCAAATAAAAGTGTGCCGTTTTAGCAAATATCAAATGTGCAGGATAAGGAGACTTTAAAAGTCTACCGACAACAGATAGGCACATAGAGTTCATGGACTGTGGTCCCTACAATCCACCAGTTGTCACATAGCTGCTATCTAGTGATAAAATCAATGCAAGTGCTTTCAGATACACAGCACTGCTTCATTGAGAACTGTAACCTCAATATGTCATCACACAGGTATTTAAACATCAGACAAGGTGTACAAAAGCTTCAAGTGGTTTTGAACTTGTAAAACCTGACAAAAGATTTATATATTTCACAGATTTGTTTTCTTCTAGCTCAGTATCAATGTCAGAACATATCAATCTATCAATCATTCTTCTTGTGAATAAACGGTGTGAATAAATTGTAGCAGGAATTTTACTACATGTTACATTGGTTAGTTAAATGAATGCCCTGACTTAAAAAGAAAATAGGAAAGTGTATAACTTCCAGAGTACAGAGATAAGCTTCCTGTCCAATACCTCTTGTTAAGATATATGATTTTGAGTTTTAAAATTAAATTCATCTTAAAACATTTACCTGTATATAGTGTGATTTTCTGCATCAGTACTCCCCAAAAGCAGTGATGTAAAATGTATAGATGGGCCTAGAATGAATTTAAATTGAAGTTCGATTTATATAGTGTGGAGGAATTTTAGTTCAAAAATAATCTATTTTGGTTTAGTGTGCTAGGAATAAGGATTGTTATATAAACCTCACACATGATTTCTAGTATAGTGAATGTAGCTGGTATTTGGAGAAAATGTTGGTCCTCTGATCATTAAATTGAAATGAAATTTATTTATTTCCATGCCTTTGGGGTTACGATATTATTTCATCAGAATTCATGGCTAGAACTAGAGAATTCTTTTGTTTGTTAACTCAAAATGGATTCAAAATCAAGAGAATATGGATGCACAGGATACACAATAGTAACATAACACATGATTAAAATAATGGCAGCCATTATTTTTCATAACATTATAATTTTCTAGGTGCTTTCACAGGGTATCTTAATCATGTTAACAATATTAATATGTGCACTACTGGTGAGTTTGGGAGGGCTGTTAGAAGGCTATTCTTGGCAAATCTAACCAGTTCCCCTATTTAGACTACTTAACCTCCTGAACACATTTTATTTCATTCTTACAGCTTAATGAACTGAAGGAACAGGTGGTATAATTTCTATTTCACAGACACAACAGTGGACTAACTAGAACACTGATTGGACTAAATGAACACAATTAGATATTTAGCAAAAGGATTACATAGAGAGTTTCTGATTCTTGTCCTGTTTTCATTTATTTTATTACACTGTCTACCAAGAAAATGCTAACTGGAAATTTTTGACTTATTCCTTTTCAGAAGACACTTCTGTCTATATGCCTAATAAACATATAATGTAGGCAAAATCATTTGGAAGCATATCACTGTGCACACATGTAAATTCTTGTAAGATAATACAGTTGGGTTAATGACTGAACAAGAAACTCACTTTAGACTATTAGAAATTATGGAAGTACCTGGAAATTAGTCAGGATAAAATAAGAAAAATAATAAAAAATTGGTAATAGGTATTAGTATTATAGGCATTTTCAAAAGCCTTATGTTTAGAACATTTTTATTATAAAGATACCAAATGTAAAGAGTTTGGAAGTCATTGTTGTCATTCTCATAGCAAGAAAAACCTGAAAAACCAAAAGTCAACAACTCTCTTACATTCATTAGATAACTACTTATCTAATGAATCACAGAAAAACCACTGTCCTGAAAACTGGAAAGAAAAGTAGATACAGACATGGTAGCTTATCAAGGGCAGAAACAGGCACTAGAGTCAGCATTCAATGTAATAGTTTGTTGACTAATTGCTAGAGACTAGCGTGGACTAACATAAGGTATAAAAACTTCAGAAAGACAGTCATAAGGATCTCCTGCACTTTTGTAGTTTTCCCTCCAGGAGCCCCACGAGGTTTTCACTTTGAAGATCTGAGAAAAATCCCTTCCTGCTTCCAACAGGGGAGGGGAAAAGTAACCGTTTTGGAATATGCTCAGAGAATTCTGTTTTCCTTAACAAAGGCATGCCCATAAGGGAAACTGTTCTACCACTGTCTCCCCAAAGTGGGTTTTAGCAGAGCCTAAACAGTGTGGAGGAAGGGAAATACCCAACTCCATCCCTCTCTAGCCTTCCTGTCTCACTTAAGTAAAAAAAATAAAAGGTGGGCTTCCCTGATGGTGCAGTGGTTGAGAGTCTGCCTGCCGATGCAGGGGACACGGGTTCATGCCCTGGTCCGGGAAGATCCCACATGCCACGGAGCGGCTGGGCCCGTGAGCCATGGCTGCTGAGCCTGTGCGTCTGGAGCCTGTGCTCCGCAACAGGAGAGGCCACAACAGTAAGAGGCCTGCGTACTGAAGAAAAAAAAAAAAAAGAGAGATACACCATGATCAAGTGGTTTTATCCCAGGGATGCAAGGGGTCTTCAGTATACACAAATCAATCAATGTGATACACCATATTAACAAATTGAAGGATAAAAACCATATGATCATCTCAATAGATGTAGAAAAAGCTTTTGACAAAATTCAAAACCCATGTATGATAAAAACTTTCCAGAAAGTGGGCATAGAGGGAACCTACCCAACATAATAAAAGCCATATACGACAAATGCACAGCAAACATCATTCTCAATGGTGTAAAACCGAAAGGATTTCCTCTAAGATCAGAAAAAAGAAAAAGACGTCCACTCTCGCCACTATTATTCAACATACTTTTGGAAATCCTAGCCATGGCAATCACAGAAGAAAAAGAAATAAAAGAATACAAATTGGAAAAGGAGTAAAACTGTCACTGTTTGCAGATGACATGATACTATACATAGAGTATCCTACAGATGCCACCAGAAAACTACTAGTGCTAATCAATGAATTTGGGAAAGTTTCAGGTTACAAAATTAATGCACAGAAATCTCTTGCATTCCTATACACTAACAACAAAAGATCAGACAGAGAAATCAAGGAAACAATCCCCTTCACCACTGCAACAAAAAGAATAAAATGCCTAGGAATAAACCTACCTAAGGAGGTAAAAGACCTGTACTCAGAAAACTATAAGACAGTGATGAAAAAAATCAAAGATGATACAAACAGATGGAGAGATATACCATGTTCCTGGATTGGAAGAGTCAATAGTGTGAAAATGACTATACTACCCAAAACAATATACAGGTTCAATGCAATCCCTATCAAATTACCAGTGGCATTTTTTTAAGGAACTAGAAAAAAAAAATCTTAAGATTTGTATGGAGACACAAAATACCCTGAATAGCCAAAACACTATTGAGGGGAAAAAATGCAGTTGGAGGAATCAGCCTCCTTGACTTCAGACTATACTACAAAACTACAGTGATCAAGACAATATGGTACTGGCACAAAGCAGAAATATATATCAATGGAACAGGATAGCCCAGAGATAAACCCACGACCTATGATCAACTAATCTATGACAAAGGAGGCAAGGATATACAATGGAGAAAAGACAGTCTCTTCAATAAGTGATGCTGGGAAAACTGGACAGCTACATGTAAAAGAATGAAATTAGAACACTCCTTAAAACCATACACAAATATAAACTCAAAATGGATTAAAGACCTAAATGTAAGGCTGGACACTATAAAACTCTTAGAGGAAAACATAGGAAGAACACTCTTTGACATAAATCACAGCAAGATCTTTTTTGATCCACCTTCTAGAGAAATGGAAATAAAAACAAATATAAACAAATGGGACCTAATGAAACTTCAAAGCTTTTGCACAGCAAAGGAAACTACAAACAAGATGAAAAGACAACCATCAGAATGGGAGAAAATATCTGCAAATGAATCAATGGACAAAGGATTAATCTCCAAAATATATAAACAGCTCATGCAGCTCTATACTAAAAAAACAAACAACCCAATCCAAAAATGGGCAGAAGACCTAAATAGACATTTCTCCAAAGAAGACATACAGATGGCCAAGAAGCACATGAAAATCTGCTCAACATCACTAATTATTAGAGAAATCAAATCAAAACTACAATGAGGTATCACCTCACACCAGTTAGAATGGGCATCATCAGAAAATCTACAAACAAATGCTGGAGAGGATGTGGAGAAAAGGGACCCTCTTGCACTGTTGGTGGGAATGTAAATTGATACAGCCACTATGGAGATCAGTATGGAGGTTCCTTAAAAAAATAAAAATAAACTTACCATATGACCCAGCAATCCCACTACTGCACATATACCCAGAGAGTACCATCATTCAAAAAGACACATGCACCCCAGTTTTCATTGCAGCACTATTTACAGTAGCCAGATCATGGACATAACCTAAATGCCCATCGACAGATGAATGGATAAAGAAGGTACCATTGGTGCATATATACAATGGAATATTACTCAGCCATAAAAAGGAACAAAATTGCGTCATTTGTAGAGACGTGGATGGATCTAGAGAGTGTCATACAGGGTGAAGTAAGTCAGAAAGAGAAAAGCAAATATTGTATACTATCTTATATATGTGGAATCTAGAAAAATGGTATAGATGAACTAGTTTGCAAGGCAGAAATAGAGACACAGATGTAGAGAACAAACATATTGGCACCAGGGGAGGAAAGTGGCTGGCAGGGGGTGGTGGTGGTATGATGAATTTGGAGATTGGGATTGACATATATGCACTAATATGTATAAACTAGATAACTAATAAGAACCTGCTATATAAAAAAAAAAATAAAATTCAAAAAATAAAATATATGCAGTTTAGGGACAAACTCAATGTTTGCACAATAAAAAATGTAATAAAGTTATACACCTACAATTATAATAAATAAATAAAAGAGACCCCGCAGAGCTCCCTTGTTCCTTCTGCCATGTAAGGGGGCACCTCAACAAGACACCCATTTTTGAAACAGGATACAGGTCCTCAGCAGACACTGAATCTATGAGCAACTTTATCTCGCGCTTCTAATCTCCAGAACTGTAAAATATGTTTGTTATTTAAGCCAGCCAGTGTAAGGAGTTTTGTTTTAGCAACCCAAATGGACTAAAGCAGAAATTGGTCTTGAGAAGCGGGATATTGCTGTAACAAATAACTAAAAATGTGGAAGCAGCTTTGGAACTGGGTTGTGGGTAGAGGCTGGGAGAGTTTTTTTTTTTTTTTTTGAGAAAATGAAAGCTATTTTATTTTATTTTATTTTATTTATTTATTTATTTTTTTTAAACATCTTTATTGGGGTATAATTGCTTTACAATGGTGTGTTAGTTTCTGCTTTATAACAAAGTGAATCAGCTATACTTATACATATGTTCCCATATGTCTTCCCTCTTGCGTCTCCCTCCCTCCCACTCTCCCAATCCCACCCCTCCAGGCTGTCACAAAGCACCGAGCTAATATCCCTGTGCCTTGCGGCTGCTTCCCCCTAGCTATCTACCTTACTACGTTTGTTAGTGTGTATATGTCCATGACTCTCTCTCGAGGCTGGGAGAGTTTTGAGGTGATGCTAGAAAAAGCCTACATTGCCATGAAGAGACCTTTAAAGGTAATTCTGGTGGAGAAAGCCTCAATTTCTTAGAGAATATTTATGTAATCCTGAACACAATATTGATAGAAATAAGAACAGTAAAGTCTTTCTGTTGAGGTCTCAGATGGAAATGAGGAACATGCTATTTGAAACTGAAAGCAAGCCCATCCTTTCTATAAACTGGCAAAGAATTTGGTTGAGTTGTGTTGTGTTTTACTTTTGTGGAAGGTAGAACTTGCAAGCAATGAAATTGGCTATTTAGTTGAAGCTCTTTCTAAGCAAGGTGTTGAAGGTCTGGGCTTCGCTCCTCCTGACTGCTCATAGTAAAATACAAGAAGTGAAAAATGACTTAAAGACGGAATAGTTAAGAAAAAGGGAGCAGAATGTAAAAGTTTGGGAAAATTTCAGCTTATCCTTATTTGGAAAAGTGGAAACAGTAAGAGTGTGGCCAAATGACCATTTGATGAGGAAATCTGTATGGGTCAGCCAATGGAAGAATGACCCCAAAGGCAATTCAGAGATGATCAGGGCTGCCACCTGAGTCGGAGGCCCAGAGTGTAAGGACTTGCAAGGCAGAGAAATTTCAAAGGAGGAGTGGCTCCTGGGGCCCATAGATGCACACTGCTCACACGTCACCAGGTGTCACCTCACATCGCAGCTCCATTCACCCTCTGGCACCACTCCTCTGCTGTCCCAGATGTGGTTTCGGTAGGCTCCAGTGCATTGCAGGCTAGGTGGCCTCCCCTCCCAAATGCACAGGCAGAACACTTTAACAGCTTCCTCTGGGCACCATCTCCATGGATGAGCATAGTGCAGGAGCCAAGGTGGGGTATGTCTGCCTCTGCCTAGATTTCAAAGGATGGGGCCATTGACAGACTGTAGGGACCCAGGAGGAGAACCACTTGGTAGTGCTGTCCCACAAAGTCTTGGAAGTGACTTGCCAAACCAGTGGGCCTTGAAGGCAGAGCATCCAGCTAAAGAGGATCACTCTTGAGATTTAAGATTTATTGTTTGTCCCATTAAGTTTGGGACTTAACCTGGGACTTACCACTTCTTTCTCTCTTTTGGAATGGAAACGTCTATCATATGCCTGTCCCTCAATAGTATGTTGGGAGCACGTAACTTGTTTAGTTTTACAGATTCACAGCTGGACAGCAGTATGCCTCAGGATGAATCATACCTTGAGGCTTACCCATATCTGATTTTGATCAAACTTTAGGCTTTAGACTTTTGAATTAATGCTGGAATGAGTTAAGACTTTCAGGGCTGTTGGGATGAAATGAATACTTTTTGCATGCAAAAAGGACATGAATTTTGGGGAGCTAGGGCAGAATTCTAGAGATAGAATGTTTGTGTCCTCCCCTAAATTCATATGTTGAAGCCTAATAATGTGATGGTATTTGGAAATGGGCACTTGGGAGGTGATCAGATCACGAGGGTGGAGATCTCACGAATGAGATGAGTGCCTTTACAAAAGAGGCCCCAGAAAGCTCACTTGCTCCTTCTGCCATTTGAAAACATAATGAAAAGATGACCATTTATGAACCTGGAGGTGACCCCTCACCAGACACTGAATCTGCCTGTGCCTTAATCTTGGATTTCCAGCCTCTGGAACCATAAGATATAAATTGTTTAAGCTACCCAGTCTGATACTTTTATTATAGCAGCCTAAATGAACTGACATCCTGTTACTCATTCCTCCCAACAATTCACTTAAAAGCAACACAGAATAGCAGTACTCCCTCATTCTCCACCAGAATCCCAAGCATAACTCATACTACCACTAAAGGAAAAAAGAAAAGATAAGAATAAAAATAAGTTAACAGCATATAAAATTAAGTAGATAAAATATGGCAATTCAAACCATAACCAAATTGATACTTAACTTTTAGTCAACTCAGGTTAATTTAGGTCAATTTAGCTCTCCACTTTTTCCTTCAGAGTACTTGCTCTGTTTCTTTCCTACTTTTTCTCTCTTTGTTTCTGACTCTCTCTCTGCCTTTCTCCCTCTGAATTTGCTCCTCTCTCCTGCCCTCTTTATTCTTTATTTACCAGAAATAATGATAAGAAACTATGTATTTCAAAATCCTTTCCTGCGGTTTTATTCTGCAAGACTGCACCAAACTGTTATTGTTTCTATAGGTAGATAGCTTTACTTATTTAGATGTTTAGACAGAAACATAGGTAGGAAATAGATATTCTGTAGTGATGGGAGTAATGAGGAATATGTTTTACCTGGAAAAAAATTTCATCAAATACCTGGACTAGGAAATTTAATGATAAATTTATAATCTCTGAGTTATATTGAAGAAAACTCATTTGAGAATTATCAGAATTACCTTTTGACCACTAAAAGTTAGAAAAAAGTTGTAAATCATAACAGTCAGCATTATTGGATCTCTAAGAAATTGCATTCAATCAAGGTTACATATATTAAACATAAAGCATATCCATAACTTATTTATTATAAACCATACATTTCTATTCATTCACATCACTAAAATATAGATGAAACAGTGAAATGAATTAGTTATGAATCGCTGCTTATAGTTATTGATTTTTCTGTGATTTTTTTTCCTTCAAATTCTGGAGAAAATATCCTTCAATTTCAGGTTAGTCTTGCTGTTATATTCTGCGAATATATATTTGTATTATTAGGTGTTATAGTCTATTAGATGCTTTATATACTCTGAACACCTATTCTAACTTTTAGCTCCAAAGGCCTATTTTTTCTTTTTTAAGTATAGCTTATCAGTTTAAAAATTAAATATCCTGGTACCTGAAAACTAACATCTGGTCATTAAGAAATCTCAACAAGCTGAGAAGACAAGACCAAAGGGAAGGTAACTCTAAAAATCACATGATGTTATTGATCTCACCTTTGGTGGTGGTGTTATGTTTCTGGCCATATTTGCCTAGTTTAGAGCAACTCTTCCACTTAAAAATCTTGACAAACTGTATATATCTTACGTATGAAGGCAATGGAAATCTACAAAGACAGTGAAAATTGGGGGACCTGCAATCTTGGATTGGAGGAAAGTGCAGAGTTATTATCTGCATGTTGGGGACCACTTTTCCCTTTGAGATGATTACTGATTCAAAAAGTGAAAGCAGTAACTATAGGTGCAGAAGCTGAGCAGAGATTTCTGTAGTCTTATGAGACTTTGAGGACCCACTTGAAATGAAAACTTTGTAGATTTTCCAAGCTATTGATTGGGACTTTGAGGTCCACAAGGAATGAAAGGTGAAGCATAAATAGATTACTCAGTCACAAAAGACTAAAATCTGACTTCACATCATCTTAGTCTCCAACTGGGAAAAGTGATACGAGACTGTTACTGTGAAGAGAATAGCTGCCCACCCCAAGGAACCATAAATCTTCTCTAAAGGAAAATGACAACCAGAGCCTCAAATTCTCTTTTATAAATGAAGTCCATAATTCAGTAAAAAGACAACCAGTTTTACAAGAACACAAAACTTTTTTTTGGAAGTATAGCTGATTTACAATATTGTGTTAGTTTCAGGTGTACAGCAAAGTGATTCAGTTATATATATATATATTTTTTCAGATTATTTTCCAACTCTTTTAAAAGATGAAAAATTCCAAATATGAAATGATAGGAGATATTTTAAAAAGGAGTTTTCAGACATAGACTTTAAAATGACCACAACAAATTAAGGATAAATGAGACAACAAAGAAAATAGCAGAAATTACAAAGGAGAAGCAAGTAAGAACTCTTAAAAAGCCTAATATTTTTGAGTGCAATAGATTGAACAGCAAGTAAGAGATAATGAACTGAAAATAGTTGTAAGATATTTAGACTGAAAAATAGAGAGGCAATTGGATGGAAAATACATAAGAGATCACATGGGTTATATAGAACAAAACGAAAAGACTAACCAGAATGTAAATACCGTTGCACAAGAGAAGAGTTAAAGTAGGATAGAATCAATCTTTGGAGAGATTACGAGGAAGAAATTTTGAAATGGGTATAAGAAATCAAGTCATATATTAAGCAGGATACACATATACATGTAAAGAATGCCACACTTAACTCCATAAAAGAAAAAACTGCTGAAAACTAAGATATGAGTAGGTTTAAGTCTTCCATATTTGTCTTTTACATGTGTCCCATCTAATTCTTCTACCTTTGTTTCTTCATTGCTTCCTTCTTTTGTATTAATTACATTTTTCATTTTTGAAAATATATTTTAGGGTTTTGTTTTCAGGCTTTACTATAAGCATTCTTGCTTTATTACAGAATTCCATGAGCTAATTTTATACCATTTTACCTGTGAAATAGAAGTCTTATGAGTCTATTTCCATTGACCCTAGCTTATTATCTTTACTACTGTTGACCTTTATTTACTCTTTTATGTGTTATCTAGTGTATCATGCAGTTGCTTTAGTGGCAACTACAAAGTGAGGTATTTGTCAATACTTCTCACTCTGTAATAGTTAAGTAAATCCCCAATGGGGAATAATAGATATATATTCCAAGAAGAAAGGAGTCTGTTTCTACAAGACGTTAGTTTGGCTAACTTAAAAATGGAAAAAAAATTTCATAGAAAACTCTGATTAGTTTTATTATTTTTGATAAGCAGTCAATTTTATTTTAAAGAAGTTCAAAAACAAGAAAAACAGACTATACATTTATGACATATTTGCTACTCCTCATTCTCTTTATTCCTTTGTGTTCATTTCTTTTTTTTTAACAGCTTTATGGAGTATAATTGCTTTACAATGTTCTGTTAGTTTCTGCTGTATCATAAAGTGAATCAGCTATATGTATACATATATCCCCATATTCCCCCCCTCTTGCGTCCCCCTCCCACCCTCCCTATCCCACCCCTCTAGGTGGACACAAAGCACCGAGATGATCTCCCTGTGCTATGCGGCTGCTTCCAACTAGCTGTCTATTTTACGTTTGGTAGTGTATATATGTCAATTCCACTCTCACTTCGTCCCAGCTTACCCTTCCCCCTCCTCGGGTCCTCAAGTCCATTCTTTACATCTATGTCTTTATCGCTGTACTGCCCATAGGTTCTTCATAACCATTTTTTTTAGACTCCATATATATGTGTTAGCATATGGTATTTGATTTTCTCTTTCTGACTTACTTCACTCTGTATGACAGACTCTAGGTCCATCCACCTCATTACAAATAACTAAATTTCATTTCTTTTTGTGGCTGAGTAATATTCCATTGTATATATTGCCACATCTTCTATATCCATTCATCTGTCAATGGGCACTTAGTTTGCTTCCATGTCCTGGCTATTGTAAATAGAGCTGCAATGAACATTGTGGTACATGACTCTTTTTGAATTATGGTTTTCTCGGGCTATATGCCCAGCAGTGGGATTGCTGGGTCATATGGTAGTTCTATTTTTAGTTTTTTAAGGAATCTCCATACTCTCCTCCATAGTGGCTGTATCACTTTACATTCCCACCAACAATGCAAGAGGGTTCCGTTTTCTCCACACCCTCTCGAGCATTTATTGTTTGTAGATTTTTTAATGATGGCCATTCTGACTGGTGTGAGGTGATACCTCATTGTAGATTTGATTTGCATTTCTCTAATGATTAGTGATGTTGAGCATCCTTTCATGTGTTCATTGGCAATCTGTATATCTTCTTTGGAGAAATGTCTATTTAGATCTTCTGCCCACTTTTGGATTGGGTTTTTTGTTGCCTTGATATTGAGCTGCATGAGCTGCTTGTAAATTTTGGAGATTAATCCTTTGTCAGTTGCTTCATTTGCAAATATTTTCTCCCATTCTGAGGGTTGTCTTTCCATCTTGTTTATGGTTTCCTTTGCTGTGCAAAAGCTTTTAAGTTTCATTAGGTCCCATTTGTTTGTTTTTATTTCCATTTCTCCAGGAGTTGGGTCAAAAAGGGTCTTGCTGTGATTTATGTCATAGAGTGTTCTGCCTATGTTTTCTGCTAAGAGTTTTATAGTGTCTGGCCTTACATTTAGGCCTTTAATCCATTTTGAGATTATTATTGTGTATGGTGTTAGGAAGTGTTCTAATTTCATTCTTTTACATGTAGCTGTACAGTTTTCCCAGCACCACTTATTGAAGAGTCTGTCTTTTATCCATTATATATTCTCACCTCCTTTATCAAAGATAAGGTGACCATATGTGCATGAATTTATCTCGGGGCTGTCTATCCTGTTGCATTGATCTGTATTTCTGTTTCTTTGCCAGTACTGTACTGTCTTGATTACTGTAGCTTTGTAGTGTAGTCTGAAGTCAGGGAGCCTGATTACTCCAGCTCCTTTTTTCTTTCTCAAGATTGCTTTGGCTATTCGGTCTCTTTTGCATTCTCATACAAATTGTGAAATTTTTTGTTCTAATTCTGTGAAAAATGCCATTGGTAGTTTGATAGGCATTGCATTGAATCTGTAGATTGCTTTGGGTAGTATAGTCACTTTCACAATGTTGATTCTTCCAATCCAAGGACATGGTATTCTCTCCATCTGTTTCTATCATCTTTAATTTCTTTCATGAGTGTCTTATAGTTTTCTGCATATAGGTATTTTGTTTCCTTAAGTAGGTTTATTCCTAGGTATTTTATTCTTTTGGTTGCAATGGTGAATGGGGGTGTTTCCTTAATTTCTCTTTCAGATTTTTCATCATTAGTGTATAGGAATGCAGGAGATTTCTGTGCATTAATTTTGTATCCTGCTACTTTACCAGATTCACTGATTAGCTCTAGTAGTTTTCTGGTAGCATCTTTAGGATTCTCTATGTATAATATCATGTCATCTGCAAACAATGATAGTTTTACTTCTTCTTTTCTGATTTCGATTCCTTTTATTTCTTTTTCTTCTCTGATTGCTGTTGCTAAAACTTCCAAATATTCCAAATGATTAATAATAGTGGTGAGAGTGGGCAACCTTGTCTTGTTCCTGATCTTAGTGGAAATGGTTTCAGTTTTTCACCATTGAGAAGGAGGTTGGCTGTGGGTTTGTCATCTATGGCCTTTATTATGTTGAGGTAAGTTCCCTCTATGCCTACTTTCTGGAGGGTTTTTTCATAAATCGGTGTTGAATTTTTTGGAAATATTTTTCTGCATGTATTGAGATAATCATATGGTTTTTCTCCTTCAATTTGTTAATATGGTGTATCACATTGATTGATTTGCATATATTGAAGAATCCTTGCATTCCTGGGATAAACTCAACTTCGTCATGGTGTATGATCTTTTTAATGTGCTGTTGGATTCTGTTTGCTAGTATTTTGTTGAGGATTTTTGCATCTATGTTCATCAGTGATAATGGTCTGTAGTTTTCTTTTTTTGGTGACATCTTTGTCTGGTTTTGGTATGAGGGTGATGGTGGCCTCGTAGAATGAGTTTAGGAGTGTTCTTCCCTCTGCTACATTTGGAAGAGTTTGAGAAGAATAGGTGTTAGCTTTTCTCTAAATGTTTGATAGAATTCACCTCTGAAGCCATCTGGTCCTGGGCTTTTGTCTGTTGCAAGATTTTTAATCACAGTTTCAATTTCAGTGCTTGTGATTAATCTGTTTATATTTTCTGTTTCTTCCTGGTTCAGTCTCGGAAGGTTGTGTTTTTCTAAGAATTTGTCCATTTCTTCCAGGTTGTCCATTTTATTGGCATATAGTTGCTTGTAGTAATCTCTCATTATCCTTTGTATTTCTGCAGTGTTACTTCTTTTTCATTTATAATTCTGTTGATATGAGTCTTTTCCCTTTTTTTCTTGATGAGTCTGGCTAATGGTTTATCAATTTCTTTTACCTTCTCAATGTACCAGCGCTTAGTTTTATTGATCTTTGCTGTTGTTTCGATCATTTCTTCTTCATTTGTTTCTGATCTGATCTTTATGATTTCTATCCTTCTGCTAACTTTGGGGTTTTTTTGGTTCTTCTTTCTCTGATTGCTTTAGGTGTAAGGTTAGTTTTTTATGTGAGATATTTCTTATTTCTTGAGGTAGGATTGTATTGCTATAAACTTCCCTCTTAGAACTGCTTTTGCTGCATCCCATAGGTTTTGGTTTGTCGTGTTTTCACTGTCATTTGTTTCTAGGTATTTTTTTTGATTTCCTCTTTGATTTCTTCAGTGATCTCTTGGTTATTTAATAGTGTATTGTTTAGCATCCATGCATTTGTATTTTTTTTACATTTTTTTCCCTGCAATTTATATAGAGTCTCATAGCATTGTGATCAGAAAAGATACCTGATACGATATCAGTTTAAATGTACCAAGGCTTGATTTGTGACCCAAGATATGATCTCTCCTGGAGAATATTCCTTGAGCACTTGAGAAGAAAGTGTATTCTGTTGTTTTTGAATGGAATGTCCTATAAATATCAATTAAGTCCATCTTTAATATGTCATTTAAAGCTTGCATTTCCTTATTTATTTTCATTTTGGATGATCTGTCCATTAGTGAAATTGGGGTGTTAAAGTTCCCTACTATGATTGTGTTACTGTCGATTTCCCCTTTTATGGCTGTTAGTATTTGCCTTATGTATGGAGGTGCTCCTATGTTGGGTGCATAAATATTTACAATTGTTATATCTTCTTCTTGGGTTGATCCCTTGATCATTATGTAGTGTCCTTCTTTGTCTCTTGTAATAGTCTTTATTTTAAAGTCTATTTTGTCTGATATGAGAATTGCTACTCCAGCGTTCTTTTGATTTCCATTTGCATGGAATATCTTTTTCCATCTCCTCACTTTCAGTCTGTATATGTCCCTAGCTCTGAAGTGGGTCTCTTGTAGACAGCATATATACAGGTGTTGTTTTTGTATCCATTCAGCCAGTCTGTGTCTTTTGGTTGGAGCATTTAATCCGTTTACATTTAAGGTAGTTTTCAATATGTATGTTCCTATTACCATTTTCTTAATTGTTTTGAATTTGTTATTGTAGGTCTTTTCCTTGTCTTGTGCTGCTTGCCTAGAGAAATTCCTTTAGCATTTGTTTTAAATCTGGCTTGGTGGTGCTGAATTCTTTTAGTTTTTGATTGTCTGTAAAGGTTTTAATTTTTCTGTCAAATCTGAATGAGATCCTTGCTGGGTAGAGTAATCTTGGTTGTATGTTTTTCCCTTTCATCACTTTAAATATGTCCCATCACTCCCTTCTGGCTTGCCGAGTGTCTGCTAAAAGATCAGCTGTTAAGCTTCTAGGGATTCCCTTGTATGTGAATTGTTGCTTTTCCCTTGTTACTTTTAATATCTTTCTTTGTCTTTAATTTTTGATAGTTTGATTAATATGTGTCTTGGCATTTTTCTCCTTGGATTTATCGTCCATGGGACTCTCTGCGCTTCCTGGACTTGATTAACTATTTCCTTTCCCATATTAGGGAAGTTTTCAATTATAATCTCTTCAAATATTTTCTCTTTCCCTTTATATTTCTCTTTTTCTTCTGGGAATCCTATAATTCGAATGTTGGTGCATTTAATGTTGTCCATTAGGTCTCTGAGACTGTCCTCAAGTCTTTTCATTCTTTTTTCTTCATTCTGCTTTGTGGTAGTTATTTCTACTATTTTATCTTGCAGGTCATTTATCCATTTTTCTGCCTCAGTTATTCTGTTATTGATTCCTTCTAGAGAATTTTTAATTACATTTCTTGTGTTGTTCATCGTTGTTTTTTTGCTCTTTAGTTCTTCTAGGTTCTTGTTAAACATTTCTTGTATTTTCTACATTCTATTTCCAAGATTTTGGATTATGTTTGCTATCATTACTCTGAATTTTTTTCAGGTAGACTGCCTATTTCCTCTTCATTTGTTTGCTCTGGTAGGTTTTTACTTTGCTCCTTCGTCTGCTGCATATTTCCCTGTCTTTTCATTTTGTTTAACTTACTGTGCTTGGGGTCTCCTTTTTGCAGCCTGCAGGTTCATAGTTCCTGTTCTTGGTGTCTTCCCCCAGTGGGTAAGGTTGGTTTAGTGGGTTGTGTAGGCTTCCTGCTGGAGGGGGCTGGTGCCTGTGTTCTGGTGTATGAGGCTAGATCTTGTCTTTCTGGTGGGTAGGACTGCGTATGGTGGGGTTTTTTTTATTGTGATTTTAGGCAGCCTCTCTGCTAATGGGTGGGGTAATTTTCCTGTCTTGCCAGTTGTTTGGCATGGGGTGTCCAGCACTGTAGCTTGCTGGTCGTTGAGTGGAGACGGGTCTTAGCATTCAGACGGAGATCTCTGGGAGTGCTCTCACTGATTGATATTATGTGGGGCCGGGTGGTCGCTGGTGGTCCAATGTCCTGAACTCAGCTCTCCCACCTCAGAGTCTCAGGCCTGACACCCGGCCAGAGAACCAAGACCCTGTCAGCCACATGGCTTACATGTAAATGTATTAAATTCTCCATTTCAAAGGCACAGGGTGGCTGGCCTTTTGTGCTCCGCTGGGTCCTCCAGCCAGGCGTTGTCCTCCGGACCTGGTTGATATGGAGAGCCTTATTTGGATCCAGGTCCACCTGCATTCCCTAGCATGTAAAAGAAGCAGCTGTCACCCCCATCTTCCCCTATCCCCTCTGCAACTCAGGATCCTGGAGCGCCCGAGGCTCCGCCCCTCATGCTGCTACATGTGCTCATTTCTATGCTGAAATTTTTTTCTGTTCACTCATTATGTTCATCTTTTTCAAGAGCTAAATAATATTTTTGTTAAAAGTTCTGATAGTATTTTAGGTTTGCAGGCCAAATAGTCTATATCACTACTACTCAATTCTGCTATTTTTGGGCAAATGCAGTACTAAACAAATGCAAATTATTAGTTTTAACTATTTTCCAGTACAGCTTTATAAAAATAGGTGGCTAGCTTGTGGGCCATAATTTGCTGACTCCAATCTTTTAGATTACATCTTTGAGCATATTCATCATTGGTGTTTTCAAGTTTGTAACTGCTAATGCTGATGTCCATGTCATATCTGGATCTATTTCTATTGACTATTATTCTTCTGCTGCTATGGATCACATATTTGTTCTCCCTCTCCTGTCACATATATTGTTTTCTTTTTTAAAAAGTTGTATGTTTGTTCTTGTAGATACTATGTTACTGAAAGTTGAGATTTTCTTGTCTTTCATTAAAGAGTGTTGAATTTTGTTTTGGAAGGCAGGTAACTTGCTGGCAAACTAACTTTATCCTCTTGAGGCTTGTATTTTAGCTTTGTTAGTGAGGGTATACAGAGCTCTCACTCTAGGGCTACGGGGGTGCTACTGCTAATGAAGTCCTTTTGGGGGACTTTAACTCACTGTCTGTCCTGTTTAGTTTGTTTTTTCCACTCTAGCTTGTGCACACCTCTCTTTCTCAGTACAGTGTTGCTTGTTGTAACTCTGTGGAAGCCTAGATACCCAGTATTTGTTGTGTGCCAAGTCTTGCTGAATCCCACCTTGGGCACACACAGCTGAGTATTCATCCAATAATTTTTTTTAAGGTGTTTATTAAAGCTTTTTTTCACCCAGAGGCAGTTAAAACTTATACTTTAAAACTCAGCCTAGTACAAAAAGGGAGGACAGCTTGGGTAGAAACTGTGCTCCATTGACAAAAGGACTGAGACAGACAAGGTCTGCAGAGGAGCCACCCCAGGGGTCCAGTATCTCTCCTTTTCTGAGGGCAGGAGCAGCAGCGGGGTGGGAAGCTGGGCAGTCCCCACCCCTCGCACTGCCCAGTGCACAGGCTTCTCCAGGGGGTCAGTGCCCTTAGGAACAGCCCTCAGTGGTGTGTGTCCATCCTGCAGCCTGGGTGCACTTCCTGCTCACTCTGCTCCCCACTTCCCCCACGAGTTGCTGAGGCTGAACCCCATGGCCATTATCTTAGCTTCATCTATGTTCCCAACAAACTGCAAAAGAGATGGCTGGCCAATGAACCATCATTTACGAACCACTTCTCTAGAGCATAAAATGTTATGACTCAACGTTTCCATCCTTCCTAAAGTGTGATTAAATCTTGGTATTACTGTATATTAAAAATGCTATTTGGGGTAAGCTATTTAAGTTTTCCCATACATAAAACAGCTTATCATAGAAGAGCCTCATAAGGTTGTCGTAAGAATTAAATTAGATAATTCACGTAGTACAGTCCCTGGTAGTGACAAATAGCAAAAATAAATAATGCTAACCATTATTATTTCTATCATTTATCATTATGTTGTTATTTTTATTATGCTTTTACTATTATTCATATTTTATCTCTGACATAGGAAAAATATAGTGCTATATTAACTTAGGAATGCCTCAGAACCTTTTTTGGCATGTGAGTGGGGGTAGCAGGGGCTGGAAAAGACTTTCAGATGCTGTCTTCCCTTCAATAGCACGGTGTTTAAATTCATATTCAAGGTGGGAAATTTCACTTAATGTCGCAAAAATACCATTTTCCTTTTTCTATCTTAACTTCCTATTAGTCCACTATAAGTTTAACTTTGGAAAGTTTGATTCATTTATAAATTATAGGTTGTTAGCTTCTCCTCTTTAACTCAGAATGACTATATTAATATGATTAATACTGTAATGTTTCAGGCAAACATAATCATACTTTTTTTCCATTCACTCTAAAATTTATTGATCTACAGTGACCAAAAAGTGACTACACATTATCCTTGTCTTTGTAATATTTTCCACTAGGATGGAAACTGTATTGAGTAACCTTCTATACTTAATAAGCTTTTTAAGCCCTTACCAAGTATAAATGGCTAATTAATTCCATAAAACATAACAATGTGTTTTACAACCAAAGGAACTTGCCATTACCAACTCCAACACTGAATAAAAATCACGAAGGCAATATAGAATAATTCACAAAGTCAAGAAGTCCCTCAGTCAAAACACATGTAAATTAGCTTATAAATATGCTCACACAAATAAAAACTTTTACTTAGTTGGACAACTTAATTTAAGACTATACCCCGTGTCAAAATCATATTCTGTCATAAATATGAGTTCTAAATAATCCAGTAAGCTCCTCCTGAGAGTTTTGAGATATTCTACTGTAGTCTAATTTGAATGAAAAAACTTCACTTAAAATCAAGCAGAAGCATATGATGGATTAACTCACCTTTAAACTATACATAAATATCTCTCAACCTGGAATATCAGGCTGGAGATATATGAATAATCATTCAGTTTCACAGATATTTAGGACTCAAATTTTCAATATAAATTCAGATCAGATAATTCAGCTCTGACACATGTGAACTGAATTTATTAGACAATTCTGTTTTCATTCAGGTGTATACTTTAATGTAAACATCTACGTATTTCTACAGCATCAGTATGGTTCAGTTAGTTATTTATAGAGTTTCTCTCTCTCTTAATGTATATAATATGATATACATATTCACATACATATATAAATATACATATTTATATCCATATTATACATTATAGTCATATAATAGATATATATCATAACTTACATATCTATATTCATTTTATACATGATATATATACATATATACATTATATATTATACATATCTATATTAGATGCATAAGTTAATACAGCTAATAGATATATTGATGTTTATTATATAAATATATATATATATATAGAGAGAGAGAATTTAATAAACACTGTTCAAAGCAAAGGCAGTTCAGACAAACAATATTTCCACAGTTACAGCAGTTAGATGGTTAAAATCTAATAGAGACTTTTTCTTGATTTATGATTTTATAGATTAATAATTTAACCTAAAATACATTTCTTTGGAATAATATTAATTACTACTATTGCTTTAAGAAATAGTAGGAGAATCAATGTAAGAACTTGAAGAGGTGTCAATAATTCCTCCCAAAAAGGAACTAAATAAACCAAGTAGTTTTATGGGCAAGAAAAAATACTGCTTTCAAGGTCTAGATTATTTCCATGCTCTATAAACTCTTTCTGAACATATCATAATAGAGAGGGTTCATAAAAAGTCTTTAATTAGTCTACTTTTCGTAAAACATCATAAGCAAAATTAAACAATATACAGTAAACTCTGAATCAGTATTTATAAAGTTTTGGAAAGGAGAAAGTGTTAATGTTGTTAATTTATAAGATAGAATCATGTTAACCACCTTGAAAAGTTACAGGATAATTATATGAGGTTTAGTATTGAATTTGGAAAAGAACGTATCCAGAGAGAAATCATATAAAAATTACAATCACAGATAATTGAGCTGAAAAACTAAAATTACAACATATCTTCTTTTGATTATCTGAACGTTTAAAGTTAAATATGCATAGCATATAATACGGCGGAGAAATGCGTATCCTTATACTATCCTAGATCTAAATTGTTATATATTTTTTTAATGACTTGTTTTAAAAAATTAATTAATTTAATTAATTTATTTATTGGCTGCATTGGGTCTTCATTGCTGGGCGTGGGCTTCTCCCTAATTGTGGCGAGCTACTCTTTGTTACAGTGCATGGACTTCTCATTGCAGTGGTGTCTCTTGTTGTGGAACACAGGCTCTAGGTGTACGGGCTTCAGTAGTTGTGGCACGTGGGCTCAGTAGCTGTGGCTAGCAGGCTCTAGAGCAGATGCTCAGTAGTTGTGGCACACGGGCTTAGTTGCTCTGTGGCATGTGGGATCTTCCCAGGCCAGGGCTCGAACCTGGGTCCCCTGCATTGGCAGGTGGATTCTTAACCACTGCACCACCAGGGAAGCCCGAAATTGTTATATGTTTTTTTGATAACTGTCAATAGTTATCAAAATTCCGTTAACTAATCTTATAGGAATACTCTGTGTTCTATTTCTTAAAATATATTTCAAAAGCAGAATTCAAGAGAAATGTCCAAATGTATATATGAGGATGATACTGCAATGATATTCATATATGTAAAAATATATAATATCTAAATATCTAATAATGATATGATGATGATCACAATGATTATAAGAGCTAATGTTTATTGTATTCTTGCTATATACTAAGCATTAAATATTATCTCATTTAAACTTTAAAACAATCCCATCTTATATAGTTATTTTTTATAAGAATCTGAGAATCAGAAAGCTAAAATAATTTGCTCTGTAATATTTAATAGGAAAGTTATGAGGATGTATATTAAAACCAAATTGATCTCATTAACCATTTGCATTGCATCACAATAAAATATTGGTTAATATAGTGATTACATATTTTCTAAAAATTGTATGTGATACCATACAGCCTTTAAAACTAAGAAGACTATATAATAATTTGGAAAAATTCTTACAGTATATTATTAGTATATTACAAACTTATAAAAACATATTAAGTTGAATATATTGCATAACTGTATAATCTTATTTCTGTCTGAATTTATGGCAGCTCTGCAATGCATACATGAGTTGTGCATGCCTGAGTGTGTGTGTGTAGGGGGATGCATGGGGGAAGGAGAGAGAGAGAGAGAGATCAGCAAAATAAAATCTGCACATCCCTGCCCTTGTGGAACTTACATTCATGTGGGGAAAATAGACAACGTTTATAGAAACTAATATATTTAGAATATTCATTTTTGCATTCGTGTAAGTGACAGGCAACAGTAAAACAAGGTAAGGGGGAAAATGTGTGACCTAAGGAGTTGGCATTTTATGTAAAATGGTCAGTGAAGACCTTTGGGATAAGAGTTGTCAGGATGATTAGGGTGGTCTGGGTGAAAATGGTCGTTGGAGAAGGTCTTTGTGATAAAGGGTCATTTGTGACCTTGAAGAAGTGAGATAATGTCTTGAGAGTATCTAGGGAAGATCATCTCAAGAAGAAATAACAAGTTCAAAGGCCCAGTGATTGCAGTCTGATTGATAGGTTCAAACACTGCCAAGAAGCTATTGCACCTGGAGGGTAAGGAATGAAAGAACAAAAAAGGAGCCCTATATGAGGTAGGTCATGAGGGCTTTGTGGACCATTTTTGTGAATGTGGAACTTACTTTGAAATAAGCTGCCTTTGATGGCTGTCAAACAAAAAGTCATGTGCTGACATATATATAAAGTCTTAGTTCTCTCTCTCTCTCTTTTTTTAACGGCTGCGCCGTAGGGCTTGAGGATCTTAGTTCCCTAACCAGGGATTGAACCTGGGCCATGGCAGTAAAAGTGCCGAATCCTAACCACTGGGCCGCCAGGTAACTCCCATAAAGTCTTAGTTCTTAACAATTAAATCAATTACGATATTAATAATTTATACCAAAAAACTCTGATCATATTCATGCCAAAGTATTTTATAAAATAAAATTATACACATTTTGAAAGGAAAATTCATTTTATTAATTTTACAGATGAGCTCTGATTTGTGAGTAAACAGAATAAATTTTATGTCTTTGATTAATTTTTTCCCACTTTTCAAGTTATGTGTACTAGGTTGGAAATTCCACTTAATGTTATAAATATACTACTAATACTTTTGGATGCAGCTTCAGATTACAAATATGAAATGCCTTTTATCTAGAATAATTATGATTCAAATATTAAGAAACATGGATGTGTGACATTATGAGAAGCAAAACAATTTTAGTAAAGTCACTTTTTCTTTTTTTTCTTACCATTTTTACTTTTTTACCTTTTTATCTTAAACAATGAGCTACTCAGTATTCTCTTTTCCAGTGTGTGGAATCTTTTCATTGTTGTGAGGGCATTAATTCAGATATTCATTATATTTTTTAATCTTTTCTTAAAGGCTTACGTTTTTAAATTAAGACTTTCTTTCTTAGAGAAGTTTTAGTTTTAGAGAAAAATTGAACGGAAAGTACAGAGTTCTTATTTACCCCTTCCCACTACAGACAGTTTCCCCTATTAATGGTCTCTTGAATTTGTGTGGTATATTTGTTACAGCTGATAAGCCAATACTGACACAATGTCATTAGCCAAAGTCTATAGTTTATAGTAGGGTCACTCTTTTTGTTGTATATTTCATGGGTTTTGGCAAATACATAATGGCATATATTGATATTACAATAACATACAGAATAGTTTCACTGTCCTGAAAATCCCTTTTGCTCCACTTATTCATCCCTTTCTTCCTTCTATCCATCACCCCCATGACTACTGATCTCTCTACTGTCTCCATAATTTTTTTTTTTTTTTTGCGGTACGCAGGCCTCTCACTGTTGTGGCCTCTCCCGTTGCGGAGCACGGGCTCCGGACACGCAGGCTCAGGGGCCATGGCTCACGGGCCCAGCCGCTCCGCGGCACGTGGGATCTTCCCGGACCGGGGCACGAACCCGCATCCCCTGCATCGGCAGGCGGACTGCCAACCAGTGTGCCACCAGGGAAGCCCCCTGTCTCCATAATTTTACCTTTCAGAATATAATATAGCTGGAATCCTTTGGTACATAGCCTTCTCTGATTGGCTTCTTTCACTTAGCCATATGCATTTAAGTTTCCTCCATTTCTTTTCATGGCATGGGAGGCTCATTGTTTCATATCACTGAATACTCCATTGCATGTATGTACCACAGTTTGTTTATCCATTCACCTACTAAAGGGCATCCTGGTTGCTTGCAAGTTTGGCAGCTATGAATAAAGCTTTTGTAAACATCTATGTGCAGAATTTTATGTGGACATAAGTTTTAAACTCCTTTGAGTAAATACCAAGGAGTGTAATTGCTGGATCATATGGTAAGAATATATTTAGTTTCACAAGAAATGACCAAACCGTTTTCCACAGTGTCTATTCCACTTTGTGTTCCTGCTGGCAGTCAATCAGAGTTCCTGTTGCTTCACATCCCCACCAAAGTTTGTCATTGTCATTGTTTTAGATTAGCCATTCTAATAGGTGTGTAGTGGTTTTTCATTGTTGTTTTAATATACAATTAACAATATAATATTCATTATATTTTTAAACGTCTGCTTTGGTGTCACCAATTCTGAAATTTAATGATATAGAACTCCATGGAATGTCCTTCCTCATTTTGGTGGGAAGAGAGAGATCAAGAAACTAGAAAATAATTAATATAATGTGATGCTATATATTCTAATATAGTGAAGTATCTAAGACTTCATAACATGATATCTAAACAATGACAAGTACAATAAAGAAATTAAGTCTGGGATGGGGAAAACAAGTGAATAGATCTGTGGGGGATTCTCTATAGTTCAAAAGAAAGGGAATGTGATAGTGGTGCGGGCTATAGGGCATCAGCTGCAGAGTTGATAAATGTTTATAATTTCAAAGATTGGCTTAGATATGTGGTATGAGAAAGAGATAAATCAAGAGCCAATCCTAGATTTTTGGATGTGTGGTGCTGCTATTTACTGACATGGGAAAGACTAGATAAACGGGATGAGGAAAAGCTGAAAGCAGGTTTCTTTTGCAATATATTAAGGTTCTGTAAAGATTAAAAATTCAGCAAAAAGTCACAAAAACTGCTCATAAATTTAATCATTTTTCTCATACAGTCTACCACTGTTACTGAAGTAACAAGACTAGAACACAGTCTTACTATAGAAATTCAAATTATTTCACTGCTTGGGAAGAACAGAGGGATAAAGGAGTTTAAAACTGTCTCCTCATCTACTTATTCATATCCCTTGGCAAGAGTGGTTTAGTATCCAGATGCTTGAGAGGAAAAGAGAAAAGGAGGGAAAAAACCGAAAAATCCTCCAGCATATTTGAGACCTGAAGATGCAATAACACATTTTCATCTTTGCATTCCAAACTATTTCTCTTATAACGGCTCATTCACACTGTTTAAACACAGATGTCTCTTCAGTGAAAACTCTCCCTGTACTGTGTTTAACATAGTTATATATTTTCTGCCCCAATTTAATCCCTCTCTACCTCTGATTTACATTTTAACAAGCTCATTCTGGCAGTTGCTGCTGGAGAATAGATTGGAGTTCCAAGAGTGAATGCATGGACTCACCCTGGAGGCTGCTGCAGTGGCTGTGAAGTAAATACCAGAAAATGGTTCAATTTAACGATGACACTGCAAAAGTGGAGAGATTCAGTACCATTGGTGATCATTTGGGCACAGGTGGTAAAGACAGGAAGGAATAAAAGACTCCCAGAGTTTTGACTTTGAGAAACTGGATAGATGGGAGAAACCTTTATAGACACATTGAATTTAACGAATCTCTACAAGATGGAAATTGTCACTCCTTTAATTGGCCTTTGACATTTCAGAGAACACACTGAAAGCCCTTTTGAAAAAAACCAACCAGTATCTTGAAATGCGATTGGTATTTAAAAAATAGTTTTCATGGGTTATTTATTTTTATTATTTATCTCTATAAACATCTTTTTGCAAAGAGAAATTAACATGAAATTAAATTAACATTAAATTAAATTAACATAGGTGTCTATATTAGTTGTTCATAGCTTTTGGGTTTCTTAAAAATTTCTCTGGAGAGATTATAAAAATATTATGTATGTTCTCTTTTGCCATTTTAATAGCTTTTCTTTCTTATTTTGACTTTTAATTCAGCTTACATTAATTTTCTATAGTGTGTGAAAGGATACTGATCAATTTTGTCTTCAGAATGGTTGTCACTTATGTGAGAACTATCTATTAACTAATGATGTAGATTTTAATGGGTCAATGCCTTATACATACTGGGACACCTACAAGTTATATCAGATAACATCCAGCTGGTTATCTGGAGATGAGACCTTATGGGTCTTACAGATAGTTGAAGTGGTCACATGTTTATTTTAGGGACGGGCATTTCTTTTTTTTTTTTTTTTTTAACATCTTTATTGGGGTATAATTGCTTTACAATAGTGTGTTAGTTTCTGCTTTATAACAAAGTGAATCAGCTATACATATACATATGCTCCCATGTGTCTTCCCTCTTGCATCTCCCTCCCTCCCACTCTCCCCATCCCACCCCTCCAGGCTGTCCCAAAGCCCCGAGCTAATATCCCTGTGCCTTGCGGCTGCTTCCCCCTAGCTATCTACCTTACTACGTTTGTTAGTGTGTATATGTCCATGACTCTCTCTCGCCCTGTCAAAACTCACCCTTCCCCCTCCCCATATCCTCAAGTCCGTTCTCCAGTAGGTCTGCGCCTCTATTCCTGTCTTATCCCTAGGTTCTTCATGACATTTTTTTTCCTTAAATTCCATATATATGTGTTAGCATACGGTATTTGTCTTTGTCTTTCTGGCTTACTTCACTCTGTATGACAGACTCTAGGTCTATCCATCTCATTACAAATAACTCAATTTCATTTCTTTTTAAGACTGAGTAATATTCCATTGTGTATATGTGCCACATCTTCTTTATCCATTCGTCTGATGATGGGCGCTTAGGTTCTTTCCATCTCCGGGCTATTGTAAATAGAGCTGCAATGAACATTTTGGTACATGACTCTTTTTGAATTTTGGTTTTCTCAGGGTATATGCCCAGTAGTGGGATTGCTGGGTCATATGGTAATTCTATTTGTAGTTTTTTAAGGAACCTCCATACTGTTCTCCATAGTGGCTGAACCAATTCACATTCCCACCAGCAGTGCAAGAGTGTCCCCTTTTCTCCACACCCTCTCCAGCATTTATTGTTTCTAGATTTTTTGATGATGGGGGACAGGCGTTTCTGATACATGTGTTCATACACTATTACAGATTAGTGATGTTTTTAAGAAATTTAATGTTGAAACATATACTGAAACACAGCATAAATATGTTAGAAGAAGGTATAAGAATACATTAGTGGTACATATCTTATATTTTTTATTATTTGATTAATAGAAAAAGTTTGTACCTTCAATTTGATTTATCATCCTGCTATATTATTAATAATAATATCACTCTTTTCAAATGTATTGTCTCTGTGGGGCAATTTCAACTGACCTTTATCCTTTTCTCCTCCTGGAAAGAAGCAAGCAGGGAAGGGGCTAAGCATGATGCCCACTTTATTTAGACTCTGAGTGTCCCCACTAGGCTTCACACAGCAAACAGGCCTACATTCTCCTTCCAAGATCTGGCCCTGCCTACGGATCTAGTCAGCACTGGATCCCTGTGTTTACTTTATTTATTTATGTATTCGTGTACTCACAAGTCCATCTTGGTATCCTTGAAGTCATTTCGCTTAAGTGGTTGTCCAATCTGACCATAAAAGCGGTGATCTTCATTTCCTTGTTCAGAGAATATTGGTGGAATAGTTTTGCTGTCTGTGGACAAAGCTCATCCCCAGAGGTATAACTATGAAAAGTCTAAAAGCTACTGTTAAAAACTACTCAATGCCTTTTTATAGTCTATGCAGAAAATACACAAACTTTATAGATAAAACTTTTTATAACAGCAACATTTACAGTGGTGAAAAATTGGAAACAACTTCCTTGGAAACTTGTGACTTAATTTTCACATAGCTGTGACTTTATTGTTACCACGTAAATTACTAAAGCATAATGTGTAGTCCAACACATTTCAATTTTGGCTTTTTTCGCCCCATAAGAAATAAACTCAGTAGCTTTATTTTCCATCAATTGCAATAAATATAATTAGTCTTAAATAATATAATTATGAAGCTTTCTTTTCAATCAGGCCTTTATCAACTTGTACCAAAAAGTACTTGTGTTCTGTGTAACCAGTGTCATTATGACCTAAAAGCTTTGTGCCTTTTATGTACTTTAGTCTGAAATGTTTACTGCTGCTGTTACATTTTGCAATTACAGTGAAGTGAGGCAGAAAATAGCAGTTCAAAAAATGTGTTCAAGTAATGAAGTTTGAACCATTAGTTTCAAGGCTGTTGTTATTTTAGTAAATATTTAATCTTCCTAGCAGCATGGGTTCCTAATTGATCTTTAAGTATTATTGTTCCTGGACATTTCTAATCAACCCCTAATTGCTACATTAAGGCAGTTAGGGAATAAAGTGTAACGGATGGTGGAGACTTTTACAGTACACTAAATCAACAGAATATAGCAAAATTTACATTTCATTTTTGTCATTGAAATTTGAAACAAAATACACTAATGCCCATATATATGCTGATCTCCCTTATTTTGCAGAGCTCTGCCAATCTAAAGAAAAGAATAGGTAATATATTCCATTTATGTAAAATAAGATTTCACATGTCCAGTAAATTTTAAGGTGATTTAAAATCTCTTCTAGGAATAGTTATTTTTGGTAATATACAGGTTTCTATGTATTCCATCTTAAGTTTTATTTGGATCATTTAAAATATCTATATCTATTTGATAGCAGGTGAACTGCTTTCATTAATTTAAGAGGAGTTTATTGAACATCTACATAATATGCAAGATACTGTAAACTAGAGAAATATAACACAAAGTCTTTCCCATATTGCTAATAACAGTTATATAGACATGGGGAGACAACTCTTACATCTCACATAAGATCCATTTCTAACTTTCCTTATATGCTTTAATGTTACCAGTTATCTTTCCATCTGTTACCCTTCACTGTATGCAGTTGTTATAGTTACTAACATTCTTAAAATGTAATGCTGTGAGTGTATCACTGTTTTACAGAGGGTTTCTAACTATTGCTATGTTATAGCATCCTTTATTTGGTTTATCCTGGATGCAATACTTCAAGCAATGTAATCTTTTTAAATAGTTACCTTTTCTTTTGTGAAAGCAAAACACTTCTGTGGAGAAACCGTTCCCCTACTCAGCCAGGAGGGGCTCACCTCGTGAGCATGGAGAATTTTTTTCAGAGACAAACATGTTGTGGACTTAATGCCAGTTACAGCCATACCTCTGCCTTTTTATGCAGCTATCAGAAGGATGTTTTATTTCGTTTTTACTAGGGTTACAGTTTATAAGACTGGAACCTATTTTGCCCCCACATATAAAAATTGTACCTGAAAACAAACATAACACAAAAGGAAAGAGACCAGAGGACACAACTATACAGACCGTGTCCTACTGATTCTGTTTGAGCTCCTGTATTCAGCTCTGCTTGAAGATTGTGAAGCACTGGACTTCCCAGTTCCATGAGTGAATCCATGAGTTCACTTTTTTTTTTTTTTTTTTTCAGTACGCGGGCCTCTCACGGTCGCGGCCTCTCCCGCTGCGGAGCACAGGCTCCGGAAGCACAGGCTCAGCGGCCATGGCTCACGGGCCCAGCCGCTCCGCGGCATGTGGGATCTTCCTTGACCGGGGCACGAACCCGTGACCCCTGCATCGGCAGGCGGACTCTCCACCACTGCGCCACCAGGGAAGCCCCCATGAGTTCACTTTTTTAAGGCATTTTTTTAGTTAGATTTTTGTCACATAAATAAGAAAGATTATTTAATAAAAATAAATTAGTAATGGGTGTATAGGCTGTTGGCGGTGATCGAGGTAATTTTCTAAAGTACCTTGTGTAAACTAGAGAAATAAAACACAAAGTCTAGGAGGGTAGAAAGTCAGAGATCCTAATCAAGCAATAACAAAATGTCTGACTAATGCAAATGTTGTTGTTTCTTGTTGCTTAGATCATACACTTATTGATGCTAAATGCTATTTGATGAAATCAGAGTAAATATCAAAATGTCACTGGGGGTTCAGTAAGAACCTATAAAAAGGAGGCAAACAGTTGTACCTGGCACATCTGAATTGAGAGATAGATTCTGCCCTCATAAAGAAGACATTATGGTTGAAGTTAGTGACCCAGATGTTTGCAAGAGATGGCCACACACCTTGTAGGGATTGAAAAGTGAAATTCCCTTTCTAAAACTCAAGTTGGTGTAAGAAAAGTCAGGGAAGCTGGAAACAGTAAATATGACTGAGACCCATTTCAGCTGTGTTTCCTCAGCCAATGTGAAACTACATTGTGAAGAGTAAACCACCAATATCTGTGTCTATGAGTTGCTGGGGTATTTTTTCAGATTCCACATTGAGGTGAGATCATACAGTCTAGTCAGCCCTCCATATTCACAGATTATACATTCGCAGATTCAACCAACCACAGATCAAAAATATTTGAAAAAAATTTCCAGAAAGTTCCAAAAAGCAATACATAAATTTGCCATGCACAGGCAACTACTTACAAAGTATATACGTTGTATTAGGTATTATAATAATCTAGAGATGATTTAAAGTATATGGGAGGATGCTCATAGCTTATATGCAAATACTACACCATTTTTCAAAAGGAACTTGAGTGTCTGCAGATTTTGGTATCCACGGGGGTCCTGGAACCAATCCCATGTGGATACTGAGGGATGTCTGTGTTTGACTTTCTCTGATGAAGTAATGGTAAAAAGGTACACACTTCCAGATATAAGTAAGTTTGGGGGATGTAATGTACTGTATATTGACCACAGTTAATATTGTATTGTGTATTTGAAAGGTGCTACAAGAGTAGATCTTTAAAGTACTCTTCACAAGAAAATAGTTGTAACTATGTGTGGTGATGGGTGTTAACTCAAATTACTGTGGTAATCATTTCATGTTATATACATATAGCAAATCATTATGGTGTACACCTAAAACTAATACTATATGTTAATTATATCTCATTAAAACTGAAAAAAAAAAAGTAAGCCATCAGGATGCAGCAAAGGGAAGGAGAAAAACTGTTTCTATTCTTTTAATGAAATGGCCAAAATGACAGTGGCCAAGGTACCAGTCACTTGGCCTCAGGAAAAAAAGTGAGTGACATATTAATACCTATTACTTAAGGACGAAAATATTAAAGACAGATCTTACTTAAGGCTGACAGGACTGAAGCTTTGTGTACTATAAACCCATGGATTGGAAAAAAAATGAAAATTGAGGGCTTCCCTGGTGGCTCAGTGGTTGAGAGTCCGCCTGCAATGCAGAGGACTCGGGTTCGTGCCCCAGTCCGGGAGGATCCCACATGCCGCGGAGAGGCTGGGCCCGTGAGCCATGGCTGCTGAGCCTGCGCATCCGGGGCAAAAAAAAAAAAAAAAAAATGAAAATTGACCAGAGGACTACTGAAGTATTTTAGGGAGTCACCATCTGTCAAATCTGCCTTATTTTCTGTGTTTGAAAGTAAGGCAACACAGAGGGAAGAAGAGGAGAGATAGAGTGAAAGAAAAATAGTGTGATGTCATCCTCAGAGACTGGGTAGCCAGCTCTGCAGATAGAGTCCTAATTACAGAAACATTAATCCAGCCCCGGCCTTCCCCTTCCACACCATGCTGAGTTCAGTTTATAACCCTTGAAACAAAACAATTTCATAAATGCTTTTTCTATCAACTACCTAAATATATTTCTTCTCTTCTCTCCTTTCTTTCTTTCTCTCTCTCGTTCTCTCTTCCTTCCTTCCTTCCCTCCGTCCCTGACCTACCTCCTGTCTTCCTTTTCTCTCCCTTCTTTCCTTCTTTCTTTCCTTCCTTCCTTCCTTACTCCCTCCCTCCTCTCCCTCCCTCCCTCTCTCCCTCCCTCCCTCCCTCTCTCCCTCCCTCCCTCCCTCTCTCCCTCCCTCCCTCCCTCCCCTGCTTCCTATTGCTTCTTAAAGTAAAAGAGGCTGAAGTGCAGATACATATCTCTGATTCTAACAGTACCTCTGCTTAAATTAAGATAAAATATTTGTAGATGAATTCCATTTCCCCAAGATTTAGAAGATAATTTAGGTATGTTCAAGTGTATAAGATCACTCCCTCCCCTATGACTTTGACTGTTACTATATTTCATAAATTCTAAACATGTTAGTGTTACTGGAAGTGGGGGTCCGGCTGCTTGCCATTCAAAAGCCAATAAAGAGGCAAGCAGGTGCACAGGAAAGTTTGCTTTATTTAGGATACCAGCAACCAGGGGGGAGGGTGGACTCCTGTCCAAAGGCCGACTACCCTCCCCCCCTCCCCCTCCCCCTGACAATCAGTGGGCAAGACCTTTTATAGACAGAGGGGGGGCGCTACATGTAGAAACAGCACAGTCAGCTCTGACAGTCATCTTGAAATTGTTCATGCGGTGGTCTGACAGCATCATCTTGATTGTTTTAAGTACAGTTAACCTTCAGTTCCAGGGTCAGTTTGTTCCCATTTCCTTAAGGCCAGTTCTCAGAATTATGGCAGCTTATGTCATGGCTACAGTCTGGTCATCATGTAGTTAACTTCTTCCACGTGGTGTGGGTTTCAGGATCTACAAGTCAGCTCACAGAATATGGCTCAGAATATTATCCATAGACCCTGAGAAGGAGCTAAAGGTCCTCGACTTTGCTTACTGACTAAACTATTACTGTTTTGTCCTGTTTGACTACTTTTCTTTGCTTCTGCATTTTCTCACTTCTCTGATTAAACTTATACTTTGCCTAATTTTTTCCACAGACAAAAGGCAGGCAGAGGACATGGCGGGGGGAATTACCATAGGGTCCTGCTCTGTTTCATTATTATATTATTGTATTACATTACTGTTATATTATTACCACTTAATGAAGAATCTTTTTTTCTGACATAACTCACAATACTAATAATACTTACAATACATATGACTCATCATACTTTTAAAGAAAAATATTTTAGTGTTGGATTTTCTTTGTAATTAACCTTCACAACTTTAATATGGATATATAAAAGTCCTTATAAAAGTATTGAATTATTCTGTTTATTAAATTAGGCATCAATTTTGTTTTACCCTTGAATAATTTTTATTAATTTTACTTGCATTAATAATTGTGAGTAAATCATGTGAGTAAAGCTGTGAATATTCATTTTAAAAGTATATAGAGAAATTAATCGTTTTTTTCTCATTTTATTTGGGTTCACTGAATCTCTGATTTTGATTGTATCCCACTACCTTCTTCTCTGAAATTGTGAATAGTTGCTAATAATTAATGTCCTCTTCATTTTAGGTTTATATTTTGTCATAAAATACGTATAATAAAAAAGTTTCTGTAAACATGACAGTATAATATTGGAATAAAAATTCTTTGTGATATATATATATATATATATATATAGTAAAATATATTATTCAATATATTGTACTAAACTTCAATTCAGACTCATGTTACCAGGTTAGAAATTCATTATAATATTATGGCTAAAGTAGTTTATGTTCAATTTAGGGACACTGGATACCATAAATCTGAAATGATAAACTGGTCATACCCATTGACTATTGGAGTCAAGATAAATCTAATTTTCATTGAAGTTGCTTATTAAATCTGTTCAATTTCTAAAAGGTAATTTATTTCCTCATTATAGCTGTGATGAGAGTAGTAGCTACAGAACTGTTTAATTATGAAAAAAATATATGCTGAATAACTAGCTAATTAAAGTCACTAAACTTCTTGATGTTTTTCCTAATTAAGCCTGTGGGAAATGGAGGGGGTATTTCCGATTACCATAAACCATGTAAATTCACTGATTGCTGCAATTTGAAGTTTGTCTTTACATTTAAAGACTTGGAAGTCACAGTGCACCCAGAGAGAAATAACACAATTTGATCATTTTTTTAATGAAAAAGTAAGCTAATAAATTGCCTCCAAAATATATAATTTTGAAAGAACAAAAAGTTAAAGGAAGAAGGTAAAGATGGTTTCAGATTGTAAGATCCTTGACATCAGAGATAATATATTATGACTCTTTAAATTGGCAATAACTAAGATAGGTACGGTAAGCATTTTTTTTCACTATTTCATAGAGGAAGAAACCTAGATTTGATTCCTTAAAATAATCAAAATTGGCAAAATTTTCCTTTGAACAGTTTTTATAAGTTACTAAAACTATGAACATTTTCTTCAGTGAAAACTTTCTCAGTGGAAATAGGTGAGATGAAATTTTAATCAATTGATTGACTAATTAATAAATACTTATATAATATTCTTTATCTCCCCCAAATAATACCAGAGAAGCTGATAATAGAACAAAATTAAATTCACTGCAGTAAATGAGAAAACTATCCTTTTGCATTCTCAGCATTCTCTTAGAAGGGAAAGTCAAAAGTGGGATATGCATAGGACTTTGTGGTCTGGGTTCAAGTAGTTTAAGACAGGCTTTTCAAGGTGGGGAATTGTTTAGCATTTGGTAAAATTAGCGATACTATTTGTGTTATTATTAGGATTGGCAGAGTGAGGAAAGGGTCTTGAAATGAATGCTGATGAACAAACAGAAGGTGTTTAATAAGTGAGCTGTTTGCTATTGTCTGAAATTTATTGGTGAGAATTTCTTCAAGTAAATAGTCAAGTTATTTATTGGTTGATGGTTTAATCTTTCTTGAGCATAGGTTTTTTGAAAGAAACAACTAAGTCATGTTGATATGGGTGATCTACAGTCCTAACACAGTCATATGGACAAGGAGCCTCTTGATTATTGATACTTACTATATGCCCAGTCTTGTTCTAAGTGCTTTTTAATTAACTAATTTAATTCTCATTACAAATTTATAGATTATGTTCTGTTCTTATCTTCATTTTACAGATGAGTAAACTGAGGATCAGAAAGGTTAAATAACTTGCCCAGGGTCAAACCACTACATTAACATTTATACATTCATCTGTTAATAGTGTTTATCTTTGAAGTGGAGGAAGTAGAGAGAAATGGGGAGGTGGAAGGAAGGTGTAGATAAAGAGCTATTACATTTTTTTTGTTATCATTAGTATTAAATAAAGTGTATAAAACATTAAAACTAAAGAAGTGAGACATGGCATTGAGATATTCTTTTTAAATTTTTACCTCAGATATTTGCAAATATTATAATGATCAAAATTGTTTCTTTTTATTTCAAATACCAATATTTCCAGAATCAACTGAAAATATGGCTTAAAAGAGGATTCTGCTAATATAGTAGCCTGTACCATTTCTGTATACTTTATTTTGAAAGTAACTGGAAAATATATATGTAACTGATGTTTTTGTTTGTTGAGTAGTAAAAGGGATTAATCTCTACATGTTATATATGATATGTTTGACAGGACTGCATTTAAGAGCTGATTTTTGCAAATGTCATTGCAAATGCATGGATTACTAGAACTAAACCTTATATTCCAAGAATTTAAAAATGGAATAAACAGTAGAATGAATACATCTACATATTGTGGCAAAAGAATAATAGGATATATAATGCCATAATGTTGAAAAAGTGCTTAATTACATATAAATAATAAAATAAGGAAAATATAATTTTATTTTCTAATTACAATGGATATATTCTTAAAAAGTCTCTTATGCACTAATTTCTCTAATGTGTCTAAATAAAATTTATGATAGACATAACTTAGAGCTATACCCTTTGGTACAATTAGATTGAAATGGAATTTTCTGACGAAATTAACAGGAAGAGGTTTTAATCTATGCAGCGGAGTAAGGCAATTTCAGGTAAAGCAAAGAGATTGATCAGAAGCAATTAAAAATGTCCTGGGAGTTTCTGAGGAATTACAAGAAGTCTAGGGTGTCTGAAGTATCGCATTTAAGCATGAGAAGTATGGAGTTTAGACCTAAACTGCTTACAAAGAGCTATGAATATATTTGAGCAAGGATGTAAAATTATATTTGCCTTCTAGAAAGATTTAAATATTAGCAAAATCTGATACTGTGGAGAATTGATTGTAGCATGGGAAGTTTCATGGAGATCAATGACAATTGAATCATTCTCATCAAGGGAAGTTAGTACTGAACAAGATTTGAAATCAAACTGAACAGAATTCCAGTTATACCTTTGCCATCTTGTAGCTATAAAGGACTTAAATACACCAACAACATGAATGATACAGGATTACATGAAACAGATCACCTATGGTCGAAGATGAGCATGCATGCACACACACATGTTACAGTTATCAGTAATGGTTATGAGGAATAAAGGACAGGTGGTTTTTTAATATTATGATGAGAGTTTCAGTTGGGTTAGTAGATGGGATACTGCTATTTCTTTAAGTTAAATAAGACATTAAAAGGCATAGGTTGGAGAAAAAAGACAGAGTTTAGTTTTCAGTATGTTGAATTAGACGTGACATGTGGAAAGACCTACAGAAGGATCTCACGAATGGTCAAGAAACCTATGATGGAACAACAGTGAGGAATGGGAAGATGAAACAGCCCTGGAAATGGGGTAGATACGGAATGAGTATGTTGATTATATGAATATGATGTTCCAAGTTCTAGAAGAGAGAAAGGAGTTACTCAAACAGCTGAAGCTAGTAGTTCCTTTTGAAAATGCACTTGTAATAATATTGAATTAAAGTGGGTAAATGTATCTAACAGAAAGTTTGCCACTCATCAATTTGATACACCTAAATTGTTTAGCAACAATTGCTAAAATATAGAGAAGCTTGATATCCTAATAAGTGCCTCATTTTAACATATACTTGATAATGTAATGTTTTTCTCTTAGGCAATAGTATAAATCTAATACAATTTAGAATGCATTCATCCTTGAAAGTTGTGAGGTTTTTGCTCTACCACATCTGTATAGGAGAATGAATATTTCCACTACTAAATTTTATTCTATTTGTTGTGTTCTTATTACTCATTTATTGTAAAATGTTTCTTGGTAGGTAAATTAATAAATAATGAAAATAAATCATGGGGTAAGCAACCTGAAATTGAAATAATTTTATTGATGTGATATTTAGTCCAATCAATCAATTTTGAAAAATTTTTATCATTTTCATCCATTAAAAAATATCTATTGAGTTTTCCTGTCAATAGGTATTGTAATAGGACCTGAATTATGATTAAAAATAATCAAAGAAACAGACAAGAAAAAAGCATTGCTCTGTTGACAGAGTACACCAATAAGACAAAGGAAGTAAACTAACTCTGTTGAAACAGAGACACTCACTGATTACTCAGGTCTAATCATAAACATAGATATTGTCTCAGATATAAGGGATTTGTTCTTTACTTCAACATTTTTAAGACTGAAGCAAATTGGATTAAGGGGTACATCACTGGCATTCATGATTTTTTTGCTTCCAAAATGCTTAAAAAGGAAGAGAACTTGGTAAATTCTACCTCACTGAAATACTAGGGATTTGCAAAATATTTCCATAAACACTGTTTAACAAACAATCCACAGACTACTGATGCAGTCTTGTAGTACAAAATGTATCTCTAAGGCAATTTGTAATGTCCAGAGTAAGAAAGAAAATTGGAACTTAAACACTGTTTCACATCTAACAAGTCTAAAATATATGAATAGCCAATATTTCCACCCATTAAATTTCATTTATAGAAATCACTAGCGTTCTAGAGATTGTATATGTGCTACAAGGAATGTGTTCACCATTTTGTTCAGTATATGTCAACACAATGCGTTCCATCTCAGCTTATCATTTTATCATATTATTAACATGCTGTTACTACCATTTGTTGAACTTTTGCTATATTAATACTACATTGCATCAGAGCTTCAACTCATAAAAATAAATCAATGGGTCAAAAATGGTTTATGAAGTTATCATAGCAGTGATGAAAATAAAAGCATAACTAGTGTAATAATAGAATTCAACTGTAAATATAAACAGTGAAGAGAACTTAAGGGTAAACTTAGTCACCCTTATATTTGCCTTCTGAAAGCCTTGAGAGGTCATCTGGCTTTTCTTGCCCCTCTTACAGGAGTCCAAGCTCTTGATAATCCCTGTAATCAGAAAATGTTCATTCACATTCCTGACTCTTTTGGGGCTATGGAAAGTAGAGATATATGGCATATTCGGGAAACAGGGTACTTAAAAGCAGATGTAGATCCTACTATGACTTCCCTATGCTGTGCAAAAGCTTTTAAGTTTCATTAGGTCCCATTTGTTTATTTTTGTTTTTATTTTCATTTCTCTAGGAGGTGGGTCAAAAAGGATCTTGCTGTGATTTATGCCATAGAGTGTTCTGCCTATGTTTTCCTCTAAGAGTTTTATAGTGTCTGGCCTTACATTTAGGTCTTTAATCCACTTTGAGTTTATTTTTGTGTATGCTGTTAGGGAGTGTTCTAATTTCATTCTTTTACATATGGCTGTCCAGTTTTCCCACCACCACTTATTGAAGAGGCTTTCTTTTCTCCATTGTATATTGTTGCCTCCTTTATCAAAGATAAGGTGACCAATATGTGTGTGGGTTTATCTCTGGGCTCTCTATCCTGTTCCATTGATCTATATTTCTGTTTTTGTGCCAGTACCATACTGTCTTGATTACTGTAGTTTTGTAGTATAGTTTAGCTAGTGGGAAGCATCTGCATCACATGGGGAGATCAGCTCAGTGCTTTGTGACCACCTAGAGGGCTGGGATAGGGAGGGTGGGAGAGAGACACAAGAGGGAGGGGATATGGGGATATATGTATACATATAGCTGATTCACTTTGTTATACAGCAGAAACTAACACAACATTGTAAAGCAATTATACTCCAATAAAGACGTTTAAAAAAAAAAAAGCAGATGTAGATCCTACTATGACTTCCCTAAACTACCGAGTACCCTTCAAAACTTGACCAATAATAGTAACATTATTAAATATTATTATATTTGATATGTATTAATGTATTTAACTATATTTATAATTAAATACTATTAAATATTATTATTATTTAATAGTGATTATTATTATTACTATTAATCTATTTTTCAAGACCTCCTTGACAAGGGGCTTCTTATTTCCACCTCTGGTGTCTGCAGCACACATGTTTTACCAAGAGGCAGGGGGAACTAATAGAAGGTGTTACCAATTGGCCCAAGATCTGCAAGCTGTAAATAAAATCGTTAAACCCAGGTTCCTTTGTGTCCCAAACCAAAGTACTATTCTAACTTCCATACCCTGCAGTGCCACTCTTTTTGCCATTGTTGAGTTATACTCTGATTTCTTCGGCACACCACTTCACCCTAACTCCCAATACCTATTCTCCTTTCCATGGAAAAATCATGAACATACTGTGATAGTCATGCCCCAAGGGTTTATAGGAAGACCCAGTTTATTTTGCGGGGACATTATATGCATAATTACTGGATTTGGTATTGCTTTGCAATTCAACACTCAAACAATATATAGATGGCTTCATTCTTTGTTTTTATTTGACCATGTCTGTGATATAGTTTTTTTTGTTGTTGTTGTTGTTTTGCGTTACGTGGGCCTCTCACTGTTGTGGCCTCTCCCGCTGTGGAGCACAGGCTCCGGACGCGCAGGCTCAGCGGCCATGGCTCACGGGCCCAGCCGCTCCACGGCATGTGGGATCCTCCTGGACCGGGGCACGAACCCGTGTCCCCTGCATCGGCAGGCAGACTCTCAACCACTGCGCCACCAGGGAAGCCCCTGTGATATAGTTTTATAATAATTTACTGACGAGGTTTGTTGCCTGAGTTCCAGCAGTTCCTGTTTTTCCAGAGAATGAATATTTGTACAAATGTTCTGGGAATCTTTGGAAAAATGGTTTCTGACCTCAAGGGTGGTACTGTCCCCATGCAGAGTACCTGTCTCTCTCCCAGGATTATAGCCCAGCTGTCACTGCTGCTACTTTTGCTGCTGTTGGCCTCACCATCATCAAAAATCTCGGGCCATGTCCTGCTTAGAGCAGCCCCTCTGAGCCCCATGGCTCCGACTGCCCAGTCAAGCACGTGTGTGCTGGGCAGGCATGTGTGCTCAGGGCACACACTGCCCATCCTTCTCCTCAGTGCCCTTTACTCCCCTCCCTCCATCTAGCACACCCATAGCCTGGGTCTGCTCGTGCTTCTGCCACCTAGGTTATGTCCTCTGCTCACATGTTCCATTGTGCAAGTAAACTTCGCACTTCTATATTTAAAATGGATAACCAGCAAGGACCTACTGCATAGCACAGGGAACTCTGCTCAATGTTATGTAACAACCTAACTGGGAGAAGAATTTGAAAAAAAAATAGATACATGTATATGTATAACTGAATAACTTTGTTGTACACCTGAAACTAACACAACATTGTTAATCAACTATACTCCAATATAAAATAAAAAGTTAAAAAAATCAATTGGCCATAAAAAAAACTCACAGAACTAAAGTTCAAAGATAAAATTATTAAGAATTTTCAAGGGTGACAGAAAAACATTTAATCAAGTTTGGGGACATTCCTGAAAGTAGGGTTCTGTGTGACACTTGCTTCACACTCATGAAGCCAGTTCTTCCAGGGGAGCTTCCAAAGGATTGGAATCAGGGCCTCAACAAGGCAGAGCCCACCTCAGTATAGGAGCCCACCCCAATCTCAGCCCAGTGAGATTTAACAAAAACTACTGACAAGTGGCTGCTGTGACTAATTTCTTCCTCTTTATTTTAGGGATGTTTATTTTAGCTATTCCATCTCTATTCGATTGTTTAATATGAGGTGGTAAAAGAAGATATCTTTTAAATTAGAAGTCTGAATCAAGAAATATCATATCTGGGCTTTGAGGCTGTTACTAGATGGGATTTTTGAGTTTTCTTTCTTGAGAAAGATGATAATTACATTTTGTGTGCAGAAAGAAGTATTCGGTAGTATTTACCCCCCCCCCCACCTTAGCCACGAGCGATACTTTCCAAGAACCCCATTATATATATATAATGTTTTTTTCCTATACATACATGCTTAGGATAACATTTAATTTATAAATTAGACACAGTAAGAGATTAGCAACAGTAACTAATAATAAAATGTAACAAATACAACAATATATTGTAATGATAGGTATATGAATGTGGTCTCTCTCAAAATACCTTACTGCGTTGTACTTACCCTTATGATGATGATGATGTAAGATGATAAATGCCTACATGATGAGATGAAGTGAGGTGAATGATTAGGCACTGTGACGTAGCATCAGACTACTATTGACCTTCTGACAATACATCAGTAGAAGCATCATCTGCTTCTGCTGATCCTGTATCATTGAGTCATGGTGATGTCTGTGGTTGAATGTCAGGAATAGATGATGTTAATGGTTGGGGATCCCAGGCAGGATGGAGCAGAAAGGTTTGCAATTTAAAATTTATGAATTGCTTATTTCTGGAGTTTTCCATTTCATATTTTCAGAGCACAGTTGACTGAGGGCCACTGAAACTGCTGATAAGAAAGGACTACTGTAATTTTAATATGAAATTTTTTGGCCTTAAGTGTGATCACTATTAAGGCTATTCACAAGTGCCCTATTCTCTCCTACTGGAGACAATCTGAGATCACTTTTGTTGTTCACTGAAACTCAGGCATTGCTTTGAAGAAGTTAAATGTGAAGTATTTGGGAAGAAGCTTTCAAAAATAGTCACCCTATTCTCTTTTTTTCTGCCTCTGATATCATGAAAACATGTGTCCCATTGGAGCCTCTGTTAGTCAAGGTTTCTGGGAGACCATGATGATCAAGTCCCCATGCCAACCCATATGCACTGAGCACAAATAAAATTTTGATGTTATAAGCAACTGAAAATTTATTTTTGTGTCCTATAGGTAATCTGGAATGACACCTGTAATAAATTATATAGCACATGGAAAGATAGCAACTATTGAAAAAAATAAAGGGCCAGGTTGAATTTTAAATTGAGAATAATTGTCAGGGTATGACTCAAAGCAAAGATTTTTGGGTCATCTTTAAAAACAGTGATCTCCTTTAAAACCCAATCATAACTTTCAAGAATAAACAGGAAATAATGCTTGGCAGGGCTAATTTAGTAAATATTGTTATTGAAAGCAATGAAGACATCAAGTCAAGATGTATCATTTAAAGTTGTAGTCTATGGGGAAGAAATCCAGTGCTAGTACATCATACTATTAAGAAAATAGAAAGCAAGATTTAAAGTTGGTGGAAAATATACTCAGGAAAAAGCAGAGTGAGTTGTTGGCAATTTACTTTTTCTCATATTACATGTCTGATCTGTGTATAATATCACTAAGATACAATTGATTATAGTAATTAAAAACCAACACATTATTTTTCTAACAATTTGTTTAGAATGGCACAAAACCGTTATTATACATATATATTAGGGAGAAGGGCTTAATGACTCTTTTTATATGTTTATTGCAGAAAATGCATAATACAGGAAGGAGATTTTCCCTGTAGTTAATGACAATTTTAAAGACACGATCTAGCATGGAAAATAACATTTTAGTATAAATGCCAATGTACTATCAACTATGTGGCAACAAGGAAGAATTTCCTACAAAATTAGATACTGCACCTGAATTCTATGTCATTCTATGATTTATTCATAGAGAAAATCTGGGAGCTAAAAAAAGTTTCCATATATTTGTTCAGTGTTGAAAAACATTCTAAAAATGTGATCACTATTTTGTGTACCCATTGGTACACATTTTTTCAAGTGTAATGTGTTTTTAGGTAGAGTAAGTACAGAAGTGAAATGACTTTAGAAGAAAAGATGCATTTAGGTTTGTTTAATAAAAAATGATTTAAAAATGGTTCATGAAATGATCATTTTCAGCAAAAGCAAGTTCTATGATGTAAAGTAAGTTCCCTCAGTTTATATCTCAGTGATATGGTCAAAACCTTGAGTAACCTGAACTGATCTACTCATGACCATTTGAGGTTTTCATTTAAGAAAAATTATTTATTTGCAGTCATTTAAAATTCAATATGCAAATTCAAGATTTACATATCCACTTTAATTGTGCATGTCTGACCTTTACATTCACTTGATTCCTAATAAATTTTCATCAGAGACATAATACTTACCTGAGCTTTATTTATTTGAGCTATTTAGCTGTATGGAACAAAGCATAAGCAAAGATGAATTTGAACATCTTAAAATAGCAGAGTAGTAATAAGGTTGACTAGCATATAATGAACTTTGTGCCAAGGACTATGCTAAGAGCATCACACAAAAGAGCATCACACAAATTACTTTATATAACTATCACAAAAACCGCTATTATTCCCTCTTTAGAGATCTGTAAACTTTGGCTTGGTTGGGTGAGGTAATGATGTTTGTAGGGCCATGTCACTAATTAGCTTAATCCCAATAGACTGTCTTCAAAGTTTATATTCTTAATGCCATGCTTTACTTGTCTATTAGTTCACCTTATATCTTGCATCTGGGTGCAACATCCATCGAAAACACTTAGTGCCAAAAGTTATTACAATTAAGTGGACTCTTGTAATATAATTATTATCAATTTCCTTGTCTTCCCTTTCTCCACTCTGACCTAAAATTGCATAGGATTACATCGTCCTTTACTTACAATCTTAAATTGTTTCTCATTGCATATTAAAAAGTCTAAACATTTTAGTGTTTAAGATCTTTCACAATATAATAATAATTTTATTTTCAAAACTTCATTCATATTTTCCCTGAATAAAATCTTCACACATTTCATGTATACTTAAAATTGGGGTACTATGGAGGGAGAGGTAATTTCCTTCAAATACTGTTACACTTTACCCATCTACCAAGCTCATATATTGCAGTGTTTGCCATTCTTCAAACACTAGCTCAAAATAGTAATCTTTTATTTTCCAACTAGAAGAAGTAATTTATCTTTTGTTTGACATTTGTGAGTTAACTGTTATACTGAAAGTACATTGCTATAAAATTACTTGATGAAATTCAACAAAGATTTGCTAGTGAGATCAAATGTAGCAGATGGCAATATAACTTCCTGAAGGTCCCTTTCTCCACTTTCCCTAAAAGAGGTTTTCTGTGCTTATTGATGTGTCAACACGTGGTTATTTTGTTCTAGAAGCTGAGTTTTGTGTTTCATCACAGTCATTTTATACCTACAGCCTACACCACCATTCTGTAAGAGCCTTCACAAATAATCCATACGCTTAATACTTCCTTCAAGTAGAGATATGAAAATAGCTTATGAATTAAGCTAATGTTTCTTTCTATATGGATCTTTTTATAAATAAGGAAACCTTTCCAAGAATTATCAACAACTACTTTACCTAAATTTCATTGGCAGAAAAGGTATACCAGTCACCTCAAAATTAACTGTTATCTAGGGGAAAAATATATGAAGATTTGTCTAACCAGGATTTAGCTCTGAGCTTGTGATGGGGTCACAGTCCTTGATGAATTTACTAAGCAGAAAAGAATGGACACCTTATCACAAAAATACAAACAAAAAACAGACACAAGTAGACAAGTCTAGAAGACGAAAAATGCTATAGAATATATATCACTCTTTTTCTATTTCTATATTTAGGAAATACCCCTCTCTAAGATACATGGATAGTTTTTCTCTACCTCTCTACAGAGGGTAAAAATGACTAATAATCACTTTCCCATTTCACTTTTCAGTTAGATCATTAGAATGTAACCTTATCTTCATAACTCAGATGCACTCCCTACAGATTTTGAATAAGAAACAAGTATTATGAATAAGAAGGGATTACAATTACTTGTAATGAAATGGAAAGCTTAAAAATGAGAATCTTACATTCCTAGTTCAAGTCACATTCATAAAACTGTACCTACTATGGTGATAATATATACATAATAAATTATGATTATTTTGGTAATTACATGACTGAAAACCAGTCTCCAAGTTCAAGTTCAGTGCTATGTTCTAAAATCTTATAATGTCAGTTGGAGTCACATCTATCTTAAGGCAGTGTTATGACTTTGATTATGCAAAAGTGTTTTTATAAAAATTATCATTTGGGCACAAAGAAAATTTGTATGTTTGAAAATATCCCAAACCATAACTTGCACTGAGCTTAACTTGTCATCAGAAATAATCTCCTCTCCTCCATAAAGGAACATAGATGCTTATACCTTGTGCTAATACATGGTCCACTTCACTATGTATCCTTAAAAATCCACATTTAAAATATCAAACTCAGCATTTCCATTGGAAAGTGATTTCTAGCTTGTAGTATTTAATACTGCCTGCCTATTCAAAGAGAATTGTATATCTTTTTAAAAAATCTGGTTTTCCTATTTATTTATTTATTTTTGGCTGTGTTGGGTCTTCGTTGCTGCACGCGGGCTTTCTCTAGTTGCGGCGAGCAGGGGCTACTCTTGGTTGCGGTGCGCAGGCTTCTCATTGCGGTGGCTTCTCTTGTTGTGGAGCATGGTCTGTAGGTGGGAGCAGGCTTCAGTAGTTGTGGCTCGCAGGCTCTAGAGCGCTGGCTCAATAGTTGTGGCGCATGGGCTTTGTTGCTTCACGGCATGTGGGATCTTCCCAGACCAGGGCTTGAACCCATGTCCTCTGAGTTGGCAGGCAGATTCTTAACCACTGCACCACCAGGGAAGTCCCTGGTTTTCAACAGATTTGTTTTTTATTGTTTTTAAGAACATAAGAACAGTGGTAGATAATGTCATATTATTTTTAGGTTTATGAATATCTCTCTCTCTATGTGTGTGTATTTGTGTATTTAAGTTTGTTTATATGTATTTCTGATTTATGAATAACTGAAAAAATAAGCATTATGTATATAAAGCTAATTTGATCATCGGTTATGGCATCTATGTAGAAAAGGAAGTTTTAATTCCTAATAGGAAGTACTGGACTTGCTGCATATATATTATCCTTGGTAGTGAGAGTAGACTGGTCCCTTGGGACTGATTATTAAAGAAACAAACACTAAACCCCTGTAGTTCTACTTTTCCTAGGTGGTGATCAGATTAATTTTAAGGAGGTTCAGCTCTACATAGTTTTATATTTTTATATAATCCTACATGGCTGATGGTCAAAATATAGCACAATTGCTTGTGAAAGTGTAACACAAATTATCTGTAAATATTGGTTTCTATTCTCTGACTTAAAGTAGCAAATATGGGACCTGAACATGTTCCAGGTGACCCATGGGTATAATTTCAAATAATGTCTCATAAATGTTCCATGAAATACTACTCCCAAATATTTTTAATATGTGTTTTTAAAAATAAAAATTTAATGATTATATTTTAGACAAATAAGATGAGGAATTCCAGGTTAAGCAAAGTCAAATACTTTTCCTTATCACAGGCATTCTCAGAGCCTTTAATATACTAAATCATTTTGTGGAGAACAAATTAGCAACATTTTCAAAACTTATTTTCCCTTAGAAACCTTTTGTCATGAAATGTTTATTAAATCTATGTCCTGTAGAACACATTTTTATAAATATTACTATAGTAATGGCCACATTGTAAAAATGAGTTTCTCCTCTCTTCAGAATTCATCTGCCAGTGGGTGTTAGATCAGGGTTAAGTAGCTATCTAAAACCTTTCATATAATGAAACTAGTTAGAAGGAGCAGTATATTACTTTTGAATTTTGGATAAGTAACACCTACCAAGAAGGAATGACTTAGTGAGTTTTCGCTTGAAAAGTAGGTAGCTAATAATTACATCACATGACAGTCACCTAGTTTATATTGCCAGTGTAGGAAAATGATCATTTGAAAGGAATGAAGATTCTTTTATAGAAACCATGCATTTTATCTGAGACTGAAGTTGGTTTCTCAACCATATTCAAACAGCTGATCTCCTAGTAAGACTATTTAGGACCCTAAGGTTTTGTGCAGTCAAAAACTATGTTTAAACCAATTTAATTTGTGATAAGTAAAAGATAAAGACTTAAGCACTTTAGGGATTTCCCTGGTGGTACAATGGTTAAGAATCTGCCTGCCAATGCAGGGAACATGGGTTCGAGGCCTGGTCCAGAAGGATCCCACATGCCGTGGAGCAACTAAGCCCGTGCACCACAACTACTGAGCCTGTGCTCTAGAGCCAGCGAGCCACAACTACTGAGCCCACACGCCACAACTACGGAAGCCCGTGTGCCTAGAACCAGTGCTCTGCAGCAAGAGAAGTCACCGCAATGAGAAACCCGTGCACCACAATGAAGAGTAGCTCCCGCTCGCCGTAAAACTAGAGAAAGCCCGCATGCAGCAACAAAGACTCAATGCAGCCAAAAATAAATAAATTAAAAAAGAAGAGATTTAAGTACTTTAAGGAGAATTATGATAAAAATTGGAGGGGAAATAACTTGAATAAAATGAGATTAACTATAAAACTTAAAATGTCAGGTCTTAATAGTAGTATATTTCTGATTCAAGGCTAATGAAAGTATTCATTAAAAGGTCAAGAAGATTTAGCAGAATGGAAACTGTAAAAGAGGCCAGTAGTTGGGAGACTAGTTACTCCATTAAACTAGTGACTAGATCAGATCACCTTGGTGACCTTTCTGATTGTAGAATGAGAGCAAGATTCTTTAGAAAATTACAAATTCTCTAGCAAAATTCTTTAGAAAAAAATAGACCTCTGTTCTCTCCTGACACATTTTTTTATTATTATAAAAAAGGATACAGAACATAAGAATGCAAGCAAAAACAAAATGAAGTTTTAAAATAAATCTAAAGATAAGAGATAAATAGTAATTATGGGGAGGCAAAAGAACCCCCTATTAAAGAATAAAATGGGATTAGATAAAATATTCCAAGAATAATTGCTTTATGGACAAAAAATATGGAAAAAGAAACTCTAATCTCAATAGATTTTTAAAAAAATGATATATGACTGCACACCAGCTTCAAGGCCAGTTCTTTTAATATCAACACAGTGTAGGAACCAATCATATAAGGCTTTTCACCATTGAGAGAGACTTTATTAGGCTTTTACTTAGCTGTAAGAGAATATCAAGGGAAATTCAGAAGACACTAACTACCATCTGACCCCATTTGCTACATACTCTTCCATGCTATCTACCACCCATTATTGTTATTATCTGTTACGTACAAGTTACTAACAACTGTGTGTTCAGGGGGCATAATTGAGGATGGGCATGCTTCACATTTAAGATGAGGTTGGCATTAAAATACTAAGCACAAAGAAAATATATTAGTAAAAATGTATCAAGTTGGAATTAAAACCAACTGGTCATCAAAAGACACAATCAAGTGAGTGGAAAGAAGAAAATAGAACATATAATCAAAAGTACCTTCATTTCTATATTATATAAAGGACTTATATTAATCAGTAAGCAAAAGTCAAATTATGCAATAGAAAATCAGACAAAAGACTTAAACATGGACTTCATAAAATAGGCAATCCAAATTTCAAAAGCATATGAAAACATACATTTCTAAAAAAAAATCAAGAAAATGTAAGTTAAAACCAAACTGAGGAGAGGACCTTCAAGACGGCAGAGGAGTAATATGTGGAGATCACCTTCCTCCTCACAAATACATCAGAAATACATCTACATGTGGAACAACTCCTACAGAACACCTACTGAATGCTGGCAGAAGACCTCAGACCTCCCAAAAGTCAAGAAACTCCCCATGTACCTGGGTAGGGCAAAGGAAAAAAAGAATAAACAGAGACAAAAGAATAGGGACGGGACCTGCACCTCAGGGAGGGAGTTGTGAAGGAGGAAAAGTTTCCACACATTAGGAAGCCCCTTCACTGGTGGAGATGGGGGAGGTAGTGGGGGGAGCTTCAGAGCCACGGAGAAGAGCTCAGCAACAGGGGTGCGGAGGGCAAAGTGGAGAGATTCCTGCACAGAGGATCGGTGCCGACCAGCACTCACCAGCCCGAGAGGCTTGTCTGCTCACCTGCCAGGGCAGGTGGGGGCTGGGAGCTGAGGCTTGGGCTTCAGAGGTCAGATCCCAGGGAGAGGACTGGTGGTGGCTGCATGAACACAGCCTGAAGGGGGCTAGTGCGCCACAGCTAGCGGGAGGGAGTCTGGGAAAAAGTCTGGACCTGCCGAAGAGGAAAGACACCATTGTTTCAGGGTGCACGAGGAGAGGGGATTCAGAGCATTGCCTAAATGAGCTCCAGAGACGGGCGTGAGCCACGGCAATCAGCGCAGACACCAGAAACCGGCATGAACCACTAAGGCTGCTCCTGCAGCCACCCAGAAGCCTGGATGTAGCCACAGGTCACTATCCACACCTCCCCTCCCGCGACCCTGTGCAGCCCTGTGATCCAGGGACAACTTTCCCAGGAGAACACATGGTGCTCCACAGGCTATTGCAAAGTCACGCCGGCAGGCTCGCCCCATATACCATACCCTTCCCTCCCCCAGGCCTGAGTGAGCCAGAGCCCCGTAATCAGCTGCTACTTTAACCCCGTCCTGTCTGAGCGGGAACAGATGCCCTCAGGTGACCTACATGCAGAGGCGGGGCCAAATCCAAAGCTGAACCCCAGGAGCTGTGCAAACAAAGAAGAGAAAGGGAAATCTCTCCCAGCAGCCTCAGGAGCAGCAGATTAAATCTCCACAATCAACTTCATGTATCCTGCATCTGTGGAATACCTGAATAGACAAAGAATCATCCCAAAATTGAGGTGGTGGACTTTGGGAGCAACTGTAGACTTGGGGTTTTCTTTCTGCATCTAATTTGTTTCTGGTTTTATGTTTATCATAGTTTAGTCTTTATTATCATTGGTAGATTTGTTTATTGATTCAGTTGATCTTTTTATTTTTTTAATACACATATATTTTTCTCCTTTTTCTCTTTTGTGAGCATGTGTGTGTATGCTGCTTTGTGTGATTTTGTCTGGTAGCTTTGCTTTTACCATTTGTCCTAAGGTTCTGTCTGTCCTTTTTTTTTTTTAACAATTAAAATTTTTTTTATTTTTATAACTTTATTTTATTTTATTTTTTTCTTTCTTTTTCATCCTTTTTTTCTCCCTTTTCTTCTGAGCCATGTGGCTGACAGGGTCTTGGTGCTCTGGGAGGGTGTCAGGCCTCTGCCTCTCAGGTGGGAGAACCGAGTTCAGGATATGGGTCCACCAGAGACCTCGCAGCTCCACATAATGTCAAACGGCAAAAATCTCCCAGAGATATCCATATCAACACTACAACCCAGCTCCACTCAATGACCAGAAAGCTACAGTGCTGGACACCCTATGCCAAACAACTAGCAAGACAGGAACACAATCCCACCCATTAGCAGAGAGGCTCCCTAAAATCATAATAAGGTCACAGACACCCCAAGACACACCACCGGAAGCAGTCCTGCCTAACAGAAAGACAAGATCCAGCCTCATCCACCAGAATGCAGGCACCACTCCCCTCCACCAGGAAACTTACACAACTGACTGAACCAACCGTAGACACTGGGGGCAGATATCAAAAACAATGGGAACTACGAACCTGCAACCTGCAAAAAGGAGACCACAAACACAGTAAGTTAGGCAAAATGAGAAGACAGAGAAACACACAGCAGATGAAGGAGCAAGGTAAAAACCCACCAGACCAAAGAAATGAAGAGGAAATAGGCAGTCTACCTGAAAAGGAATTCAGAGTAATGATAGTAAAGATAATACAAAATCTTGGAAAGAAAATGGAGAAAATACAAGACATGTTTAACAAGGACCTAGAAGAACTAAAGAGCAAACAAACAATGACGAAAGACAAAATAAATGAAATTGAAAATTCTCTACAAGGAATCAATAGCAGAATAACGGAGGCAGAGGAACAGATAAGTGACCTGGAAGATAAAATAGTGGAAATAACTACCACAGAGCAGAATAAAGAAAAAAGAATGAAAAGAATTGAGGACAGTCTCAGAGACCTCTGGGACAACATTAAATGCACCAACATTCGAATTATAGTCATTCCAGAAGAAGAAGAGAAAAAGAAATGGACAAAGAAGATATATGTAGAGGATATAGTTGAAAACTTCCCTAATATGGGAAAGGAAATAGTCAAGTCCAGGAAGTGCAGAGAGTCTCATACAGGATAAATCCAAGGAGAAGCACACCAAGACCCATATTAATCAAACTATCCAAATTTAAATACAAAGAACAAATATTAAAAGCAGCAAAGGAAAAACAACAAGTAACACATAAGGGAATCCCCATAAGGTTAACATCTGATCTTTCAGCAGAAATTCTGCACGCCAGAAGGGAGTGGCAGGACTTTTTTTTTTTTTTCTGGTACGTGGTCCTCTCACTGTTGTGGCTCCTCCCGTTGCGGAGCACAGGGTCTGGATGTGCAGGCTTGGCGGCCATGGCTCACGAGCCCAGCCACTCCGCAGCATGTGAGATCTTCCCGGACTGGGGCATGAACCTGGGTCCCCTGCATCGGCAGGTGGACTCTCAACCACTGCGCCACCAGGGAAGCCCGTAGCAGGACATATTTAAAGTGAGGAAAGGGAAAAACCTACAACCAAGATTACTGTATTCAGCAAGGATCTCATTCAGATTCAATGGAGAAATTAAAACCTTTACAGACAAGCAAAACCTAAGAGAATTCAGCAACACCAAAGCAGCTTTACAACAAATGCTGAAGAAACTTTTCTAGGCAAGAAACACAAGAGAAGGAAAAGACCCACAATAACAAACCCAAAACAATTAAGAAATGGTAATAGGAACATACATATTGATAACTACCTTACATGTAAATGGATTAAATGCTCCAACCAAAAGACATAGACTGGCTGAATAGATAGAAAAGCAAGACCCATATATATGCTGTCTACAAGAGACCCACTTCAGAGCTAGGGACACATACAGACTGAAAGAGAGGGGATGGAAAAAGATATTCCATGAAAATGGAAATCAAAGAAAGCTGGAGTAGCAATTCTCATATCAGGCAAAATGGACTTTAAAATAAAGACTATTAGAAGAGACAAGGACACTACATAATGATCAGAGGCTCAACCCAAGAAGAAGATATAACAATTATAAATATTTATGCACCCAACTTAGGAGCAGCACAATACATAAGGGAAATGCTAACAACCATAAAAGGGGAAACCAACAGTAACACAATCATAGTAGGGGACTTTAACACCCCACTTTTACCAATGGACAGATCACCCAAAATGAAAATAAATAAGGAAACACAAGCTTTAAATGATACATTAATCAAGATGGACTTAATTGATATTTATAGGAAATTCCAATCAAAAACAACAGAATACATTTTCTTCTCAAGTGCGCATGGACATTCTCCACGATATATCATATCTTGGCTCACAAATCAAGCCTTGGTATATTTAAGAAAATTGATATCGGGTATCTTTTCCAACCACAATGCTATGAGACTCTATGTCAATTACCGGAAAAAAAACTGTAAAAAATACATATGCATGGATGCTAAACAATATACCACTAAATAACCAAGACATCACTGAAGAAATCAAACAGGAAATCAAAAAATATCTAGAAACAAATGACAGTGAAAACATGACGACCCAAAACCCATGGGATGTAGCAAAAGCAGTTCTAAGAGGGAAGTTTAGAGCAATACAAATCCTAACTCAGGAAACAAGAATTATCTCAAATAACCATCCTAACCGTACACCTAAAGCAATTAGAGACAGAAGAACAAAGCAACCGTAAAGTTAGCAGTAGGAAAGAAATCATAAAGATCAGAGCAGTGATAAACGAAAAAGAAATGAAGGAAATGGTAGCAAAGATCAACAATACTAAAAGCTGGTTCTTTGAGAAGATAAACAAAATTGATAAACCATTAGCCAGACTCATCAAGAAAAAACGGGAGAAGACTCAAATCAACAGAGTTAGAAATGAAAAAGGAAAAGTAACAACTGACACTGCAGAAATACAAAGGATCATGAGAGATTACTACAAGCAACTCTATGCCAATAAAATGGACAACCTGGAAGAAATGGACAAATTCTTAGAAAAGCACAACCTTCCAAGACTGAACCAGGAAGAAACAGAAATTATAAACAGATAATCACAAGCACTGAAATTGAAATTGTGATTAAAAATTTTCCAACAAACAAAAGCCCAGGACGATGGCTTCACAGGCGAATTCTATCAAACATTTAGAGAAGAGCTAACACCTAAAGTCTTCCAAAATATAGCAGAGGGAGGACTACTCCCAAACTCATTCTACAAGGCCACCATCACTCTTATACCAAAACCAGAGAAATGCAACAAAAAAGAAAACTACAGGCCATTATCACTGATGAACATAGATGCAAAAATCTTCAACAAAATACTAGCAAACAGAATCCAACAGCACATTAAAAGGATCATACACCATGATCAAGTGGGGTTTATCCCAGGAATGCAAGGATTCTTCAATATATGCAAATCAATCAATGTGATAAACCATATTAACAATTAGAATGATAAAAACCACATGATTCTTGCAATATATGCAGAAAAACTTTCAAAAAATTTGAACACCCACTTATGATAAAAACTCTCCCATAGTTTTTAGTAGTAGGCATAGAGGGAACTTGCCTCAACATAAGAAAGGCCATATATGACAAATCCACAGCCAACATCGTTCTCAATGGTGAAAAACTGAAACCATTCCTCACTAAGATGCAGAATAAGACAAGATGGCCCCATCTCACCACTAATATTCAACATAGTTTTGGAAGTTTCAGCCACAACAATCAGAAGAAAAAGAAATAAAAGGAATCCAAATCGGAGAAAAAGAAGTAAACCTGTCACTGTTTGCAGATGACATGATACTATACATAGAGAATCCTAAAGATGCTACCAGAAAACGACTAGAGCTAATCGATGAATTTGGTAAAGTAGCTGGATACAAAATTAATGCACAGAAATCTCTTGCATTTCTATACACTATTGATGAAAAATCTGAAAGAGAAATTAAGGAAACACTCCCATTTACCATTGCAACCAAAAGAATAAAATACCTAGGAATAAACCTACCTAAGGAAACAAAGACCTGTATGCAGAAAACTATAAGACACTGATGAAAGAAATTAAAGATGATACCAACAGATGGAGAGATATACCATGTTCTTGGATTGGAAGAATCAACATTGTGAAAATGACTGTACTACCCAAAGCAATCTACAGATTCGATGCAATGCCTATCAAACTACCAATGGCATTTTTCACAGAACTAGAACAAAAAATTTCACAATTTGTATGGAAAAACAAAAGACCCCGAATAGCCAAAGCAATCTTGAGAAGGAAAAACGGAGCTGGAGGAATCAGGCTCCCTGACTTCAGACTATGCTACAAAGGTACAGTAATCAATACAGCATGGTACTGGCACAAAAACAGAAATATAGATCAATGGAACAGGATAGAAAGCCCAGAGATAAACTCACACACATATGGTCACCTTGTCTTTGATAAAGGAAGCAGGAATATACAGTGGAGAAAAGACAGACTCTTCAATAAGTGGTGCTGGGAAAACTGGAGAGCTACATGTAAAAGAATAAAATTTGAACACTTCCCTAACACCATACACAAAAATAAACTCAAAATGGTTAAAGACCTAAATGTAAGGCCAGGCAGTATAAAACTCTTAGAAGAAAACATAGGCAGAACACTCCATGACCTAAATCACAGCAAGAACCTTTTTGACCCACCTCTTAGAGAAATAGAAATAAAAACAAAAATAAACAAATGGGACTTAATGAAACTTAAAACCTTTTGCACAGCAAAGGAAACCATATACAAGACAAAAAGACAACCCTCAGAATGGGAGAAAATATTTGCAAATGAACCAATTGACAAAAGGTTAATCTCCAAAATATACAAGCATCTCATGCAGCTCAGTATCAAGAAAACAAACAACCTAATCCGGAAATGGACAGAAGATCCATATAGAGATTTCTCCAAAGAACACATGAAAGGATGCTCAACATTGCTAATCATTAGAGAAATGCAAATCAGAACTACAATGAGGTATCACCTCACACCAGTCAGAATGGCCATCATCAAAAAATCTACAAACAATAAATGCTGGAGAGGGTGTGAAGACAAGGGAACCCTCTTGCATTGTTGGTGGGAATTTAAATTGATACAGCCACTATGGGGAACAGTATGGAGTTTCCTTAAAAAGCTAAAAATAGAACTACCATATGACCCAGCAATCCCACTACTGGGCATATATCCTGAGAAAACCATAATTCAAAAAGACACATGCACCCCAATGTTCATTGCAGCTCTATTTACAATAGCCTGGACGTAGAAGCAAACTAAGTGTCCATCGACAGATGCATGGATAAAGAAGATGTGGCACGTGCATACACTGTAATGTTACTCAGCCATAAAAGGAAACTAAATTTAGTTATTTATAGTGAGGTGGATGGACCTAGAGACTGTCATACAGAGTGAAGTAAGTCAGAAAGAGAAAAACAAATGCCATATGCTAACACATATATATGGAATCTTAAAAAAAAAAAAAAAGGTTCTGAAGAACCTAGGGGCAGGACAGGAATAAAGACGCAGACACAGAGAATGGACTTCAGGACACGGGGAGGGGGAAGGGTAACCTGGGACGAAGTGAGAGAGTAGCACTGACATACATACACTACCAAATGTAAAATAGATAGCTAGTGGGAATCAGCTCCATAGCACAGGGAGATCAGCTTGGTGCTTTGTGACCACCTAGAGGGGTTGGATAGGAAGGCTGGGAGGGGGACGCAAGAGGGAGGAGATATGGGAATGTACGCATATGTATAGCTGATTCACTTTATTGTACAGCAGAAACTAGCACACCATTTTAAAGCAATTATACTCCAATAAAGATGTTAAAAAGTCTACAAACTGGCCCAAATGTTCCATGTCACTCATTTATTCAATTAACTCTTATCAAGCATTATGACATCAATTCTCTGCTTGTCTGACCTTATCAAACAATCTCAGCTTTAAAAATCTTCATTCAGTCTTCCCCATTACCTAATGGATAAAATTAGCTTTCTTTAGTGTGATGTATCTGCCCTTTAATCTCTGTCTCTGATATAACAGTCTGATTTCATATCCCACTACTTCACTGAAAGATGCTCTCTGTTCTATCCATACTGGCATGTCATCACACCCAAAAAAATATAAATTTCTCATATTTGATTACAAGGTCAAACAGAGACTATAGGAATATAAGCAAAAAAAGCAGACAATAGCAAAAAATTATGTGAAAGCAAAAATAAGAATAATAGGATTAATCTAGTACTAAAGTCATTATGTAGATGTATGTACACTATAATGTTATTACCTGGGTAGATATTAGAACCACATGTACTCTACGTTAGTTTTGATCACAAGAAATAAAAATATATACTAGATACTTAAGAAAGCTAAAGTTTTTCTGGGCATTCAAATCTAAGTGAAATTCTGTAGGGTTCATGGAAAATCTGAAGAAGTATGCAAAGCCCTCATAAACATAGTTGACATTTACAGATTCCACATATATTAGGGACATTTTGCTTCTCATTTTGTGGAAATATTTATTTGAATTACTTTTGGAAATTTTTCAAGTGGTGAGTTTGGTTCATGGAAGTGAATCATCTAGGTTTTGAGTGAGTCTAAGTGAGGAACCTACATTTCACTTTTGTACTTGTCTTTATATATGCATTTATTAGGAAAATAGTAATTTTTTTAAATGTCCCCAACTTCTCATAATGTAACTGTCATATCATACCATGTTCTCTACAACTGACCTAGTAATGCTTTTCATTGCAACTGAAAGTATTATTTTAAAGTGCAATTACAATGAAGGAAAATTATATGTGTGTTCCAAACACATCTATCCTAATGATCAAATGTATAATATGGCTTGATCTTCAGACAAAACACTTAACATGGAAAGAGTATACTCTCAGTTCATCCTCCACAAATACCAATAGAGTTAATATTTATTGCTTAATAATTATGTTTTTGCTTCATTTGTTTATATTAGATGTCTTGGTGGTGACTTACTATTCAGCCCAGGTTATGAAATGGCAAAAAACAATACTTGGATTCAATCAAGAACAAACATGAAGGGAAATATTGGGTAACTCTAAAGCTGGTAAATTACACAGTAAGGAATCAATAGATACCAGTTATTTTTATCATCATTATCTTTTTTTTGCATGTAGCATATACCTGAAGTTTATTGTTTTTTTTAATAGCATTTTTTAAATTATTTATTTATTTATTTTTACAGCAGGTCCCTGTTGGTTATCTATTTTAAATATAGCAGTGTGTACATGTTATTCCCAAACTCTCAACCTATTAATATCTTTATTTGGTGCCAAACCTGAAAATTTATTTTTAAGCACTCTTTTTAAGGGGACATTTAGTAGCAAATCCTCAATCAGCATACATCCTCTTCAGTATTAAAAATTTCTTACCTCTGGCACTGAGCAAAGCAGTTTAAAACTTAACATTTAATACTTATAAAACATTTTGAGCTAATTATTAACTTCTTACCAATTGTAAAGGGAATACTTACCTTAGAGTCTTGTTTTTCTAGATGTAATAATAGTAAACACCATCAAGTACACCTATGGTATTTACTGTGTACCAGATACTGTCCTAAATATTTTGTGTAAACTGACTAAGGTAATCCTCATAACAAACTAGTCAAATAGTTTTCTTTTAACTTCATTTTACATATGAGAATATTGAGGCAAACAAAGAACATAAGTTATTTTCCAGAGCCACACATGGGAAAATGAATTATTTAATAGGCACACCATCAAAAATATTATTGTATTTTCTGATCTTATTTTATAAGGTAGACTTCAAAAATTACATTGAATAATAATAGTGGTTAAAGCTTGCAGCTCTGACACAGATGTAGAGAACAAATGTATGGACGCCAAGGGGGGGAAAGTGGTGGGTGGTGGTGGTGGTGGGATGAATTGGGAGATTGGGATTGACATATATACACTAATATGTATAAAATAGATAACTAATAAAAAAAAAAGCTTGCAGCTCTGGCTTCTTCTCTATTTAAAAGGAGTTTATTTTGACATTCCGTGATTCTGGGTGATATTGAGGTTGGGTTTTTAGAAAGGTGTACTATATTAAGAATATTTTAATGCAAATATTTAGTTGACATGTTTAATAAGTGTGAACCCTAAATTTTTATCTAATCTCTTTTTGTCATTAAATGACACGTTTGTCATTTATGCCTACTTTTCTTTTTCTTTGCAATTGTCATGAATTATGTTGTTGGCTGTTTTATGCATGTTATTTCTGCATTGTAAAACTAGAACCTATTTAGTTATGGTCTATATTCTTTCTTTCCATTGCTGCACTCAAGTTGTTAGTATTTTGTCTGTAATTTTTGCGTTAAATTTTTTGTGTGATTTTGTTTTTCAGTTTGATTATCTCAATCAAGTCTTACTATTAAGAAATTAAGAGATATCTCTTCCATGTTTTATCCTTGTTTTATGATTTAGAAACGTTTAAATAACCTTGGAAGTATGTGATTGTTTTTTAACTGAGTTATAAAGTAGTATGGGCTTGACTAACTTGTTTAATGGCAGCTATTTAACTTTAAAATATTGTTTGTAGTCTATTCAAATATGTACCTTTTATAGAGCTAACAAAAGGTATATATTTGGAAATTATCCATTGATTATAGATTTTAAATTTGATGCACATATATTCTCATTATTAATTTAGTCTTTTTCACAATTTTTGTTCTGTTTCTTTCATATATTGGATATATTTGTTTCTCTGTATTTTTCTTAATGTGGCATCTCATCATTTTATTTATTTTTGATAGTTTAAGAACTCCTTGTCTGATAATTCCAACATCTCTGCCATATTTGAGTCTGTTTTTGAAGCTTTCTCTCTTTTTTTTTTTATTGTAGCATATATGTAATTTTTTGTTGAAAGCTTGACATAGTGTTTGGTAAAAGGAAGTGAAGTAACCAGACCGTTAGGTGAGTTTTTAATGTTTACCTGGCTAAGAAATAGTGCCTCAGTTTATTTTTTGCTGTTCCTATAGGAGTGAGAGGCTGAAATTTCTTCTCATGACCTGTTTTTTAATTGGGAGATTTCCCTAGAGACTATTTCTTGAACACAGTCTGAGACTTACACTTCTTTGCAGATGTAATCCTCTCTCATGTAGGAGTGTTGTTTATGTGATGGTAAAGTGTGGAGGGAGGGCAAGCATTCTATAGTCCTGTAATTAGAGCTCAGTCTTTCAGTGAACCTGTGCCCCCCTGAGACCTTCCCAGCTTCCCTACTTCCAAGGCAGATGAGATAGGAGGTCTAGTAGGACCTGGAATTGTGTATTTCTCCTCCCTCATGTTAAAGACTAGAGGGGGCTCAAGTTGGGTATTTCCTTTTCCCAATGTCAATTAGGTTCAAGCAAAGTAATCTCTCTTGAAGGCAGGCCTTTATTAATGAGAGAAGAATTCTTGAAGTTTATTTCAAATTGGTTACTTTTCCCCTCCCCTTGCTGGAAGCACTAGGGGAATTTTCTTTGCTCTTCACCCTGAGAACCTGATGATAATCTTAGAGGTAAAAATCATGACCATGCAGGTATACCCTAAAGCTTGGCACTCAAAATTTTTTTTTCTTCTAGCCCTAGTCCAAATTCAGCCTTCAGTAATTAGTTAATAACCCTTTAGTGTTCCTCTAAGGCTCTGACCTAAGACTTCTCAACTGTGTTTTCTCCTCTCTATCAACTCTGATTCTCTGTATTCACTCTTCTCTCCAGTTTTCAGGGAAGGGGTTTACCTGTGACCTTAATTGTTGGTGGATCTAACAAGAACTACTGATTTTCAGTTTGTTTATATTTTCTCTTGTTTAGAGGATGGAGTGATAATTTCCAAGATTTTTTTTCATGTCATGCCAAAATAAATACAACTACTTTTAAGATCTGTGTTAATGTTTTTTCTTAGCATTTATTTCATTTGTTTATTTATTGAGCACTTATAATTTGCCATATTCTTTTTTATTTTTTTTATTTATTTATTTATTTATTTTTTTTTTGCGGTACGCAGGCCTCCCACCGCTGCGGCCCCTCCCGCCGCGGAGCACAGGCTCCGGACGCGCAGGCCCGGCGGCCATGGCCCACGGGCCCAGCCGCTCCGCGGCACGCGGGATCCTCCCGGAGCGGGGCACGAACCCGCGTCCCCTGCATCGGCAGGCGGACTCCCAACCACTGCGCCACCAGGGAAGCCCTCTTTTTTATTTTTTTAATGAAAGCTTATTTATTTATTTGAGGTTGTGTTGGGTCTTTGTTTCTGTGCGAGGGCTTTCTCTAGTTGCGGACAGTGGGAGCCACTCTTCATCGCCGTACGTGGGCCTCTCATTGTAGTGGCCTCTCTTGTTGCGGAGCACAGGCTCCAGATGTGCAGGCTCAGTAGTTGTGGCTCACGGGTCCAGTTGCTCCGCAGCATGTGGGATCGTCCCAGACCAGGGCTCGAACCCATGTCCGCTGCATTGGCAGGCAGATTCTCAACCACTGCGCCACCAGGGAAGCCCTATTTGCCATATTCTTATCTTGGCATTTGGACCACAGCAGTGACGACACTTCCCTAAGACATTTTCCTTTTCCTCTTACAATTGGCCTCTAGACTCTATGAGTGTGGTGTGGTTAGTTGGAACTGTAGTCCTTTAATATTTGGAAGGAGATATTCTGACTCCTGCTGTATTTAGTAGAGCAAGACTAAGGAAAAAGAGGTCATGGAGCTCTGGTAAAGTCTAGGATTTAAAGTGTAGATGTGAGTGTAGTCCTTATTCTAGTTCAATCGTTACACAACCCAATGAACCAGATTAGATGTTTGCAAAGATGTCTCCCACACAAACCCTAATGTACATACATGAAAGACAAATTGATGATCTGTACTCAATATTGGTGTTATAAAATTAGGAAACTATACCTAATGTAACAACTGAATTGCATTGGAAAATACATGAAGTTATTGCAATAAAATGGAAAGATGAGATGACATTTCATTTCATGAGGAAATGAAAAATCTGGAGAAAAGAACAGACATGAAAGAGCACTTTCAATAAGTCTTACCAAATACTATTTTTTAAAAGCTTCCTTCTGTGTCCCCATGTAATCTGATACATGTAATAAAATTTCATTTTTTTGAATGTGGATGATATAGCCAAGTCCTAAGTGTTGCTTCAAAGTTGGTATAAGTTCAGAGTAGAAAATGCCCTTGGGTGATACCCTTTGCCCTCTGCACACACAACCATTTACATAGTGATTTGTGGCTAAAAATTCAGAATATTGATATTTTTCTAAACTATCAGATTTTTTTTTCTAAAACATACTTGTGAATCCTCTCTTAAAAGCATTGTAAAAATAACTATGGCCAATGGTTGATGGATATTTGAAAAGTTTGTGATCCAATGTGATACATTTTTCTTAGAGTCATAACTAATACCTGCCATATGAAAGGTGAAAGGAAATGAGAAGAAATTAGGTGTATTAAATCTAGGTCAAATGGAATGACTGTTTTTGAATAATTTTGACCCTTAATACCTACAAAATAAAGTGTGCAAAACACGGGTGAAGTAAAGTCTAGAGCCAATAATTACTTATCTAAAGCTCTAGATATGACATTGTGTTCCTTTAATATCAATACATCTTTAAATAAGCACATCATGTTTTGAAAAGCACTGTCAAATACTCAAAGTTTGGCAAAATGAAAATGGGAAAGAAACATGCTACTGCAAATAACAGCAAGTTCTTACTAGTCCCAGAAGAAATGTCTTCCATATAACGTTTCTGCAGAGGTTATATTGGGACTTGCCAGTATTCAGTGCTACTTACTTTTCATGAACATGCCATATCAGGGTGGCCTGCCCTTGGAAATGTAGCAGAAGTTGAATATAAATGCCCAGGGGCTGTTCCTGGTGCAATAGCTTGTTTAGTTAATGCAACAATTCTTCCCATAAATATATTTATAACCCTGGTCTGTCAACATCAGTGTAGTCTCAATGATATGTCAGTTTTTAGAGAAAATCAAAACGTAACCTAAAATTTTGCAGGCCCTGACTATGAAATATGTTGCAACTTTCATAACCAAACCTTCTACTTTTTGTTTGCTTCACTTGAATTCTTGTGACAATCAAATCACAAAAATAGTCTCCATAATTTAAAAAAAATGCAGCAGTGTTAAATATATATTCAAGGGTAATATTCTTATTACCTGAATCAAAATGTGTTCTCTTATCTTGACATTTTTCCATGAGAAGTCAGCTAACCTTACCCTAGAAGGTGTTGTCTAAGAATGTTAAATAAACTTTTCTTTCCGGATGCCTTTTTGGCAAATGAGAAAGATCAGTAAATTACATGAAAACTCTGGCTGGAAGGAAAATATCTCAATATGAAGTAAAGCTTGTGGCATGTTCAAATTGCAGTATCTGGTGAGGCAAAGAAAACTGATTAAATATTATTTCACTTTGTTCAGAAAGATCTTTAAAATTATTATTTCAATCGATTTCTTTATGACTTTTCAATTAAATATTTGAAGTTTATATTCATAAGTTCTCTGCATGAAGGTAATTTTTTTTAGGAAAAAGTAATCCGTTAACTCATTTATTCAACAGGACCTCTATAATTAATCCGTATTGTTGTATATGCTGGTGATACAGCAATAAAAGAAAAACCCCAACCTTCATAGAGCCTACCTCCTAGTGGTTGGAAGGCCGTAAAACACCTATAATACATACGTAAAATATATTCTAGCCTCACATTTAATTTTTAGCTTTCTACACTTTTTTTTTAACCTAGGTTACTGACACTTTTATATTATTAAATCTAAAAGACGGATACTCATTGCAGTATCATGATAAATTTGGGCAGTTCTTTTGCAATTCTTACTTCTCTTCACTCTAGCAATCCCTGCTTTTTCAAGACAAATGACTTGTTACTCTTCTATCTCAGTTACTCCTCCCCCTCTGATTTTCTATGAGCTGTGCATACCTTCTTGGTACTCCCCTCTATGTACAGAATCTTTTTTCTCCTCACTCTATGTATGTAACATGGGTGACCTCATAGACTCTCATGCCTCATTTACAATCTGTATGTTCCTAAGTGATACATTTATATCCCTCTCCTGAGGCCAGAGATTTCTATTCACTACTAACTGGTCTTTTGCATTTGGATGTTGCAAAGGCATCTCAAATTTAGTTTATTCAAAGCCTCATCTCATTTTTTCCTCCAAAGCTCTTTTCTGTTCTACCCATTATCATCCCCTCATCCCTGTAGGTAAATCCGACTCCTCCTTTCCTCAATCCTCATTCCTTCTGGGTATTCACTGAGCACCATCTCTCCTACTTTATGTTTCTGTAATCCATTTACTTCCTGCCATTCCAGTGGGACTATCTCAGATTAGGCCACCAGTATCCCTCAGCTGGATCATATTATTTTAATATGCAGCTTCTTTGTACTGGCCTTCCTGCCTCTAGGCTTTTTCCACTCCAGTCTTTTCTGCATTCCAGTAAGGTGAGCTTTCAATGTAAATCTCTCTTCCATCATCTCTCAGCCTGAATTCTTTGGATATAGTCCAGGTTCATTGAAACAGTTCATTAGCTGACCCCTGGTTATTTCTCTAGCTTCATCTCTTTAAATTTCTCTGATTTATACGCTAATGTCCAGATGTACATTTCTCCGTGTTATCTCTTATATCTGAGTCTCTTTACAAGGTCTTTCCTCTTCCTGGAATACATTTTCCAACTCTTTCCACGAGTCTGATTCTACTTAATGAAGTGTGTGGCTAAAGGGCATGGAATTTCATGCCAGACAAATCTAAGCTGAAATATTGACTCTTGTCATTTATATTGCAATAGGAGTTGCAAAAGTTTCTGAGACTCTGTAAGTCTTTAAAATGGGGATAATTGTAGTACTTATTTGATAGGGTTGTTGAAAGAGTTGAGTGTCATAATGTATGTCAGGGTCTAAGTGCAGTGTCTTGTGAAGGGGGACAGAATATGCCACCACAAATATACCACTTTGACTTAAGGATTATTTTGAGTTTAAGGCAATTGAAAAGCAACACACACAGGAAGTGTTCTCTTCCATCTCCTTTTCTGCCTAAAAACAGACATAATTTCTCTTTGTGAAGATGTCCTCCCTGTATTAGGATGAAGAACACTTATCACTGGACACTGAGAGCTGACACAGAGAGGAGTTGGGATAAGCAAACTTAACTAAAATAGAGATAACATAACCTTGATCTTCCATGAGTTCCCCCATATATTTCATAGTCCCTTGCCCATGATTTCTCATCCTCTGAAGCCCAAATCCCCTTTCCTTTGTTAAAATGATATATAAGCCCCCGGAACTACCTGTTTCTTTGAATTTCTTTTCTTTTCTGTGAACTGCTGTGCACATAAAATATTAATAAAATTGAACGCTTTCTTTGTCCTTTTAATCTGTCTTTTGCTAATTTGCAGGCTCCTATTTTCAAACTCAAGAAGGTAAAGAAAAAATTTCCTCCTCAACACTGGCTTAGAGGGCAGGAATCAGGTTTAACTCACAATTCTCAATGCTCACTGTGCCAAAGTTAATACATATGTATGTTTTATTGTATATCAATTTAAAACATTTTAACTGTTATTTGATAAAGATTATGTGATGTTAACAAGTTCAAAGGATAATTTTATTCCCAGGATTTTCAGCTTTCATTTGCAGTTTGCTTGCGCATACTAGAAAAGCCTAAAAATACTTTCAGTGAATACCTAATAAAAATTAATTCCATTTAAAAATCTAAAATCCTGAAGTGTAGCATGCTCTGTGTTATTTGAGAGATAGAAATTATTTAATAGCTTTAAATTTTTGATAGTCAACCTCTTCTCCTGATTGTACCACCTTTGAGGGATAAGAGTTCTCTGAAAATTAAGTGGTCCTTGAAATTAATATATCTGGGCTGGTTTCTAGGGAGAGTTAAAAATAGATAATGGTGTCTTTATGTCGTTTCCTTCCTGCCCATTTTCGCTGACTAAGGGTTTTCTAATTACTTGACCACAATGTAAATAGATCAGATCAGCAACTTAATATCACTCATGTATGGGAATAAATAGCCATTAATATAATTACTGGCACCTATTACAATACAAAATGTGAGAAGATGATTATGTCTCTTGACAGGATGTACCTTTAAATCATATTCTCTCCCACCACACAGAGCCAGATAGTGGGCAGTAAAGAGATAGGGACAAAATAATGGAAAACTACACATATCTCATTCCAATTCCCCCATAACAACCAAAAGCATTATGACATGCTTAATGCAAATATCTTACAGAAATTTCACATTTAGCAGCATTTCCAGTTGGCAATCCACTCAGTAGCTATACATTTAGCTGCTATAAACAAGATGGGAGCTATGATCTGACCTGTTAAGTGAAATTAAATTAAAAATAAAAATTTCATATATAAGCTCTATCTATTACTAATTTATGCTTGTCTGGGTGTTTTATTTGGTTTCAGTAACAAAATGTTCTACAAATTTCAGCCCATATGATCTTTTATCCTTGAGGTAATTATAATGTACAGAGGGATCTCTTATTTCTAGCAAAATAAGTGATGCTGTTCAAATGCTTTCAAAGGCATATAGCAGGTTTTCAGAATTCGTGAAAAGTTACTTTATAAGTAAGCATTTTTTTGACATGACTGCATATCTCTAGGTTTGTACAGTAATAAGAATGCATTTGTTTCCTATTGCTGTTATAACAAATTACCACAAACTTAGTGACTTAAAGCGACATAAATTTATTATCTTGCAATTCTGCAGGTCAGAGGTCCAACACAAGTCTCACTGGACTAAAATCAAGGTGTTGGTAGGGTTTTTTGTTCCTTCCTAGAGGCCCTATCAGAGAATTTGCTTCCTTGTTTTTCCCACCTTCTAGAGGCCTCTGATGTTCCTTGCCTGTTGGTCTGCTTCCATCATTTTCAAAGCTAGCAAGGGTGTATGGTGTCCTCCTTACTCACATCTCCCTCTGGCTCTCACTCCTTCTTCCACTTTTAAGGATACTTTTATTTTATTATTATTATTTTATTATTATTATTATTATTTTTTTTTTTTTTGCGGTACGCGGGCCTTTCACTGCTGTGGCCTCTCCCGTTGTGGAGCACAGGCTCCGGACGCGCAGGCTCAGCGGCCATGGCTCACGGGCCCAGCCGCTCCACGGCATGTGGGATCTTCCCGGACCGGGGCACAAACCCGGGTCCCCTGCATTGGCAGGCGGACTCTCAACCACTGTGCCACCAGGGAAGCCCAGGATACTTTTAATTATATTCAGCACTCTCAGACACTTCGGGATGATCTCCTTATTTTAATATTAGTTGACAAATGTATTAGTTAGAGTTCTCCAGAGTAACAGAACAAATTGGATGTGTATACACATATGTGGAGAGAGATTTATTTTGAAGAATTGGTTCATGCAATTGTGAGGGCTCGCAAGTCCAAAATCTGTGGCAAAGCCCTCAGGGTGGAGACCCAGGGAAGAGTTGATGTTGAGTTCAAGGCTGAAAGCAGTCTGGGGCAGAATCCCCTCTTTCTCAGGGCACCATAGCCTTTTCAGTCTTCAGTTGCTTGGATGAGGCCCACCTACGTTATGGAAAGTAATCTGCTTTATGCCAAATACCGAATTAAATGTTAATCTCAACTAAAAAATACTTTCAGAGCACATCTAGACTGCTGTTTGACTAAATATTTGGGTACTCTGGCCTAGCTAGCAAGTTGACATATAAAATTAACCGTCACAAGTGGTAACCTTAATTCCGTCTGTAATCTGAATTCCCCCTTGCCATAGAATGTAATTTATCTGTAGTTTCCAGGATGTTGACATCATTTGGAGGTCACTGTTATGCATACCACAATGTGTGTGTTTCTGTCTGTGCATGTTTTTATTTGTATTTGTTCTTTGCCCACATTTTTTTTTTGCCCACATTTTTGTTTGTATTTGTCCTTTGCCCGCAACCCTGTACAAAGTCTATTCACACCAGAAACTTATAGCATGAATATGTAATAATATCCTTCCCAGACTTTTCTCTAATCTCTTTCTTCCTAACCTGCTATAATAGTATAAATTCAATTTTTGGCAATATGTCTTGTGGTTCTTTTGTTTCTCTGAAGCTTCCACTTTTTGTTGCAATATTTGACTTTTTTTCCTTATAATTTTGAGTGTTTGCCACCTTTGTGGTCTTATACAAATTAACCTCTCTAAACCTGAGAATCCTCGTCAATGGTATGGATTTAACAATCATTGAGATTTTGGTGTAAAATAAATAAGATAGTACATGTATAACCTCTGTGGAATGCCTGGCTCATTAAAAAAGGTTAACATTAATCTTGATATTTTGATAATTGTTATAGATGGTAGCTATTAGTACATTGCCATATTTAGTGATAATATTTTCCCAAGTAATTTTTATATATAAATATTATCTGGGTTATGCTTTTTATATATTTTAAACTTCCATTCAGTGTAAAATGTTGGCTTAAATCTTGGTGATTTTGTGTACTTCATTGAAAATTGAGTAGTTATTCTTCATCTTAAAATCCACCAAATATCCACCTATATTTTTCTTTGTGTGTTTTTCATTTTTATATACTACTTTTGAAGTAGTATATAAAAGTACTTTTGAAGCACAGACTGTGTACCTGCTTTAAAGTTCTCTTAGCATGACTCACAGAGATGTCTGAGGAGCTCATCTTCGGAAGTGACAACACTATACGTCCACTAAGTTACATTTCTTTTCTTTATATAAACTCAGACAGACTCCATTTTCAGCCTCCTGACCTTAGGTGGGGCTATATAACTGAGTTCAGGCCAAAGATATGAAGGAGATGGGGGCTGGATGCCACTTTTTTGGAGCTCTTAGTAAAGCTTCCCCCATAGTCCTCCATGCTGTCTCCCTCTAGGCCCTTGTCTGCTGGCCAGATTATAAGGCCCTGGGGGAATGGAAAAGCCTCAAATTGGAAGCAGTCTGAGTTCCTAAAAAAACTGACGGAACAGAACCCTGGCCAGCATTGTACTGTGATGTGAATGAGAGTGAAGGAAAACACAAATGAAAAACAACTCTCTTCCATTAAGCCTAAGGTGGTAGTTACAGTAGTAGGCCTATGTTGACTAATAAATAACCCTGTACTAGTTCTACTACTCTAAGACCGAGAGAGCACTTAAATTAGGCTGGGTTGTTCTAGAAACGCTAAGGGTGGAAAATGAGGTTTGAGTTGTTACCTGAGTGTACTGTATACTTCATTAAATTAAATATTGCATGCATAGCCTTATGAAAATGTTGCTACATAAAAAGAGGTTAATATCAGTCTTACTCTTCTGAAAGTTTTTATGCAAACCACTTAAATTCTCTATGCTGATTTTCACCAGTTTAATCACATGGTAATTCCTAAATGCATTCAAACTATTTTTGTATATGAAGCTATATGTTACTAGTTATAATTATGACTACATGTAAATCTATATGAACATAGCTATGTCTACTATTGATGTTTCGTATGCCCATCTTGGAAATATATGCAAACTGGCAATCTATACTGGATATACTTTTCCAATACAGGCATACTTCATTCTATTGTACTTTGATTTATTGCACTTTGCACATATTGCATTTTATAATAAGTTGAAGGTTTGTGGCAACCCTGCATGGAGCAAGGCTATTGGTGCCATTTTCCCAACAGCATTATTTTTTTAAAATTAAGGTATGTACATTTTTTTGGCATAATGCTATTGCACACTTAATAGACTACAGCATAGTATAAATATAACTTATATGAACTGGGAAACAAAAAATTTATGTGACTCACTTTATCATGAAGCTCCCTTCATTGGGGTGGTCTGGAACAGAATGCACAGTATCTCCAAGGTATACATCTAATCTTGATACAACACATTTACTCAATTAAAGTGAAATCGATTTTCAGTAATAACCGCCAATAGTTTTCAGTATTCTTTTTTGTCATTCACTATATCAGCTTTGAGTAGCTTTCTATTTTTTATTTTTATAAGTTTATTTATTTTTGGCTGCATTGGGTCTTCGTCACTGTGCACGGGCCCTCAATAGTTGCTGCGAGTGGGGGCCACTCTTCATTGTGGTGTGTGGGCTTCTCATTGCCGTGGCCTCTCCTGCTGCAGAGCACGGGCTCTAGGCATGTGGGCTTCAATAGTTGTGGCATGCGAGCTCTAGAGCAGAGGCTCAGTACCTGTGACACACGGGCCCAGCTGCTCCACGGCATGCGGGATCTTCCCGGGCCAGGCCTCGAACCTGTGTCCCCTGCGTTGGTAGGAGGATTCTTAACCACTGCACCACCAGGGAAGCCCTGAGCAGCTTTTTAAAACAGGTTATTTTAAGTCCTTGTGACTGAAGAAAGTGTTAGTGTAAAATACATTTTCTATAAACTCTTTTGTTGTATTCAAGCTGATTTTTCATGTCATTTTGAAAGATCAAGTTGTGATTTTGAAAGGCATAAACATACCAAATAAAGGCATTAACATTCTCTCATGTATTCTGGTTCAATATAAAATTAGTGTATGTTTATATGTGCATTACAGATATTTTATATCTGTACACATATTTTATATATATCCACGCATGTATATGCATGCATCATATGTACATATGGAATAAAAATTAAATTCTTTGAAATCTGATTTGTAATTGGTTGTCAGAGTTTGCAACAACTAGCATTATCCAGTGTTCAAATTTCTCCTGACAACTAGGGTTGTCATTCTTTTGGACTAACCTGTAACAATTTAGAAATCTGCAATAGCTTGCAGGATTTCAAGATTAATTTTATATTACTACATTTGTATTTTATAGTATTATATTAGCAACATTATACTAGCTTTGGAGCCTGGTTTCACTAGTGTCCTTTCTACTGATGTTCTGAAGAACCCAAACACGTTCACTTGAAACAGTGAAGGCTTTCCAACTCCAATGCAGTTGGTTTTATTTAAATTATCCTTTCAGACTACTATCTAAATGTTTGAAGCCAAAATAATTAAATACACTGTATACTTATCAAATGATTCCTAAGCCGTTGGTCAAATAAATTATGTTATCCTGGCAAATACTGCTAAGATTTTTGCTTTTAATGAACAACATATAGCAGTGAAGCAAAACAAATATTTGACCAGAATTAAAAGACCTTGTAAGGCTATCAAATTTCCATTGAAGTATGGCTTATGATATTAATACTTTTAACCTTGCAGAAGATCTAAAAAATAGACGTAATTTTAGTTGAACAAACTACACCAATTATCTGCTTGTCAACAGTTGACGAATCATTTATTTTCACAGTTCAATGTGATGGTAAACAATAAAAATGTCTTTTACTATAATCAAAGTGTATTGCTGTATATCATTCAATGACAATCTAGAGCAGTTTTTAATTACTCTGAGGACAGATTTCTTTTTGACAATTGACTCAACAGAAAGTTAACCACTTGCTCACTTGATCAAATTACAAATGCTGAGAAGCAGAACTTTTATCTCTTGGGGAGAAAATACAGTAGTTTGGTAATGAGTAATATTAGAATTCCTTAATATGGAAATCTTAACAGTGCAAAAAAAATGTGAAAGTGAATTAAAGGACATATAATCATATAATGTTTGGTCATAAAAGGACACTTCTAATTAGCATTCCTCTACTTTATTCGCTTTACTATGCTGGAAATGATCAGTTCTGTGATTACGTTATAGTTTCATTCAGAATTAACAAAAGATGTATTGCTATATAAGATATTTTCTTATATTTTCAGTTACATGAAAATTAACATAAAATTGCATTGATTCTACTTGGAATATAATAAACACGGCTAGTATAGGAAATTATACTTAGATATCGGTTTCAGTTTTTTTAAAAAAATGCTTGACATCTTTATTTATTTAATTGTAAAATGTAAATCAATACGAATCTCTCGCATTTCCAGGTTTCCAATTGCCTCAACAGTAGGTCATCTAATACTTCTTTTTTGACATCATCTGGACCTTACTTCCCATCAAATCCTTCCAAATTCAGAAATCTGAATAGTTTTACATGTGTTGCTGCCACGACACTATGATTAGTACATTGTTCACAACTATAGGTGCTATAATATTGAAAGAAAAAAACAAAGAAAAGGATGAAATGACAGTTTAAGGTAATTTAATAAAATAATTTTGTTCCTTCCTATATCTATATTTATGTTTTCATGAGTAGAAATATAAGACCTTTTCAATGTTGTTGTAATCAAATGAGAGTATGAGTCAAGAGAAAATAGGTTTATATTTTAAGAAAAAGAGTAGACTTAAACTAGTGACCTGTCCAAATGAGTAACAGAGCTGGTTAACTCATTTTTCCTCTTGGTTAAGCAATAAAGAAATTTATACTAAAATCTTAACTAGAATTAACATCAAAAGACATAGCTTCATCCTGCAGAGTATTGATTATGGCAGATATTATATTATTTGAACTTTACTGGCTACTTCCTAGAGATGTTGTATGTCTGTTTTACCTGTCAGTCTCCTTAACTATATTTTTTGATATATCTTTTGTATACAAAAGAGTTAGTCTATTTGGGCCAACTTTTGCTTTATTCACTTTTCTTTTTCTTTATTCATTTTTGAGAGTTCAAAGTTTATTTATGAAAAGTATTAGTGATAACCCTCTAGGTGCAACAAAGTGCTCATATCTAATAACAAATATTAACTGCCACAGTTGTGCTAGAAGTGAAAGGGAGGAGATGATACATTCTATTTCATATGTACCCTAACTTCACAGATTTAAGGACATATATTGTCAAAACGTCCAGGAGACATTCTATAAAATTTGAAGACCAGACTGTTTAATAACCTTTGGTTAGAAATTAAACTGCCTTATAAAATATCCTCTTTTCTTGAATTTGGTCCAGGACAGATTTATTTTTTTTTTCAAATTCAGCTTTAAAATGACTCTTTAAGTGGCATGGACATATATACACTACCAAATGTAAAGTAGATAGCTAGTGGGAAGCAGCCGCATAGCACAGGGAGATCAGCTCAGTGCTTTGTGACCACCTAGAGGGGTGGGATAGGTAGGGTGGGAGAGAGACGCAACAGGGAGGGGATATGGGGATATATGTATATGTATAGCTGATTTCACTTTGTTATAAAGCAGAAACTAACACACCATTGTAAAGCAATTATACTCCGATAAAGATGTTAAAAAAAGAATGACTCTTTAAGAGGTAATATCAGGTAGAAACTTTCAAACCATTGGCTCCAGATGCCTAATTCCCTGATTTGCTGATTCTTCTTAAAAGCAATCTCAAAACCGTCAACTTACTCAACAACAAAAACTGTGAGCCTACAGTCTTTGCCAAAAAGGAAGTTTCTTTTCTTAAACAGCTGGTCTTTGAATGTTCAATTTAATGACTCACAAAATAAAAGCTATCAAATATTACCAAAAACATAGCCATTGTGCTTAGCTTTGCTCCAAGCAATCTGAGCACATCCAGACACTGAATTTGGCAGCAAAGCATTGTTCCTTCTGTCCGTGACACCTATACCTGATTTAAGGTGTCTTTGAGACAAGGAAAGAGCATTGAACTTGAGTTAAACCTAACCCAAGATCAAATATCTCAGAAACCAATGCAGATACTTTATTTGCCATGTCTCACAATTCTCCAACCAGAATGATACAAAACTAAGCTCAGCATTTTTATGAATAAGTTGTGAGATAGTCTCCTTTCTGTGGAACTCAGTCAATTTCTTGAGCACACCTAAAGTATCATAATGAAGAAATGGTATAGTTCAGAGCCACTAAAGGAATTCATATAATGTTCTCCCTGGAGGTTAGTTATCCCAAAGAAAACTGCCTTAAAAATGAAATTAAAATGCCGGTGGATTAAAACCCTTTGTTGTTGTCAAGGATATAACTTAAATAAGAGTTAAAGGGAGGCTTGGCATTCTACCTAGCATTTATACTTATTGTAGGGGAACGTTTTATTTTACCTTTCTCCATGACTTTTAGGAAAAGAAAAAAATATAGGAAGTATGATGTCATGTACAATAATATTATAAACCAGAAGGAAGAGTATATATAGGTTTTTTTGTTTGTTTTTAACATCACTAAATTCACATTAGGAAAACAATGACTAACTGCTCTTTAAATGGCTTTTAATTTTTGTCAGTAGTAACAGATTTTTACCACCACAGTTGAACTATAGTAAATTTTACTTGAAGGTCAGTGAATACCTGATATTTATATACTAGAATAGTGTCATCTGTATACAGAGGGAGTCTACAAGTCAAATATTGCTTTGGTAATGCTGGTAACCCCATATTTTGTTTTTACATGTGAACTTCCTTTGATCAGCTATGGTTTCTCTAATACAATTAACACTTCATATATTTAAAAACCATAAAATTTGTGAGTGATTACCATAATTAATATTAGTGTGTAATATTTTATTCCAACTTTTGTTAAATGAAATCAACTTTGGATGAAAAAGCATTCAATTCTGCTTGAAATAAGCAATGTTTAATAGGTGTCGGGTTTATTTAAATTAGAAGAGTACTAGCACATGTGCATACACACACATACACACACAAATGCACAAATGAGGAAAGCTCCAAAGTGTTACAACAAATTTCTTACTATTGGTAGTGCCTTAATGGCAGAAATGTATGAAGAAAAATATTTAAAAATCTTTATAAGAACATTCAAAAAATGAAACAATTGCAAAGTAATGTTTACCAAATATTTTAAAATAAGTAACTCATTTTCAGTAAGCAATTTACTATGTATTTTAACATATATATAAAATGTATGATAGGAAAAATCCAACAGATGTAAAGATTAAACAATACATTTAAAAAAATTTAATAGAGTTTAGTTTTAGAGAAGTTTTAGGTTTATAGAAAAATTGAACAGAATGTTCCCATATACCTCCACTTTCCTCACACAGTTTCTCCTATTATTAAAATCTTGCATAATTGTGGTGGCTTTGGTACAAGTGAGGTACCAATACCCATCCATCATTATTTGCTAAAGTCCGTAGTTTACATAAGGGTTTACTCTTTGTGTTATAATTCTGTGGTTCTGACAAACACATAATGTCATATATCCACCATCACAGGGTTAAACAGAACAGCTTCAATGCCCTAAAATCCCCTGTTTGCATGTGCTCATCCCTCCCTTCCTCCTCTTGAACCCCTGGAAAATCCTGATCTTTTACATTTCTGTGGTTTTCCCCTTTACAGATGGCATAAAGTGGAATTTTACAGCATGTAGCTCTTTCACACTGGCTCCTTTTACTTAGAAATATGCATTTAAGGTTCCTCCATGTATTTTCGTGGTTTGATAGCACACCTCCTTATTTCTCTTAATCAGATTAAATTGTAGAAATGTACCACAGCTTATCAATTTACCTATTGAAGAACATCTTGGTTGCTTCCATGTCTTGGTTATTATGAATAAACCTCTTATAAACAGTAGTTGAAGGTTTTTGTGTATACTCAAGTTATCAACTCATTTGGGTAAATTATCTAGGAGCATGATTTTTGTATTTTTATGTTAAGACTACATTTAGCTTTTAAAGAAACTGCCAAACTGTATTCCAAAGTGGCTGTACAATTTTTCATTCCCATCAACAATGAATGAGAGTTCCTATTGCTCCACATTCTCTCCAGCATACGGTCTTGTCAGTGTTTCAGATTTCGTGTGTAGTGATTTCTCATTGGTGTTTTAATTTGCATTTCCCTGATGACATATGATGTTGAACATCTTTTCATATGCTTATTTGTCATCTGTATGTCTTCTATCATGAGCGGTCTTTTCAGATATTTTGCTCAGTTACTAATAGCTTTTTAAAAAATGATCATTGTTGAATGTTTAGAGTTCTTTGTATATTTTGGATACAAGTCTTTTATCAGAAATGTGTTATGCAAATATATTCTCCCAGTCTGTTTTTTTTTTTTATTCTCTGAAGAGTATGTTAGAGCAAAAGATTTTAATTTTAATGAAATCTGACTTACCAATTATTTCTTTCATGGATTGTGCTTTTTTTTTTTTTTTTTTTTTTTTTTTTTTGCGGTACGCAAGCATGTGGGATCTTCTTGGACTGGGGCACGAACCCGTGTCCCCTGCATTGGCAGGCGGACTCTCAATCACTGCGCCACCAGGGAAGCCCGGATTGTGCTTTTGATGTGGTATCTAAAGAGTTGCTACGAAACTGAAGGTCACCTAGATATTCTCCTGTGCTATCGTGTCAAAGTTTAATAGTTTCATGTTTTACGTTTAGATCTGTGATCCATCTTGAATTAATTATTGTGATATATAAGGTCTGTATCTAGATTTTTTTATTGAAGTATAATTGACTTAAAATATTATGTTAGGTCCAGGTATACAACATAACAATTCTATATTTTTATATATTACAAAATGATCACGATGATGGGAGGGCGGGGCTCGGGGCAGGGGTTCGTGGTTCCGCCCTCCCGCCCGCGCCACCGGAATTTGGGCGGGGCAGCGGAAGTCGTTCAAGGAGGCTGGTGACGACTTGCCTACGTCGAGGGGAGCGCCAACTCCTGTTTCCCGCGCGTCCCCGGGAGGCCTTGGGAACAGCCGAGGCGTCGCGGCCCCGGGAAGGGAGCGGAAGTCAGCGTCGAAGCCGCGGAAGGAGGGGCGGCTGGCGCCTGGAGGCTGGTTCCCTGTACTCCTGCGCGAACGCGGGGTGTGAGGCTGGAGTGTGGCCGCGCGGTGCTTTCTGCAGATGGCAGTGGCCTAGAGCGCACCTAGCTTCTGGTGCTTAAGTCTGAATGGCGGGAGCCTGATGGCTCGGGCTTCAGTGTGACTCCTCGGATTCCCCAACCAACCTCTCCAAGGGGCTCCCATTTCTGAGAGTGAGGTCTGCATTTCTGTAGTGCTCAAGTGGGAAACTGGCAGAAGAAGTGCGGGGGAAACTTACAGGTTAAGGGACACAGGACTTGAAAGGTATTTGATGGTGCCAGAAAATGATATGGCAAGCAAGAATATTTGTTTAAATTGAAGTCAAGACCTTCCTTCTTAGTGGAGCTTCCCAGATAAGAAAGGGCTAGCTCTCAGAAGTTTACCCCTTTTCAAAATGCCTGTTGTTGAGGGAAGATGTGGCCAGGGAAGGATGGACCATCTGTGGCAAAATATCTGGGAATCCCTGCCTGCAACTCTAGAGTTGAAGTGGAGTGATGACATGGTGCAGCATTTCAGCCATTTTTTGGGTAATTGGAAACATTCTATTCCTCAAGGCAGAAAATTGCAACAACTCAGAAATATGGCAGTGGACTAAGCTTCTGGACTGACCTGAAGATGACTTCAGAAGTAAGTGTGAACGGATAATTAGAAAATTTAGAATACCCAGGGATGTCAATAGCCTGAATAAAAAGAATGGGATTTCTTGGGGAAAAAAAAAATCACCATGATAAGTCTAGTTACCATTTATCATCATATGAAATTATTACAATATTATTGACTTTTCCTTATGGTGTATGTTACTCCCTCTTATTTTGTAGCTGGCACTTTGTATGTCTTAACCTCCTTCATCTGTTTAACTTGCTCTCTTCCTACCCGCCCCCATCTATGGCAACCACCAGTTCTCTGTATCTATGAATCTATTTCTGTTTTATGTTGTTTTGTTTTTTAGATTCCACATATTGGAGAACTCATGCAGCATTTGCCTTTCTCTCTTACTTCACTCAGCATAATACTCTCTAGGTTCATCCATGTTGTCCCAAATGGCTGAGTAATATTCCGTTTTATACACACAAACACACACACATATATACACACCACATCTTTATCCATTCATCTATGGGTGGGCACTTGGGTTGCTTTCATATCTTGGCTATTATAAATAATGCCAAAATGAACTTAAAGGTGCATATATCTTTTCAAATTGGTGTTTGTTTTCTTTCGAAAAATACCAAGGAGTGGAATTTCTGGCTCATATGGTGATTCTGTTTTTAATTTTTTGAAAATTGCTACCATACTGTTTTCAATAGTGACTACATCAATTTACATTCCTACCACCTGTGCAAAAGGGTTCCCTTTTCTCCATATTCTTGCCAACATTTGTTATTTGTTGTCTCTTTGATGACAGCCGTTTTGACAGGTGTGAGATGATATCTCATTGTGGTTTTGATTTGTATTTCCCTGATAATTAGTGATGCTGAGTGTCTCTTCGTCTCTTTGCTGTCTGTATGTCTTCCTTGGAAAAATGCCTATTCATGTCCTCTGCCCGTTTTTTTTTTTTTTTTTTTTTTTTTTTTTTTTGCGGTACGCAGGCCTCTCACTGCTGTGGCCTCTCCCGTTGCAGAGCACAGGCTCCGGACGCGCAGGCCCAGCGGCCATGGCTCACGGGCCCAGCCGCTCCGCGGCATGTGGGATCTTCCCGGACCAGGGCACGAACCCGTGTCCCCTGCATCGGCAGGCGGACTCTCAACCACTGCGCCACCAGGGAAGCCCTCTCTGCCCGTTTTTTAATTGGGTTGTTTGTTTTCTTGGTATGGAGTTGTATGAGTTCTTTATATTTAGGATTTTAACTCCTTATCAGCTATATCATTTGCAAATATCTTGTCCCATTCAGTAGACTGCCTTTTTGTTTTGTTGACAGTTTCCTATGCTGTGCAAGAGCTTTTTAGTTTGATGTAGTCCTTTTTGTTTACTTTTGCTTTTGTATCCCTTGCCCAAAGAAACAGATCCAAAAAATATTGCTAAGACCAATGTCAAAGTGCATACTGCCTATGTTTTCTTCTAGGATTCTAATGGTTTCAGGTATTACGTTTAAGTCTTTAATCCATCTTGAGGTTTTTTTTTTTTGTATATGGTATGAGAATGGGAAAAGAGGTTTATTTATAAAGATGTGAGATTATTTTGAGGGATGATGAGAATATTCTCTATCTTGATTCTGGAGGGAGTTTACATGACTTTATACAGTTTTGAAAGTTCTTAGGATTGTACACATAAAAAAGGGAAATTTACTGTACCTACATTATTGCTCTGTAAAAAAACTACAAAAATTCCACGAGTATGCCTTGCAGAGTGGTGGATAATAAAGATGAGTTTTAGGGAAAGACCTCCAGCTATTAATATCTATAGGACTTCGGGAGTGAAAAGGTTTAGGAGTGTCTTTTGACTATTTTTTACAGCTTAAAATACTTAACTCTTATGTGATTTAGTTTCTTCATCTTTGAAATAAGAATTCAAGCATTCCTTTGTTCATCCAATTAAGAATAGCATATAACTATTTCTAGTATACAAAAAATTTAGTATGTACTGGTATACTTAATGCCACTGTTTAGGATTTCAGAAGGATTTATATAACCTGTATATAATCAGTTAACAAAACAAAGATAAATATCTTGTAATTTAAAAAAGTAATGCACGTATATAGTTTTTTCTCATAGCATATTCATGATGGCTTACAAAAAACCCCAGCATTCTTCTTCCTCAACTTCCTGCAACCTCTAATCCGGATTCCCAGAATCTGTTTTAACTCTTTAAACTCTTTATCCGGGCTTTGCCTCCATATTTCTATTACTTGATTTTTCAGATTTAGATGTATTGTTTTGACTTACTATTATGGTAGTTGAGGATTAAGCACTTCTGCACTACCTTATTCTCCATATATACATCATATATAAATATGTATATGTATATTTACATATATATGTGTGTGTGTATGTACATATATATATATATAAAATATGTAATAACAGTGTTCAATTTGAAAACACAGTATAATCTACTCTTTTTTCCTGAGATTCTGAAATTTCAAATTAGTGTTCTACAACTGGTTGATTTTTGCTTGTCTTCACTTGGGCAGCCTTTTACTTGGAGACGTATGCTATTCACAGAGTTGTTATTTCTTTATTTCCATGCTTCCGCAGCAGGTTTCTCTGTGTTCTCATTCTGGTGCAGGTAACAATTGCCTGTTAAGTTCCCTGAGTTCATCTCCCATTTTTCTTAAGGCTTTTATTTTCCATATTTTGTTTTTTTTCCTTCATGTGGCATTTCTTTAACTCTGTCTTTTAAGGCTTCCAATGATTACTTTTATTTCATGTATTTTTAATTTTTAAAAACTTCTATTCTCAGATGTTTCTTTTAATGTTATGTTATTTTTTATATAAATACCAAGACCTTCTAATTTCTCTACAGTATATTACATTTAAAAAAATGTTTTCTTCTCATTTCCTTGTTTGGGAGAATGTTTCTTCACCTCTCTTGATGATTTCTTCTGTGAGTTAGGAAACCTTTACCATAAAACACCTGATACCTCTCAGCCCCCTAACCACAATGTAATAAGCCAGGGCAGGTGAATTTTGAAAACCAAATTGTGAGTTTCAAAGGTAAAAATGAGCGTGTATTAGTCTGCGCCCTCCTTTTTCTGTCTCTTGGAATCAAGTTGACTATCTAGGTCACACATTGCTGTGTTCCAGGCACAAGCTCTGCCCCTTAGAGGCAGAGGTGAGGGGGATTGGATCCAGCACTGGGATTTGTTGCCGTGTTTGGATAATTCTGAGATCTGTATTAAGAAGCACACTTGCTTATGAATATAAGTTGAAGTGCCCAGGAATAGTTTTATCTATCAGTAACAAAGATGACACTTTAATCTTCTATTTGCCAGCTCTTAGAGTTATTTCTCAATTAGTTTGATATTGGCAGGTGAGGTAGGTATTGCTCATCACTCCTACTCCCATTAAGCTATTAATACCCATGGGCTTCCCTGGTGGCGCAGTGGTTGGGAGTCTGCCTGCCGGTGCGGGGAACGCGGGTTCGTGCCCCGGTCCGGGGAGATCCCGCGTGCCGCAGAGCGGCTTGGCCCTTGAGCCATGGCCACTGAGCCTGCGTGTCCGGAGCCTGTGCTCCGCAACGGGAGAGCCCACAGCAGTGAGAGGCCTGCGTATCGCAAAAAAAAAAAAAGATATTAATACCCAGAATTATTATTTTCTCTCTGAATTACTGTTTTCTTGAATTTGTTTGCCTTTATCTCTCTCCTGTAGCTTCCCTCCAGTACCACATTTATATTTAAGAGTGAACTAGTAAGAGCCATTAAAAGTTCATGTGAAGTGGTGAGATTTATCTAGCATGGAATTTCTCAACAGCAGCATTATTGGCATTTTGAACTGGGTGTTCTTTGTTGTAGAGGGGCTGTCCTGTGCACTGTAAGATATTTTAGCAACATCTCTAGTTTATACCCATTGGATGTCAGAGCATTCCCTCAGTTGTATTAAAAAAATGCCTCTAGACTTAGCCATATATCACCTGGGGGCAACATCACCCTCAGTGGAGAACCACTTATCTAGGGTGGCATGGGAAAAAGTTGGCAACATTTTTGTAAGACCCACAAGTATTAATTACCAGTAGGGTTTTTCATTCAAGTATTTAGTTTCTCTAGCTTCATAGAAAGTCTTGACGTCAGGTAGTCAGTCTTCCAATTTTATTTTTCTTCTGACTTCTAAATATTTGGTTGATACATCTTTATTGACTTGTGTTATTCTGTAATCTTTATCTCTTTAAAAATCACCTTTCTGTTATTTTAAAGGGGTTCTGACCCAAAGAGGAGGTGCATGTGTAATTATTTGTGAGTTAATTTTACATGTTTGAATAGAATACAGGCAGCATTTGTAGCCCAGAATGGCTCAGATATTCTAGGTTGTTTATTCATTTATTCACTTAAGAAATACTTATTTAAGGTATAGAGTTTCCATAATTCAATGTTATCTATAAGACTTCAGAGAAGTAATGACATTAATGTCAAACATAGATCACTCAGTTTCAGATTAAAAGTTGCTACAAATATCTCTTAGTTTATAAGGAACATAGCTATTTTTAGGTTATATGAGAAATCCAATTTAATAAAAAACATCTCTGGATCTGTTTAATCAGTCTGAGATGGCCTGTTTATTTTCTCATTTATATACAGTAAATATGTAAAATGCCCCATAGAGTTTTCCTGATTGAAATAACTGGTTTTAAATACTTCCTGTTATGGACTGAATTTTATCCCTCAAAATTCATATGCTGAAGTCCTAAATGTTCAGAGTATGACTTATTTGGAGATAGGTTCTTTAAAGAGGTAATTAAGTTAAAATGAGGTCATACTTGTGGGCCCTGATCCAATATGACCAGTTTCTTTTTTTTTTTTTTTTTTTTTTTGTGGTATGCGGGGCGCAGGCTCCGGACGTGCAGGTTCAGCGGCCATGGCTCACGGGCCCAGCCGCTCCGTGGCATGTGGGATCCTCCCGAACCGGGGCACAAACCCGCGTCCCCTGCATCGGCAGGCGGACTCTCAACCACTGTGTCACCAGGGAAGCCCTGACCAGTGTCTTTATTATAAGAGAGAAGATTAAAATAGACAAACAGAGGGAAGACCATGTGAAGACAGAGGGAGAAGATGGCCAACTACAAGCCAAAAAGAGAGGCCTCAGAAGAAAGGAGTCCTACTTACATCTTCATTTCAGACTTATAGCCTCCAGAATTGTGAGAAAATATATTTCTGTCACTTATGCCACCTAGTCAGCAGCACTTTGCTATGGCAGCCCTAGCAAACTAATACACCTCTTAAATGCTCACTTAAGTGACAGTAAAGGGAGAAAAGAGCATAAACCCACAAAGAGAGAAAAGGAGACAAAAGCAACAAATGATTATTAATTTACCATGTCAACCCAAGCTGGCAAAGGGGGATCCCTGAAAACACCAGTTCCCATCACAGAACTTGGAAAGGTTTCAAGAACTGGTGTGAAAGTGGGGGGGCTTCCCTGGTGGCGCAGTGGTTGAGAGTCCGCCTGCCGATACGGGAAGATCCCACGTGCAGAGGAGCGGCTGGGCCCTTGGGCCATGGCCGCTGGGCCTGCGCGTCCGGAGCCTGTGCTCCGTGGCGGGAGAGGCCACAGCAGTGAGAGGCCCGCATACCGCAAAAAAAAAAAAAAACAAAAACACGAAAGTGGGAAAGAGGGCAGATTCTAAACCTGTATAAGAAACTGCGGCACTGTAGCGCCCCGAGATTCCACCCTCACCTCCACTTCCACGTCATGATCGGATTTCACACTATAAGAAGGCTTGGAGGCATTAAACCAGAGTTTGTATTCAGAAACAAAGGCGTTAAGACAGCTGAAGACAGGAAAAATAAGACTTCCACTCTGCCTGCACTCGTACCCTATCACTTGTCTCACAGAATGATGACAGCCAGGCATTCATTCTACTTTGGCTTGACGTTAGTACATTTGTCATTGAGCAAATAATAAAGCCACTTACAAAATAACAGTACATAATTGCACTTAATATGTAATATGCATATAGATCCATATTAAGTTAAATATATAGTAATTATTAACCTTAATACCAGTTCTATGGATTAGGTGCTTTTACTGTTATTTTATTTTCTATTTGCACTCAATACACTGAAGGTTCCCAGAGGGCCAACGATTGGGGATTGAGTCATTTTCTCACTAATTTGTTTCTAGTATGAAAATATATATCTCAAAATAGTAGGAGCTCAGTAAATATTGGATGAACAAAGGAATGCTTGAATTCTTATTTCAAAGATGAAGAAACTAAATCACATAAGGGTTAAGTATTTTAATCTGTAAAAAATAGTCAAAAGACACTCCTAGGGCTTCCCTGGTGGCGCAGTGGTTGAGAGTCCGCCTGCCGATGCAGGGGATTCGGGTTCGTGCCCCGGTCTGGGAAGATCCCACATGCTGCAGAGCGGCTGGGCCCGTGAGCCATGGCCGCTGAGCCTTCGCGTCCAGAGCCTGTGCTGCCCGCATACTGAAAAAAAAAAAAAAAAAAAAAAAAAATTAAAAAAAAGACACTCCTAAACCTTTTCACTCCTGAAGTCCTATAGGTATTAATAGCTGGAGGCCTTTCCCTAAAACTCATCTTTATTATCCACCACTCTGCAAGGCATACTCATGGAATTTTTGTAGTTTTTTTACAGAGCAATAATTTAGGTACAGTAAATTTCCCTTTTTTATGTGTACAATCCTATAAGCACTTTCAAAACTGTATAAAGTCATGTAAACTCCCTCCAGAATCAGGAGAGAGAATATGCTCATCATCCCTCAAAATAATCTCATATCTTTATAAATAAACTTCTTTTCCCATTCCCAGCCTTTGGCAACCACTGATCTGTTTTCGGTCCCTATACTTTTGCCTTTTGCAGAAGTTTGTATAAATGTAATCATTAAATGTCTTGTGTGACCGGTTTCCTTAACTTAGCAAGATGCTTTTGAGATGTCCCCCACGTACACTTTTTACATTTTTTAATGTGTCAGTATTTCATTCCTTTACACTGCTATGTAGTATTCTATTAAGTAAATACATCACATTTTCTTTATTCATAAGTTGATAGATATTTTGTTTGTTTTCAGGTTTTGAAAATTATGAATAAACCTGCAATAATCATTGGTATGCAGGCTTTCATGTAGGCATACGTCTTTATTTCCCCTGGGCAAATACTTATGAGTATTGGATTGCTGAACCATATGATAAAAGTACGCTTAACTTTTTAAGACACTGCCAAACCATTTTCCAAAGAGGATGTTCTTTTTGCATTGACACCAGATGCTTCAAAATGTCCCTAGCAGTTCAGTTAGCATTTACAGTTTGCTTCTCTTTATTTTCATTTCTTCCTTTCCTTTGCCCTTTCTTTCTCTCTCTCGCCTCCTTTCCTTTCTTCCTTTCTTTCCTTTCTGCCATTCTCTTGGGTATATCGTGGTACCTCACAGTGAATTTAATTTTTATTTCCCTAATTAAGCATCTCCTCGTATGCTTATTTGCCATGCCTACTCATGAATGTTTTATTCACATAAACCTAGGTTTCGATCTCAACTCTGTCTCTTCAAGAAAAATTTTAACCTTGTTCAGTTTAGTTAGTGCAGTTCATGCTTAAAATGCAATGAAATGTTTTTATGAGGATTAAGTAGGTTCACACATGACACACACATATCCTAGATGAACAATACATGTTATTTTCCTTCCTCTTACTCAAGTTTTCATCTTTTCCTTTCTATGTTCAGAGGTACCACCTTCTGTAGGAATAAATCACAAGTACCCACAGACTGTCCTAACTCTGCCACTTCCAATCTTTCTTTCCTTGTGTTCATCTTATAGGCTACTCATTTTTCTTCAAAACTTACTTGATATGTCAATGTTCTGCTGAAAAACTACACACACTTCCCCGTAGCCTATGGAAAAAATGTATGATTTAAGCTTGTTCTTAATTTCCTTCAGAGTCTTTCCTGACTGGCTCTCTCCAGTCTTATTTCAGATTAATCATATTTGTCTAAGGTAGTAAGTACACCATGGCTTTATTGTTATTTGTTATTTTCCCAAATAATGTATTTACCTCCGCCTTTCTGTACTTTTACTTGTTCTCTCTCTTGTAATTTACATGCATATTTCTCATCTAAATCTCAGCAACTTTTAAGTTTCATGAGGACAGAGACTATGTCTGTCCTGTTAACCCTGAAGTATTTCCCTGGAACCTTGAGTAGAGTGTGGCACCGGTTACATGCTAAATTAAAAGTTTGTTAAATGAAGAAGGAAGGAATACACTCTACTGGCATCTGTTATCTACTTCCTGTTTTATTTCAAAGGGACTTATTTTTCTCTGACTTCTAATATCATTTTTTTGCCTTTAACTCTCATGGAGAGTAAAACTTTTTTTAAAAAAGATTTTTAAACAATATTAGGCTTTTAAAAATAACGTAAATCAACAATAATATGCCACCAGTACATATGTTCATGCTCTATTTCCCCAACTTAATTGAAAGTTGTTTGAGAATAAGAACAATTTATTTCTCCAAATTTCCTGTGCCACAGAAGAAAATAAAATGCAAACAATGATATAGATTGGCTTTCTTTGTGATATAATAGGATTAAGCAAATGGCTTACAGACCATAAGACTATGGACTGAACTTGTTGGTTATAACACATTATTGATGTCTAAGCAGAAGAAAAAAAGAAAAACAGGGGTATAGTCATTGAATAGAAAACTCTTCCTACTGGACAAAGAAATGGGAAGAAGGAAAGCTTGGAGAAACTAAACAAGAGAAGCTTTTGAGTAAGGATTTATATGGTATGGAAACAGATTTTCTTGACTTTTTTTTCTCATGTTGGTGGACTCGTTTTTCTTAAAAAAAACTATACTGATATTCAGATTATACTACAAAATACATTTAAAACTAGATTTCAAGCAGTTGCTTAGTAGATTTTATTTATCTTCTGTTTTATTTCACTTCATGTTTGGAATAGTAAGAAAGGCTAATTTTTTTTCCTGAGATAGTAAACATCCATTAAATCTTACCTTTTCAAAGCATTTAGGTATCATCTAGAAAAGGTAGCATGGAATCATCTTGAACTCTTCAACTTGCGTGTGTTTAAAAATGAATCTTGTGATTTCAGTTTTCATGAAGAAAGACCCCAGTATCTGGAAAGGAAGAGGGCTGAGTAGTAGTATTCATGTACCATACTCAAAACTCATTCTCAATGCTGTTTACACAGTACAGAAAAGCTCACTGTCTTTTGTGTTTTCTATGCATTTCTTTCCTTCAAAACGCTTATTTATATTCCTTTTATTTGAATCAGGTCCTAACCCATATAATTCTAAATTTACTTATTTATTAATTTTTTTGTCTGTGTTGGGTCTTCGTTGCTGTGCATGAGCTTCTCATTGTGGTGGCTTCTCTTGTTGCAGAGCACGGGCTCTAGGTGCACAGGCTTCAGTAGTCGTGGTGCAGGGGATTAGTTGCTCCATGGCATGTGGGATCTTCCTGGATCAGGGCTCCAACCCGTGTCCACTGCATTGGCCGGCTGATTGTTAACCGCTGCTCCACCAGGGAAGTCCCACCCATATAATTCTTCTTTTTTTAGATTTAATTAATTAATTAATTAATTTTTGGCTGCGTTGGGTCTTCGTTGCTGCACGGGGGCTTTCTCTAGTTGCGGTGAGCAGAGGCTACTCTTAGTTGTGGCAAGCAGGCTTCTCATTGCGGTGGCTTCTCTTGTTGTGGAGCACAGGCTCTAGGCGCACCGGGCTTCAGTAGTTGTGGCGCACGGGCTTAGTTGCTCCGTGGCATGTGGGATCTTCCCGGACCAGGGCTTGAACCCGTGTCCCCTGCATTGGCAGGCGGATTCTTAACTACAGGGAAGCCCCGAATAATTCTTTAGGTAACATTTTATTGTACAAGATCAAGAAGAAGGAAAAAAATATTCTGAGTAAATAATGATTCCTGGTACCATTTTGTTCTAGATCTGCACACCATTATTTAAATATTAAGTTTTCTTGGACTTCTCTGCTAAATAAAATGCTAGTTCTCTGCTAATGAGCATAAGCATTCTTAAAATGATAAACAAAACTTCAAAAACATTAAACGTCAACAATATTAAACTACTATGTTATCACCAATAAATAATGCTGCATTATAGTTATGAAGCTCTACGTGGTAAGTCTGCCTCTTGTGCCTGAGGGCATAGACAGGAGTGAAGGACGTGCAGAGCTCATTAGAGTCCCAGAAACATTTTTCTGTTTCTAAAACACCATCCGCAGGAATGAGGACCAGACTCCTGAACTTTATGTGTTCCTTGCTACACTGCCCTTCCTGAGGCAAGAATGAGGAAGGGAACACGGAGTTGCTAACACATGCCCCCAGTGACAAACAGAAAAATACTCTCAGCCACAGCCACCCCAGTCTGCCTAAGAAACAGTCAGGACACAACCCCTTACCGCTTTCATCTCTGTTCTGTCAGTGACCACAAGAAATCCCAAACTCCCGGGATGTCGCTCATGACCCATCTCTTCCATTTCTACATAGTTCTGTACATTCCGTAATCTAACCCCACATGCACCCTTTCCCAACTCCAAAACATTTACTGCCAATGTAATTAAAGTATGTTATATCTTGAGCCTCTTCTCTGTTTCTTTCAGCATCTATATATATCTGATTGAAATATGTATCTCCCTTGAGAACACTGCTTTGGCTGAAAGTCTCTCAAGGGGCTGCTTTTTTGTTCCTCCCACACCGCTCTTAAACTGCGCTTGTGATGAGACAGCTACATTCCTAACTCCTCACTGCCAATTTCAGATCATTGTCTGAGCCACATTGATCTCTCAAAACAATCGGTATTGAAGTACATATCATTAGACCACACCAACTGTCTTCAATGAGTTAAATTATTTCAAGGCATGTGATATCTATGACACTACAAATGTGGCAAACTGTCTAACTACATTCTTTAAGTGGTATCTTCTTCTGGTTGAAAACATGATTCTCAGTTCAGTTTTCACTAGAGTGAAGTCCCTGGACAAGTAGGTTCCATGGATAAGTGCCAGTTCATAAATTGTTTATCATATGTCTGTAGTATAATATATAATGTAATATAAGAAACATAAGAAAGTACTTAGTCTCAGGGGAATTAACCTGGCAGTGTGCCTTAACCTAACAGAAGCTGACTGCTCAAACTGAAACAAAGATGCCATACTCCTTGGTAATGAGCAATATTTTTAAACTTTTTTTAACATCTTTACTGGAGTATAATTGCTTTACAATGATGTGTTAGTTTCTGCTTTATAACAAAGTGAATCAGTTATACATATATCCCCATATATCCCCATATCTCCTCCCTCTTGCATCCCCCTCCCACCCATATCACTATTTTTCAATGAAGTCTTAGAAGAGAGGCCATGACAGCATGAAACTGAGATTTAAATAACTTTACAAGTGGATTGTTTATAAATATTAAAAGGCCATAAAGTTAACAGACTTTGACTAAACATATGAATGCATTTTATGATGGGGTAACGTAGTATAAATATTTCTTATTTCAATAAGATGTCTTTATGAACCTATAGTACACCTAGTTGATTATTAAGTTATTAATTATGTTGTTACACTTATTGACAATTCAAATTATCTTTTGGTTTACAACATCTCAAATTCTTAGATTCTCATTTAAAAAAAGAATTAAATCTGTAGATGATCTTGAAACTCACCCCATTCTTCTATGTCTCTTAATGTGTAAAGATTCATTATCTAACTTGTTGAATAATTCCCTTTGTCTCTATTAACTCAAAAAGTCCTTATGAAAAATAACTTAAAAAAAATCACGTAGTTAGAACGAATTATTTTTCTTGAGGAAATGAAAGTAGTAATCTTGATAACCCATATCTGTATATTAGTTAGTCTTGATCATCATTCTATAAATTTATTTAGACTTTTTCTTTTTGGCCACACCATGTGGCATCAGTATGCGGGATCTTAGTTCCTGACCAGGGATCGAACCTGTGCCCCCTGCAGTGGAAGGGCAGAGTCTTAACCATTGGACCGCCAAGGAAGTCCCTAGATTTTTAGGTAACTTGAGAAAATACATAGTGACTCACCTTCCATTTGAATGTATTTATTTCAGGAAGATTTTCTTGGGTAATAAAATTTACAGCTTTAATACTGAATGCTTATTTGGTTAATGCATTAGCAGAACCAATGTACAGCCATACACACACATATATATATATATACATATATATGCGTGTGTGTATATGCATATAATTGATATATAGTAATCATTAGAAAATTGCTGAGGTAAGCAACATTAGAAGGGCCAACATCTTAAATGAGGAAACCACAGAATGAAGAGCTGACCGTTCTACAGTATCTTTTTCCCAGGGCTGCCAATTCCAAGCATGGGGCAAAACTGTGAAAAGTATTTGCCTGGGAAACAGCCTGCTCATAAATTTGCATTTCAAATTGCATTACAATTTGTTTCACATTTTTTCTCCTTTAGCCCTCCTTTCAGCCCATCAATTGTTCCATTTGCTGTGTGTATTTTAATTATTGTTTATTGGTGACTATATTAGTTTCCTGTGTATGCTGTAACAAATCACCACAAACTTGGTGACTTAAAACACCAGAAGTGTATTCTCTGACAGCTCTGGAAGCCGGAAGTCTGACATCAGTTTCACTGAGCTGAAATCAAGGTACTGCAGGGCTTCACTCCTTTTGGAGGCTGTCAAGAAGACTTCATTTCTTACCTTTGGCTCTGGTGGCCGTCAGCATTCCTTGACTTTTGGTTGCATCACTCCAATCTCTGCCTTCCTGGTCACATTGCCTCTGTGAATGAAATCTCCTCCTGCTTCTCTCTTATTAAGGATGCCTGTAATTGGATTTAGGGCCCACTTGGATAATCCAGGTTAATCTTGCCATGTCAATGCTTAATTTAATCACATCTGCAATGACCCCTTTTTCTCATAAAGCAACATTTATAGGTTCCAGGGATTAGGATATCTTTGGGTGCCCATTACTCCAGAGTTAACCTACATTTGGATTTAACAGAGCATAGTAAAAATTAAAACTTTCAGGATGTATGTGGATCCACAAACTCTTTCATTTTATATTAAAATAAACAAGTTTGACTTGTTGAGGGACTTTAACTTCCAACTTCTCTGGAGTAAAAGAGTATCAGATTTTTCCTTCCTACCTGAAAACAACAAGAACAACAGACATAAAACAAAATACAGTGTTTTTTGAGACACTGGTCATCTGGCAATAAAGGATAATGTTTCCTGAGACATTTGGGGAAGAAAACAATGTGTGTTACAGCTGTCCCAACTTATCAGGCTGTGGGATAGGAAGAGGAAGTTGAGGCAGAGACCAGCATACTCCCTAAATTAAGGAGATAAAGCTATGAGTCAGGGGAGTCCAAGGCATCTAGAATCCATAGGAAAATTCTCTGATTCTGATTGGAGAGAACTATACCAAGAAAGAACCCTGGACATTGGCAGAAGGGCTCCAACAAGAATTCAAAAGAATGGTGCTCAGTGCACGCATGGGAGAAAGCTATGTATGGCCGGAGGCTAGGGAGAATTAGAACAGTGCTTTTTTTTTTTTTAAGTAAATTTATTTATTTCGTTGCGGTGCGCAGGCTTCTCATTGCGGTGGCTTCTCTCCTTGCAGAGCACAGGCTCTAGGTGCGCGGGCTTCAGTAGTTGTGGCTCGCGGGCTCTAGAGTACAGGCTCAGTAGTGGTGGTGGCGCACGAGCTTACTTGCTCTGCAGCATGTGGGATCTTCCCAGACCAGGGCTGGAGCCCGTGTCCCCTGCATTGGCAGGCAGACTCTTAACCACTGCACCACCAGGGAAGCCTGATCAGTGCTTCTTAATCAGGTGTAGTTTGCACCCTAGGGAACATTTATCAATGTCTGGAGACATTTTTGGTTGGCATGACTGGGGTGGTGCTATTGACTTCTAGTCCATAGGGGCCGGTGTTGCTACTAAATATCCTACAATGCACAGGACTGCCACTAGCTCCACATTATAGAATTCCAGATCAAAATATAAATAGTGCCAGGATGGAGAAACCAGGGACTATAAGGGACAATACCTGTACTACACAGGGCTGTGAACAGGGCCCATTCCCACCAGTCAGTCTAGAAATATTTATAATTCAGGTTAGAAGTACTAAAAACATCTTGCTTGATAAGAGAATACTTAGAACTGCTCTGTAGTACCTAACAGGATCAAATTGTTCCCAAATAAATTAACTACAGCTCAGAAGAAAAGTAAGGAATTGTTTAAAGAAATACAAAAATACTCAGTACCCAACAAGGTATAATTAATGATATCTGGTAACCAATAAAAGATTATGAGGCATCCAGATGTTAGAGGAAAACCAGTTTTTCACCATTGAATATGGTGTTAACGGTAGACTTTTCATATGACTCTACTGTGTTGAGGTAACTTTGCTCTATACCTAATTTGTTGGGGTTTTTAAAAGACTTTACAAAAAGTAGAGAAGTTTTAGGTTCACAGCAAAATTGAAAGGAAAATAGAGATTTCCCATATATCCTTGTCCACCACACATGCATAGCCTCCCCCATTATCTCCCCCATTTGTCACAATTGATGAACCGACATTGACACATCATAATCATGCAAAGTCCATAGTTTAAATTAGTGTTCACTCTTGTACATTCTATGCATTTGGACAGATATAAACACATGTACCCATCATTATGGTATCATAAAGAATATTTTCACTGCCCTGAAAACTCTTTGTGCTACTTCTCCCTTCTCTCAATTCCTGGCAAGCACTGATTTTTTTTTACATCTCCGTAATTTTGCCTTTTCCGGAATGTCATATAATTTGAATCATAGAGTATGTAGCCTTTTCAGCTTGGCTTCTTTCAGCTAGTAATATGCATTTAAGGCCCCTCTGTGTCTTTTCATGACTTGATAGCTTTGGCATCAAGGTGATGCTGACCTCATAAAATGTGTTTGGAAGTTCCCTCTTCTATTCTTTGTAAGAGTTTAAGAAGCTTTGTTATTATTTCTTCTTTAAATCTTTGGTAAAATACACCCGTGAAGCCATTGGTTGTGGCTTTTCTTTGTGAGAAATTTTTGATTACTGATTCAATCTCCTTACTGTTAAGACTTTTCATTTCTTCTTGATTCAGTCTTGGCAGGTTATAATTTCTAGGAAATTACCCATTTATTCTAGGTTGTCCAGTTTGTTGGTGTATAATTGTTTATAGTAGTCCCTTATAATACCTTAAATTTCTGTGGCATCCATTGTAATGTTTTAATTTATTTCTCATTTTATTTACTTGAGTCTTTTCTTTTTTTCTTGGTTAGTCTAGCTAAGGGTTTGTTGATTTCATTTATCTTTTTTAAAAAAACCACTGCTTAGTTTTGATGATTTTTTCCTATTGTTTTTCTATTCTGTATTTCATTTATTTCTGCTTTACTCTTCATTATGTTTTCTTTTGTCTGCTAATTTTTTAGTTTGTTCTTATGCCCAGTGTTGCCACTTTTGTTCAACATAGTAATGGAAGTCCTAGCCAGAGTATTAAGGCAAGAAAAAGAAATAAAAGGCCTGGAAATTAGGAAGGAAGAAGTAAAATTATCTGTTGGCAGGTGACATGATCTTACATATAGAAAACCTTAATGACGACACTGATACCCACACCCACACCCACCCACACACACACACACACACACACACACACACACACTGTTATAGCTAATAAAAGAATTCCATAAAGTTGTAGCATACAAAGAAATATAAAAAATCAGTACATTTTTGTACATCAAAATGAACTATCCAAACCCTTATTTTTGATAGCATGTAAAAGAATAAAGTACTAAGGAATAAAGTTAACTGAGTATGTGAAAGTCTTGTACATTGAAAACTATGAAACACTGAAAAAAGAAATTAAAGCAGACACAAATAACTGGAAAAACATCCCAGGTTCATGGATTAAAAGAATTAATATCATTAAAATGTCCATACTACTTGAAGTGATCTACAGATTGAATGTAATCCCTATCAAAATTCCGGTGCCATTTTTTACAGAATATTTTAAAAATCCTAAAATTTATATTGCACCATAAAAAACCCTGAATAAACAAAGCAATTTTAAGCAAGAAGAATGAAGCAGGTGGTATCACACCTGCTTATTTCCAAATATATTATAAAGTTGCAGTACTAAAAACAGTACAGTGTTGGTGTAAAAACCAACATGTAGATCAGTGGAGCAGAATAGAGGGCCCAGAAATAAGTCCACACATTGTGCTCAACTTATCTTTGACAAGAATGTCAAGAATACACAATGGAGAAAGAATGGTCTTGTCAATAAATAATGCCAGGAAAACTGGATATCCACATTTAAAGGAACAAAATTGGATCATTATTGGCAACATTCACAAAATTAACTCAAACTAAAGATTTAAACGTAATACCTAAAATCATAAAACTCTTAGAATAAAAGATAGAGGAAAAGCTTCTTGATGTTGGTGTTGACAATGATTTCTTGGATATGACACCCAAAGCATAGGCAGCTAAAGTAAAAAAAAAGACAAGCAGGGCTATGTCAAACTAAAAATCTTCTGCACAACAAAGGAAACAATCAACAATATTAAAAGGCAGTCATTGGAATGGGAGACGATATTTGCAAGCCATGTATTTGATTAAAGGCTAACATCCAAAGTATGTAAGAAATTCCTACAACTCAATAGCAAAACAGAAACAAAAACAAACAAAACACCACAAAACACCTAATAACCTAATTAAAAAAGGGGCAAAGGATCTGAATAAACATTTTTACAAAGAAGACATACACATGTCCAACAAGGACATGAAAAAGTGCTCACCATCACTCTTCATCATGAAAAATGCAAATCAAAGCCACAGTGAGATATCAGCTCATACCTGTTAAGATGGCTGTCATCAAAAAGACAGGAGATAAGTGGTTTTGGGGACCCTTGTGTACAGTTGGTAGGAATGTAAATTGGTGTAGTCACTATGAAAAAGGAATGAAAGCTCCCCCCAAAATTGAAAATAGAACTACTGTATGATTCAGCAATCCCACTTCTGAATATATACCCAAGGGAATTGAAATCAGGATCTCAAAGGGGTATCTGCGCTTCTTTGTTTACTGCAGCCTTATTCTCCATACCCAAGGCATGGAAGCAATCTAAATACCCATCAATGGATGAATGGATAAAGAAGATGTCATATATACATGCAATGAAATATTTTTCAGCTTCAAAAAAGAAGGAAATCCTGCCACTTTTGACAACATAGATGACCCTGAATTGTTTTATGCTTAGTGAAATAAGTCAGACAGAGAAGTACATATACTACATGGTACCACTTATCTGAGGAATCTAATATAGTCAGACTCATAGAAGCAGATAGTAAAATGGTGGTTGGCAGAGATTTGGGGGAGGGGGAAGTGAGTATGAAGCAAAGGATACTAAGTATCAGTTATACAAAATGAATAAGTCCTAGCAATCTTTTGTACAGATTACTGCCTATAGTGCAAAATATTGTATTGTATAATTAAAAAGTTGCTAAGAGGATAAATCTTATATTAGGTATTCTTATCACAAAATAGTGATAATAATAACAAAGGAAGATGAGAAGATACTTTTAGAAATGATGGATATGTTTATGACATAGAATATGCTGATGGTTTTACAAATGTATACTTATCTCCAAACTCATCAAGTTGTATACAATAAATATGTACAGCTATTTTTTGTCAACCATACCTAAATAAAATTGTTTTAAAAAAAGATTATGAAGCATCCAAAGAGGTAGGAAAATATTGATCATAAAAATAAAACTAATCATTCAATCAAAATTGAATAAGAAGTGAGGCACTTGTTATAATTAGCAGAGAAGTTTATTAAAATAGGGTTATAACTGTATCTCAAAGGTTCGGAAGTTAAGTAGGTGCACGGAAATTGTCTTTTTTCCATTATCTTAATTTAACCAACATGTTAAACTTCAAGGCCAAATAAGTGCTATTTACATAGTCAATATTTATATAGAGTCACACAAATATTTAACATTTTGTATGTTCTTTCCTCCTTTCTCTATTTGTTATTTTCCATTCAGAACCACTTTTTATCTTGAAGTATTTCTTCAATTACTTTTATAACAATGGTTAGTTCATGTTAAATTTAATTTTAGCTTCTCTAAAATTTATTTTAGTTTCATTTTGAAGAATTTTTTTTGCATTTTAAAAAGTTATTGTTTTCTGACTTTCAGTATTTCTACTGACCCTTTTACTGTGGTTTTATCTTTGTTACTTTGATGGTAATATATATATTTTTCTGTCCTTTTAATATTTTTTTCTGGGCCTTAAGGCTTTTTTATTCCTCTGCTATGCCTGATTTTTCTTTTTATTTATCCTATTTGTGGTTTTTAATACAGACTAAGTCTATATGTACATCATCCTTTCAAGTGTATGTGTGTATAATTTCTTAAAACAGCATCTCTGTCGTTGTCTCTTCTCTTATTGAGGGATTCCAATTACATGGGCACTAAACTTTTTTAAAAAACAATTTGCTATATGAGTCTCATGCTCTTTTATGTATTTTTTATACTTGTTTTTGTCTCATCATTGTGGATATTTACTTCTGCCCACTCTTCCACATCACTATTATTACCTGCTGCTGTCTTGAATACTATCACATTAATCTGTTTATTTCTTAAGTTTTATGATTTTCTTTTGCCTTTCTAAAATTTCTATCGCATAATGTAGAGTACAGACTTCTGGGAGTAATTTTTCTCCTCATCACTTATATTCTGTGAATAAATTAATCACCGTTGTTTTAAAGATCCCATCTGATAACTCCTGGGTCTGTTTCTGTTGTCGGCCCCACCAAGCATACAGGACTATTGCATAGATGAAATCAGATAACTGAAAGAAAGTACTTTGAAAAGAATAAAGTCTGATGTATTTTACAATAGTAAGAAATGATTTTCTGGGTTTATCTGACTTAGTTATTCGAAAACATCTGTTAAGAGCTCTTCTTTTGTCATTTGGTCTTGTTTATCAGCCTGCTTGTTTATTTTTTACTGAATGACTGGAATTGCATATTTTAAAAATGTAGAAGTTCTTAATAAGTGTATCTTCCTGCAGAGAGGAATTAACATTTTTCTACAGGTAATTATAGTAGGTTAAGATTTCTTTTACCTAAGCAGTGATTGAATTGATTCATGTGAAAATTTAGTTTTGAAGAGGGCTCAACCATTCGACTATAATTCTAATGTACAGCCTTTCTGGAGTTTTAATTGAAGTCAAGGAAATTTGCTGGGGGGGGCACTCCTTCTTGGACATTTTTAAAGTGTGTTTCCTCAATCGATGAGACTGCCGAAAGCACTGCCGAGTGACTAGCACCCTAGCTACCGTGTTCTGCTTGGAATCAAGATCTCTTGATTGCCAAGCTTAGGGGTTATTAAATGTATTGAGGGGAAAAGTGTCACAGAATGTGGGGCCTGTTCCTCTACAGGCCTCTTTTCTCCTTGAATTTGATTGCTCTTACATTTACTCTCTTGGTAGACATTCACTGCCAATTTTATCTCTTCAACCATGTGACACTTACTTTCTCTTTGATCCCTATACCCCAGTTTTCCAACTGGTAAATATCTCTGGTATAAAAGGCAGTGATAGATGTTGGGCTAACCTCAGTGTATGCATAAACATATTTGTATGATTGTCAAGAAAAGAAGAAGCAACATAATTTTCCATCAGACTACATTTTTTGACGTGAATGCATATACCAAAAAGTTTTAGCCCATTGTGCTAGCTTCAGCCTCTGGGACCCAATGATGGCCATTATTTTAAAAGGTGAGTAACTAGAAATTCCTTTTAATAATGTCATAGATCAAAAAATTCAAATATCCAACAAATAGTAATGCTGGAGTAGATTCATTATAAACAGGCTGACTACCCACCACCTAATCATATCATCCTCAGAGCTTCCATAATAGCCTTCATCAAATTTTTGAGAAATTCACTGATGTGGTAATGGTTTCAGGCATCATTGTTTAAAAAATTAGAAATGTTGGAAAAAGATATTGGAGATAAAGTCTGTTCCCTGACTGTTAAGATGTTGAGGTGGCTGAGACCAGAAAGTGACATATAGCTGGCATAGATCAAGTGAATAAGGATTTCATACCAGGCAGCTGTGTGACGTGATAAGTGGTGAGAAAGTTCTGACCATAGGGATATTTTTTCATGTGTGAACTGAGTTTGTAGTCCCTAAAACCAAAGTAGATTTCCTTTTCATTACTGTCTTCCACAATAAACAACAATAGGGGTTTCTTTACCAAGAGGGAGCAGTGTGATTTTTTCCAATACAGATTTGTTGCTTGTTCATTACAGCTCCTGGTCCAGGGTGGGATAAAGATATCACTTAATCATAAGTGTGAGAGTGTTACCACAATATACTCATACAGAGAGAGAAATATTTACAAAGATAAATAGTACAAATCTCAGAAAAATATATGAATGATCCTTATTAAGGAAGATGTGTTTTTCTAAACATATATAAACATGACCTTCTACTCAGAATAGATGCAGTTCTGAATAATGACATTATTGCAGTGCTTTTCTAGCATAATAAAAACGTGTGTATACAAAAATATCAGCTCCAACAAAATATCTTTTCTGTGAAGAAAACTGGAAATTCTTAATAGTCACATGTATTATACTTGGTAGAAGTTTTGAAGTTCAAATTTGTCTTTATCATGGGTCAGGTGAAATTCTGGGCATGATCTCCTTCCCCAGTCATTTCTGTAGGTTGAAGGCTAGAGCCTAGGTTTCTATTACTCTGACAGTACTGTCTCCTATATCCACTCCAAGAGCTATGGAGACAGTCCACATTGTTTTGTCATTTACTAGTAAATCTGTGTGGAGGTGTCTCAAAATATGCAGGTTTTCAGTTCTTCCTCGGTGATTCTGATGTTGACTATACTTGGGAGAAAATGGACTAGGGAGAAAGTGAACAGTAAGAGTAGAAAATGCCCTAAGGCCATTTGTGACCACCTAGAGGGGTGGGATAGGGAGGGTGGGAGGGAGACGCAAGAGGGAGGACATATGGGGATATATGTATATGTATAGCTGATTCACTTTGTTATAAAGCAGAAATTAACACACCATTTTAAAGCAATTATACTCCAATAAAGATGTTAAAAAAAAACTTTCATTCCATAAAAAAAAAACAACATTCATTTCAGGTAGAATATTTTAGCTCAGCAAAAGATATAATTTAGGATAAACTGGTAAAGTGTGAAAAATAACTGAGGAACTGAATGCAAAAAGCATTTAAAAAACAAGAAGTATTTGGAATGTTGCTAAAGAAGCCAAGTTAAGGGAAAATTGAAAAATGTCTATTTGATTTAATGATCTGAGCAAGGTCATTTCAGTGACGTGGTGGAGAAAAAAGCAAAAAAATGGAATAATTTTAAAAGAGAGGGGGCAATGAAGAAAAAATATTAGTCATTCAGTATTTACTGAAGAGAAGTTAAAATTATATGCAAAAACATTTCTTTGAAAACCTACTAACTTCCTAGACTAAAATGCTTCTATTTTTTTCAAATGTTCCAACTTCAAAATGTCTTACATCACTTGCCTGAAACTTCTCATACATATCAATATCATAATTTGTTAAGAAAATTGATATGTCCTAGCATGATAGTTGTAGATGTAGCTGAGAGATGGTAGCAAATGTCTATTGTAAATAGTCTATTATAATTTACTTCAAAAAAATTGGAGTCTGTTTTATGTAGCTAAAATGTTTCATGAAATATCCATCAATTTTGTTTTCTATCAACCATTTCACTAAAAGCAAAGAGAAAAACACATTATGGTGTTCTAAAAGCAAGTCAAAGAAATATGGACTGGAGTGACAAAGAGTATCTGAGCATGATGCAAGTAAATAGCAAAAACTAGAAAAAGACAGCCAAAACCTTTTTAGTTTATACCAAATATTGTGTCAAACTTTTCTTTAAAATGTTAACTCTGCAGCAACTTTGATATCAAGAAAGTTAATAGGATATTCAAAGTAAAAATCTAGTCTGCTAAATACAGGTTAAAATCGAAATAAAGTATACTGACAGATACATATCTTTAAACATAATCACTTGAAATACATATTCATCAGAAGTAATTCATCTAACTCCAATCACATCTTATTTTAAGTTCAGAAGCACTGGCAATTTTTGCCTTTATTATGAGGAAAGAACAATCACATTAGCAAGCCTTGTCATTCTCCAAGTTATGAGTTTAATACGACATTTGGAAAAGTGCTTTGCTGTGACTAGAATAGCAATGTTGATTTCACATTTTAGAACAAGCTTCAAAACACATACAGTGAGAACAGTTTCATACAGGGATTTATTTTTCCTCCCATTTCAATTTGAATGTGAGTTAAATTCTAAATTACAGTAATTGTGAACTGTTTCCATGTAACTATAAAGTTTCAACTTGTGGGCTAAGTCTTATTCTGGAAGCAGAATCTCATCAATAGAAAATGATTTTCAAAACTGCTATTATTGATTTTTAGTCCAAGATACTTCCTTTATACGCAGGGCAAATGCCAATGATTACGTATTATATCAGAAGTATTAAAATGAATACACTTGCCACAATCCAATTCCAATGTGGTAAAGAAGAATTTTTGTTAGTCCAACCTTTTTAAGCGATTATATCTAGTTTTAGAATTGAAATTTGTATAGATCCACGCTTAAGGACATTTTGAAGAAAACAAAAAGGATGACTAATAAAGTTTATTTTTTTTAACATCTCTATTAGAGTATAATTGCTTTGCAATGGTGTGTTAGTTTCTGCTTTGTAACAAAGTAAATCAGCTATACATATACATATATCCCCACATCTCCTCCCTCTTGTGTTTCCCTCCCACCCTCCCTATCCCACCCCTCTTGGTGGTCACAAAGTACTGAGCTGATCTCCCTGTGCCATGCGGCTGCTTCCCACTAGCCATCTGTTTTACATTTGGTAGTGTATATATGTCCATGCCACTCTCTCACTTTGTCCCAGCTTACCCTTCTCCCTCCCCATGTCCTCAAATCCATTCTCTATGTCTGCGTCTTTATCCCTGTCCTGCCCCTAGTTTCTTCAGAACCTTTTTTTTTAAGATTATATATGTGTGTGTGTGTGTGTGTGTGTGTGTGTGTGTGTGTGTGTGTGTGTGTGTGTTAGCATACGGTATTTGTTCTTCTTTTTCTGACTTACTTCACTCTGTATGACAGACTCTAGGTCCATCCACCTCACTACAAATAACTCAATTTCATTTCTTTTTATGGCTGAGTAATATTCCATTGTATATATGTGCCACATTTTCTTTATCCATTCACCTGTCGATGGACACTTAGATTGATTCCATGTCCTCGCTATTGTAAATAGAGCTGCAATGAACATTATGGTACATGACTCTTTGAATTATGGTTTTCTCAGGGTATACACCCAGTACTGGGACTGCTGGGTCATATGGTAGTTCTATTTTTAGTTTTTTAAGGAACCTCCATACTGTTCTTTATAGGGACTGTATAAATTTACATTCCTACCAACAATGCAGGAGGGTTCCCTTTGCTCCACACTCTCTCCAGCATTTGTTTGTAGATTTTTTGATGATGGCCATTCTGACTGGTGCGAGGTGATACCTCATTGTAGTTTTGATTTTCATTTCTCTAATGATTAGTGATGTTGAGCATCCTTTCATGTGTTTGTTGTCTATCTGTATACCTTCTTTGAAGAAATGTCTGTTTAGGTCTTCTGCCCATTTTTGGATTGGGTTGTTTATTTTTTTGATATTGAGCTGCATGAGCTGCTTGTATATTTTGGAGATTAATCCTTTGTCAGTTGCTTCATTTGCAAATATTTTCTCCCATTCTGAGGGTTGTCTTTTCATCTTGTTTATGTTTTCCTTTGCTGTGCAAAAGCTTTTAAGTTTCATTAGGTCCCATTTGTATATTTTTGTTTTTATTTCCATTTCTCTAGGAGATGGGTCTAAAAGGATCTTGCTGTGATTTATGTCATGGAGTGTTTTTCTCTACCTATGTGTTCCTCTAAGAGTTTTATAGTGTCTGGCCTTACATTTAGGCCTTTAATCCATTTTGAGTTTATTTTTTTGTATGGTGTTAGGGAGTGTTCTAATTTCATTCTTTTACATGTAGCTGTCCAGTTTTCCCAGCACCACTTTTTGAAGAGGCTCTCTTTTCTCCATTGTATATTCTTGCCTCCTTTATCAAAGATAAGGTGGCCATATGTGTGTGGGTTTATCTCTGGGCTCTCTATCCTGTCCCATTGACCTATATTTCTGTTTTTGTGTCAATACCATACTGTCCTGATTACTGTAACTTTGTAGTTACAGTAATCCCTGTAAATCAGGGATTTCTGTAATTCCTGAAATCAGGGAGCCTGATTCCTCCAGCTCCGTTTTTCTTTCTCAAGACTGCTTTGGCTATTCAGGGCTTTTTGTGTTTCTATACAAATTGTGAAATTTTTTGTTCTAGTTCTGTGAAAAATGTCATTGGTAGTTTGATAGGGATTGTGTTGAATCTGTAGGTTGCTTTGGGTAGTGTAGTCATTTTCACAATGTTGATTCTTCCAATCCAAGAACATGGTATATCTCTCCATCTGTTTGTATCATCTTTAATTTCTTTCATCAGTGTCTTATAGTTTTCTGCATACAGGTCTTTTTCTCCTTAGGTAGGTTTATTCCTAGGTATTTTATTCTTTTTGTTACAATGGTAAATGGGAGTGTTTCCTTAATTTCTCTTTTAGATTTTTCATCATTGGTGTAATACAGTTTATTTCTAATCAGTATTATTCATCTGCATTTTCCATCCTACACTTCTGTCATGAAACTCTCATTTCATAAAACAAAAATGACACTAAGTATTGTTAAAGCAAAATTTGTAGAGTTAAACAGGTATGGAAGATTTTATTGGAGGCTCTTGCAAGAGACTAGAGAGAATATAACGTAGTCTGAATTCAACTCCTTAGAAAAGTAGGGCTGGAGAATTTTTAAGAGTGGAGTTCAGGGAATCTTAGGTCATCTGTGTTTGCTTATTGGCCTATCTTCCTGACAGGAGGTAATTTTATAACTGAGCAAGATGCACACCGAAGTTAGGCTCCTAATCTCCCACAGAGACTAGGACATAGGAATGCTAGCATCCTTAACAATGACCATTCCAGGTCCTAGAGAAAGACAGTCCTGGGTTGTAAAACTGGTAAGATACTTTTTTAAAAGATTCACATCTCAAAGAGGCAGAGACGTTTTCAAGTTTTCTAAGGCAAATGGTCCAAGATTAGAGAGGGGAGGGACCCCTGTGGTGAGGATATCCGGATTTTGTACGGGCCAGAGTAGGAGGGAGGTCATGGGCCAGAGGCAGGAAGAAGTCTGTCTGAAGTTTAGTCAAGCTTAGATAAATATTAAGGCTATGTTGGTCAGCATTTTTTTAAATCTATTTTTAAGACTATTTTTCCAATTATATAGTTTTAGGTTCACAGCAAATTGAGAGGGGGACAGAGAATTCCCATATACTCCGGCCCCTCATACATGCATAGCATTCCTCATTATCAACATCCCCTATCAGAGTAGTACATCTGTTAAAATTGATGAACCTACACTGACACATCAAAATCACCCAAAGTTCACTGTTTACATTAGTGTTCACTCTTTGGGAACATTACGTTCTATTTGTCTATTACATTACATTCTAATGTCTACATTCTGTTTGTCTATTACATTTAGACAAATGTACAGTGCAGTGAATCCATCATTATGATATCACACAGGGTACTTTCATTGCCACAGAAATTCTCTGTGGTCTGCCTATTCGTCCCTCCTACCCCAACCCCTGGAAACCACTGGTCTTTTTACTGTCTCCATAATTTTGCTTTCTCCAGAATATCATATATTTAGCTGGAACCATATAGTGTATAGGTTTTTCAGATTGGTTTCTTTCATTTAGTAATATGCATTGAAGTTTCCTCTGTGTCTTTTCATTGCATCTATATGTACTACAGCTTATTAACCCATTCACCTACTGATGGGCATCTTGGTTGCTTGCAAGTTTTGGCAATCATGAATAAAGCTGCTGTTAACATCAATGTGCAGGTTTTTGTGTGGACATGTCTTCCACTCCTTTAGGTAAAATCTAAGGAGTGTGATTGCTGGATCATAGGGAAAGGGTACGTTAAGTTTTGCTGAGAAACTGTCTAAGTGTCTTCCAAAATGGGTGCACTATTTTGCCAGCAATGAATGAGAGTTCCTGTTGTTCCACATAGTTGCCTATATTTGGTGTTGTCAGTGTTCCATATTTAGCCCACTCTAATAAATAGTAGCTTATTGTTGTTTAAATGTTCATTTCCCTGATGACATATGATGTAGAGCATCTTTTCGTATGCTTATTTACCATCTGTATACCTTTTGGTGAGATGTATGTTAATGTCTTTGGCCCATATTTCTTATATATTTTTTCCTGTAATTGATATCTAGTCTCAGAGCGTTGTGGTTGGAAAAGATACTTGATACGATTTCAATTTTCTTAAATTTACCAAGGCTTGATTTGTGACCCAAGATATGATCTATCCTGGAGAATGTTCCATGAGCACTTGAGAAGAATGTGTATTCTGTTGTTTTTGGATGGAATGTCCTATAAATATCAGTTAAGTCCATCTTGTTTAATGTATCATTTAAAGCTTGTGTTTCCTTATTTATTTTCATTTTGGATGATCTGTCCATTGGTGAAAGTGGGGTGTTAAAGTCCCCTACAATGAATGTGTTACTGTCGATTTCCCCTTTTATGGCTTTAACACATGCCTTATGTATTGAGGTGCTCCTACGTTGGGTGCATAAATATTTACAATTGTTATACCTTCTTCTTGGATCAATCCCTTGATCATTATGTAGTGTCCTTCTTTGTCTCTTGTAATAGTCTTTGTTTTAAAGTCTATTTTGTCTGATATGAGAATTGCTACTGCAGCTTTCTTTTGATTTCCATTTGCATGGAATATCATTTTCCATCCCCTCACTTTCAGTCTGTATGTGTCCCTAGCTCTGAAGTGGGTCTCTTGTAGACGGCATATATATGGGTGTTGTTTTTGTATCCATTCAGCCAGTCTATGTCTTTTGGTTGGAGCATTTAATCCATTTACATTTAAGGTAATTATTGATATGTATGTTCCTATTACCACTTTCTTCATTGTTTTGGGGTTATTATTGTAGGTCTTTGCCTTCTCTTGTGTTTCCTGCCTAGAGAAGTTCCTTTAGCATTTGTTGTAAAGCTGGTGTGGTGGTGCTGAATTCTCTTAGCCTTTGCTTGTCTGTAAAGCTTTTAATTTCTCCGTGGAATCTGAATGAGATCCTTGCTGGGTAGAGTAATCTTGGTTGTAGGTTTTTCTCTTTCATCACTTTAAATACGTCCTGCCACTCCCTTCTGGTTTGCAGAGTTTCTGCTGAAAGATTAGCTGGTAACCTTATGGGGATTCCCTTATGTGTTACTTGTTGTTTTTCCCTTGCTGCTTTTAATATTTGTTCTTTGTATTTAATTTTTGATAGTTTGATTAATATGTGTCTCGGTGTGTTTCTCCTTGGATTTATCCTGTATGGGACTCTCTGTGCTTCCTGGACTTGATTAACTATTTCCTTTCCCATATTAGGGAAGTTTTCAACTATAGTCTCTTCATTTGTTAGGGCTGGTGGGTTTTTACCTTGTTCCTTCATCTGCTGTGTGTTTCCCTGTCTTCTCATTTTGCTTAGCTTCCTGTGTTTGGGTTCTCCTTATCGCAGGCTGTGGGTTCACAGTTCCCATTGTTTTTGGTGTCTGCCCCCAGCGGCTAAGCTTGGTTCAGTGGGTTGTGTAGGCTTCCTGGTGGAGGGGACTAGTGCCTGTGTTCTGGTGGTTGAGGCTAGATCTTGTCTTTCTGGTGGGCAGGTCCATGTGTGGTGGTGTGTTTTGGAGTGTCTGTGGCCTTATTATGATTTTCGGCAGCCTCTCTGCTAATGTATGGGGTTGTGTTGCTGCCTTGCTAGTTGTTTGGCATAGGATGTCCAGCACTGTAGCTTGCTGATCGTTGAGTGGAGCTGGGTCTTGGTGTTGAGATGGAGATCTCTGGGAGATTTTCACCGTTTGATATTACATGGAGCTGGAAGGTCTCTTGTGGACCAGTGTCCTGAACTTGGCTCTCCCACCTCAGTGGCCCAGCCCTGACACCTGGCTGGTGCACCAAGAGCCTGTCCTCCACACAGCTCAGAATAAAAGGGAGAAAAAAGAGAAAGAAAGAAAGAAAGAGAGGGAGAGAGAGAGGGAGGGAGGGAGGGAGGGGAAGAAAAGAAAGAAAAAGAGAAAGAAAGAGAGAGAGAAAGAAAGAAAAGAAAAGAAAGAAAAAGAAAAGTTATTAAAATAAATAATAATTATTAAGAAAAAAAATTTTTAAGTAATAAAAAAAAAAAACCCTGGGACAATTAGTAAAAGCAAAGCTATACAAATTCACACACAGAAGCATACACATACACACTCACAAAAAGAGAAAAAGGGAAAAAATGTATATATCATTGCTCCCAAAGGCCACTTCCTAAATTTGGGATCATTCGTTGTCTATTCAGGTATTCCGCAGATGCAGGGTACCTCACGTTGATTGTGGAGATTTAATCCGCTGCTCCTGAGGCTGCTGGGAGAGATGTCTCTTCTTTGTTCGCAGAGTTCCCGGGGTTCAGCTTTGGATTTGGCCCTGCCTCTGCATGTAGGTCGCCTTAGGGCATCTGTTCTTCTCTCAGACAGGACGGGGTTAAAGGAGCCGCTGATTCGGGGGCTCTGGCTCACTCAGGCCGGAGGGAGAGAGGGGCACGGAGTGCAGGGCGTGCCTGCGGCAGCAGAGGCCGGCGTGACGTTGCACCAGCCTGAGGCGCGCCGTGCGTTCTCCCGGGGAAGTTGTCCCTGGATCACGGGACCCTGGCAGTAGCGGGCTGGGGAGGGGAGGTGTGGAGAGTGACCTGTGCTCGCACACAGGCTTGTTGGTAGAGGCAGCAGCAGCCTTAGCGTCTCATGCCCGTCTCTGGTGTCCGCGCTGATAGCCGCGGCTCGCGCCCGTCTCTGGAGCTCCTTTAAGGGGCGCTCTGAATCCCCTCTCGCGCACCAGGAAATAAAGAGGCAAGAAAAAGTCTCCTGCCTCTTTGGCAGCTCCAGACCTTTTCCCGGACTCCCTCCAGGCTAGCCGTGGCGCACTAGCCCCCTTCAGGCTGTGTTCACGCCGCCAGTCCTCTCCCTGGGATCCGACCTCCGAAGCCCGAGCCTCAGCTCCCAGACCCCGCCTGCCCCCGTGGGTGAGCAGACAAGCCTCTCGGGCTGGTGAGTGCTGGTCGGCACTGATCCTCTGTGCGGGAACCTCTCTGCTTTGCCCTCCGCACCCCTGTTGCTGCGCTCTCCTCCGTGGCTCTGAAGCTTCTCCCCCACCACAACCATGCGCAGTCTCTGCCTGCGAAGGGGCTTTTAGTGTGTGGGAGCCTTTCCTCCTTCACGGCTCCCTCCCACTGGTGCAGGTCCCGTCCCTATTCTTTTGTCTCTTGTTTCTTTTCCCTACCCAGGTACGTGGGGACTTCCTTGCCTTTTGGGAGGTCTGAGGTCTTCAGCCAGCGTTCAGTAGGTATTCTGTAGGTGTTCCACATGTAGATGTATTTCTGATGTATTTGTGGGGAGGAAGGTGATCTCCACGTCTTAGTCTTCCGCCATCTTGAAGCTCCGTCCCCATTTTTTAATCAGGTTGCTTGTTTTCTTATTATTGAGTTTTAAGAGTTCTTTATATATTTTGAATAATAGTCCTTTATCACATTTGTCTTCTGAAAATATTCTTTCTTTGTCTATGGCTTGTCTTCGCATTCTCTTGAAATTGTCTTTCACAAAGTAGAAATTTTTAATTTTAGTAAAGTTCAGCTTACCAATTACTTCTTTCATGGATTGTGCCTTTGGTATTGTATCTTAAAAGTCATAAGCCATAACTAAGGTCATCTAGATTTTCTCCTACGATATTTTCTAGGATTTTCATAGTTTTATGTTTTACATTTTAAGTTTGGAATTTGAGTTAATTTTGTGAAAAGTATAAAGTCTGTATGTAGATTCAATTTTTCTTTTTCTGCATTTGGATATCCAGTTGTTCCAGCACCATTTGTTGAAAAGGCTATCTTTGCTCCATTTCATTGCCTTTTCTTCTCTGTCAAAGATCAGTTGACTTTATTTGGTTCTATTTCTCTTATTTCTCTCATTCCCTTTACATCAGATTGCATTAGAGACTCTATCTATATTCAGTATGTTGAATTCCTCTGACCCAATTTTCTCTTCACCTTACTGTAAACGTTTTCAACTCTACCACTTTAGCAAAAAGATATTTTAAGTTACAAATGATCTCTGTGGTGCGAAACCTCATGGTCAATTGAACATACTCATTTTACCTGATTAATCAGAAGACTGTGATATACTTTCTATGAAACTCTTTCTTCATTTGGCCTTCAGGGCATCATAGTCATCTGATTTTCCTCCTACCCACTTGCCAGTATTTCTTCTCATTCTCCCTTTGGCAATAATTCTTCCCCTTCTCTACTTTTGACACACCAGGACTCACTCCTTGAAATTTTTCTCTTCTCTCTTTTAAAATTTTTTTTTCTCTACTGTTCTCTGTTTTTACTGACTCCCTTATAGAACTCATGCATTGTCATAGCTTTAAATTAAATATATATCTTTAACCCTTCCAAATCCTTCCAACATCTCCACTCTGGACATGTCCCTTGAATTTCAGTTTTGCATTTTCAATGTAATTGTCATTACCACACAGCATTTGTAACAAACATCTAAAATTTTTATATGTTCTAAATTTAATTCCTGAATTCTCAAGCAAAAACTGCTCAGAAAACATTTTCACCATCTCAGCCATTGGTAAGTCTACCCTTCCATTTACACAAGCCACATGCCTTGGTATTATCTTTGATGCCTTTCTCTTACTTTCACCTTGCTTTCAGTCCATCAGAAAATCTTATTGGCTTTACATTCAAATATATGCATAAACTAAACCACTTCTCAGCACCTCCACTGTCCATTATGTTCTATTTCACCATTATTTCTCTCCTGGTTAACTGAAAGATCCTCAGAACTTGTCTCTAAGCGTTAACCTTTGCTTATTTACAAATATTTTCAAAAAGAGCCAGAGTGATTTGTTAAAGCTCAAACTAGATCAGATCATTTATGAAATAAAAAAATGCTAATGGTTCTCTATTTCTTTTAAATTAAAACCCACAGGGACTTCCCTGGCAGTACAGTGGTTAAGACTCTGTGCTGCCAATGCAGGGGGCACAGGTTCAAAATCTGGTCGGGGAACTAAGATCCCACATGCTGTACAGCACAGCCAAAAGATTAAAAAAAAAAATAATAAAACCCACAGTGCTTACAATGAATACATTTTGCCCCAACAGCTGTCTGTGCCTCTGGGGTGTTCTTGCTCTGGATATCTGCATTGCTACCTTGACCATCACTTTCACTTTTTTGTTGAAATGTCTTTTTAATTGGGCTTACTTAGAACACTGCATTTTGAATTATATTCCTTCCAGAACTCCTCATTTTTCTTATCTTGACTTTTTCTACTTTTTAACATACAATATTCTTTATATTTTATTATGTTCCTTTCAGCAGTCAAAATATACAGATGCAGGTTTTAATATCTATCTCCAACTTTACCAATCTGTAACTTAGCCTCTGATTTACCATTTTTAAACATTTTAATTGACTATTATAAAAGATGAGGGTATTATCAAGTAGATTTCCAAGTCCATGTTACCAAACAACAAAATTTTGCTTACTTTAAATAATTTTTCATATATTAGTGAACTTACATTTTCTGTAGTAAGCAATATCAATCATTTAGGCACAGTTTATGAAAATATGTTTAATTCTTAATCCCAGTCATTTCAAATCACATAATTTTCATTTTTAATTCCTTTTCATTTATCATTTTAGACAGGATTCCATCACTAAGAAATGATACATGCATTCTATTTGTTCCCTATCCATTTCATCAGCACCTTTCCATCGATACTTGTGTATGTTAGTTTCCATCTGTTTCATGTGATATTTAGGTGTCTTTCAATTTACATTATTTCTCTATTCAGAGATGTTTGTACATTTTATGACGTCTAATTTGCATTCTACATTTATAATGAGTCTGTTTTTCTCATTATTTTGTCGTTAACTCACATTTTACTTCCTCCTGTTAATTTACCACTTATTTGATTAGATGTATATATATTTTTTGAATTTTATTTTATTTTTTATACAGCAGGTTCTTATTACTTATCTATTTTATACATATTAGTGTATATATGTCAATCCCAATCTCCCAGTTCAACCCCCTCCCCCTGCTTACCCCCCTTGGTGTCCATATATTTGTTCTCTACATGTGTGTCTCTATTTCTGCCTTCCAAAGTGGTTTATCTGTACCATTTTCTAGATTCCACATATATGAATTAATATATGATATTTGTTTTTCTCTTTCTGACTTACTTCACTCTGTATGACAGTCTCTAGATCCATCTATGTCTCTACAAATGACCCAATTTCATTCCTTTTTATGACTGAGTAATATTCCATTGTATATATGTACCACATCTTCTTTATCCATTCATCTGTCGATGGACATTTAGGTTGCTTCCGTGACCTGGCTATTGTAAATAGTGCTGCAATGAACATTGGGGTGCACGTGTCTTTTTGAATTATGGTTTTCTCTGGGTATATGCCCAGTAGTGGGATGGCTAGGTCATATGGTAATTCTATTTTTAGGTTTTAAGGAAAGATGTATAGTTTTTAAGACCAAAGGTTAATTGCTTTGAGGTCTTAGAGAACTACATCTGAAATTCTATGTTTATTCTTGGATTAGTTATTTCTATGCGGCTTATTTTATGTATGCTTTTTTCTTTCCTACCTATACTTTGGTAACACTTACTCATAAATTGTTAGTTGATTCGTTTTATCACTTTTTCTTTCTGAATAGGTATGTCCATCAGCTATGTGTTGAAGAACAGTGTGGAAAGAAAAAGCTAATAAGTAAGTTGACAGCAAATTTTGAATATATTTGAAAACACTTTTTCACAAAATCTGTTTTCCCTCTAAAATGGAAACATGCTTTCTCTAAGTTATTTTTTATATCTTTTTCTTAAATATGTTGCCTAGGAAGCACTATAAAATATAAAATACATTATTAAAAATATATATATATATTATTTATTAAGAGAGTATATCTTAAAAGTTCTCAAACAAGAAAAAATTTGTAACTATGGTGATGGATGTTAACGACTTACTGATTGTGGTAATCATTTTGCAATATATACAAATATTGAATCATTATATTGTACACCTGAAACTAATATAAAATTAAATGTCAATTATACCTCAGTAGAAGAAATAGAAGAGAACGTAGGCTAGGTTACACAACAGTAAAAATATAATTGCAAATGGTTTAACATGACAGTGGATATTTCATATTTATGTAACGTTCTCTGTGAGATACGAAGATACTGAGTCATTCTCCATGTGATAATTCAGTGATACAAGTTGTTCATACCAGTTAAAATAAGATTATTTTTCTTCTACTCTTTTGTTGCATTTGCATCTCATGATCTTTAAACCAAAATACTTCATAGTAATAGAAGAATGCAATAAATTGTCCTCTAAATTTCTGAAATTATATATATATACACATTTATATCTACTACCATTAATATTTACTACAAATTTTTTAAAAAAAACAATAATAAAAATCAAAGGTCATATGCTCAGTATATTAAAAAAAGTTACTCCTCTTAACTGAAGTCATTAACCTTTGTAAAAAGCCTATTTTTAAAAAAAAAAAAAAAAGCCTATTTTATTGTCTTACATTATTAACTCCATTACAAACTGGTACTATTCTAAAAAACTGTTCTTAGGGACACTGACTAGATGTCTGGCACTGAGAAACTGACCATTACTCTCATGTTATTACTAAAGCATTATAGTAAAGATTAAAGGATGAATAAATGTTGGCTAGATGAACATGGGTGGGGGAGAAATATTTTTAAAAAACCTTCTATGTGTAAAACTATTCTTGTTTGAAACCTATTCAAAATGTAGGAATGTCTGTATATTCAATCATGTTTTTTGATCTATATTAGCATTTATGTGTGAATACATTACTTAATATATCAGAGAAATCAAAAAATTATGAATTGTATTATTTTCATTTTGATTCACTGATTAAGACTAGTTAACTAGAATTGTCCCATGGCAATGCAATCCGGGCACCAAGTGCCTCTTTTCTTCATAATAGGGTGAAACAATGCTCATAAAAAAATGATTGGAATTGAAGATTTTTTTCCTCAAACAGATGAGTTTAATGTTAATTTATTTGCATTTACTGATACAATTATACATATTGATTCAAAAACTTTAAAATAACTAGTATTCAACACTAACAAGCCCTGTGATTAAAAATATGGTTCATAAAAACAAAGTTAGGCAATTTAGGAAAAATATAAAAGATTCTTTCTTATTTTTATGCATTATTTCTTTCATTGCTCCAGGCTACTAAGAATCTATCTTCCATGTCAGTGGCATTATGCATTCTATAGTATTCCGTTATATGGAGTTTGGGATTTTCTTTTAATTTCTGAAAATGGGTGCTTGAGTGACACCAACAAAGAAAGTCTGTATATATCTGCACACTCTAAGAATTCTAGCAACCTTGCAGAAAAGGCAAAATTCTCATCAATACATTTCTGGGCATTACTGTCATTTTTATACTGAATATAGTAGGATTATACAAATATATCAAGTAGTAAAAGAACAGGAAGAAGCTAATAAATTATACACTACATTGTACAAAATAGAGAACATTTTAGTAAAGGTGTATGCCAACATAAGTACATGAAATTTGAGGAAAAATACTTCTTTTCTTCAGTAATTAACATACACCTTAACCCCTGGAACATCCTGTACTTCACCCAGGCAAAGTTTTTAAAAATAATATATATTTCAAAAATGTGTAAAGTAATATTAAATATAGCTTAAGAGAACATATAATGTAGTCAAAGAATTAAAAAAATGGGACTCATAAACACCAAATTTAAGAGAATGCTTTCCTCTGAGAGAAAGATTTAGGAAAGGGGTTGACATTGGGGCTTCAATTTTCCATAATGTTTGCTTCGTACCAAAAAAGATCTGAAATAATTGATATGATTTCATATAATTGAGGGATTGATACATGGTTTTTCTTTATACTTTCATTTCATTTTTTGGTTGATAGCCAATAGTAAAAATATTTTAAATAATATGTACCAATAATTTAGAGGTCTGTTCACAAAAGTTTAAACTTCAAATTTGGTATAACAAACTTCAGATTTGGTATAACAAACCACAGAGAAGGTACACATTTCCCTTCCTAATACTGTTATGATTTTTCTCACCTTGGAAAAGCAGAAGCAAAGGTTAGAATATATCATTCTTCCATTCCAACAAAATAAATGTATTTGCCTAAATAAAGTAGGGCATTTCATTCAATATTAATTTAATCCTTAAAACTGAGTCTTAGAGCAGTAGAAGTGTATGACAGATGATCCTTTCATTCACAGAGTTACAGGTTTCAAAGTCAAAAATCCCACGAATATTGTTAAAGTTTTAAAATATGAGTGTAATTTTCTCCACTTATCCCAAAGCAATCACTATATTCATTTTATAAAAGAGTAATAAATTCTATAATTTTATATATGTGTGTGTGCATTTTCTATATCGCTTCTACAACGTCAAAGAGATAGCAAAATTTTTCATCTCAAGGTTTCATAATTCCTTTGGGCTTACATTCAAGTGAATACAAACAGAATATCTAAGTGTATGCTACACGAAAGGAGAAGTTAAAAGAATCCAGCCTGTTCATCTGTACCATTTTTCTAGGTTCCACATATATGTGTTAATATACGATATTTGTTTTTCTCTTTCTGACTTACTTCACTCTGTATGATAGTCTCTAGATCCGTCGATGTCTCAACAAATGACCCAGTCTCGTTCCTTTTTATGGCTGAGTAATATTCCACTGTATATATGTACTACATCTTCTTTATCCATTCGTCTGTCAGTGGGCATTTAGGTTGCTTCCATAACCTGGCTATTGTAAGTAGTGTTGCAATGAATATTGGGGTCCATGTGTCTTTTTGAATTATGATTTTCTCTGAGTATATGCCCAGTAGTGTGATTGCTGGATCATATGGTAACTTTAATTTTAGTTTTTAAGGAACATCCATACTGTTCTCCATAGTGGCTGTATCAATTTACATTTCCACCAGCAGTGCAAGAGGGTTCCCTTTTCTCCACACCCTCTCCAGCACTTTTTTTTTTTTTTTTTTTTTTTTTGGTGGTACGCGGGCCTCTCACTGCTGTAGCCTCTCCCGCCGTGGAGCACAGGTTCCGGGCCCACAGGCCCAGCCGCTCCGTGGCATGTGGGATCCTCCCAGACCGGGGCACGAACCCGTGTCCCCTGCATCGGCAGGCGGACTCTCAGCCACTGCGCCACCAGGGAAGCCCATCCAGCACTTTTTGTTTGTAGATTTTCTGATGATGCCCATTCTACTTGGTGTGAGGTGATACCTCACTGTAGTTTTGATTTGCATTTCTCTAAAATTAGTGATTTGAGCAGCTTTTCATATGCTTCTTGGCCATCTGTATGTCTTCTTTGGAGAAATGTCTATTTAGGTCTTCTGCCCATTTTTGGATTGGGTTGTTTGTTTTTTTAATATTGAGCTGCATTAGCTGTTTATATATTTTGGAGATTAATCCTTTGTCCATTGATTCATTTGCAAATATTTTCTCCCATTCTGAGGGTTGTCTTTTCGTCTTGTTTATGGTTTCCTTTGCTGTGCAAAAGCTTTGAAGTTTCATTAGGTCCCATTTGTTTATTTTTGTTTTTATTTCCATTACTCTAGGAGGTGGATCAAAAAAATATCTTGCGGTAATTTATGTCAAAGAATGTTCTTCCTGTGTTTTCCTCTAAGAGTTTTATAGTGTCTGGTCTTACATTTAGGTCTCTAATCCATTTTGAGTTTATTTTTGTGTATGGTGTTTGGGAGTGTTCTAATTTCATTCTTTTACATGTAGCTGTCCAGTTTTCCCAGCACCATGTATTGAAGAGACCGTCTTTTTTCCATTGTATATCCTTGCCTCCTCTGTCATAGATTAGCTGACCATAGGTGTGTGGGTTTATTCCTGGGCTTTCTATCTTCTTCCATTGATCTATGTTTCTGTTTTTATGCCAGTACCATATTGTCTTGATTACCATAGCTTTGTAGTATAGTCTGAAGTCAGGGAGTCTGATTCCTTCAGCTCCGCTTTTTTCCCTCAAGACTGCTTTGGCTATTTGGGGTCTCTTGTGTCTCTATACAAATTTTAAGATATTTTTCTCGTTCTGTAAAAAATTCCATTGGTAATTTGATAGGGATTGCATTGGATTGGTAGATTGCTTTGGATAGTATAGTCATTTTCACAATATTGATTCTTCCAATCCAAGAACATGGTATATCTCTCCATCTGTTGGTATCATCTTTAATTTCTTTCATCAGTGTCTTATAGTTTCCTGCATACAGGTCTTTTGTCTCCCTAGGTAGGTTTATTCCTAGGTATTTTATTCTTTTTGTTGCAATGGTAAGTGGGAGTGTTTCCTTAATTTCTCTTTCAGATTTTTCCTCATTAGTGTAGAGGAATGAAAGGGATTTCTGTGCATTAACTTTGTATCCTGCTACTTTACCAAATTCACTGATTAGCTCTAGTAGTTTCCTGGTGGCATTTTTAGGATTCTCTATGTATGGTATCATGTCATCTGCAAACAGTGACAGTTTACTTCTTCTTTTCCAATTTGTATTCCTTTTATTTCTTTTTCTTCTCTGATTGCCATGGCTAGGACTTCCAAAACTATGTTGAATATTAGTGGTGAGAGTGGACATCCTTGTCTTGTTCCTGATCTTAGAGGAAATGCCTTCAGTTTTTCACCATTAAGAATGATGTTTTCTGTGGGTTTGTCATATGTGCCCTTTATTATGTCGAGGTAGGTTCGCTCTCTATGCCCACTTTCTGCAGAGTTTTTTTTATAAATAGGTGTTGAATTTTGTCAAAACTTTTTCTGCATTTATTGAGATTATCATATGGTTTTTCTTCTTCAGTTTGTTAATATGGTATATCACATTGATTGATTTGTGTATATTGAAGAATCCTTGCATCCCTAGGATAAATCCCACTTGATCATAGTGTATGATCCTTTTAATGTGTTGTTGGATTCTGTTTGCTAGTATTTTGTTGAGGATTTTTGTATCTATATTCATCAGTGATATTGGTCTGTAATTTTCCTTTTTTGTAGTATATTTGTCTGGTTTTGGTATTAGGGTGATGGCAGCCTCATAGAATTCATTTGGGAGTGTTCCTTCCTCTGCAATTTTTTGGAAGAGTTTGAGAAGGATGGGTGTTAGCTCTTCTCTAAATGTTTGACAGAATTCACTTGTGAAGCCATCTGGTCTGGACTTTTGTTTGTTGGAAGATTTTTAATCACAGTTTCAATTTCATTACTTGTGATTGGTCTGTTCATATTTTCTGTTTCTTCCTGGTTCAGTCTTGGAAGCTTATACCTTTCTAAAAATTTGTCCATTTCTTGTCGATTTTATTGGCATAGAGTTGCTTGTAGTAGTCTCTTAGGATGCTTTGTATTTCTGCAGTGTCTGTTGTAACTTCTCTTTTTTCATTTTATTGATTCCAGTCCTCTCCCTCTTTTTCTTGATAAGTCTGGCTAATGGTTTATCAATTTGTTTATTTTCTCAAAGAACTAGCTTTTAGTTTGATTGATCTTTGCTATTGTTTTCTTTGTTTCTATTACATTTATTTCTGCTCTGATCTTGATGATTTCTTTCCTTCTGCTAACTTCTTTCTCTAGTTCTTTTAGGTGTAAGGTTAGATTGTTTATTTGAGATTTTTCTTGTTTCTTGAGGTAGGCTTGTATAGCTATAAACTTCCCTCTTAGAACTGCTTGTGCTGCATCCCATAGGTTTTGGATTGTCGTGTTTTTATTGTCATTTGTCTCTAGGTATTTCTTGATTTCCTCTTTGAATTTTTCAATGATCTCTGGTTATTTAGTAACGTATTGTTTAGCCTCCATGTGTTTGTGTTTTTTACATTTTTTCCCTGTAATTCATTTCTAACCTCATAGCCTTGTGGTCAGAAAAGATGCTTGATATGAATTCAAGTTTCTTAAATTTAGAGGCTTGATTTGTGACCCAAGATGTGACCTATCCTGGAGAATGTTCCATGCCCACTTGAGAAGAAAGTGTAATCTGCTGTTTTAGGATGGAATGTCCTATAAATATCAATTAAATCTATCTGGTCTATTGTGTCCTTTAAGGCTTCTCTTTCCTTATTTATTTACATTTTGGATGATCTGTCCATTGGTGTTAGTGAGGTGTTAATGTCCCCCAGTATTATTGTGTTACTGTTGTTTTCCTCTTTTAGAGCTGTTAGCAGTTGCCTTATGTGTTGAGGTGCTCTTATGTTGGGTGCGTATATATTTATAATTGTTATATCTTCTTCTTGGATTGATCCCTTGATCATTATGTAGTATCCTTCCTTGTCTCTTCTAACATTCTTTATTTTAAAGTGTGTTTTATCTGATATAAGTATTGCTACTTCAGCTTTCTTTTGGTTTCCATTTGCATGGAATATCTTTTTCCATCCTCTCACTTTCAGTCTTTATGTGTCCCTAGGTCTGATGTGGGTCTCTTGTAGACAGCATATGTATGGGTCTTGTTTTTGTATCCATTCAGCAAGCCTGTGTCTTTTGGTTGGGGTATTTATCCATTCACGTTTAAGGTAATTTTTGATATGTATGTTCCTATGACCATTTTATTGATTGTTTTGGGTTTGTTTTTTAGGTCCTTTACTTCTCTTGTGTTTCCTACTTAGAGAAGTTCGTTTAGCATTTGTTGTAGAGCTGGTTTGGTGGTGCTGAATTCTCTTTGCTTTTGCTTGTTTGTAAAACTTCTGGTTTCTCCGTGGAATCTGAATGAGATCCTTGCTTGGTAGAGTAATCTTGGTTGTAGGTGCTTCTCTTTCATTACTTTAAGCATATCATGCCACTCCCTTCTGGCTTGTGGAGTTTGTTCTGAGAAATTAGCTGCTAACCTTATGGGAGTTCCCTTGTATGTTATTTGTCATTTTTCTCTTGCTGCTTTCAATAGTTTTTCTTTGTCTTTAATTTTAATCCAGGCTTTGGAGCCTTGCTGCTGCTTATTGGGCAGTTTTCCAAGCATGGGAACTGTAGTTTGCCACGATAATTTCAGTGATCAGAAGGCACTAATGTTGGGGCAGAAAGTAAGGGGAACTCTGTGGGGAAACTAATCAAATGAACACGTAAAATACCAAAGCACTTGGAATAGTGACCACCACATAAAAGAAAGTGAAATAATTGTTGAAGCAAATATGTTTCTTCTTGACAAAAGTGACAGTAAAATGTACTTGTAGTTGTTGGGTGTTTTCCTCTTAACCATTTTAAAGTTGGCAAAATAAGCTCAGTAATGCCCATTGGTGAGTAAATACTTTGTAGAAAAAGGTATTTTATATATCTCTGTGAAATGTAATTCTACTTAATGAGGTGGTCAGGTCAAGAACATATGTTAGAGCTGTAATGGTTTTGCACTAGAATTTCATCCAACTTTTATGATAGTTTTTTTTCTTAATCTTTTTTTTTTAATGAATTTATTTATTTATTTTTGGCTGCGTTGGGTCTTCCTTGCTGTCCATGAGCTTTTTCTAGTTGCGGTGCATGGGCTTCTCATTGCAGTGGCTTCTCTTGTTGTGGAGCACGGGCTCTAGGCGTGTGGGCTTCAGTAGTTGTGGTTCACGGGCTCTAGAGTGCAGGCTCCATAGTTGTGGTACACGGGCTTAGTTGCTCTGTGGCACGTGGGATTCTCCCAGACTGGGGCTTGAACCCGTGTCACCTGTGTTAGCAGGCAGATTCTTAACCACTGTGCCACCAAGGAAGTCCTATGATAGGTCTTATACTTCAGTAATTTATGAGCTTCCAAAAAATTCTAGGTAACTTTATTTGGGATCTTACATATGGAATTGAAATAAATCATCGGCTTTGGAGGCACACATAAGATTTCTTTCAGTTGATTCTGAGTTGTGAGGGTAACTTCACTGGAGCAGTGCCTCAATTTTTGCCAAGAAATCTTTAAAGAAGTAAATGTTTTGTGGCAGCCAAGATTTAAAAGCCATCAAAAAAATCTAGTGCCTTTGGAAGATACTGTTAAATGGTAAGCTAATTGACAAGGATTTGTATCGCAGCTTTAGCTGAGCCAGTGTGGCTTTGGCACATCAGAAAAGAGTAAGGCATGATAGAAATGACAATATTTGGACACAGTTAAAACTATTGAAATGTTGCTGCCCAAATTCTTGAAATTGCTACTGGATCCTTCTTATCTGTTTGCCTTTGTTCTCACTATTTTCTCCACCTGCAGCTTCTCCCAAATCTTCAAGTGGCTTATTCTCTTAGCTAATTCATATCTCTGCTCAAATTATCATCTCAGAAAACACTTCTGTGAACTCTAATGAAATTTGCATAACTTACTCTGCTGTACTTTTCATCATAGTTATTGCTATTGGAATTTTGTTAGATATTTGTTCTCTTGGGTATCGCCTGTAGCATCTAATAGATTGAAAGCTTCATGAAGGCAAGGAAATGATCTTTAAGTGTCATCTTTACACTCTACTGTAAAGTTCCACATTGTATAGTTAACCAGCGATTGACTTTCTCAATTGAGATGTTAAGGAAATTCTTAGAACTTAACAGCTTTTATGTTTGCATTAATTTTGGCCTAGTTACTAAAGGGCTCTTAAGTCAGATGTGAATGATTAAGACAAAAGCAATACAACTTGACTTGTCCTTGGTCGCTACTAGTCAAAATTTTGGAGATTCCATATGGGTGTAACAAATAAAAAGTTTTCATTTTAATAGATACTAATAACATATGGAATAGTACGAAGGAAAATTTGCTAAATTGTGAGTTCTTTCTGTCTCACAGCATGACTGTTTCTCATTCTGACATAAAACCTTGAAGTTTTACAACATATATTAATCCATACCACCCGATTGACATTTGTTATCTTTAACTGTGTGAGGGAGACTATTAACACTGTTGACACTGGAGGCCACTAATGAAATATAGAACTGTTGGTGCTCATCTCTTCTACAGTCTCCTACAGATCTGGGTGTGACCTGAGATTTTCTTGAATTTATCAAATTTAGGCAAAATAACACTATGTCCCTTTGAGTTCTCAGCCTTTATAACCCTGACAGCTTCTGCTTTGGGCTCTTGGGCACCCTGAGCAAGCGTGGGGGAAGTTTATCTGTCTAGCTGGAGAGGTCATGTAGAGAGACATGGTGGTGAAGCCACATGAAAGGGAGGGAGTGATGCTGAACTACATGAAGAGAGAAAGAGATGACTCATTGTATCAGTTTCCTAGAGCTGCAGCAATGGGGTGCCATAAACTGTGTGGCTTAAAACAACAGAAACCTACTCTCTCACAGTTCTGGAGGCTGGGCATGTGAAATCAAGTGTCAGTGGGCCTGCTCCCTTCTGGAGGCTTGGAGGGAGAATCCTAGTTTATGGTGGTTACTGGCCATCCTTGGCTGTTACACAGCTCATTTCAACCTCTGTCTCCATCTTCACGTGGTACTCTTCCCTGTGTGTCTCCTCTGTGTCTCTGTGTATGAACCTCTTTCCTTTCTCTTATAAAGACACCAGTTTTTGGATTTAGGAACGACCCTAATCTGGCCTGATCTTATCAACTAAGTATATCTGTAGTGACCCTATTTCCAAACAGGTCGCCTTCTGAGGTTGTGGGCAGACGTGAACTTGGGAGGGGGCACTATTCAAAGCAATACACTAGTCATTTCAGCAAGCCAGCTGATTCTAGTCTCTACCCTCCAGCCTGACATAGCCACACCACAATGGCAGCCCAGCTGATCTCAGCCCATGCTAAAGAATCACGTAAGAAAATTTAAATCATTGTTGTATTACACCTCTATGTTTTGGAGTTGTTATACAGCACAATGTAATAGAAAGACTAGTTAAAATTCTTCCCCTCAAATCCTTATGGATTCATGCTGGAAGTGTATAAATAGATGAATATATAAATAAATGAATGATTAAATGAAAGTAAGATTAGACACTGTCTTGGCATCTATTTTTCACATGTTGACTGTCCAGCTGAGAGATTCTAAACAAAAGCACCGCAGAGGAGCACTCTTCAAAACAGAGGCAAGCTACACACCCAGAGTCACTTATTCATCGATAAATATAGCCAAGTTGTAAAATGATCCGTTGATGCTAGTTAGTTTTACAATCAAGGACTACAACTAATTGAAAATTGTTCTTTGAAAAAAAAGACAATTACAGTATAAATCAATTTGAAGTTTTACTTATAAATCAACTGTACCAGCATTAGCTTGTATTTATTTAATGTTGCACTTTATAAAATGTTTGTTGTGTAGCCTATTTACTTTCAGTCACAACAGTTGGATCGAGTTTCAATATTCCCTTCTAGATGTGGATGTAAATTAGAAATAACTCCTCCCTTGCCCCCTTGCCCCCCACCCCAATCAAGCATTTACGAACACGATAATTTTACAGAAGTAATCCTTTGGTCTATTGGTTTTTTTGGTATGGAAGATGCAGTTTTTGGATATAGCTGTTCCGAGTTTGTTTATTTACTTTTTTAGTTGGCTTTATATTTTTAAGAACTTGAATCTTCTAAAATTTATAATTAAAAAAGAGTAACCTATACTTACTATTGCACAATTTCAAGGTTAGCTTTTGATATATTTGTCCCTTCCTTCCTTCCTTTTTCTCCCTCCCTCCCTCCCTCCTTCTCTTCCTTCCTTTCTCATTTTCTTTTGAACATATCTCATTTTTTTAAGCCAGAGTTGTTCTTTTTCTAATATAAAAATCCATGAAATTTTTCCCCTGGATTTGTAATTAATTTTCCCTGTAAAAAATATCTGGCACTAAATTTTTATTAATGTTATTAAAAGTTACAATCTTATTTTCAAAAATGTATGGAGATATAAAAGTATGATAAAGATTTTAAATTTCTCAAACATACATGCCTAATTCAATAATTTGACTGGAATTCAAGTAGATCTAACAAAGAGAACTCCAGTCCTTATCCTTCATGTCAAACAACACATTTCCAAGACTACTGACAAAGAACATTTTATTTGTACTCTTTCTAAATCATGTGGTTAAATTTTCTTCATTTAAATATATATAGGCCATAAGTATTAGTTACTATTTTTTTAATGGATGTTAGGTTTACATATGAAAAGTTATAGAAAAGGACCAAGTTTCTCTCTCCAGGAAAATACTCATGGATATGTTTTGGCCTCCCAGGAAAAGAACAATTATGTGAAAACAAAAAATGATTTCATTCTCTACTTTGGTTCTCTAAATACAGGAAGAAATAAGTCCCCTTCACTGGCTACATGGCACTGTTCTTTCTCATCTTCAGCATGAAAACGCAAATGGATTTTATTTTAAATAAATTAACGATTATATGTAGATACAGATTTGAAATTTCACTAATGTGTTTTAGCTGTCTTTACTCAGGCGGAAGTGGCATTTCTTTTATTATTCTTTGGAATCTCATAAAATCACCAAACACAACTATTAAATGTAATAGCTGCACACATTAGAAATTCAAGGTTGAAGTAACTAGAATGAAACAGCAGATTTTAAACGAACAAGACTGTCACTTAGTGTCAATGTTACAATTCCATTTATCAGCTCCATTAACTTAATGGTCAAAAAAAAAAATTCTCCATAGTTTCTTCTCCCTGGTGCATATTCACTGTCATACACATCTAAACTAATGCTAATAGAGAGTAAAGTGATTCTATCAGCAATCTGTTATGTAGTTTTTATTGTTTTCCATAAAATTCTGTCACTGGGATAAAACTAATGATTTTATACGTCTGGCCCTGCCATACAAACGCCAGTTTTTACTTTTCTAATTTTCATTCAGCCCTTTCTTTCCACTCCTTTAACGTAGAGTGCTTTTGTCACGTGAAAGTTGCAATATCAAGAAGTCAGAAACCTCATCAAAGAAAAACAGGTGCTTTACTACTTTTGATTATACATCTTCCTGTGAACAATTTGAGATGCCTGTTTACCGCTTCCCTCTCCAGCCCTTTTATATTACACACAGCCACACAATAGACTCTCTGGTATTTAATACTGAGAAGCCCAACTGGTGATGTGTGTAGTAAAATTTTACTGCTTCTCTTAGTAAAAGCAGGGAGCAATTCCTATACCTACTTTGCAGTTGAAAAGTTCAACCTTTATCTGTTTAGCGAGCTTTAATTCGAGAATAGGTCTCTTTCCACCAAGAGGAGAAATGCTGAGACATCAAGCCCTTTACAGCAGTCCCCTGTGCAAGCTGATTTGCCTACTGATGCTCAAGCATTTTTTTCCCTACTCTCAACAATTTTACATTGTTTTATTTATAAAGAACCCTTATGTGATGCATGTGTCAATCATCTACCATTTTCTGGCTTTATCAATTTTTTGTATTAGTTTACAAATATTAAGTATGCCATTTTATTACCAAGTTATACACTTTTTAAATTACATGAAATCTCTTGAGAGCCTTGTGTTCTATCCAGAACATTTAAATTAAATGTATAAATTAATTTTGACATGTAGTTTATTGCTACAAATCAATGTCACAGATATAGGTACTTGATTATAAAGGTAATTATCTCACCTAATTTCTCTAATGCTCAGCTTTTTAAATATACAAACATACTTCTAAAATATTTAACTAAAGCTATACCCTCTGGATTGTTTGCCTTATTAGGCATTTATATAAACTGTGCTAAGAATATAAAATGATAGTTTAAAAAACCATTCATATCTTCCTTGGCTTTATTCTTCTAATTTTTTTTTTTTTGACAGAACTTAGTTTTTCTTGACTCAAGTGTTTGCAAGAAATAGCATAAGAATAGTGGCCAGAAAAGCATTAAAAAAATTTTTTTTGGCCGCCAGGGATTGAACCTTGGCCCTGGGCAGTGAAAACGCCGAGTCCTAACCACTGGGCTGCCACGGAATTCCCCAGAAAACCACTTTTATGTCTCCCATCCACTGCTTACAAGTTGTTTAACTTTGACTCAGTCACATAAAACTATTTTTGGTTAAAATTATTTTAACCATTCCAAGGGGATAATAATAACTGCTTACTTCACAGGGTTGTGTGAAAATAATGAGATAAAACATAATTGCTTTTCTGAAAACCATACAATATCATAACTAAAATATAAAATCCCAGTACTAAAATTTATACACAAATTAATTCGAATATATTTTCCTTAGACATCAATGATTCATATTATGTAAAAATAAAATAAAATCAAAACATATATTTGGACGAATGACCATGAAATGGAACTGTTGGACACAAGTAAGAACATTTCTATGTCTTCTTGAGGACTAAAGTCTTTTTTTTTCAAAAATCAAATATTTACTTATAAATATTGTAGATATTACTGGTCTAGTAGATAAGTTTTGCAAATGTTCTTAAGTGAGGAACTGAGATGGTAGGTTTTTAAATGAAATGCTATAGAAAAAGGGAGTTCTTTTTCCATATGATAAAATTTCTGAGTTTTTATAGGATGTAAGGTAAGCTTTAAAAAATACTGGGTCAGACCTGGCCATTTTCCACACATGCAGACCCTGCACTCAATTTGAAGTGCATTGCACCTCCTGAGGTTCTGCCATTTATATTTTTACTTATCCACTGCATAGCAAGCAGCTATGTGAGATTTCTACTTCATTTCTACATTTCACTGAAATGCATTTTAACAAATTCAGATAGAAAGTGTGAAGTGTGTCTGGTTTCCATCTTTAGCACCTTCTACCAGGTGCTTTTGAAACTTGCCAAGCGAAATTTTAATCACCTGGTAAAGTATTTGAAATGCAGCACTCACCTGACAAACAGTTATTTAAGATTTATGCTTGCATATTGATCGTGCTCTCTTGTATGCATATCCTTTACTATTTAAATATATTTTCCTATTTTTGATAAAATTTTCTGCTTTAATAATTCTGGGATCAGTAATAATCCTTAGGATTGTATTTATCTTCTCTTTGTGATTAAAAAAATTCATTTATATGCAAGTTTATTGTTCAAGGTAGAATTTATAGTAGCAATATTAGAAAAAACCCCTGAATATCCCACAAACAAGTATATTTAGCTAGATACTGTATAAGCAAACACAAAATAAGGATAAATAGGAATATATAATAAAGAAAATAGTTTTGAAAAATATTTAAATAAGATAAATATATTAAAATAAGTAAAATAAGCTTGGTAATAAATGAGATATGTGTCCCAGAATTAATTTTGCATATATATCTATAAATATAAATATAGGTATAAATATAATTACTAGAAGGAGATATATTTACATGTTCATATATTAATGGTATATATTTTCCTGGCTGCTATGACTAGGAGAAATAAAAAGAATTTCCTTTGATTTTGTATGCAATTACCAATATTGCTGTCATAAATATGTATAAGTTTTAAGATTTTAATATAAAATATACTTTTAGACGTTTTGGGAAATCAAGTGATATATATGTTCCATAACACAGTCTCACATGAACAAAGGTATTAGAATTCTGTCAGAAACTTCCTTAATGTACCATGAAATGACAAGTGTCTACTGTAGATTTGTGACTATTTTTATTCCAAGGTCATTTAGTTAAAATACAAGCAATGCCTTGGGGGTACTGTTCTCAGTATGTGCTGTATGTAATGTAATTTCAGGTAATTAAATAAAATAAATAAATTTATAAAAAAGAAGAATGAGTGTTCTAAAATCCTTTGAGGTTTTCTTGTGCATCAAAACAGGATTCATGTTAATGTAGTGTATGATTAGCAGTGACCAAATTCTCATTTCTACCCTGGAATTCTGGAAATTGATGCTATGGTCTGATAGGATGTTAGCATGAGGTTTGATGTGACACAGCCTTGGTTCAAACCACAAGCTCACTACTAAAACCAGTTGACCTAAAAGTAACTTACTTTCATAGGGATTATACCTTTCTTTGTTAACACTGGAATAATGATACATAGTTATTAAAAACTGAATAAGCTAAAGTCCCTCTGATTTGTAAACCTGGCCTATTACTGAACCAAAGGAAGGTAGAGAAGTCAGAGATCAATGTTTTACTGACTGTGCCATCTTTACAAGTGTCATGCAAGTAGCCTGGGCTCTGTCTCAAACCATCATCAGAAAATAAAAACAATTTAAATTGATTTGTAGATATTTCTTTTACCCTGTCATCATCTGAAGAACCATGTCTTAAGTGAGCTCCTCTCTGTTTATGATAGTAATTTGTGCTTTGTGAGTCTCATCATCCCTTTGACTGGATGTTTAAAAATAGTGATTGACTTTATGGTTTTGTTTCTCATTTACCCCAGTTTCCAGAGTACATACACTATTTCTATGTTACTTAGTTTTTGTTTTTCTTTTTTTCTAACAGTCATAGGAAGAAGCCCTTTCTGTTTATTTGAATTCTGGCTTCAGGTCTGTCAACAAAGAAAATTAAAAGGCTCTCTCCTTGACTGTAGAGACCTATAATAAAATAAGTACTATTCAACTTCATAATGTACAAAAGCCATTTTGCAAAGTCTTCTTGAAGATATTGAAAGAGACTGGTAAAAAGTAAAATGTCTTTTTAAGTATAGCCTTTTAGCTTAAGTCAGAAAAATTCTGTCTGAATTTAGGCTTTCTTTACCTTACTTCAATACTCTGTAGGCCTTTAAGTCATTCAGCATGTTCAAAATATTTAACAGAATATAAGTAATTTAATGAATGATTGTCAACGAAGGATGAGAACTTACAGATAGTAAGCAGACAGAATAAATATGGCCATCACTGAAATATACATCAAACATTATTCATGGGATAATTGATGTCTTTATATTTAGCAAAATGTTTTTTCTCCTTAAGGCCTCAAGGTAGTATATGTTTGAATGCATTTGAATCTCATAGCTAAATGTAAAGTTTACAATGAATAGGTCATTTTAGCAAGTTCAAGTGTGATTTCCCTCAATGTGTGAAAAAAATGGAATGTAAATTTTACAAAGTAAGCAATGCCTGTTAATTTACCAAATAATAAGTAGTTTTTCAGTATTTAAATACTGATGAATCAAAAAGAAACATCTTTTGCCTTTTAAAATCAATTTATAATGTTACCAACTGCCTGTAAACTTATGTTAATGTAACTTAAAATCAAAATGCGTGAAAAATAGGGCCTTAAGAGCAAGAAAAATATTTTAAGTAAAATATTTTAATTGAATAAAGGAAATACTAACTATGGTCAAATAAGACCAAAATCATTATTACTATTTTACAGATGAGCAATGGTAACACAGTATTTCAAAAAGCAGCAAAAATATGAACTGTTTAATTCATATGTTTTGTTTTCAGAAAGGCAAATATGTAGAGAATCACAAAAGAGTAGATAGTTTGAAATTATTTAAATTATCTAAATACTATATTTGTCATTCAGGTATACTGGCATTGTATAGGAAAAAACCTAAACTATTTGACTCTTATTAGGATTTTGACCCCAAAGCATTTTCATATCTTCAAATATTTTAGTCATAATGGGAAAAACAATTCAGACAATGGTGTATGGCTTTTGATGTTAAAATTATATTTCATTCCTGGATAGGAATAGTAAAGATAACACAAGGTTAGGATAATATAAGCAGAGTAATTACAAAGTAGAAACAAAATACTACCGTATCATTTTCAGGTTTATATGAGTTCTTCTTCATAGGAGAGAAGACATACTTCATTTTATTGATAATAATAATTTGATATAAATCTACAATCTAACTGGGAAAGACCTTCCTACCTTCAAAAGAAAGTCTACCACAGTTATCTGTAGTGATTAATCTGGTTTTTAATTTATAGGAAACAGACAATTTATGGAATAGAGAAAAACATTAAAACTATTTTTAATTAGAAATTACTATAAAACTTAAAATGGTGATGAGACAATCATAACTAACTGACAGACAGCTATGAGTTAAAGCAATCCAAACTACAGAGAATTCTTGGCACTTAAAACTATTACTGTAATCAGGGTGAAATATAGAATATACTAACCTGATAACCAACTACATGATTCGTTAAGAAGTGATTGGCAAGTGTAGGTACAATTTCAAAAGTATAATTTGGTTGATGATTTTGGAAGGAGTTTTGAAGGTGTTTGAATTTACAAATGGATTGACAGCATGTTATTTTTTTAAAAGTTCATGACAAAAAATATGGGAATCACATAGGCTTGTGATAAATTTCCTTGCTTGTAATGAAAACTCACAGGGGTATAAGTATATAGATTAAAAGCTAATGGAAACAAAGTCTCAGATTTCAGTAATTCTTGATCTAATATTGTTTACCTAAGTTTATTTTCTTTAATTCAAAAACTCTACTAATACTAATATTGTTGGCACCCTTGTTAAAGAGTAGTTGACCACATATTCATGAGTTTATTTCTGGGCTTTCTATTGTTCCATTGGTCTAAGTTTCTGTTTTTATACCAGTACCATAGTATTTTGACTACTGTAGCTTTGTAAGAGAGTGTTATAAATTTGTCAAATTAACACTAAGTGGAGCACAGGGTTTCAGAGAAGGTGAGCCATGGTTCAACAACAGACCTAGGAGGAACTGAAATAGAGAAGTACCTCACTCACCTCCAGGGGCTGCACTGGGAGGTCAAGGCAGAGTGCAGACCTGGGGCATGTGACTTGATTAGTGTCTATGAGTGGAGTGCTTCGGGGTTCCCCTGCTAAGGCCAGATTGGTCAATTCAAACCAAAGAGCAGGGTTTTGTTAAGCCCAATGGGGGTCTTATCTAAAGAGCACATAAAGGGAAGGCTCTGAGAAGCAGGGGATATTGTTGATCAGAAGGACTGCTGGGATGTCATATCAGGAACTTACATTTGCTTGTGACTCTGCAGGTTGCTACCTAGGTAATGTGCTTGCAGAAGGGGGCTAGTGCCAGTTTAAGGTCACTGCAGGCTGCTTGGCCAAACAAAATGGATGCCAAGGCAGCTACCATGTTGTTGCTTAGCTAAAGTCTGGACATGTAGTTTGAAATCAGGAGGTGTGATGTCTCCAGCTTTGTTCTTCTTTCTCAAGATTGCTTGGTTTTGTGGTTATATAAAACCTTTAGGATTGTTTTTCTATTTCTGTGAAAAATGCCATTGAATTTTGATAAGGATTACATTGAATCTGTACATTGCTTTGGGTACTATGGACATTTTAACAATGTTAATTCTTCTAATCCATGAACATGGGATATCTTTCCATTTTTTTGTGTCTTCAGTTTCTCTCATTAAAGTCTTGTAGCTTTCAGTGTATGGATATTTCACCTCCTTAAATTTATTCCGAAGTATTTTATTCTTTTTTGCTGCTATTGTAAATGACATCGTTTGCTTAATTTCTTTTTGATAGCTCATTGTAGGTATATAGAAATGTGGCTGATGTTTTTGTATGTTAGTTTTGTATCCTGCAACTTTACCAAATTCATTTTTTAGTTATAACAGTGTGTGTGTGTGTGTGTGTGTGTGTGTGTGTGTGTGTTTAGTCTTTAGGGTTTTCAGTATACATAATCTACAAACAGGGACTATTTAACTTCTTCCTTTCCAATTTGGAATACACAAGGAGAAAATGATGGTCTCTTCAATAAATGATGTTGGGAAACCTGAATATTCACACACAATAATGAAATTGGACCCTTGTCTTACAACATGCACAAAACTAAACTGTAAATGGATTAAAGACTTAAATGTAAAATCTGAAATCATAAAGCTCTTAGAAGAAAACATGGAGAAAAAGCTCCTTGATTTTGATCTTGGTAATGATTTTTGGATATGACATTAAAAACACAGGCAGCAGGGCTTCCCTGGTGGCGCAGTGGTTGAGAGTCCGCCTGCCGATGCAGGGAACACGGGTTCGTGCCCTGGTCCGGGAAGATCCCACATGCCGCGGAGCGGCTAGGCCCGTGAGCCATGGCCGCTGAGCCTGCGCATCCGGAGCCTGTGCTCCACAACGGGAGAGGCCACAAGAGTGAGAGGCCTGCGTACCGCAAAAAACGAAACAAAACAAAACAAAACAAACACAGGCAGCAAAAGCAAAAATAAACAAATGATATTACATCAAACTAAGAGGCTTCTGTACAGCAAAGGAAACAATCAACAAAAAATGAAAAAGCAACATATGTATTGGGAGAAAACATTTGCAAACCATATATCTGATAAAGGTTAATAGGTAAAATATGTAAGTAACTCATACAACTCAATAGCAAAACCACAAATAATCCGATTTTTAAAGGGCAAAGGACCCAACTAGACATTTTTCCAAAGACATAAAAATGGCCAAGAGGTATATGAAAAGGTGCTCACCATCACTAATCATCAGGGAAATGCAAGTCAAAGCAAAATCCTAACACCTGTTATGATAGCTATTATCAGGAAGACAAGAGATAACAAGTGCAGATGAGGGTATGGAGATAAGGAACCCTGAACTCTGTTGATGTGAATGTAAATTGATACAGCCACTACAGGATACAGTATGGAGATGTCTTAAAAAGTAAAAGTAAAATGACCATATGACCCAGCAATCCTACTTCTGGGTATATATCCAAAAGAAATGAAATCTATGTATCCAAGATATGTCTATACTCCCATATTCATTGCTGTATTAATCACAGTAGTCAAGATATGGACAAGACCTAAGTGTCCAACAACAGATGAATGGATAAAGAAAATGTAGTATACATATATACAATGGAATATTATTCAGCCATGAAAAAAATATTCTGCCATTTACAACAATGTGGATGAACCTGGAGGACATTATGCTAAGTGAAATAAGGAAGACAGAGAAAGACAAATACTGTATGATCTCACTTATGTGTGGAATCTAAAGAAGCTAAACTCATACAATTGTGGTTGCCAGAAACTGGTGGATGGAGGAAATGTGGAAATGTTGGTCAAAGGGTACCAACTCTCAGTATGAGATAATAAGTTCAGAGGGTTTAATGTACGGCATGGTGACTATAGTTCATAATACTATATGGTATACTTGAAATCTGCTGAGAGAGTAGATCTTGAGTATTCTCACCACACACACACACACACACACACACACACACACACACACACGCAAAGAATAGTAACTGTGTGAGGTGAAAGATGTGTTAACTATGTTGACTGTGGTAATTATTCCACGATGTATACATATTATATCATGTTATTCACCTTAAATATATAAAATTTTTATTTGTCAATTTTACCTCAATAAAGCCAGAAAAAAAAGAAACTACTAATAGAAACACAGGCTATGACAATGTATTTAAATGATGTACATGTACATGTCTGTGTGTGTGTATGCACATATGTATGTGTGTTTCCTTGGATACACTTAAGTATCCAAGGAAACATCTAAATATATCTTTAATTCTTAGCTTGCTATTGTTCTTATCTTCATTTTCCTCCATATGCTTTTTAATCAGCATTAATTTGTTTATTTTATTCCACAACTTTCTTTTTGCATTTCCCTACTTTACTAATTATGTGTTTATATAATAAAATTAATATCTTAAGCATATGTGTGTCTATGTGTGTGCTAGACAAAAATACCAAAACTACAAAGTGATTTCACTAAAAATAAACATTGATATTTAACAAAATAAGTTTTATAATGTATAACCCTAAGATAAACTACCAGTCCATCAGAAAAATTGGAAAGAAATTATTTCTATTAAAATTATCCTGAACCTCTAAATATTAAAACGTATAAAAGTCACATTTCAAAAAACACTTATTATGGATATGATAATTGTGACTTGACTGTACTGGCAAAGAGACAACAGTGTATTAATTGTATAAAAACAGGGCACTTCTAAATTTGCTTTACTCATTAATTTAAATTTGCATCAAGCAATTTACATGTATGCCATTTTCCCCCTTCTATTTCCATGCTTTAATTAGCTTAATTTATCTGAAATTTCTAGATAGGTCACAGCTCTCAAGTACAATAAAATAGAGTAAAATGGGATTAATAGAAATTCATAAATTATCAATGTTCTTTGGAGTAATACATATATAATTTATTTCTTGTTGATACACAGCACATTTTGTAACATCAAGTAAATAGAAAAACCAATAGTGTTACATATAATACCCTTCTTAGCAAGATAACAGCATTACTTCAGGAAAAAAAAATCTGAGAATTCAGGGATATGGGCAGTACACGACATGTTGTGTTTTACTAGAACACTATTTAACTAGTATGGCCTTTTGGATCACACTAATTAAAATCAATCCTCCTTACTGCCAGTTCTCCCTTCTGCCTTCCCTACATTGTTTTTATAGCATGCGTCACCATCTGTGACACAGCACTTTTAAAAAAAATTTTTATTGGAGTATAGTTGCTTTACAATGTTGTGTTAGTTCCTACTGTATAGCAAAGTGAATCAGCTATACATACACATATGTCCCCTCTTTTTTGGATTTGCTTCCCATTTAGGTCACCGCAGAGCATTGAGTATAGTTCCCTGTGCTATACAGTAGGTTCTCATTAGTTGTCTATTTTATATATAGTATCAATAGTGTATATATGTTAATACCCATCTCCCAATTCATCCCCTTGCCCTGGTGTCTATACGTTTGTTCTCTACGTCTGTGTCTCTATTTCTGCTTTGCCAATAAGACCATCTATACCATTTTTCTAGATTCCACATATGTGCATTAATATACAATATTTGTTTTTCTCTTTCTGACTTAACGTCACTCTGTATGACAGTCTCTAGGTCCATCCACATCTCTGCAAATGACCCAGTTTCATTCTTTTTTATGGCTGAGTAATATTCCATTGTATGTATGTGCCACATCTTCTTTATCCATTCCTCTGTTGATGGACATTTAGGTTGCGTCCATGTCCTGGCTATTGTAAATAGTGCTGCAGTGAACATTGAGGCGCATGTGTCTTTCTGAATTATGGTTTTCTCTGGGTATATGCCCAATAGTGGGATTGCTGGGTCATATGGTAATTCTATTGTTAGTTTTTTAAGGAACCTCCATACTGTTCTCCATAGTGGCTGTATCCCTATTCTCCACACCCTCTCCAGCATTTGTTGTTTGTAGATTTTCTGATGATGCCCATTTTGACCAGAGTGAGGTGATACCTCACTGTAGTTTTGATTTGCATTTCTCTAATGATTAGTGATGTTGAGCATCTGTATGTCTTCTTTGTAGAAATGTCTATTTAGGTAATTGTTGATGCGTTTTTGTTTGTCTCCCCTCCTCCACACACTCATGCTGACAAGGACGGGGTTTCATCCTTGTTCACTACTGTATCCCTGGGGCTAAGAACAAGGCCTGACACAAACAGCACTCAGAGATATTTGTTGAAATGTGAAATGTATCCACTAGTTGTTGTATGCCTTTTGTGTTTTGCTGAGGCTACTGTTTGTAACAGACACAGTGGGTCTCAATGAGAAATGTGAATTTATGGCCGGTGTCACCCAACCCAGCCACTAGGCAGAGAAGAGCACAGGAAACTCACCTGCCTGCGTTCAGGTTCCAGGAGACACGCCTTCCCCAGGTGAGCAGGAAGAAGGGAGAAACATGGTCACTCTGGCGTCCGACCATTGTTTTCCCAGCTTGCCCCCTCCTGATCGTCCCCCACAGCAGCTGCCTGCTCAGAACGATGGCAGGACCAAGTGTGGTCCAGGGTCAGCCTCCCAGAGATGGGAGGCCAGGGAACCTCGTCCCAATCACGGGATCCAGAGCAAATAACAGACATTGGCCCAGCGCATCTGGGATCTGAGCTGGGCTCAGAGTCCATTTCCAAGGACAATCTACGTGTGACGCAGGGGTCACCGGGACTCACCCGTGGGTGTGTCTCCCTCCAGGGAGCTACTGCCCGAGTTGAATGCAGGATGGTGGAAAAGGTCCTCTCAGCCCCCACCAGGCACCTGCACAGAGAACCTGCCGGCATCAGGACCAGCTTCCTCTCGGAAGCACCACACTCCATGGCCTTAAGCACGACACGGCGGGAAAACGCGGATGCCTGCCTACAGAGGTCCGTAAGGACATAATGCCGCCAGTGAGCGTGGCCTGCGAAGTCAGAGGTCATGACGTGGCCTGGGGCAGCAGAGGATGTGACCTGTGACGTCAAGGGGCGTGACCTGTGACTTTGGAGGATGCACGTAGACTCTCAGCTTCCCACGTTCCCGCCACTGTGGAGATGGAGCAGCTGGAGAGTCCATGCGGACCCAGCTAGTTGCCTGTGAAAGGGTCACATCCTTCTTGGGGCTGGGGACCGCCGCTACTGGGGGACTGCAGGCACCCCGGCCCCCATCACTCACAGGCCCCAGGCCAGCAGGGGTCCCATCTGGTGGTCCAGCTGAGGTCAGTGTGCAGAACAGTGAGGGTGGTGGGAAGCGATGGACGCCTGGGCTCGGAGTTTAGGGGAGGGAAAAGGAAACCCACCAGGGACACCACACCCCAGTGTCCTTTCTCTATTTAAAGTCAACTAAAAGGACATCTGCAAGTTTCTTTTCAAACCTTAAGTCCCCAAGGCCGATGCTCAGCCCTCCCTACTTTTCTGTTATCAACTCTTTTTTTTTTTTTTTTTTCAACTCTTTAGGAAAATTTTTATTTTGAAAATTTTTTTGTGTGACAAAACGTACGTAACATAAAATTTACCATTTTAACCATTAAAAAAAATTGTTGAAGTAATAACCACTGTTAACATGTTATTAAAAAATTAAAGTTAATAAAGTGGGAAAAACTTACACAATAAAAGACTTTTAAGTGATGTGCAGCAAATGAAAACCGTTACTAAGGAGTTTACGCTTGTTCTGTTCATTCTTAAATCATTGCTTTTGCTTGCTAACTAAGTTAAAGGCCTGTATCTGCTATTTAAAGAAAGATATATATGTATAGATCAAAGAAACAGAAAATATGTGTCATTCAGAATTATTTTATTTGCAAGTTACTACAGGTTTGCAAATATACTTACAAAAACCCAATTTAACCAGCTTAAAGCATAACGGTGATTGATTGGCTTACACAAATAGAAAACCAAAAGTTAGGTAAGAAGTTACCTGGCTGATGAAGATTTTATAAAAGGCATAGTTTCTTTCCAGTTTTCCTCTCTGCCTTTCACCATGATTACTTCAGCAGTTAGCTGCTAAGAGCTTATGTGGGCTAAAACTTTCTTGCTCAGGTCCAGTGGGAAGAGAATATTTCACTCCTGAAACCACAGTGAGGAGAGTGAAGAATTTTCTCTCCCAGATTCCCACTAAACATCTTCAAAATTAGCCATGGCTGAATTGGGTTATATAACAGTCCCTGAGGCCAAGTGTTTAATTGAGACCTTGGCACTGATTCTGAGATTGGAATGAATGTCACTGAAATAGCTTTGTTTCAAACGAGAGGAGAGATACCAAGGGGTATCCCCAAGGTACAGTTAGCTTGGCAGATGTGGGATGAATGCTGGACAGCAAAATTGTGTGCCTGCTACAAAGGTTTAGTCTCTTTTGGGTACTTTGGCTTGTATGTCCTTACTCATTGCCAATCATAAGGTAAAATTGTAGTTCCTGTCTTGCTAGTTGTTTGGCATAGGGTGTCCAGCACTGTAGCTTGCTAGTCGTTGAGTGGAGCTGGGTCTTAGTGTTGGGATGGAGATCTCTGGGAGAGCTTTTGCCATTTGATATTACATGGAGCTGGGAAGTCTCTGGTGGACAAATGTCCTGAACTCGGCTCTCCCACCTCAGAGGCTCAGGTCTGACACCCGGCCAGAGCACCAAGACCCTGTCAACCACACGGTAGTCTGTGATCTTGGACCAGGCAGGCAGTTAACTTCTCTGTGCCTCAGATTTCCTTTCATGCAGCACCTCCTCGCTCCAGAGGCCCAGTCAAGGGCAAGGGAAGGGCTGTTGCTCACAGGCTGTGCAGGGAGGAAGACTGTAAGGCTGGCGCAGGACGGTGGCACAGGACCGAACTTGCATATATATTTATAATTGTTACATCTTCTTCTTGGATAGATCCCTTGATCATTATGTAGTGTCCTTCCTTGTTTCTTGTAACATTCTTTGTTTTAAAGTCTATTTTATCTGATATGAGTATTGCTACTCCAGCTTTCTTTTGATTTCCATTTGCATGGATTATCTTTTTCCATCCCTTCACTTTCAGTCTGTATGTGTCCCTAGGTCTGAAGTGGGTCTCTTGTAGACAGCATATATAGATGGGTTTTGTTTTTGTATCCATTCAGCAAGCCTGTGTCTTTTGGTTGGAGCATTTAATCCATTCACATTTAAGGTAATTATCGATACGTATGCTCCTATGACCATTTTCTTGATTATTTTGGGTTTGTTATTGTAGTCTTTTCCTTCTTGTGTTTCCCACTTAGAGAAGTTCCTTTAGCATTTGTTGTAGAGTTGGTTTGGTGGTGGTGAATTCTCTTAGCTTTTGCTTGTCTGTAGAGCTTTTGATTTCTCTGTCAAATCTGAATGAGATCCTTGCCAGGCAGAGTATCTTTGTTGTAGGTTCTTCCATCACTTTAAAATATTGTGCCACTCCCTTCTGGCTTGTAGAGTTTCTGCTGAGAAATCAACTGTTAACCTTGTGGCAGTTCCCTTGTAAGTTACTTGTTGTTTTTCCCCTTTTGCTTTCAATAATTTTTCTTTGTCTTTAATTTTTGTCAATTTGATTGCTTTGTGTCTTGCGTGTTTCTCCTTGGGTTTTATCCCGCTTGGGACTCTGTGTTTCCTGGACTTGGGTGGCTATTTCCTTGGGTCAGCAGGTTAAACCTACAGTCTGCTCCTTACTCTGTGCCATGCATAAATTTATCCTGTCAGAAAAAAATCTTTAAAATTAATAGCACGACCTATCATTTAAATTAAGAGAACGCTTTAACAATCCTTGCAATATAGACCACTTTTTTTTCCCGATTAGCTAAAAGAGGAAAAATTTGTCTGGCTGATTGGTTCATTAACTGCCTCATAATTGGCTTTTCAAAGAACTTGGTTGTCCTAGATCTCTATAGATATTTATCAGGTTTTTACATATTACTATCACTTTCTGTGCTTCTGTACCCTTAGAGGTAGCCAGGGGTAGTTTATATTTGAGAACTGAATTCCCTCTAACCAAACCAGTTAAAATTATAAAGAAATTCTCTAGGCCAGTATAAAGGCATCCAGTTCGATACATTTATTTTTTTCCCTTTTGTCAGGAAACGCAGTCTGTGACTACTCTGGTCCTAGTTCAAAAGAGTAAGCAGAAACCCCAGAGTTTTTTGATTTTGGGAGATTTCAGACATAATTCCAATTCCGTTCCTCAGCATGTATTTACGCCTTTGTATACTGCCTGACAATTTTGAGATTTCAGTTAGTGTTGTAATCATTTCATTAATATTTTCTGTATTCAGTTTCATTCAAAGTTCTCCATAACTGTAATTTTTCTCTAATTCATTTATATTATTGTATACTTTTCATTTCTCTATTTTCCTTGATGTTGTTTACCTGTTTTGTAGCTGATTTAAAAGATCCACCGGGGGGACCTTGAAGATGGCGGAAGAGTAAGACGCGGAGATCGCCTTCCTCCCCACGGATACACCAGAAATACATCCACACGTGGAACAACTCCTACAGAACTCCTACTGAAGGCTGGCAGAAGACCTCAGACCTCCCAAAAGGCAAGAAACTCCCCACGTAACTGGGTAGGGCAAAAGAAAAAACAGAGACAAAAGAATAAGGACGGCACCTGCACCAGTGGGAGGGAGCTGTGAAGGAGGAAAAGTTTCCACACACTAGGAAGCCCCTCCGCGGGCGGAGACTGCGGGAGGCGGAGGGGGGAGTTTCGGGACCGCGGAGTAGTGCACAGCGACGGGTGCGGAGGGCAAAGCGGGGAGATTCCTGCACAGACGATCGGTGCCGACCGGCACTCACCAGCCCGAGTGGCTTGTCTGCTCACCCGCCGGGGCGGGCGGGGCTGCGAGCTGAGGCTCGGGTTTTGGTTTTGGACGGAGCTCAGGGAGAGGACTGGGGTTGGCGGCTTGAACATAGCCTGAAGGGGTTAGTGCACCACGACTAGCCGGGAGGGAGTTCGGGGAAAAGCCTGCACCGGCCGAAGAGGCAAGAGACTTTTTCTTCCCTCTTTGTTTCCTGGTGCGCGAGGAGAGGGGTTTAAGAGCGCTGCTTAAAGGATCTCCAGAGAAGGGCGCGAGCCGCGGCTAAAAGCGCGAACCCCAGAGACGGGCGCGAGCCGCGGCTGAGGGCGCGAGCCCCCGAGACGGGCGCGAGCCGCGGCTGAAAGCGCAAACCCCAGAGACAGGCGCGAGCCGCGGCTAAAACCGCGGACCCCAGAGACGGGCGGGAGACGCTAAGGCTGCTGCTGCCGCCACCAAGGGGCCTGTGTGCGAGCACAGGTCACTCTCCACACCCCTCTTCCGCGGAGCCTGTGCAGCCCGCCACTGCCAGGTTCCCGGGATCCAGGGACAACTTCCCCGGGAGTACGCACGGCGGGTCTCAGGCTGGTGCAACATCACGCCGGCCTCTGCCGCAACGTCACGCTGCCTCTGCAGCCGCAGGCCTGCCCCGCACGTAGTGCCCCTCCTACCCCCATCCCCCAACCCCCGGCCTGAGTGAGCCGGAGGCCCCGAATCAGCGGCTCCTTTAACCCCGTCCTGTCTGAGCGAAAAAACAGACGCCCTCCAGCGACCTACACGCAGAGGCAGGGCCAAATCCAAAGCTGAGCTCCTGTGAGCTGTGAGAACAAAGAAGAGAAAGGGAAATCCCTCCCAGCAGCCACAGAAGCAGCGGATTAAAGCTCCACAATCAACTTGATATACCCTGCATCTGTGGAATACCTGAATAGACAAGGAATGATCCCAAATTGAAGAGGTGGAATTTAGGAGCGAGATCTATGATTTTTTTCCCTTTTCCTCTTTTTGTGAATGTGTACGTGTATGCTTCTGTGTGAGATCCTGTCTGTATACTCTTGCTTCCACCATTTGTCCTAGGGCTCTATCCGTCCATGACTTTTTTTTTAAAAATTCTTTTTCTTAATAATTAAGTTTAACTGTAATAACTTTATTATACTTTACCTTCGTTCTTTCTTTCTTTCCTTCCTTCCTTCCCTCCTTTAGACAACGAATCACCCCAAATTGAGGAGGTGGTCTCAGGGAGCAGGATTTATGATTTTTCCCCCTTTACCTCTTTTTGTGAAGGTGTATGTGTATGCTTCTGTGTAAGATTTTCTCTGTATAGCTTTGCTTCCAACATTTGTCCTAAGGTTCTATCCGTCCCTTTTTTTTTTTTCTTTTTTTTTTCTAAATATTTTTTAATTCAATAACTATATTATACTTTATTTTATTTTTACTGTATCATCTTTCTTTCTGTCTTTTTTCCTTCTTTCCCTCCTTCCTTCCTTCCTCCCTCCCTCCCTCCCTCCTTTCTTTCCTTCTTTGCTTCTTTCTTCCTTCCTTCCTTTCCTCCTTTCCTTCTTTCTTTACTCATACTTCTACTAATTCTCCCTACTTTTTCTCCCTTTTATTCTGAGCTGTGTGGATGAAAGGCTCTTGGTGCTCCAGCCAGGAGTCAGGGCTCTGCCTCTGAGGTAGGAGAGCCAACTTCAGGACACTGGTCAACAAGAGACCTCCCAGCTCCACATAATATTAAACGGTGGAAATATCCCAGAGACCTCCATCTTAACACCAGCACCCAGCTTCACTCAACGACCAGCAAGCCACAGTGCTGGACAACCTATGCCAAACAACTAGCAAAACAGGAACACAACCCCACCCATTAGCAGAGAGGCTGCCTAAAATCATAATAAGGCCACAGACACCCCAAAACACACCACCAGACGTGAACCTGCCCACTAGAGAGACAAGATCCAGCCTCATCCAGCACAACACAGGCACTAGTCCCCTCCACCAGGAAGCCTACACAACCCACTGAAACAACCTTAGCCACTGGAGACAGACATCAAAAACAACGGGAACTACGAAAGTGCAGCCTGCAAAAAGGAGACCCCAAACACAGTAAGATAAGCAAAATGAGAAGACAGAAAAACACACAGCAGATGAAGGAGCAAGATAAAAACCCACCAGACCTAACAAATGAAGAGGAAATAGGCAATCTACCTGAAAAAGAATTCAGAATAATGATAGTAAGGATGATCCGAAATCTTGGAAGTAGAATGGACAAAATGCAAGAAACAGTTAACAAGGACCTACAAGAACTAAAGATGAAACAAGCAACGATGAACAATGCAATAAATGAAATTAAAATCACTCTAGATAGGATCAATAGCAGAATAACTGAGGCAGAAGAACGGATAAGTGACCTGGAAGATAAAGTAGTGGAAATAACTACTGCAGAGCAGAATAAAGAAAAAAGAATGAAAAGAACTGAGGACAGTCTCAGAGACCTCTGGGACAACATGAAACGCACCAACATTCGAATTATAGGGGTTCCAGAAGAAGAAGAAAGAAAGAAAGGGACTGAGAAAATATTTGAAGAGATTATAGTTGAAAACTTCCCTAATATGGGAAAGGAAATAGTTAATCAAGTCCAGGAAGCACAGAGGGTCCCATACAGGATAAATACAAGGAGAAACACGCCAAGACACATATTAATCAAACTGTCAAAAATTAAATACAAAGAAAGCATATTAAAAGCAGCAAGGGAAAAACAACAAATAACACACAAGGGAATCCCCATAAGGTTAACAGCTGATCTCTCAGCAGAAACTCTACAAGCCAGAAGGGAGTGGCAGGACATACTGAAAGTGCTGAAGGAGAATAGCCTGCAACCAAGACTACTCTACCCAGCAAGGATCTCATTCACATTTGATGGAGAAATTAAAACCTTTACAGACAAGCAAAAGCTGAGAGAGTTCAGCACCACCAAACCAGCTTTACAACAAATGCTAAAGGAACTTCTCTAGACACGAAACACAAGAGAAGGAAATGACCTATTGTAGCGAACCCAAAACAATATATAAAATGGAAATTGGAACATACATATCGATAATTACCTTAAATGTAAATGGACTAAATGCTCCCACCAAAAGACACAGATTGGCTGAATGGATACAAAAACAAGACCCTTATATATGCTGTCTACAAGAGACCCACTTCAGAACTAGAGACACATACAGACTGAAAGTAAGGGGATGGAAAAAGATATTCCATGCAAATGGAAACCAAAAGAAAGCTGGAGTAGCAATTCTCATATCAGACAAAATAGACTTTAAAATAAGGACTATTAAAAGGGACAAAGAAGGACACTACATAATGATCAAGGGATCGATCCAAGAAGAAGATATAACAATTGTAAATATTTATGCACCCAACATAGGAGCACCTCAATACATAAGGCAAATACTAACAACCATAAAAGGGGAGATCGACAGTAACACATTCATAGTAGGGGACTTTAACACCCCACTTTCACCCATGGACAGATCATCCAAAATGAAAATAAATAAGGAAACACAAGCTTTAAATGATACATTAAACAAGATGGACTTAATTGATATTTATAGGACACTCCATCCAAAAACAACAGAATACACATTTTTCTCAAGTGCTCATGGAACATTCTCCAGGATAGATCATATCTTGGGTCACAAATCAAGCCTTGGTAAATTTAAGAAAACTGAAATTGTATCAAGTATCTTTTCCGACCACAACGCCATGAGACTAGATATCAATTACAGGAAAAGATCTTTAAAAAATACAAACACATGGAAGCTAAACAATACACTACTTAATAATGAAGTGATCACTGAAGAAATCAAAGAGGAAATAAAAAAATACCTAGAAACAAATGACAATGGAGACACAACGACCCAAAACCTATGGGATGCAGCAAAAGCAGTTCTAAGGGGGAAGTTTATAGCAATACAAGCCCACCTTAAGAAGCAGGAAACATCTCGAATAAACAACCTAACCTTGCACCTCAAGCAATTAGAGAAAGAAGAACAAAAAAACCCCAAAGCTAGCAGAAGGAAAGAAATCATAAAAATCAGATCAGAAATAAATGAAAAAGAAATGAAGGAAACAATAGCAAAGATCAATAAAACTAAAAGCTGGTTCTTTGAGAAGATAAACAAAATAGATAAACCACTAGCCAGACTCATCAAGAAAAAAAGGGAGAAGACTCATATCAATAGAATTAGAAATGAAAAAGGAGAAGTAACAACTGACACTGCAGAAATAAAAAAAATCATGAGAGATTACTACAAGCAACTCTATGCCAATAAAATGGACAATCTGGAAGAAATGGACAAATTCTTAGAAATGCACAACCTGCCAAGACTGAATCAGGAAGAAATAGAAAATATGAACAGACCAATCACAAGCACTGAAATTGAAACTGTGATTAAAAACCTTCCAACACACAAAAGCCCAGGACCAGATGGCTTCACAGGTGAATTCTATCAAACGTTTAGAGAAGAGCTAACACCTATCCTTCTCAAACTCTTCCAAAATATAGCAGAGGGAGGAACACTCCCAAATTCCTTCTACGAAGCCACCATCACCTTGATACCAAAACCAGACAAGGATGTCACAAAGAAAGAAAACTACAGGCCAATATCACTGATGAACATAGATGCAAAAATCCTCAACAAAATACTAGCAAACAGAATCCAACAGCACATTAAAAGGATCATACACCATGATCAAGTGGGGTTTATTCCAGGAATGCAAGGATTCTTCAATATACGCAAATCTATCAATGTGATAAACCATATTAACAAATTGAAGGAGAAAAACCATATGATCATCTCAATAGATGCAGAGAAAGCTTTCGACAAAATTCAACACCCATTTATGATAAAAACCCTCCAGAAAGTAGGCATAGAGGGAACTTTCCTAAACATAATAAAAGCCATATATGACAAGCCCACAGCAAACATCATCCTCAATGGTGAAAAACTGAAAGCATTTCCACTAAAATCAGGAACAAGACAAGGTTGCCCACTCTCACCACTCTTATTCAACATAGTTTTGGAAGTTTTAGCCACAGCAATCAGAGAAGAAAAGGAAATAAAAGGAATCCAAATCGGAAAAGAAGAAGTAAAGCTGTCACTGTTTGCAGATGACATGATACTATACATAGAGAATCCTAAAGATGCTACCAGAAAACTACTAGAGCTAATCAATGAATTTGGTAAAGTAGCAGGATACAAAATTAATGCACAGAAATCTCTGGCATTCCTATATACTAATGATGAAAAATCTGAAAGTGAAATCAAGAAAACACTCCCATTTACCATTGCAACAAAAAGAATAAAATATCTAGGAATAAACCTACCTAAGGATACGAAAGACCTGTATGCAGAAAATTATAAGACACTGATGAAAGAAATTAAAGATGATACAAATAGATGGAGAGATATACCATGTTCTTGGATGGGAAGAATCAACATTGTGAAAATGACTCTACTACCCAAAGCAATCTACAGATTCAATGCAATCCCTATCAAACTACCACTGGCATTTTTCACAGAACTAGAACAAAAAATTTCGCAATTTGTATGGAAACACAAAAGACCCCGAATAGCCAAAGCAATCTTGAGAACGAAAAAAGGAGCTGGAGGAATAAGGCTCCCTGACTTCAGACTATATTACAAAGCAACAGTCATCAAGACAGTATGGTACTGGCACAAAAACAGAAAGATAGATCAGTGGTACAGGATAGAAAGCCCAGAGATAAACCCACGCACATATGGACACCTTATCTTTGATAAAGGAGGCAGGAATGTACAGTGGAGAAAGGACAGCCTCTTCAATAAATGGTGCTGGGAAAACTGGACAGGTACATGTAAAAGTATGAGATTAGATCACTCCCTAACACCATACACAAAAATAAGCTCAAAATGGATTAAAGACCTAAATGTAAGGCCAGAAACTATCAAACTCTTAGAAGAAAACATAGGAAGAACACTCTATGACATAAATCACAGCAAGATCCTTTCTGACCCACCTCCTAGAGTAATGGAAATAAAAACAAAAATAAACAAATGGGACCTAATGAAACTTCAAAGCTTTTGCACAGCAAAGGAAACCATAACCAAGACCAAAAGACAACCCTCAGAATGGGAGAAAACATTTGCAAATGAAGCAACTGACAAAGGATTAATCTCCAAAATTTACAAGCAGCTCATGCAGCTCAATAACAAAAAAACAAACAACCCCATCCAAAAATGGGCAGAAGACCTAAATAGACATTTCTCCAAAGAAGATATACAGAATGCCAACAAACACATGAAAGAATGCTCAACATCATTAATCATTAGAGAAATGCAAATCAAAACTACAATGAGATATCATCTCACACCAGTCAGAATGGCCATCATCAAAAAATCTAGAAACAATAAATGCTGGAGAGGGTGTGGAGAAAAGGGGACACTCTTGCACTGCTGGTGGGAATGTGAATTGGTTCAGCCACTGTGGAGAACAGTATGGAGGTTCCTTAAAAAACTACAGATAGAATTACCATATGACCCAGCAATCCCACTACTTGGCATATACCCTGAGAAAACCAAAATTCAAAAAGAGTCATGTACCAAAATGTTCATTGCAGCTCTATTTACAATAGCCAGGACATGGAAACAACCTAAGCGCCCATCATCGGATGAATGGATAAAGAAGATGTGGCACATATACACAATGGAATATTACTCAGCCTTAAAAAGAAATGAAATTGAGCTATTTGTAATGAGATGGATAGACCTAGAGTCTGTCATACAGAGTGAAGTAAGTCAGAAAGAAAAAGACAAATACCGTATGCTAACACATATATATGGAATTTAAGGGAAAAAAATGTCATGAAGAACCTAGGGGTAAGATAGGAATAAAGACGCAGACCTCCTGGAGAACGGACTTGAGGGTATGGGGAGGGGGAGGGGTGAGTTTTGATAGGGCGAGAGAGAGTCATGGACATATACACACTAACAAACGTAGTAAGGTAGATAGCTGGGGGGAAGCAGCCACAAGGCACAGGGATATTAGCTCGGTGCTTTGTGACAGCCTGGAAGGGTGGGATGGGGAGAGTGGGAGGGAGGGAGACGCAAGAGGGAAGACATATGGGAACATATGTATATGTATAGCTGATTCACTTTGTTATAAAGCAGAAACTAACACACCATTGTAAAGCAATTATACCCCAATAAAGATGTTTAAAGAATAAAAAAATAAAAAAATAAAAAATAAAAAAAAATAAAATAAAATAAAAAAAAAAAAAAAAAAAAAAAAAAAAAAATAAAAGATCCACCCATTGTTTTGTATTTTTTGATAGCTTCATTTTTTTGCCATTAATTTCCACTTTCATCTGTAGTAATTCGATCTGCTTTCTTTCATCTTGTTGTATTCTTCATCTTCTGTCTTGTTAAATGAAATTAAATATTTAAATTATTTAATTTTGGGCCTTATTCATAAGTCCAGTAGTTTATTTATAAGAACATAATTGCTATGTGTTAGAAACTATATAAAATTCAATTAATTAAAAGTAAAAAATCAGTTGAGACATAATTGAATAAATAAAAAATTGAATATCACTTTTTCTTTCTTAAATCACATATCCAGAAATTAAGAATATTATTTGGTGCTTATTTTGCATATATATACATATATGTATAAATAAATTAGATACCTAAATTTGTACAATTTCTGATATAATAATAGCTGATATTTTGTAGTGCTTACTGTTGTTTTTTTTTTCAATTAATTTATTTATTTTGGGCTGCATTGGGTCTTTCTTGCTGCGTTCGGGCTTTCTCTAGCTGCAGAGAGCAGGGGCGACTCTTTGTTGTGGTGCGTGGGTTTCTCATTGAGGTGGCTTCTCTTGTTGTGCAGCAAGGCTCTAGACGCACAGGCTTCAGTAGTTGTGGCTCGCAGGCTCTAGAGCACAGGCTCAGCAGTTGTGGCGCATGGGCTTAGTTGCTCCACGGCATGTGGGATTTTCCTGGACCAGGGCTTGAACCTGTGTCCTCTGCATTGGCAGGTGGTTTCTTAACCTCTGCGCTACCAGGGCAGCCCACTTACTGTGTTTTTATGTTACGTTTTAAAAATTTTATTATATTTGAGACTCCTATTTTTTTTAACTAAATTTATTTGTTTGTTTTATTTTTGGCTGTACTGGGTCTTCATTGCTGTGCATGGGCTTTCTCCAGTTGCAAAGAGCAGGGGCTACTGTTCGTTGCAGTGTGCAGGGTTCTCATTGCAGTGGCTTCTCTTGTTGCAGAGCATGGGCTCTAGGCGTGGGCTTCAGTAGCTGTGGCGCATGGGCTAAGTTGCTCTGTGGCATGTGGGATCTTCTCGGACGAGGGATCTATCCCATGTCCCCTGCATTGGCAGGTGGATTCTTAACCACTGCGCCACCAGGGAAGTCCCTGGGACTCCTATTTAATGTGGATCTATAGAGATCAACCTCATTAATTTGCTTGTATATGTACTAACATGTCATATTTGTGAATGTTTAGGTTGTTTCAGTTATTTTGTCATTGCAAAAATGTTTCAATAAATATTCTCAAACTTCATACAGTATTTTATATCTGCCCTGTCAAATATGGTAGCCACTGGCATATGTAGCCTTTTAAATTGAAATATGTTTCTTATAAAATAAAACTAAGAGTTCAGGTTCTCAGTGTAGTAGCTAAGTTTCAAGTGCTCAGTAACCACATCTTGCTAGAGGCCATGATATCAGACACACAAGACATAGAACATTTCCACCAACTGAAAGTTCTGTTGGCCAGTTCTGATTACACATTTCTAGCAGGTATTAATATTGGAAAGGTTTTGAGAACTAAGGTTTCATGTTTAAGTGTTTGTACATTTGAAATTTGCATGCAGCCAAATAAAGATGATTGTAGAATTTAGCTGTCACACTACAATGCATGAAATGATCTAATTTTCCATGTTTCATCAACAGTGGATATTACCTTTTAAAAACATTTTTTGTCAAAATAATAGGAAAAATAGTTTCTTGTTAATATTATAGTTTTTATTAATGTGATTATCAGTGAGTTCATCACTCATATTTGTTGAAATTTGCATTTCTGATTCTTTAAATTTCTTGTTATCTCTTTATATATTCTATTGAATATCTTTTTATACACAGAGATTAATAAATTATGAGACATGCATTTACTTTTTTGATTCTAGTCACATCTGTGTACATTTTCAGTATTTTTATCTAGAACCAGCAGTAAGTTTATTTGTTATTATGCCATTCCTCAGTTTCCCTTGCTTCACAGTATTTTTTTCATAATATCCATGTTGTTGCTTTTCTTCACATTCATCCCCTATATGGGAAGATCTATACAGCTCTTGTCTTAATAGGTAAGATGAAGGAATTGACCTTGAATTTCACTTCCTGTTAACTGGCACCATTTCCAGATTCTATTTTCAAATCTGTAACAGAAGGGAAGGTTGGTGTGCAGTTCCTAGTCCAGTTCCCTATTTCTGGCAATTCTTCATCTTCTGGCCCTGCTCTACTTTGATTAAGTGTTTTTCCCAACATTGTTTCCAGGTTTTCTGGTATCAAGCCAAAGAACTGAGCCAATGTTGTACACTGAGGACTGCACTCGTCAGCCAACACTGCGACCAGGTAATGTTTTCTTTGCCCTTACTTAACAGCAGTTTACCTGTGCGAGGTACCACTCTCCTCACAATGCACTTTGCCATCACCTGTTTTTTCCTATGTTCTTCCAGTTATTAGCAGTGATTTGAAATCTCCATCTCAGGGAACAGCTCCAAACCTGTGTTTCAGAGAGGGTCTCCTCTTGTCAGAGAGTCTGTGTCTCAGTTAGTTGATCAGTGGTGGTAGAATTATGGAACAGCTTAACACTTCTAAAATAGGCTTTTAGAAGATTAGGGATTTAATCTATGCGTTAAAGCCTGGCTCTATGTCTTCCTGCTTTTCCTCCATCTAACTCTAACTATCTCATATTAGTGTCAATTCATACAAGATACCAATATTAGGTTATCTGTCAGAATTACTATAGAAGGCTGCTAAGGGTTTTAAAAATATTTCACTGTATCTCCATCAGTATTTAATGAATAGTTGTGAAAGGCTCCCTTGGGGCCTGCAAACCAGCTGTCATTTTGAACCAGAAATCTCTGATCATAAAATTTCAAAAATAATATCTTTTACTATAGCTGACAGTAAATTCTTAGCACAGAAGCTGTTCTGTGTGGCAGAGATTCATTTTAAAATGCATTTGATGTGTCAAAATTCCTCTTCAATTACGTAAGTTGAGGGATTGAAGTATGTTAATTTCAAGGATTCCTGTAAAAAAGAGCCATATGAGAATTCCTTAGTGAAAAAAGCAAGTTTCTAAGAACATCTCTTTTAAAAACTAAGTGAATGTAGTGGGACATGCATATATTCTATAGATGCTCCTTACATTTGTTTAAATAAAATATTTTAAATACAATGTCTCACATTATTATCCGCACATAATATTTTATTATATATTCTACAGGGCAATATTTTATTGCCCTGTAGAATATATTTAAAAAATTCTCAGGTGTGTTGTGCAAATCTGCTTTTCAAAAGCAATTTTTTTTTTTTTTTTTTTTTTGGTACGCGGGCCTCTCACTGTTGTGGCCTCTCCCATTGCGGAGCACAGGCTCCGGACGCACAGGCTCAGCAGCCATGGCTCACGGGCCAAGCCGCTTCGTGGCATGTGGGTTCCTCCCGGACCGGGGCACGAACCCGTGTCCCCTGCATCGGCAGGCGGACCCTCAACCACTGCGCCACCAGGGAAGCCCCAAAAGCACTTTTAACAGTAGGCAAAGTGTATTGTTTCGAGGAGAAAAAGAACATAGCTCTCTACTTCAGAACATGGTTTATGAAGTATAAGGTTTTTTCCTCCATAAAAATAGTATCAGCCTTTCTTGTGCAAAATGTCTAGATGTTGCAACCCTGAAAAAACTCAAGAATACAACTCTTCTGATAGAAAATACTCGTTCTGTTTTTCACTACAGTGACAATAGCAAACGACTGAGGGAAACTGCCATCTCTTATAGTCAAACTTTTTCCATATTTTTGTACTTAGAATGTGATATGTTTATAATTCATATTAAACTGTACCTTTTAATAAAAATTATAGCAGTATATAAAATTAACATGTGGTAGAAAATAATTATAGCTGTCATATTTTTATCATGTTATCTGTGCCAGAAACTGTAGGAAGAAATCTTAATAAATTATCTTATATATATTTCTCAAACATCCTGCAGTGGAAGAGATTTATAGCCCTGTTTTGTTTTTTGGATGTGGTATCTTTGTGTCAGATAACTGTTGAGTGACTTATCAGGACCACAGAACAATGGACTATATTCCATAAGCTTAGTCCTCAAAAGACATTGGCTGTTGGAATCCCTACAGTTAAGTCCCTTAAAAACTTACAGACACGCTATAAAAGATATATGAAACACTGTTAAAAATAAAAGTCTAGTTCACAGTGATTTACTCTATATCAAATGTTTTTTACAGAAATTTTTGTAGTTTTATTCTTCAATATTATGCAAATTTTCAAAGTTCCCTTTTCTTTGTACTTAGATGCTTATATATACAATTTGATCATTTGTCTTCTAGAGTAAGTAAATATTATGGAAAATTTCCAAAGTCAGTGGTGAAATTGTGACATTAGTCTGTATAAAATAATGGGTTCTACTTGGGTTAATAATTGCATGGGTCCACTCCAGTGATATGTAAACCTATAATTTTATGTCTAAAAATTAGTTATGGATATCATTCAGGTTTACAGTCCAACCGGGGACATTTAGAGTTGTGACTCCAAGTCAGTCAACAAGCCATCAAAAGTAGGTATCTTTAAGTATGGTTGTATTTCAACACATTTCTCATTATGTGGTCTATAATACAATGATACTTATAGATTTTTTAAAAAAGAATTTTACTCAAAATAATAAGTTCCATTCATTGAGTTTTTTGTTCTCAGTGCTGATCAAGTTTCTCTAGTTTAACAACTATATATACAATTTTATGCAAATGAGGAACATTACAAATTACTTTGTGTAATGGTAGCTCCTATAGGATGTTAACCTGGAAATGTCAGTGTGTTAACATAAGAAATGTTTATTTTTATGCAATGATAATTTCTTTTCCTTCACTTAATTAAATCCACATTTTTTTTTTAAACCTATAAGGTATACTTTATGGCTCTCTGCTGACTCCATTTACACGTTCTTCCCTATCTAGATTCACTTTCAATATGCACTTCCACATTTTCTTCTAGCCCAGCAGCAGGTAATATCCCAAACGTGGATCAATGAAGTTTTCTGCCTTTAAAAACACACACATAGACACACATACACACACACACACACACACACACACACACACACACACAGGTTGATGAGTGCTGAAGAAAATAATGCAGTAATGCACCAGCACAGGTTGTAGTCATTATACATTCTTAGTACATCATGAAAGGGGTTCTTAATGCTTTCTGACACTGCAGTTGTTCCCTAATTAGCTCTTTACAATATTCTCCACAGTAGCTGTTTCAAATTCCTCAATTCCCTTGAAATTTTTAACCTGGTTACCTAGGATAAAATATGGAGATAGAGATAGAGACAGAGATAGATAGATAGGCATCTCAATTTTCCATTTAAAAATCTTAAAAACCTATTGCTTGAAAACCCTTAGTAATTGCAAAAGATAATGGCAGCTATTTTATGATAAAACCTTCTGTATAATGTTGAAATATGTCAACCTTTCTGGCTTAGTTTAGCCAAACCTTGTGAAAATGAAGAACATGAAACAATATGTCAATATTTATTGAGAATTTATTCTTTAACAGATATTGTTATAGATACCATAAGTATATTAATGACTATAATTCAAAAAATTTTGAAATAAATACTATTATTACATGCATTTGATAAATTTGGAAACATAATGGATAAGTTAGTCAAGGTCACACAACCAGGAAGTGGTGACAAAGATTCAAATCTTGCCCTAAAGATCACACTCTTAACTGCTATACAAATAGATTTTTCTTATCTTTTGGCTTTCCTGTCTTTGTTTATTGACTCTGTGGACTTTGATGCTCTTTTCTTAAACTAAACAATGCTTATGAAAATATTCATTTAAGGTACTTTTAAGTGCATTGAGGAATACATGGCTACATTAATTTAAAAAGGAGATCAGTAAGCACAGTCTTATTGAATGTTGGTATATAGCTAGTATAAGGCTTATTTTTAAACAACACCTTTAAAGGCCATACTGGTTTGAGCTTTTCTGATAAAAATATTTATTTCTCTTCTATCAACATCAAATTCTCTCTTTCCACAGCACAAGTTTTCTATTTATTTAATTATTTTCTGTGTTTTAATTTTGGCACATCATACAATTAATATTCCCTAAGTTCATAATCACTTCTCACACTAAATATCTTAATTTGTGTTCTCCCATGTCACAGAATGCCCTTTGCATATCTAAATCAAACTTTCCTTTACTGCTAGATTGAATATGACCTCCTATATGAAATATTACGCATGTGTTCATTTTATTTGTATCTTGTCTCTCAAACATTAAGGCACTTTAAGTCACCTCATTCAGATTAGTATTTGTATTATCAGTTACTTGGATACTTTTATATTTCAAATAAAAAAATACTTAGCTCAAACTCTGATTTCTGTATTTCAATTACATATCTCAACATTTTATTCTTATTTAGTACATTAACTTTTACTTTTTTAAAAACAAACTTCTGTATAGCATTCTATCATATTAACATATCAGAAGTTAGAGAATAGTTTATATCAGAAGTTAGAGAATAGTTTTTATGTAAATTCAGTACCTCATATATAAATCAGCACAGTACTAGTATTCAGTAAATGTATTCATTGATTATTAATTGTTATATTTAACTGCAATAAATATATATACATTTTGGATGCACATATTAGCTTACACTATTTCTAAAGAAGCATGTTTAATATAAAATGAGACTACCAGAATATTGATGTAATCAGTATTCCTTCTATGTACTTCACAAATTATGAGCATTTCTTTATTTTTTTTTTCTTTTTATTCTTTACTTTTTATATCTGACTTGCACCATGCTGGGAAATTCACCTGATATTAACGTTAATTCATTTTTCAAGGTTAAGAGAAGTAATAGCTTTCGTTATCTGTAGTAATCATGTAAATGCATTAAAGCACATAAAGAACACAAAAACTAAAATTTCTTATGAATGCCTTTTTTTTATTAAAAGCTTAGACTATTAAAAAAATAAATATCTGAATTAATAGAAGTCAGTGAAACTCTACTCTGTGATTTTACCACTGTTAAGCTCCTTTCAGTCACATATACAAGCCAACTATAAAAATGACAAAAGATGAAATGCTTTGTTTACAAATCTGATGACGTGTTTCCATTATTGAGGTCACATAGAAGAGGTGTTTTGGCTGTCTGCCAGTGCCATGTGGGTACTTAATTCCGTTTTTATTTGGATCTCTGTGACCTAGTCTTCACAGCTACATCAATGATAAACGAACATCTCATTTTAGTAACATATACTATACTAACTGGTATCTGCAGTTTGGCACATTGCTAATTAAATATTGATTTGTTGAATGAACTCTCAGCCTTCAGTATTTTTCTAATTAGAATAATGACTTGTCCATATGCTCACAGTTATGTTTCTCTTTAAAAAGTAAAAGACATATAGAAGTAGTTCAAAAGTGTAAATTATTAAGCATATTGTACTTCAAGGTATGGTTAATAAATTAGACATATTGTAATAGGTTCAGGCAAATTGCTTTTATTGCTTATAATAAAGAAAGATTTCATGCTTCTAATCCATTTTGGTAATGGCAAAATGCAGCATCTAATAGTAGTGGTACTGCCTTAGGATAATACATTTACTCAGGAAATTTTACTCCATTCTGAGTGAGAAGCTATCCAACTGGATTACTGTAGGTCGTATTAAAACTGAAAAGCCTTAAATGTCTAAAGACAAAATTATTTTTCATTTTAAATTGTTATAAATAAATCTCTGTCAGTTGAATTATCTCTAATCAGTATTGCATATAAACAGAATTCTTTGTATAATGGAATCTCTTTAACACTCCCGAGTCTGGAAACTAGTTAAACATGAAGCCCATCATATATTAGAAAACATGAAAAAGGCATCAAATATGACAGCTTTGTAAGACTTTTTTTTTTTTTTTTTTTTTTAACAGTAAGGGAGTTCTAGGACATAGAGTTTCATGGACACTTTTAATAGGTCTTGACCATGAATTGCCCTTTGAAGAATAAGATGAAGCTTAGGAAGCAAATGCTGATGTTGCAAAAAGACATAAAGTGATGACTGTGCTTTAAAAGATTTTCCCAGAGGTTATCACTTTTTTTTTTTAAATCCACAAAATTATTTGAAGTACTGTTCTTCTTCCTCTCTTTTTTTCCTTCTTTTTAAACTCTCTTTACTTAACTTTCTTCTTCTTAATTTGTTAGTTTGGTTGCAAATGTTTCTTAAATATAGAGTAGATTTACAAATATTTATGAATGATATGGGATGTAGAGAACAAAATGCAAAGGCGCTATCTTAAGAAATAGAATGTAATTGTTATCTTTGAAATATCACTTACATCTCCCTTCCTGACCCCATCCCTTTCCCAGCCCCACAGTAGAAAACATTATTCAAATTTTATGTTTATAATCTCATTGCTTTTCTTTATTTTTCCCCATGTATGCTGGTTTCCGTGGTCATATATTGTTTAGTTTGGTATTTTTTTTAAACTGTATATAGCATAGGTATTTTTCTGTGATTGATTTTTCACTCAGTGTTTTATCCCAATTTAGCATACCTAAAAAGAACTATTCATGTTTGCTTTTTTTTTTTTTTTAACTTCTGGGTAGTATTCCATTTTATGAACATAACACAATTTATTTATCTATTTTACTCTTGAATAACATATATTTCCTTCAGTTGAGGCCATAAGAAACAAAACCACAATAAATATTATTTTACAATGATTTTTTTTTCTTTTGAACATAAGAGGGTTTTTTGAGTGCATAAAAAGTAATATTTCTGGATCATAAATATTGAAGAAGAAAACCCAAGCCAAAGTGGTTAGCTCACCCCTTTATTAAGAACACTGCAAGGTAAAAACAGCTTTAGAATACTGCTGTGTCAGACAGCAAGTGTTCTGAAGAATTTGTGGGTTAGACAAGCTAAGGTCATAATCAGGTTGATTTTATGGCTTGCTCACTCTTCAAAATCTCGGGAATTATGGGTAATTTAAGTTGTATTTGTCATGTGATAGGATGATGGGCTTTCAAGGCAGGAATTAAGGTTTTATCAGGTATTAGTTTCTAGGATTAGCAAGAGGGGTTAGGAACAACAGTGTTGGACAATGTTTAACTGAGATTGGTCAAAAAAAAAAAATCGGTCCTTCAGCATTCCTCTGTGTTTAGCTGAAACACTTTAGGTTTCAGGTAGAGCTTTACCTCAGTGTTTCTGAAAAATCCCAAATTATTTCCAGAAGTGATTATTCCAATTAAATTCCAATAAAAATATATGTGATCCTATTTCCACACCCTACCAATACTTGATATTTTCTGGTTTTGTTTGCATTTCCCAGACTATTGATTAGGTTTTTTATCTCCTCAAATATTTATCAGCCATTCTTTTGTTCTTTTTAGCTATTTTAGTGTTTCTCTTATTTTGCTTTTGCATAGTCAGTATTTCTTATTGCTCCAAAGAAGGGCTTTCTATGTTCCGATTTGTTGTTTTTTATTATCTGTCAGGATATCTATGTCTTTATCTATTGTCTATCAATCAATCTATCATCCATTTATCTAACCTGTCTAATCTATCTATATAATGTTATCTCACATTTTAGTGGCCTGATCCTTAATTTCCATTATTGTATCTTTATATGAACAAGGGTTAGTTATTTAGCTGTGTTCAAATGTTGTCAATCTTACCATTTGTAGTCGATATTTTATATCTTAGAAGTATTTCCCTATCTTGATTCATAATGATATTATTCTATTTTGCCTTTTACAATTTTATTGTAATTTATTCTTTCATATTAATGATTTAGTTATTTGGGATTAAAATTTTATGGATAGGGAAAGGATGGCATACAATTCCCTGTTTTATCAAATAGGTATAAGCAGTTGACATTAATCCATTCATTAAGAAACATTTCCCCCCATTCTGCAATGCCAATTTGTCATAAAACAATGTTCCATATGTTTAGTTCTGTTTCTGTTCTTCTTATATCATTCATAGTTCTGTTGACTATACAGCATTGTTTAATTTTCTAATCTTTGACCTCTAGTAAGGCAAGTTATTTCATCCTGCATGTGCTAAATCCATAGTTATCAGCTAAGAATGATTACCCCTCCCCCAATCTCAGGACATTTTCCAACATCTGGAGATATTTTGGTTGTCACCTGGGGAGGATGTGCTACTGGCATCTAATGGTTAGAGGCCAGGAGTGTTGCTAAACACCCTGCACTGCACAGGGTTACCACACTTCCCCCAGCAAAGAATTGTCTGGTCCAAAATGTTAGTATGGCCAAGGTTGTAAAACCCTGAACTAAATGGATGACGCATTGGGATGTCTTTCTGAAAAGGGAATTGTATGGTCTATGTGTGCAGTAGGATTCAATACAGAAATGTTTACTTCCTTCTTTATCTCATTTTTATTCTTAGTTGTCTTCTTGCTTTTCTTCAATGCCCTTTATTAAATTTCCATTAGTCTATTCTGTCTTGCAATTTAATTTAGTCTTTATTAGTGAGAGTTTCGTATTTTTTTTCCTGAGTGCCTTGAGAGGTAATACAGAGTCTGAAAAAGGAAGATCACAGTCTCTTTTCCTTTCACTTCTTTCTTGAGTTTAATCAACTTTTTTGTCATTTCTTCCTGATTTTGTTCCCTTTTTTTTCTGACTCAAGGTGATTTTCCCTATCCTGAACATATATTTATATATAATTATATAGTATTGTATCTAAAGATACTGAATAAGATTATTCAATTTGAGTGCAGTCTTTTGTTTTATGGTGATTTTATTCAGGGAGAAAGTTTCATTCCTTCAGGTATATTATGTTGCATTTAAAAAGATTGTTCATGGATTTATTTCATTTTGGTCAATTTTGGGTGGTATACAGGATACCCAGTTTAATGAAATTTACTTCTCACAAGGTAGCAAAATCCAGATTTTTTAGTGAATATGATTTTCTTTAAAGATAATAAAAGAGACTGTGTTCTCTGAATTATGGCTCTTTATTGTCATTAGAGACCTTATGTTTACCCCTTTTAATTATTTTCTTCTCAACCAACCAAATGTCAAAAAGTACCACTTCATCTATTTTCTTCTTTATTCTGTCACAGAAACTATGCTTTTTAAAGATTGGCACTTCAAATTAATAGATTATAATTTCATTCCATTTATATCAGTGTTTCTCAATTGGGAAGGGAGGGACAGTTTTGTCTCAAAAGGGGCATTGTACAAGGTCTAGAAACATTTTTTGGTTGTAAAAACCCCTGGGGGCAGGGGGGGAGGGGGCAGAATTTTGCTAGTAATGTCTACGTGTTCTACTTGGTAGAGGCCAGGGATGCTGCCAAACATTCTACAATGCACAGCCAGCCCCCACTTCCCCCCAAGAAAAAGTCATCTGGTTCCAAGTGTCAATCCATTCGGGTTGATTAGCCCTGACTTGTGGCATACACTTCTAGTACTTCCAGACTTAGGTCAGGTTTACTCTTCCTGGTAGTGGTTTTAGATCAAATGTATTACCTCCCCCTTTTCTGTTTCTCATGACCTTTTCCTCCACACACTTGCTCATCACAAACCCCTGCATTAGGGTAGGAACAAAGGTGGTACTTCCTAGGAATCATTGGTTTGCTTGGAGTTATTTTGAATTTGGGACATTTATTGTCTACAGATTATAATGAAAGCATCATTTTGTGTACCTGTGCTTGTCCTATTAATAGTTTGTAATGTTTTGGTGGAACTACAGAAAAGGTAGAATGAGACGAGACAGCCACCATTTTCTTCAAATATCCAGAAGCCTTCCTCCAGGACCACCTTAAACTATATTTTTTTCTTTGATATTTTACAGACTACCTAGTGATTATGAATTTGGGTTGCAAATTCATGTTAGTGGAAATTGTGGCTTCAAATTTTTTAAGGAGATTTTTGTCTCCAGCCACTGCCAAATGGCAGGGTAGCAAATGTTTTCGCTGTCTTCAGCGGTTGAATAAGTCTATTTGTAGCTCACATTTCACTGAGAGTCCAGCTTTACCTGCTTGTATATTCTACTGACTGCATTTTAGTTACATTCTAATTTTCTTTTTCCTTTCCTCAACGCCAGGAGAGGCAAAAAGGTTTAAAAAGGGAAGTCCAGTTTTTCTAAGGGCTTGGCATATACCCTCAGATAGAAGATGAGCCCTGAGGCTCTAACTACTTGTGTTACTACTATTATTTCAAGTTTATCTTAATCACAGAGTTCGAAACAGACCATTTCAAAGATACATATTTTTGTAGAAACGTTTATAGGACCAAAGAATATTTAGAAAATTCTTGTTCTTCTGGAAACAAAAGTATATCTTGTTACCTGGTTAAAAATAATTTTACCCGACTTCATTGATAGTCAACCAAGAAGGGCAAATACCTAGGTTTCCAGGAGAGGTTTTACTCCCATCTAAATATTATCAGTACATCACCTGTAACAAGTCATGTTGATAGTATTTACCTCTGATAGGATGTGATGAAGATGGCACTTTACATCTCTGGTCTTCCTCCTTGAAACACATAACTCCAGTCTAATCATGAGAAAAATATTGGAAAATATTTTGAAGAATAAGGGGCATTCTATAAAATACCTCACCAGTACTCCTCAGTACTGTCAAGGTCATCAAAGACAAGGTAAATCTGAGAAGCTGTCACAGTTCAGTGGACCCTAAGGAGACACGACAACTAAACGATATTATCCTGGATGGGTTCTTGGAACAGAAAAATCACATTGACTTAAAAAAAATAAAGAAATTTGAATCAAATATAGACTTTAATTAGTAATGTATCAATATTAGCTTATTAACTATATAAAATGTACCATGTAAGATGTAAATGTAAGATGTTAATAATAGAGGAAACTGAGTTCAGGGTATATAGGACTTCTTCCACTGTATTCTTAATTTTTCCAAAAATCCAAAACTGGGCTAAAAATAAATTTTATTAAGAAATAAACACAAAAATTTCTATCAAAATACTTCCTCATTTAATAGAAATGCTAGTTTCCTTCCCAAACGATGTTGTAAATCTCATTATGCAAAGTAGTTTTGTTCACTTTAGGTTTGCGACAGTGTTTCCATCACACTGCACTGTCGTGCCATGCTATATTGCATACTCTCTTCTAAGGTGGCCCAGACATAGAGGTTGCACTTGATCTAAGGCAGGAAATAATTAGGAAGGTATCATAGTTACTACTTAGAAAAACATGGTGGTAGAAGCTTTACTGGAAAAGAAAGTTGTTCATAGGGCAGAAGCAGAACATAAGAGCAAGGTGAATTGCTCTTTCCTGTGAATATTTAGGAAAAGGAAGAGTGTAAAATATTGGGGAAATTTTAATTGGGGAGTATTTTAGAATATATGGCAATTAGGAACAAAGAGAAAGATTCAAAAGGAAAAATGAGGAAAAGTTATATATCATTTCTACTTGCATTTCCCCTGCTTCTGCCTTCCTTAGATTTTGTACCAGAACCTACTAACAATTTGTTCTTATTGGGGAAGTTTGAACCTTGTACCAACTGAGACACTCCAGGCTTCAGCTTCACTGTTCATTTCCCTTAAATTTTAATCAGTTGCTCAACACAAAAATCTAGTGGTTTTATCCTGATAATTATTGTTAATTCAATTAAATTATGCCAGTCTAGTATCCGTATTGCCAGCTGAGTTCAGTAGTTTTATGTATTTATTTTATCACTATTATTGTTTTAACATTATGCATGACTAATGCCAATATTGTAGCATTATAGTATATATATAACTGGGCTTATTTTTCCCCATTATGCAACACAATTCTATCCCAAATCCATATTTGCTTATTAACCACAGCTTATTAAAGTTGATTAAATTGGCTATGGTATTTTTTCACTATCATAACTGCCAGCCCACTTCTCTCCACAGAACCAAGCTCTACTAGCATTCCCTGCTGAGATGTCTTGCTCCTCTGATTTGTTTTTTATCTATTTACCTTATTTACCTCTTTGTTTTCCTTTATAGGCAGCTGGTAATTTGAACAATTTTGGTATTTTTTTCTAATTTTAAATTGGACTTGTGGATAAGTCATGCACTACTTTCTGATTATCACCACAAAATTCTCACCTTTACTCAAGCACAGGTGACATATAACAATGTATTGTTATCAATACATTATTATTTTGATTAATGCATTGTCTAGAATAGACCAAATTTAGCAGAAAACGTTTCCTAAATGCTATATTTTATCTAAACAATAAATCCTGTGCCTAGTTTAAAAATTCTAAATGTAATGTTCAAAATGGATGCCTCCTTAAGGAACCAGAATTACTTAATTATTTAAATGGAATTTTCTACTGTGCTATGAATTTCAGGAAATCCTAACTAGGTAAACTAGGGAAGTTAAAATTAGTACTAGAAAAGAGTAAAACCCTGTTGTGATGGGAGGCTAAAATGGTTCAAGTGTCCCTTTTCTATCTTTTTGGAATAAAAAAAGCAACTAAGTCTACGTATAGACGTCTGAGGCACATGGCCCTTCTGCTCACCAGATGCCTTGGCAGTGACAGCCCATCTTATTCTAGACACAGGAGAATAATTTGTAGCCAGGGGGGAAAGTCATGGACTATAGTAAAAGCATGAACCCTAACTCTGAGAATGGGGATAAGTTTAAGAGTAATAAGTTGAAACCCAAGCAGACATCCTAAATAATATATAGTATTTCCTGAATTCAAATGATATACAGACTAGAATAAGTTTCCTATACTCTACCATGGAAAGAAGTTAAAATATGTTATCTCACTCACTAATGCATCATTGATATCAAGGCCTTATTATTTCTACTTTCTTCACCTTCTCTCTTTTTGCTCTTGTTTAAGAATCTCTTGCAAACATCATTATTCTTTATAACAACCAGATCTTTCTCTTGTTTTTGAACCAAGCAAAGAAAACTACAATGTTTCATTATGTCACAGTTTTCAAGTAATTTACTAAGGGGTGGTCAAGAAATCTTAGAAACTATCACCAAATTTTCTTTTTTTTTTAACTTTTTATTTTATATTGGAGTATAACTGATTAACAATGTTGTGATAGGTTCAGGTGTATGGCAAAGTGATTCAGTTCTACATTTTTCCATTTAGGTTGTTACATAGTATTGAGCTGAGTTCCCAGTGATGTAGAGTAGGTCCTTGTTGGTTATCCATTTTAAATATAGCAGCACTATCACCAACATTTTCATCATCATAGTAATATCATTATGGATCTTTAATAATTTTGAGTAATGAAGAATCTATTAAAATGACTGGGGATTTAAAAAAATACTAAACAACAATTTATTGAATATTGAAAAAATGACAGTCACTTGTAAATTATAGAATAATAAACATATCATACCTATCATATTTGTTAATTTTAATGTATTATTGAATATTCTCTATTACAGAGAAACATCCAATTCACACTTCCTTATATGTAAATACACACACAATATATCCACCAATAAATTTATAGCATTATTTTCAATAGATTGTGTATTAGTATTTACATTATTATGGCTATATGATATTTTACTTACAACTGAGCCTGTAGTATACCTGATTGTATTTTTTGTTTTTACAGTAGTTATTGAAAATTGCTTCATTTTTGTTGTTTTGTTCTCTTTGTGTTTCTTGCTAACTGAATCCTAAACTACCATCAGCAGGATACATGCTCCCAATTTGTGAAAATATAAATGTCCTGGATCCCTTTGCATTGCTGGGGCTGGATTGGACGTGCTCTAGGCCTGTTGCACACCTCTCTTTCATTATTACCCTTGGAATTCGTCCTCTGTAAATTCCTTATATGGAATTTACATTTTCCTTTTTTATTTGGTTCCACATTTTAGTGAAATGCTTTCTTCAGTGGCTTCCCCCACACAGGCATATTGTTCTGGACTATGTTAATTATCTAAATTTATAGTTCATAGGTGATATTTTTGCACATCAAATTTAGGAGCAAAACTATTTGCCACTAAAAATTTTGAAAACATTTGTTCAGACTCCTGGGTTCACAAGAAGTTGGATGTTGTTCTAATTTCTGTTCTTTTTTTTGGCGGTACGCGGGCCTCTCACTGTTGTGGCCTCTCCCGTTGCGGAGCACAGGCTCCGGATGCGCAGGCTCAGCGGCCCATGGCTCACGGGCCCAGCCGCTCCGCGGCATGTGGAATCTTCCCGGACCAGGGCACAAACCTGTGTCCCCTGCATTGGCAGGTGGACTCTCAACCGCTGCGCCACCAGGGAAGCCCTCTGTTCTTTTTATGTGGACTTTTTTCCTCCTGTCTGAAGGCTTTTAGTATCTTTTCTTTGCCCCTTTTATTCTTTAATTTCACAATGGCTTGTGTGCATATTTTTTAAATGAAATATTTGAAATAGAAAGTCTTTTTCATCTGGAAACACTTATCCTTTGTTTCTAATAAATATTTACTGTAAACTTTTCTTTCTATTTTTACTCTTCTTCCTTTCTAAAACTATGGTTTACGATGGATTTCATGAACTGATTAAAAATCTTATTCTTCCTATCTCATATGTGTATGTGTGTGTGTGTGTGTGTGTGTGTGTGTGTGTGTGTGTGTGTGTGTATGTTTTAATTTCTGATCTTCATATTTTGAATTTGTTTCATTTTGTGTGCCATTCATTTCTTCTTTCATGGGTGTGATACATTTTCTCTCTAAGGATAATTGTCCTTCTTCTCCTAAGGGTATTGCCTAAGTTTCCTCCAGGTTCTGTTTGCTAGTCTCAGTCTTCCCTCTTATGGAGGTTCCTCAAATGCTTGGTGATCCATTGATCACGGTATCCACAAAATGATTCAGGATTTCTTTGTCTGTTGATTTGGCTTGGTGGCTAATAGGCTTTACCTCTTTACCACAGGACAACTGAATGAAATATTTATTTGGTTGGCTCTGAACTTTTACGTGTTCTTGTCTTTGTGCTCAGGCTGCTCAGATGAAAAACTGAGCTCAGGCTCAGGCTGCTCAGAAATGAAAAAACATTTCATTTTCCTCTGTCTAGAATAACACTGGCTCTCACTGTCATGGCATCTAGTGAGGGGAAGGGCCATGTACCTCACAGTCTTATATAGATAGACTTAGAATTGCTTTTTTTTTTCTTTTTTTTTCTTTTTAAAGAAAGTATACCACGTTTCTGTCATGGTGAAGGAGGGCCTACAAAGCCTTTAGATCTAAATATTTTTTCAAAAGACTTTTAGCTACTTCTGTTTTAGATCCACACTGACATCACTTTTTTAAATGTCTGCTATTGTCCATTCTTTAGCCTTGCATATTTCCAGTTCTTCTGAAAACAGTTTTGTTTTCGTATTTTGCGTTTGTTAATTGCAGTTAGCATATATCATTCTGCCTTTCAGCTTTGAAAATTGGATTTCTGTCATATTTTTTCCCTTTTTCTTACTCCCTGTGAGATTTCACCTGAAAAAAAAAATCCTTTTCCACTTATTTACCAGTGTTTGAGGAAAGAACAGGGAAAATTACTCTGCTGTCTTGAATGTTAATTAAAAGTGCTATACTATTTTTTTAAAAAATGCGTATGGTTAACATAGGAACAAGCTTCCAAACTGACATATTTATTGTTTATTATTTGGGGCATTTTTTTCTTACTTACCTCTTATTCTTTTTTCATACACTTTTTTGCAGTAAAATTTATACATATTTATATGGTCTACATGTATTATTGTCAATATCTGAAAGTTTTACAAATGTTTTTTCTAAATAGCTTAGAATAATTCTTTTGAATACTATTCATAAATTACATGTATGAGCTTTTAGTATTGTAAGTAAACTTACCATATATCAGTACTTAGAATTTTCCATATTTCTGCTAATTTTTATTATATTCTTAAGGGAAAATATGTGTAAGTTTTTCTGAACAGCCTGGCCATTTGAGAAGCATTTATCACAAAAACTGTTTTGTCATTGTACCATTTGTTTCCTAGACAGTCACAGAGCAACATATGTAATTATACCATTGAATTTTAAAGTGTTCATAAACATTGCCACAAAGTATTACTAACTAAAGCTTTTTTAACAAAATTCAGTGAGATTTGTGGATATGACGAATTTCCTCATCCAACATTTTACAGGAAAATTGCAACTATAAAGCCCTTTGTGTTGTGCAGCAGTTACACAGAAGAATTTCCCATACAGGATGCTTTACTCAGATACAAAATTGGTGCATTCACAGATACAAAGTAGGCTTCTTCAGAAAAATATTGTATTGTGTCCCCACTTATTAACTCAGATACTTGAAGTAAAGGAGGAAAAGAGACTAGTTCTACCTGTATATGGATACATTTATTATATAATAATGTAGATTTGGGAATTCTTTGTCCTCCCCTTATATTTCTACACTCTCAGATCATTTATGTGAATTCCGTGTGCCAAAACACTACCTGAGCTCTAACTTCCAGCCCAAAAGCTACCAATTACACCTAGTCTTCCCTGAATAATTCAGCTGAAAGTCATCTCTTTCACTTTTGATTACACATAACAGTCTACTGCATTCATTTCATGGCATTCATTACAACAATATGTCCCTCAAAAGCACAGACAGAATGATACCACATTGTAGGGTATTTTATAAATAGGAATAAGAAAGAGGGAAAAAAATTGACACACATATATAACTACTTCTGTCCAATATTCTTCTGTTTTGTAGTAAATTACATATTTTCTGTGGTTGTAAGTGCCCCTTCCTTGGGCTTTTTGGATTATACCACCATTGATTTTTGTTAGCTCACTATCGAGTTATAAATTAGTATGTAAATTACCATCCTAATCTACTTTTTGAATACATAGCAATATATTCATATTGAATAGAACAGATAGCTGAATTCAAAATAAAGGCATCATATTTGTTTTAAGGAAAAATCTTGTTTTCCAGGTACTTTCTTTCTCTTGAAAATCAGCCACTGGAATTCTGCACATTTCCATTTTCAACTGATAAAAAATTGAAAACTCTTAATTTACTAAGGATCAATTTGCCGACTAGCATTGCTGTTAAAACATTTGACTGATCAACTAATTCACCAATGAATTTATTTCTTTTAATTATTTTATTTTAATTTATCCTTTTTTATTTTGCTTTTAGGACAGTATTTTAATGATCTCAGTATGTCTCTGCCCAAGCTCTCCTCCCCATATTCATGCATTGTAGGCAAAGTGGATTTTTCACTGCAGGATCAGGAGGAAGCGTGATGAGTCATTATAAATGGCTGCTCAGTGAAGCATTGAACTTAAAACTGCTATGAGACATTTGTCTTTCTAAAATTTGACTCCAGATATCTTCTTACTTCTGATTGTCACCTCCTCTCAATTTATTTTGCCCCCTTTTTTATCTTTCTGCTTCCCTCAACAATTCTTAAAACTACCTCATTATCAACAACAAAGATTCTTGCTCTATAGCAGAAATCTCTGGTCCCCCAAAAGCAATTTAATGTCTCTTTTTATATATTCAAAGACTCATAATTGTGTTCTACCTAATAACAGTGCATATTCTTCCTGGTCATATTTCAACCGTTGTTCCTCATAGGTTACTGTAAGTGAAGGACAAAATTACAGATATATTTTGCAGGTGTATGAACTATGTCAATACCTTAGAACACTGAAGAGCATACAGTAGCTATTTCTTTAAAAAGTTACAAAATTACAGAAGAGTAGAGAAAATAATACAACAAACTTATAAGTCCAGTACCCAATATATCAGTTTTTAACATCTTACCATATTTTGCTCAAAATTTACTTTATGTATTATGCAAAATTTTAAAATCTGTATTGAAAATAAATCATGTGATACAGAATGTGAATGATGTAGATGCAGAGTCTAAAGTTGAGCTGTTCATTTCAGTAGCCACTAGGCAAATGTTGCTATTTAAATTTGAATTAATTAACAGTATATACAACAAAAAAGTCAGTTCTTGGTGGTTAGTAGCAAGTAGCTCATGGCTACGGCATAGGACAACCCAGAATATGAACATTACAACCATCAAAGAAATATCTGTTGGGAAAGATATTTCCAACAAAGCATAAATTACAGTTTTAATTTTAGATTATTATTTTTCTTCTACCCAACTACTGTGCTAATGATAAATTACTGAATTATTAATAATTAAAATTTTGAATACTTACCATCCATTTGAAAGACACTCTTTTACAAGAAAACGTTTATGTATCAGTTTATAAAATCCTGGTAACACAACGAAGTGGGTATTGATATACAGAGAATGAACAGATTTATTATCACTTAATTACTGATAAGGAAATTGATGTACAGTGAAACTGAGTTAATTTCCCAAAATAAAACAAGTTGCAAACCTAGAATTTGAACCCAGATTTTCTTTCTTCTGAGACTTTCAACTTGATGATCGTTAATTAGCTTAAAATATCAAATTATATTTGCAGAGTTCAAAGAGAACAGACCTTGTGTGATTTTTTTTTTCCCTCTAAGATGCAGGAATTTGAAGTTCATGAGATAATAAGCCATGGGATTCAGATAAACTCTGAGAAGGCTTTTTAGATATGATACTACAGTTGGCACTGAAATTACATTTATTTATAAGTGACCTACTTCCAAAAGAGATTTAGGAGGATGTAAAAGTTTTTTAAAAACAGTGTTTTCAAGACCAAGAAGAGGTGTTGAAGACAGAAGTTTATCAAAAACTGAAAACTGTGAGATTTCTTCACTTGCCACAGTGTCATAAACACTGGTAGAATACCAGAGACTCCCGAGTAAAAGACAAAGGACGTTATTACTCCAGACAAGCAGAACTGCATGCTGACATCAATTCCCCTTGTCCCCAAGGATCCATGGGCATGACGAGTAGTGGCCCAGGAGGAGGCTTTCCCAAGAAGATATTGTCTTAGGAGAGGAATTCCGGGCTTAGGAAACCCCCATCTTATAGAGAGGCTGCTGGAAAACCTGCACAACCTTTGCTCGGGAGAAAGATATTATTTTTATTATCCTGGTCAGGAAACAAAAAATCTGCCCTTTGCCCAAGAGGGAGATACTATCTCTTTTTCCAGGGTTCTTTGCTCTACAGACATTTTTGAAAAGATAGTCCAAGAAAAAAGCTGTCACACAACACGTAGTGACACCGCAGAGAATTGTCCCCTGACAAAATCAACATAGTAGAGAACAGACTTTCCTCTGAACTCCACATATTTATAAATCAGATTCTCACCTGGCTCTCTCTACACCTAATGAAAGGAAGTCCAGCTATTTGTAAAACGAAATAAACTCTTTCCTGACCTTAAGCTATGAAAGTGTTGTGGTATGAGGAGCATTGTGTAATGGAAAATTACGCAAAGGATTTAATCAAGTACTTAATTTACATTAATAAAATGAAACACATGTAGGTGTATTCCTTGTTTTTCTTCCTTAAATCCAAAGGCATCATAGCAAAGAACAGGTTCATAAAACCAATTTTTGGTGAGTGTAAAACTGATGCAAGATTTATTGCTGATAGGTGATTTGACTGAGCCTTATAACTTTTTTACATCTTTAGAAAAATATATTTCTCCTTAGCTTAATACATCTGAAGAAGTACATTTAAACAACTGATAATGTTCTTCCAAAATAATTAAAATCAATCATTTCTTGATGTCATGCCTTAAAATTGAATCCTGCTTTATAACCTTAATTTGCCTTGTTTTATTTTCTTTTTTATTTGCCTTGTTTTAAAGGGTTTAATGTACTACTCTGAATTAGTTCATATTATAAATCCTAAACATAATGATTTGGATTGCACCCAAATGTTCTCTTGACAGGATATCTTTATTGTATTCTTGAGAAGTTTCATAGGGTTTTATTAGAAAAGCAACATTTTGGGGAGAAAAAATAATAACAGTAAAAAATAAAGTTCAGAAAAATTTCTGTAAGATATTTTGTTTTGCAAGTTAGACTTCCTGCTTCTTGCTATACATAAAGAATCCAGTTATGACAATGAATAAAATATTCTGACAAAATACAGCAGCAACTATTATATCACATGCAAAATTTAAACTTTCTATGTAACATGTTAAAATGCTTGAAATTAGAATTTCAGAGTTCTCAGATGCTATTATAATTTCCTGTTTTCTTGTTGTTTATGTAAACCATCTCCATGAGATAAGAATTTGGAATTAATCCAACTGAGTAAAGAGAGGAAATTCATATTTAAGAGCCATTTTAGCTATCATTCATCATTGTCTTATAGCACATTTAACATGATTTTATTCCTTTCTAATTCCATTTAACTAAAAATATTTACAAGTATAGCATTTCAAGATCCAGGAATACAGGAAAAAACAACTCTGTAGCCAAAATAGGTTTATAAAAATTTTCATTCTGAAATTCATCTAGTTGACCTATAGAACATATTGTGTTGGCTTAGAGCCTTTTCTAGTAAAATCACAATTAGTTTACAATTCAATAACCAGTAGAGATTTTCTGAATAAACGTACTAACTACACACAGAAGCCTCAGTTCAGCAGCCTAGTGCATCATAAAAAATAATTTTTGTACACATTTTATCAGATAATATACATGAAAATATAAATCTCTTGAGCAAATAGCCTTAATATAATTTTTAATAAACAAAGAAACAATGCTCTTGAAAATAGCTAAACCCTCAGGACATCTACTCGAAGGGAAACCATACACTTGCAGGTGATTAGGGTCTGATGATAAAACTATACTACAACCAAGTTAACCCAAGTTTATAATGATGTTTCTGAATATTTGACGTTAAAGGTAGTAGAGAGGGAAAATAGACACTAACTCCAAACCACAGTATATTTGATAAATGTTTTTGTAGATACCACCTTAGGCAATCCTCACAGTCATCCCTTCATGTACATATTATAATACCTCCATTTCAGCAAAGAGGAAATGGAAACATTATAGTGGAGTGATTAAAGACATGAGTGCTGGGGCTGAAATACCAGGTCAAGATCAGCCTTCACCATATGTTAGTTGTCACACTTGGTAAGGGTAAAATCTGTAGTTTCTTTTCTCATCTGTAGCCGGAGGTGAACATATAATTAAACTTACAGAATCTGGAGGAGGTTTCAGTTTTCTTAAAAAATGTATATGGTGCTTAAGGTTTGGCCCTTTACACAAAAAGTGTTCACTGATTGGTACTATTTGTTTTTATTATGCTACTGCTGTTGTTGGTGTTTTTGCCTTCACTGTTGTTATTCAGTGAAAGATTAAGCAAATTAAAGACAATTCAGCTACTATTTTGGAAAACAGGATACAAACTAAAGTTTATATATATACATATATATATACAGATAGATAGATTTTTTTTTATATGGATTATCTGGATCAGGACTTGGCAAACTATAGTGCATCAGTCAAATCCTGTCTACCACTTATTTTATTTTATTTTAAATTTATTTATTTTTTTATACAGCAGGTTCTTTTTTTTTTTTTTTTTGATGAATAATAAAGATCTTTATTATTATAAGTTTCCTTAGAGATGTAATACAGAGGCCTTTCACTGAAAAAGCAGAAAGGAAAGCTTCCTACAATACCTCTGTATATATTTCCTCTCTCCGAAGTTCCTTATTCATGATAGCTAAAATCTCCTACTGCTCTTTCTTTTTTTTTTTTTTTGTTATTTACATTTTTTTTTTTTAACATCTTTATTGGGGTATAATTGCTTTACAATAGTGTGTTAGTTTCTGATTTATAACAAAGTGAATCAGCTATACATATACATGTGCTCCCATGTGTCTTCCCTCTTGCGTCTCCCTCCCTCCCACTCTCCCCCTCCCACCCCTCCAGGCTGTCCCAAAGCCCCGAGCTAATATCCCTGTGCCTTGCGGCTGCTTCCCCCTAGCTATCTACCTTACTACGTTTGTTAGTGTGTATATGTCCATGACTCTCTCTCGCCCTGTCAAAACTCACCCTTCCCCCTCCCCATATCCTCAAGTCCGTTCTCCAGTAGGTCTGCGCCTCTATTCCTGTCTTATCCCTAGGTTCTTCATGACATTTTTTCCCCTTAAATTCCATATATATGTGTTAGCATACGGTATTTGTCTTTTTCTTTCTGACTTACTTCACTCTGTATGACAGACTCTAGGTCTATCCATCTCATTACAAATAGCTCAATTTCATTTCTTTTTAAGGCTGAGTAATATTCCATTGTGTATATGTGCCACATCTTCTTTATCCATTCATCCGATGATGGGCGCTTAGGTTGTTTCCATGTCCTGGCTATTGTAAATAGAGCTGCAATGAACATTTTGGTACATGACTCTCTTTGAATTTTGGTTTTCTCAGGGTATATGCCAAGTAGTGGGATTGCTGGGTCATATGGTAATTCTATTTGTAGTTTTTTAAGGAACCTCCATACTGTTCTCCACAGTGGCTGAACCAATTCACATTCCCACCAGCAGTGCAAGAGTGTCCCCTTTTCTCCACACCCTCTCCAGCATTTATTGTTTCTTGATTTTTTGATGATGGCCATTCTGACTGGTGTGAGATGATATCTCATTGTAGTTTTGATTTGCATTTCTCTAATGATTAATGATGTTGAGCATTCTTTCATGTGTTTGTTGGCATTCTGTATATCTTCTTTGGAGAAATGTCTATTTAGGTCTTCTGCCCATTTTTGGATGGGGTTGTTTGTATTTTTGTTATTGAGCTGCATGAGCTGCTTGTAAATTTTGGAGATTAATCCTTTGTCAGTTGCTTCATTTGCAAATGTTTTCTCCCATTCTGAGGGTTGTCTTTTGGTCTTGGTTATGGTTTCCTTTGCTGTGCAAAAGCTTTGAAGTTTCATTAGGTCCCATTTGTTTATTTTTGTTTTTATTTCCATTACTCTAGGAGGTGGGTCAGAAAGGATCTTGCTGTGATTTATGTCATAGAGTGTTCTTCCTATGTTTTCCTCTAAGAATTTGATAGTTTCTGGCCTTACATTTAGGTCTTTAATCCATTTTGAGCTTATTTTTGTGTATGGTGTTAGGGAGTGATCTAATCTCATACTTTTACATGTACCTGTCCAGTTTTCCCAGCACCATTTATTGAAGAGGCTGTCCTTTCTCCACTGTACATTCCTGCCTCCTTTATCAAAGATAAGGTGTCCATATGTGCGTGGGTTTATCTCTGGGCTTTCTATCCTGTTCCACTGATCTATCTTTCTGTTTTTGTGCCAGTACCATACTGTCTTGATTACTGTTGCTTTGTAATATAGTCTGAAGTCAGGGAGCCTTATTCCTCCAGCTCCTTTTTTCGTTCTAAAGATTGCTTTGGCTATTCGGGGTCTTTTGTGTTTCCATACAAATTGCGAAATTTTTTGTTCTAGTTCTGTGAAAAATGCCAGTGGTAGTTTGATAGGGATTGCATTGAATCTGTAGATTGCTTTGGGTAGTAGAGTCATTTTCACAATGTTGATTCTTCCCATCCAAGAACATGGTATATCTCTCCATCTATTTGTATCATCTTTAATTTCTTTCATCAGTGTCTTATAATTTTCTGCATACAGGTCTTTCGTATCCTTAGGTAGGTTTATTCCTAGATATTTTATTCTTTTTGTTGCAATGGTAAATGGGAGTGTTTTCTTGATTTCACTTTCAGATTTTTCATCATTAGTATATAGGAATGCCAGAGATTTCTGTGCATTAATTTTGTATCCTGCTACTTTACCAAATTCATTGATTAGCTCTAGTAGTTTTCTGGTAGCATCTTTAGGATTCTCTATGTATAGTATCATGTCATCTGCAAACAGTGACAGCTTTACTTCTTCTTTTCTGATTTGGATTCCTTTTATTTCCTTTTCTTCTCTGATTGCTGTGGCTAAAACTTCCAAAACTATGTTGAATAAGAGTGGTGAGAGTGGGCAACCTTGTCTTGTTCCTGATTTTAGTGGAAATGCTTTCAGTTTTTCACCATTGAGGATGATGTTTGCTGTGGGCTTGTCATATATGGCTTTTATTATGTTTAGGAAAGTTCCCTCTATGCCTACTTTCTGGAGGGTTTTTATCATAAATGGGTGTTGAATTTTGTCGAAAGCTTTCTCTGCATCTATTGAGATGATCATATGGTTTTTCTCCTTCAATTTGTTAATATAGTTTATCACATTGATAGAGTTGCGTATATTGAAGAATCCTTGCATTCCTGGAATAAACCCCACTTGATCATGGTGTATGATCCTTTTAATGTGCTGTTGGATTCTGTTTGCTAGTATTTTGTTGAGGATTTTTGCATCTATGTTCATCAGTGATATTGGCCTGTAGTTTTCTTTCTTTGTGACATCCTTGTCTGGTTTTGGTATCAAGGTGATGGTGGCTTCGTAGAAGGAATTTGGGAGTGTTCCTCCCTCTGCTATATTTTGGAAGAGTTTGAGAAGGATAGGTGTTAGCTCTTCTCTAAACGTTTGATAGAATTCACCTGTGAAGCCATCTGGTCCTGGGCTTTTGTTTGTTGGAAGGTTTTTAATCACAGTTTCAATTTCAGTGCTTGTGATTGGTCTGTTCATATTTTCTATTTCTTCCTGATTCAGTCTTGGCAGGTTGTGCATTTCTAAGAATTTGTCCATTTCTTCCAGATTGTCCATTTTATTGGCATAGAGTTGCTTGTAGTAATCTCTCATGATTTTTTTTATTTCTGCAGTGTCAGTTGTTACTTCTCCTTTTTCATTTCTAATTCTATTGATTTGAGTCTTCTCCCTTTTTTTCTTGATGAGTCTGGCTAGTGGTTTATCTATTTTGTTTATCTTCTCAAAGAACCAGCTTTTAGTTTTATTGATCTTTGCTATTGTTTCCTTCATTTCTTTTTCATTTATTTCTGATCTGATTTTTATGATTTCTTTCCTTCTGCTAGCTTTGGGGTTTTTTTGTTCTTCTTTCTCTAATTGCTTGAGGTGCAAGGTTAGGTTGTTTATTCGAGATGTTTCCTGCTTCTTAAGGTGGGCTTGTATTGCTATAAACTTCCCCCTTAGAACTGCTTTTGCTGCATCCCATAGGTTTTGGGTCGTTGTGTCTCCATTGTCATTTGTTTCTAGGTATTTTTTTATTTCCTCTTTGATTTCTTCAGTGATCACTTCATTATTAAGTAGTGTATTGTTTAGCCTCCATGTGTTTGTATTTTTTACAGATCTTTTCCTGTAATTGATATCTAGTCTCATGGCGTTGTGGTCGGAAAAGATACTTGATACAATTTCAGTTTTCTTAAATTTACCAAGGCTTGATTTGTGACCCAAGATATGATCTATCCTGGAGAATGTTCCATGAGCACTTGAGAAAAATGTGTATTCTGTTGTTTTTGGATGGAGTGTCCTATAAATATCAATTAAGTCCATCTTGTTTAATGTATCATTTAAAGCTTGTGTTTCCTTATTTATTTTCATTTTGGATGATCTGTCCATGGGTGAAAGTGGGGTGTTAAAGTCCCCTACTATGAATGTGTTACTGTTGATCTCCCCTTTTATGGTTGTTAGTATTTGCCTTATGTATTGAGGTGCTCCTATGTTGGGTGCATAAATATTTACAATTGTTATATCTTCTTCTTGGATCGATCCCTTGATCATTATGTAGTGTCCTTCTTTGTCCCTTTTAATAGTCCTTATTTTAAAGTCTATTTTGTCTGATATGAGAATTGCTACTCCAGCTTTCTTTTGGTTTCCATTTGCATGGAATATCTTTTTCCATCCCCTTACTTTCAGTCTGTATGTGTCTCTAGTTCTGAGGTGGGTCTCTTGTAGACAGCATATATAAGGGTCTTGTTTTTGTATCCATTCAGCCAATCTGTGTCTTTTGGTGGGAGCATTTAGTCCATTTACATTTAAGGTAATTATTGATATGTATGTTCCTATTTCCATTTTATATATTGTTTTGGGTTCGCTACTATAGGTCATTTCCTTCTCTTGTGTTTCGTGTCTAGAGAAGTTCCTTTAGCATTTGTTGTAAAGCTGGTTTGGTGGTGCTGAACTCTCTCAGCTTTTGCTTGTCTGTAAAGGTTTTAATTTCTCCATCAAATGTGAATGAGATCCTTGCTGGGTAGAGTAGTCTTGGTTGCAGGCTATTCTCCTTCATCACTTTCAGTATGTCCTGCCACTCCCTTCTGGCTTGTAGGGTTTCTGCTGAGAGATCCGCTGTTAACCTTATGGGGATTCCCTTGTGTGTTATTTGTTGTTTTTCCCTTGCTGCTTTTAATATGCTTTCTTTGTATTTAATTTTTGACAGTTTGATTAATATGTGTCTTGGCGTGTTTCTCCTTGTATTTATCCTGTATGGGACCCTCTGTGCTTCCTGGACTTGATTAACTATTTCCTTTCCCATATTAGGGAAGTTTTCAACTATAATCTCTTCAAATATTTTCTCAGTCCCTTTCTTTCTTTCTTCTTCTTCTGGAACCCCTATAATTCGAATGTTGGTGCGTTTCATGTTGTCCCAGAGGTCTCTGAGACTGTCCTCAGTTCTTTTCATTCTTTTTTCTTTATTCTGCTCTGCAGTAGTTATTTCCACTACTTTATCTTCCAGGTCACTTATCCGTTCTTCTGCCTCAGTTATTCTGCTATTGATCCTATCTAGAGTGATTTTAATTTCATTTATTGCATTGTTCATCGTTGCTTGTTTCATCTTTAGTTCTTGTAGGTCCTTGTTAACTGTTTCTTGCATTTTGTCCATTCTACTTCCAAGATTTCGGATCATCCTTACTATCATTATTCTGAATTCTTTTTCAGGTAGATTGCCTATTTCCTCTTCATTTGTTAGGTCTGGTGGGTTTTTATCTTGCTCCTTCATCTGCTGTGTGTTTTTCTGTCTTCTCATTTTGCTTATCTTACTGTGTTTGGGGTCTCCTTTTTGCAGGCTGCAGGTTCGTAGTTCCCGTTGTTTTTGATGTCTGTCTCCAGTGGCTAAGGTTGTTTCAGTGGGTTGTGTAGGCCTCCTGGTGGAGGGGACTAGTGCCTGTGTTGTGCTGGATGAGGCTGGATCTTGTCTCTCTAGTGGGCAGGTTCACGTCTGGTGGTGTGTTTTGGGGTGTCTGTGGCCTTATTATGATTTTAGGCAGCCTCTCTGCTAATGGGTGGGGTTGTGTTCCTGTTTTGCTAGTTGTTTGGCATAGGTTGTCCAGCACTGTGGCTTGCTGGTCGTTGAGTGAAGCTGGATGCTGGTGTTAAGATGGAGGTCTCTGGGAGATTTCCGCTGTTTAATATTATGTGGAGCTGGGAGGTCTCTTGTTGACCAGTGACCTGAAGTTGGCTCTCCTACCTCAGAGGCAGAGCCCTGACTCCTGGCTGGAGCATCAAGAGCCTTTCATCCACACGGCTCAGAATAAAAGGGAGAAAAAGTAGAGAGAATTAGTAGAAGTATGAGGAAAGAAAGAAGGAAAGGAGGAAAGGAAGGAAGGAAGAAAGAAGCAAAGAAGGAAAGAAAGGAGGGAGGGAGGGAGGGAGGGAGGAAGGAAGGAAGGAGGGAAAGAAGGAAAAAAAGACAGAAAGAAAGATGATACAGTAAAAATAAAATAAAGTATAATATAGTTATTGAATTAAAAAATATTTAGAAAAAAAAAAAGGGACGGATAGAACCTTAGGACAAATGTTGGAAGCAAAGCTATACAGAGAAAATCTTACACAGAAGCATACACATACACCTTCACAAAAAGAGGTAAAGGGGGAAAAATCATAAATCCTGCTCCCTGAGACCACCTCCTCAATTTGGGGTGATTCGTTGTCTAAAGGAGGGAGGGAAGGAAGGAAAGAAAGAAAGAACGAAGGTAAAGTATAATAAAGCTATTACAATTAAACTTAATTATTAAGAAAAAGAATTTTTAAAAAAAAGTCATGGACGGATAGAGCCCTAGGACAAATGGTGGAAGCTAGAGTATACAGACTAGATGTCACACAGGAGCATACACGTACACCTTCACAAAAAGAGGAAAAGGGAAAAAAATCATAGATTTCGCTCCTAAATTCCACCTCTTCAATTTGGGATCATTCCTTGTCTATTCAGGTATTCCACAGATGCAGGGTATATCAAGTTGATTGTGGAGCTTTAATCCGCTGCTTCTGTGGCTGCTGGGAGAGATTTCCCTTTCTCTTCTTTGTTTTCACAGCTCACAGGAGCTCAGCTTTGGATTTGGCCCTGCCTCTGCGTGTAGGTCGCTGGAGGGCGTCTGTTTTTTCGCTCAGCCAGGACGGGGTTAAAGGAGCCGCTGATTCGGGGCCTCCGGCTCACTCAGGCCGGGGGTTGGGGGATGGGGGAAGGAGGGGCACTGCGTGCGGGGCCGGCCTGCGGCGGCAGAGGCAGCGTTACGTTGCGGCAGAGGCCGGCGTGACGTTGCACCAGCCTGAGGCCCGCCGTGCGCTGTCCCGGGGAAGTTGTCCCTGGATCCCGGGAACCTGGCAGTGGCGGGCTGCACAGGCTCCGCGGAAGAGGGGTGTGGAGAGTGACCTGTGCTCGCACACAGGCCCCTTGGTGGCGGCAGCAGCAGCCTTAGCGTCTCCCGCCCGTCTCTGGGGTCCGCGGTTTTAGCCGCGGCTCGCGCCCGTCTCTGGGGTTTGCGCTTTCAGCCGCGGCTCGTGCCCGTCTCGGGGGCTCGCGCCCTCAGCCGCGGCTCGCGCCCGTCTCTGGGGTTTGCGCTTTCAGCCGCGGCTCGCGCCCGTCTCGGGGGCTCGCGCCCTCAGCCGCAGCTCGCGCCCGTCTCTGGGGTTCGCGCTTTTAGCCGCGGCTCGCGCCCGTCTCTGGAGTTCCTTTAAGCAGCGCTCTTAAACCCCTCTCCTCGCGCACCAGGAGACAAAGAGGGAAGAAAAAGTCTCTTGCCTCTTCGGCCGGTGCAGGCTTTTCCCCGAACTCCCTCCCGGCTAGTCGTGGTGCACTAACCCCTTCAGGCTATGTTCAAGCCGCCAACCCCAGTCCTCTCCCTGAGCTCCGTCCAAAACCAAAACCCGAGCCTCAGCTCGCAGCCCCGCCCGCCCCGGCGGGTGAGCAGACAAGCCTCTCGGGTTGGTGAGTGTTGGTCGGCACCGATCGTCTGTGCAGGAATCTCCCCGCTTTGCCCTCCGCACCCGTCGCTGTGCACTACTCCGCGGTCCCGAAACTCCCCCCTCTGCCTCCCGCAGTCTCCGCCCGCGGAGGGGCTTCCTAGTGTGTGGAAACTTTTCCTCCTTCACAGCTCCCTCCCACTGGTGCAGGTGCCGTCCTTATTCTTTTGTCTCTGTTTTTTCTTTTGCCCTACCCAGTTACGTGGGGAGTTTCTTGCCTTTTGGGAGGTCTGAGGTCTTCTGCCAGCCTTCAGTAGGAGTTCTGTAGGAGTTGTTCCACGTGTGGATGTATTTCTGGTGTATCCGTGGGGAGGAAGGCGATCTCCGCGTCTTACTCTTCCACCACCTTCAAGGTCCCCCAAGGTTTTAATTTCTTCATCAAATCTGCATGAGATCCTTGCTGGGTAGAGTAATCTTGGTTGCATGTTTTTCTCCTTCATCACTTTCAATATGTCCTGCCACTCCCTTCTGGCTTGCAGAGTTTCTGCTGAAAGATCAGCTGTTAGCCTTATGGGGATTCTCTTGTGTGTTATTTGTTGTTTTTCCCTTGCTGCTTTTAATATGTTTTCTTTGTATTTAATTTTTGACAGTTTGATTAATATGTGTCTTGGTGTATTTCTCCTTGGATTTATCCTTTATGAGACTCTCTGTGCTTCCTGGACTTGATTATTTCCTTTCCCATATGACGGAAGTTTTCAACTATAATCTCTTCAAATATTTTCTCAGTCCCTTTCTCTTTCTCTTCTTCTGGAACCCCTATAATTCGAATGTTGGTGTGTTTAATGTTGTCCCAGAGGTCTCTGAGACTGTCTTCAGTTCTTTTCATTCTTTTTTCTTTATTCTGCTCTGCAGTAGTTATTTCCACTATTTTATCTTCCAAGTCACTTATCGTTCTTCTGCCTCAGTTATTCTGCTATTGATCCCATCCAGAGTATTTTAAATTTCATTTATTGTGTTGTTCATCGTTGCTTGTTTCATCGTTAGTTCTTCTAGTTCCTTGTTAAATGTTTCTTGCATTTTGTCTATTCTATTTCCAAGATTTTGGATCATCTTTACTATCATTATTCTGAATTCTTTTTCAGGTAGACTGCCTATTTCCTCTTCATTTGTTAGGTCTGGTGGGTTTTTATCTTGCTCCTTCATCTGCTGTGTGTTTCTCTGTCTTCTCATTTTGCTTATCATACTGTGTTTGGGGTCTCCTTTTTGCAGGCTGCAGGTTCATAGTTACCATTGTTTTTAGTGTCTGTCCTCAGTGACTGAAGTTGTTTCAGTGGGTTGTGTAGGCTTCCTGGTGGAGGGGACTAGTGCCTGTGTTCTGGTGGATGAGGCTGGATCTTGTCTTTCTGGTGGGCAGGTCCACGTCTGGTGGTGTGTTTTGGGGTGTCTGTGGACTTATTATGATTTTAGGCAGCCTCTCTGCCAATGCGTGGGGTTGTGTTCCTGTCTTGCTAGTTGTTTGGCATAGAGTGTCCAGCACTGTAGCTTGCTGGTCGTTGAGTGAAGCTGGGTGCTGGTGTTGAGATGGCGATCTCTGGCAGATTTTCACCATTTGATATTATATGGAGCTTGGAGGTCTCTTGTGGACCGGTGTCCTGGAGTTGGCTCTCCCACCTCAGAGGCACGAAAGAAAGAAGATAAAATAAAATAAAATAATGTAAGATAAAATAAGGTAATTAAAATAAAAAACAATTATTAAGAAAAAAAGTGTTTTAAAAAAGAGAAAAAAAAACAACAACAAAAAAATGGACGGATAGAACCCTAGGACAAATGGTGGAAGCAAAGTTATACAGACAAAATCTCACACAGAAGCATACACATACACACTCACAAAAAGAGGAAAAGGGGAAAAAAATCATAAATCTTGCTCTCAAAGTCCACCTCTTCTATTTGGGATGATTCGTTGTCTATTCATGTATTCCACAGATGCAGGGTACATCAAGTTGATTGTGGAGCTTTAATCCGCTGCTCCTGAGGATGCTGGGAGAGATTTCCCTTTCTCTTCTTTGTTCCCACAGCTTCCCGGGGCTCAGCTTTGGATGTGGCCCCGCCTCTGCGTGTAGGTGGCCGGAGGGCGTCTGTTCTTCGCTCAGACAGGACGGGGTTAAAGGAGCCACTGATTTGGGGGCTCTGGCTCACTCAGGGCGGGGGGAGGGAGGGGTATGGAGTGCAGGGCGAGCCTGCGGCGGCAGAGACCTCCGTGACATTGCACCAGCCTGAGGCGCGCCGTGCGTTCTCCCGGGGGAGTTGTCCCTGGATCCCGGGACCCTGGCACTGGCGGGCTGCACAGGCTCCCCGGAAGGGGGTGTGGAGAGTGACCTGTGCTCGCACACAGGCTTCTTGGTGGTGGCAGCAGCAGCCTTAGAGTCTCATGCCCGTCTCTGGGGTCCGCGCTTTTGTCCGCAGCTCGCCCCCGTCTCTGGAGCTCCTTTAAGCAGCACTCTTAGTCCCCTCTCCTCACGCACCAGGAAACAAAGAGGGAAGAAAAAGTCTCTTGCCTCTTTGGCAGGTCCAGAGTTTTCCCCGGACTCCCTCCCGGCTAGCTGTGGCGCACTAACCCCCTGCAGGCTGTGTTCATGCCGCCAACCCCAGTCCTCTACCTGCGCTCCGACCAAAGCCCGAGCCTCAGTTCCGAGCCCCCGCCTGCCCTGGTGGGTGAGCAGACAAGCCTCTCGGGCTGGTAAGTGCCGGTCGGCACCGATCCTCTGTGCGGGAATCTCTCTGCTTTGCCATCCGCACCCCTGTTGCTTTACTCGTCTTCGCGGCCTCGAAGCTTCCCCCTTCGCCAACCGCAGTCTCCGCCCGCGAAGGGGCTTCTACTGTGTGGAAACCTTTCTTCCTTCACAGCTCCCTCCCACTGGTGCAGGTTCCGTCCCTATCCTTTTGTCTCTGTTTATTCTTTTTTCTTTGCCCTACCCAGGTACGTGGGGACTTTCTAGCCTTTTGGGAGGTCTGAGGTTTTCTGCCAGCGTTCAGTAGGTGTTCTGTAGGAGTTGTTCCACGTGTAGATGTATTTATATCTGTGGGGAGGAAGGTGAGCTCCACGTCTTACTCTTCTGCCATCTTCCCCTCATCCCCCTGCAGTTCTTTTTTATGCAGTGTTATATTCAATTTGTTAATATTATGTTGAAGATTTTGCAGATCTTCATGTGAGAGATATTATTGTGTAGTTTCCTTGTTTTCTTTCTTTTCTTTTCTGCTTTTGTCTGGTTTTGGTATGAGAGTAATACAAGGCCTCAGAAAATGAATTAAGTGCTGTTTACTCCTATTTCTGGAAGAGTTATATAAAACTAATGTTAAATTTTCTTAAATGTTTATTAGAATTTTCAAGTAAAGCCATTTGTTTCTGGAGATATCTTTCTGGGGACCTTTTTAACTTGAAATTCAATTTTTTAATGCCTCCAGGACTATTAAGAATATCTGTTTATATATATTATTTACAAAAGTAATGAGGAGAAAGTTTTATCTTATGTACCTGTATTTTAGCTCTTTCTGTTGTTTGTTCTTCCTTCATAATACTCCAAAATTATTACTTTTATCATATTATATTTTACTTCATACTTAAAGTAAGGGCCTAGAGTAAGAGATAAACGCTTTGTTTCAATAAGAAGGAAGTGGTTGTTTAAATTCTAAAGTCTATCGAATATATGTGCCATTCCACAATTAATTTTTTGTAAACGGAGGGCTTTACTTCCTCAATTTCAGCAAAAACAAAAATTAAGAGTGAATTTTAGACAGGTTTGTTTGTTAATGCAATTGTTTGAAAATATTGCTAACAACATTTTTTGTCGATTTTAACTCTCAGCTTTGCTATAGATATAGAAATACTTGTTTATTAAAAAAAAGAAACTTTTCCATTTTCTCTTTGGGTATACAACTAGTTCAACCTATTTTACTCTTTTGGGTTATCTTTAACTTGATGACTTTCTGATACCAAACTTTGAACATACTGTTTCCATGCTCTTTCTTTTACCCAGAAAGCTCCATCCTTGGCCCCACCAATTTTCATTTGAAACATCCCTCCTCATTAAGTTCCTAGGTGAGCCATTATCATCATAGAGAGCTCTTTCCTAACAACCTATTCTAAAGTAACTTGCTACAACGCTGTCAGGCACATTACATTATATATTTAGGTTGATAATTTAAGATCATCATATGCTTGCGTGTATTTCACTCTTTTTTCCTAATAGTATTTAAATGTCATGAGTATACAGAATCTGTCTTTTTTACCTATACATCCATACAAGCTTGAATAGTGCCCAGCATAGACACTTAATAAGTATTTCTAAGTGAACAAATGAATAGATAAACAGTCAAGTACAGTTGTTAATACTGTTTTCCTAGTGGCAAGTTAGTTCCTCTAAGCTTTTGTCATAGCTGGTGACACAAAATAAAAGTATAATATAATGTACTCTTATAAACATCTTACATGATGTTTATGTAACATCAAATAATTTGGTGAATATTCCACATTTTTTCAGGGCATCTTTAGGCACATATATACATGTTTGGGTCTATATCAAAATGTCTGGCCAGCAGGTTTTGCAAATTTCATTATACTGAGTCCTTCATAAAACAATTGTTCATATGCTTTGTCCACCTAATGACAATGACTTAACAATAAGAAACTTATTTTTCTGTTTTGAAAATGTCTTCATGGGCAAACCAAGCTAGATCTGACAGCTCTCCATCATCAGGGAATAGAGCTGCTTCTACTTTTGTTCTGCTATTCTTAACATATGCTTCCTATTTTGCTTCAAGATGACTGCCCTAACTTCTACCAACATATTTTATTTTATAGTTTATTACATGTTTATATAACAATTTGGTCTTGTCACAACACAGCCATTTCAAATTTAAAAATGTCATTTGAATCTGATAACTTACCTCTAAAGAAGACAGATGAGAAAATAAAGCTCAGAGAGCTTAAAGGACTGTGTCTACACCATGCAGGAAATAGCACATTTAGATGTTCAAGGTGTTTTTGTCTCTAATATTTATTCTTTGTATATAATATGATAATAGTTCAATAGCTTTGCCTTTTTAAAAAAATATTTGAACCAGAGAGTTATTATAAAATACCTAAATTTGCATTCAGGGAAAAATCAACTCAGCTCATTAGGTGCCCATGCATTTTTGCCCAAAATACTGAATAAAGAGATCAGAAAAATAATGAATCTTTCTGTAACTTGACATGAGAAGTATTATCATTCACAGAATATCTTATATGTACACAATAAATACTTTACATATCAAAAGCCTAATTGACCTTTAAACTTTTGGATACCTTAACTGATAGAAAAACTGATTCTAATATTTAGCAAAGCATGTTATGATGAATTAACTAGGGCACACATTTATAAATGACGATGTTTTAATATCCTAAATAATATTAACTGAAAGTTTTGGATTTCACAGTGTACTTTTACATATATTTGTAATGTTCCCTTGCAGCAGGTAAAAATACAGTGACTTAAATAGGGCAAGCACAGTTTTGTTATCATCCTCCTTGAGTTGCCATTTAATTCCACGTTTTCTAGTTAGAAATAGTAGTATCTTTTCTATGGGTTGCCTCTGTCGAGGAATACTGGAGTATGTAGTTTGAAAAAGGAGATCTCACAGGGAGGCAAACACAGGACTCTAATTATCAGACCAGCAGAGCCTCAATTATCGGACCAGTCTTTGGTGTGAAGCAAATTTTCCAGATGTAAGAGTTCTTAGGCTCCATATCAGTTATATACTCAGTGGCAGAAAAGAGGCTAGGAGTCACATAAAGCCATGCATTAGAACTTCAGGATCAAAAGAAAAAGTAATTATTAAATGTGAACTTTGACTATTGACAATATTTATGTACACAGAGGAAATACCAGCCCTTAGGCCTATGACCTAATAATGCATCCCTGGAACTGACCAATTCCAAGTACAGAGGCCTGTCAACATCAAATCTATGTGACAGGAAGACAATGAAGCCAAACACTGGTATGACAGTGATTCTTCACAAAACTGCTGAGAGAACAAACTAAAGCCAGAAAGACAAAACCTCTTTTCTAACTTTTGCTTCCATTGTAGTCGCATATTAACTTATTCTATCAATCTGCCTGTATATAACTACTTCTCACCTCTGCACCTCTTCCCCCACCTTGCTCATTAGGTGTATCAGATCATCTCAGAGGACAGAGGTTGGGAACATACCTATGTACATGTATATGTTTTATGTATTTAGATATAGATATATGTTTGCACACACAACTCACAAATACACTTATAAGCGTAGACATATCATTACACCCAATATCAATCCGATACCACATTGTTCACTGGAGTAAGTTTAGCTGTCCATATTTGTACAGTAATTTTATTTTTTGATTATGAGAAACCTGTCTCCTACCATCATAACATTTATTTATTTTATCAATAACTGTTTCATTCTCGACATTCCATGTATTTGGCTATAATATAAATGGTACCACTTTCTAAAAATGTCTAATTGTTCATTGCTAGTATGCAGAAACATGATAGATTAGATTTTGTATATTGACTTTGTATTACCGTCTGTATGTGTGTCTGTGTATGTGTTTTTAAATAGAATTTATTTTTTAGAGCCGTTTTAGTTTCACAGAAAAATTGAGCAGAAAGTACAGAGAGTTCCCATGTACCTCCTGCCACCACACACACACAGGGTCCCTCATATCAACATCCCACACCGGAGTGGTACATTTGTTACAATGGATGAACCTGTATGGATGCATCATTACTCTTACTCAGAGACCATACTCTACATTAGGGTTTACTCTTGGTGTTGTACATTCTGTGTGTTTGAACAAATGTATAATGACATGTGTCCACCATTTTAGTATCAGATAGAATAGAATAGAGTCACTAACCTAAAAATCTGCACTCTAACCATCCTTTCCTCTACCATAACCTTTGGCAACCTCTGATTTTTGTATTTTCTTGATTACTATAGTTTATTTATTCACCAACTGATGGACATCTTGGTTGCTCTTAACTTTTGGCAATTATGAATAAATCTGCTATAAACATCAGTGAGCAGGTCTTTGTGTGGACATACTTTTCAGTCTCTACTAAGTCGAATGTTTGCTCAACCATATGGTAAGACTATTTTTAGTTTTATAAGAAACCGCCAAACTGTCTTTCAGTATATCTGGGATAACAGTCCTTTATCAAATATATCTTTTGCAAATATTTTCTCGCAGTCTTTAGCTTGTCTTCTAAATGTCTCTGTGTATTTTTTTTCTTTTTCTTTTTTTTTTTTCTTTGTGGTACGCGGGCCTCTCACTGTTGTGGCCTCTCCCGTTGCGGAGCACAGGCTCCGGACGCGCAGGCTCAGCAGCCATGGCTCACGGGCCCAGCCACTCCGCGGCATGTGGGATCTTCCCAGACCGGGGCATGTATCCGTGTCCCCTGAATCGTCAGGCAGACTCTCAACCACTGCGCCACCAGGGAAGCCCTCTGTGTATTTTTAATACTGAATCAGAAGAGATTAAAAGGTGTAAAGGTACAAATATTTCATAATGAGAGGCATGATACAATGATGAGAAGTCATTATTTTGATTGAATTATGTTTGCCATTTAAGAGGTAAAGAGTATTTCTTGATACTTTTCAATGGTAGAGGATGAGATGTGGGGAATGATGGAGGAGGTCAATAAATATTCAGTAAATGATGTGAGGGCACCTAAAAGTAATTTGAAAAGCAGGTGAATACCTACCTCCTCATTTATATTAAAAAACTACACGTATCAGAGAATAAAATTTAAATTCTATCATGTTACTACAAAATTTTATATCTATGAGATAGCACAATCAGTAAAATTTTACAAAGTATGATTCCTGATTCAGAAGCTATAAATGACTATTGATTTTATTCCGTAAGATTTTTTAAAAGTTCTGCACAAAAATGAAATAAGCAATACAAAAACACACCAGTATTTATGGAGGGAAACTCAGTATTGTTAACATGGCAGTCTACTATATATATATTTAATACAATCCTAATACTGATTTTTCATTTTCTTTTCAAGAAGGCTAATAGGCACTAGAGTTTAGATTTAAAAAAAAAAAAAAAGTCATAAACAACATGGGTCCTACTTGTTGTAGGACCTTGTAGAGCACAGGGAACTATATTCAATACCCTTTAATACACCATAATGGAAAAGAATATGAAAAAGAATATATATAACTGAATCACTTTGCTGTACAATATTGTAAATCAACTATACGTCAATATTTTTTAATTGAAATAGTCATAAAAATGTATAAAATAAGTGAAATGATAGGGTCTAGCACTACCAGATTTTTAAAGATAAGTAAATAAGCTTTCATTATGAAAAGCTCTTTTGGCAACAGGCATAGATTTTTTAAAAATGGAATAGAATGAAAAATTGTCCAAGCAAACCCAAATAATTAGAGAAGTTAGGATAGCAAAATGTATTAATGCAAACGAGTTGGAAATTTTTGTATTTAAACATGGTATTGGGACAACAGGATAAACATTAAGAAAAAAAATTATTTGGATCCATACCTCTTAAGAAAAGTTCCAATTGATCACTATCAAAACATAAAACAAAAATAAACCATAAAAACTATAGAATATAAGAATGAAGTTTTCTAATTTGGATTGGAGAAGACATTTCTAGCTATCAGTCAAAATCCAGGAGCCATGAAGGAAAAAAATAGGTTCAGCACAGAAAACAAGCACTTCCAACACTTTTGCACAGGGGTGTCAGAGAGATGGAGAGAAAAGTGCAACTCAAAAGACAAAATAATAAATGAAAAATGGGCAAAAGCAAAAAGCAAACTTGCAGCTCATGCTTCAGGTAAAAGCCTTGATTTCTCAATACATTAAGTTTCTGAAAGTCAATAAAGAAAAAATAAACAGCCAAGCAGAAAATACTCAATTGGTAGGAACACACAGTTGAAAGAAAAGTAAATGTAAAGGCTACATAAATATATGAAAAACTGCTCAATCTTCCTTATAAAAAAGAATTTCAAGTGAGATTGCACTAAGAATTCCAATTCTGTATTGTTTCATAATGGAGTAGTTTGTATTAGATTAACTCTCCCACAGAGAAAATCTTTAAAGTCTGGATTAAAATAAGACAATAAGCAAACAAAGCTGGCTACTGGCAGTTAGGGAAAAGCAGTCAAGGCATCATGGATTCAGTGGGGCGAGATTCTGGAAAGAGGAAAGCCTAGTGGGAAGAGCCAGCCCTTCCCAGCCCGATTCTCCTCTCTGAGGCATTTGTAAATTGGCAGCTCTGGGTTGCAAGAGGAAAGCAGCAACCTAGAATTCCCTGCAGTCTCATAAATCTGAATTGACAGAAATTGGATTTCTTTCATACTTATTTTTAACTGGATTTTGGAAAATCTTATACTTCTATTAAATAGGTACTCTCAGTATACCATATGACATCTGCTTCTAAAACTAGTTTGGTTTTCTGCTTGATAAAGGAATGAGATGTCTTTGCTGGGATAAGAACTCATTCATGCAGCATGCCTTGAATAACTAGCCTTCCTGCTCAGGTTTCTAACTCACAGTCTCAGAGAAAGCTCTGGAGTGCCAAATATAGAAACCATGTGCAAAACCATTGAAAATGACTTGTGCTTATGAGATCTGCTCTTCCAAAAATAATCAGAGCAATAAATGGTGTAGCTGCTTTTAAATATTCTGTCTCCTTCCGAAGAATTCTAGTTACCTCCAGTAATAAGGAGCTCACAGTTTTCCACACCACCCACCCTTCATGTCCACGTTGCCGAATTCTTACAAGGCATCTGCCTCAGGCCAGTTGTGGGCTATTATGCTTAGTGAAATAAGTCAGAGAAAGGCAAATACTGTATGTCATCACCTATAAGAGGATTCTAAAAACTAAAACAAACAAATATGTATAACAAAACAGAAACAGGCTCACAGATATAGAGAACAAATTAGTGGGGGAGGGGCAAGGTAGGGTATGGGATTAAGAGATACAAATATTGTGTATAAAACAAATAAGATACAAGGATGTATTGTACAACACAGGGAATACAGACAATATTTTATAATAACTTTAAATGGAGGAGAGTTTATAAAAATATTGAATCACTATGTTGTAACCTGAAACTAATATACTATTATAAATCAACTGTAAGTTTTTAAAAAAGAGTTTTCACCAAATAGAGATCAGAAGGTTCCCCTTCATTATGAAAAACTGAAACTTTGTTTGGACTACATAATGTGTTCCCTTTCAGCTAATTATTCTCAAACTAGCCTTAGTAATTGCTGTGAACAAGATGAGATAAGTATTGAGCTGGTTTAAACACCAAGAGTGATAATTCTAGCCAGTTAAGACACCAGGAATGATATTAGAATCCTGAAGTTTCCTGGCCTAAGCTATGACCACACAAATGTGACCTGTTGGAGAAAGTTAGACTTTCAACATGATGTTATAATCTGAATAAATCAAGCTCTCTTCCTCTTGTTTAAAGTCCTGAAAATATCTGGTTTAATTTCTGATTTTCATTCTCTGATATGGACCTTAACAGGAGGTTATCAACAAGCTGGAGTACTTTCACTTCATGCAGTCTTTTTGGGTTTTTTTAACCTCTTTATTGGAGTATAATTGCTTTACAATGGTGGGTTAGTTTCTGCTGTATAACAAAGTGAATCAGCTATACATATATCCCCATATCTCCTCCCTGTTGCGTCTGCCTCCCACCCTCCCTATCCCACCCCTCTAGGTGGACACAAAGCCCTGAGCTGATCTCCCTCTGCTATGTGGCTGCTTCCCACTAGCTGTCTGTTTTACATTTTATTGTGTATATATGTCCGTGCCACTCTCTCAGTTCGTCCCAGCTTACCCTTCCCCCTCCCTGTGTCCTCAAGTCCATTCTCTATGTCTGCATCTTTATTCCTGTCCTGTCCCTAGGTTCTTCAGAACCAATTTTTTTTTTTTTTTTTGGATTCCATATATATGTGTTAGCACACGGTATTTGTTTTTCTCTTTCTGACTTACTTCACTCTGTATGGCAGACTCTAGGTCCATCCACCTCACTACAAATAACAGTTTCATTTCTTTTTATGGCTAATTTTCAATTGTATATATGTGCCTTTGGCTCCCTGCTTACTTGAATGTAGTTCTGTACTGACATCTCTGAGTTGAAATGATAATGCATGCAGTAGTCATATCAGGAGTACAAAAAATTGTGCCCAAGACCCCACCTTTGGTAAGATCTCAGGGTCACCACAGGAGCAATTGGCATTGGGACATTTAACTCTCAAAAATCATTTTAAGACTCCAAATCACATTTATGTTTCAAACAGTCCAGACTGGAATATCACAGTCTCATATATAGGGCGTATAAATTCTTGTTCTGACAAAACTGAGCTCCCTTTTTACATCTCTCACTGCTGTATTGGGTGTATTCCACAATTTGCAGTTTGGTAGGGGTCCTCCTAGCAGGTCCATCTGTATGGGAGCCAAGCCACAGTGTAAGTTCTCTTGGGCTCAGACATCTAAATCTCTCTTGGATTCTCAAACATTTAATAAATCTGCCATACATGTTTTGAATAGTGAGCTCTATCAGTTGTTGGTTATATTGGCCAATTGGATCCATGTTTATGTCTGTTAGGATTTCAATGGCTATTATGATAAAAGGATCCCACAAACTCTTCTTCCTCTGACTGATATTAAAATTAGCCTCTGGAAACTGGATACGTTTGTCTATTTGATGTGATCTATTCAATTTTTATTACTTTATTCATGCTAATTGATTTTCTGGTATTAATAATGAAATCCCAAGGATTCTAATGGCCAGTCATTCCTTGGACTGTACACTGGCTGTCCTAGCAATGGCTAAGAGGGCAGGTATCCCTAACTTTGCTTCCTTGTTTCATTCATGAAGTATGAATCAGGACCCTTGATTTGTCCTGCTAATCAAGCTTGTCTGCTATTATAATCAAGCTTGTCTGCTATTATAGTATATGTCTTAACTAGTTCTAGAGCATCTGCTTTATCCTGAGGATGGAGTAACTCACCTTGATAACATTTAATTCTGCTGGCAAAAATATGGTCACTCCTTTCAGCAAAATTCAATGGCTTTTATTTGTGGTAAAATTCACGGCCTTTTATTCTGTAACAGTTGTATCTGACCTCATTTACCCATGCCTAATTGGCTTCAATGTCCCTTGCTTCTAAACTGTTATCAACATCCTTCCTTCTAGCTTCTGGAAGGTCTCTTTATGGCCCTCAAATATATACACTTGTTTATTTTCCACATGTTTAGGCATCTGTTTTCTCTAAAATTTCAGACACATACCTTTTTCTTTATGATATACTCTTCCAAATTTACCTCAGATGTTAGAGTGTTGATGAGAGATTTTACAGAGCATCTTCCATATTGCTTCTCTTATATCATTGGAATCTCTTAATATTGTCATGTAAATTGAACTGAGAATCATATGAGATGTAGTGAACATCGCTGGTGATAATTTGTAAAGGGAAAAAAATGGGTAAAATTTCAGCCTTGGGCACTGTGTAACTTTGAAATTATTTTTACTAGTATACCAGTTGGGCCCTTTCTGAAGCCTTTTTGTGTCAAATAATACTTTGCTAACCAGCAATAGCAGGAAAATAGATAAAGGAGAAGTGGGTGGTGTTAGGCAAATGGCTTTAAGAAGTTAGACATCAGTAGACACAATCCTGATCACAATTTAGCTTTAAAGGTTAGCTCTCACAGCAACAGGGAAGAAAACAAAGGAGAATATAAGGGGTAATGTTTTCCCCACTTTTCGATATGAAAGAATCTCTACTAAAGACAAATTTCTGGTTCCATTTTTGTTCTCATCGTCATCTTCTACAAAAAAGAGGAATGAATTCTCTAGTTGATGTGTGACTCAACTGGGTAGACCTAACATATTGATATTAATAGTTTATAAACACAAACTGGGTTGAAAATGATCAATACATCCCATCTCTCCATCTAGCAGTGCTTCAAAGTAGCCAAATGGGAATCTAAAGGCTTCCAGTTGATTGGATAGAATGGAATAAATCCTCAATCCCAGTTATTCCTGTAGTAGTCTCATGCTCAGAGATATTGGATAAAGTGAAGTCTTGAACACATTTGTTTCTTCTCTCTTTGACTTGTTCAAGTATGAAATAATTTTCCTGAATATATGCTTTGGCTCTCCTGACACAAATTTCCACATAGGATATGTGAACCAAGATCTAGAGGGCTTTAGAAATGAGCTAAGCAGTAAAGGGGTAGGAAATGTTCCCGAGACAATTTGGCCCTCTTGTTGAACCATACTTTTTTTTTTTTTTTTTTGTAGTAGTATTGTCAGCAATTCTCAGCTTCCATTCAAATGCTAGTAATCTATTAAGTTATCAAAGGATTCCTTAAACGTTATATTCACGCACAGAGAGTAGTAGTACATTACCAGGTTACTTATTATTGGAGTCTACTAGACTTCTTATTTAGATGCCACCAAAAAATGTGCTGGCATGTACTGCTTGGCATACTGCACTTCTCCTACCCTTGGTATGTCCGTGCATTTACCTGAAATCTCTAAAATTTTCAGGAATGACACTATGTTTTAGTACATAGCCCATGCTACCGCCTTGAGTTGATTTTGTGAATATAATTTGTTTCCATTCTCACTTGTTTTATATTGTTGAAGTGTGTAATAATGGCTGTTTTCATTAACAGTAGTTTGTCCTATAAACTTTAGAATAATGGGATATTAAGTCATGTGTGGCAGGTCAAATATGACTTATAACTCTATTGTAAAAAGGAGTTATTTATGTACAGTGCATGTACATTGACGTGTGTGTGTGTGTGTGTGTGTGTGTGTGTGTGCTGAAAAGTGAAGTGACAATGGATGGAATAGATATAGCAACTAAATGGGTCGCAATCAAGTCACCTTAAAGAATACAGACCTCAGTCAAATATCCAGGCAGAAAAACTCACTCAGCTTACTTTTCTTCTCTGGAAATTACAAACTATATTGTAACTTACAGTGGGGTGAATTTCAGCTCATAGTTTATAATGAGTGGGTGAACCTACGTGTGTATGTGTGAGCCTGAGTGTGTGTATGTGTGTGTTTTGTCCCTATATGTGTTGTTATTCATGTGTAGAATATATGACGGCAAATATAGGGAATGCAGTAAAATTTAATCTTGCAATTTTCATTTAGTACTTAGATTATTGGGGAGGTAAAAACTGTTATCATTTCAATGCCCTATTCCTCTGTAGACTCACTTAACTTCCAGGTTTAACTTTATTGAGATTCAGCTTATAATTTCTATGATCCAGGCATACATTACTATTCTCTTTATGTTTTCCTAGCAGCAACATTGATTTGCATTCAATGAGTTCATATTGAAAATGGAATAATTTTATATACTTAATGCTAAGGGGTACAAAAACTGAACAGCGCATTTTTGCCTCACCCCAACACTAATATAGCATGATATTAGAGGATTATTGCCATGAAGATTGCACGGCAGGGAGGGCATTGCAATTTTTCCTTTCATTGTCTATGTGAAGGAATAAAAACTATGTACATATTATTAAAGAGTGAAATATATTAAGTGTACAAACATGCTGTCTCCGTGTTTATTAAGGGTATATATTTATGTAATTTCTACATCTTATTTTGTCAAAAGAATTTATTCATGAAAAAAGTGACATTCAGCGTTCAAGGGCTATTTTAATGAAGAAGGCGATCACAAGATTGGTATAATGTTTGATTTCTGTTGGTGGGTTTCAGTCTTAACCAGGCTTTATGAAATGAGCAATGGTTGAAGGATTTCTTGATAACATGAGAGGAACTCATTCTCATAGCAATGCTTTCCCCAACCTGCAGAGCCTTACCTTGGTGTTCTGGTTAAGTTCTAATTTGGATAATTAAATTCTACCTGCCTATCTGACTTCTTATAGTTTTCAGCCCTTTTTGCAATCTTCGGTTATTTCCTGTTTTGAATTGATGACTGCTATGCCCCGTAGAACCGAGGCTGAATAATGCACAGGAAATTATTCACCCTGCTTCTGTTACCATTGTGGTAGCATAACAGTTTCTAGTTCCATTTTTCATTTCATTGAAACATTTTTGAAATAAAATCACCTTTTCTTCTTCTGGTCTGCTAGGAAAAATGAATTCCACAGAAATCTGTACCCATTAGATTTCTATTAAAATATGTATTTATCTAAGTGAAAGTATAGCTTTTCTTTAAAAAAAATATGTACATAGAATATATAGTGTACCTTTAAAGACTTGAAGCAAAATTGAAATTATTTAAAATAAATCTTGATTCATTAACTTCAAATAGCAGCGGTTTTTTAATAATTGGGATGTCCACTGTTAAGCTGCCCAGTACAAGCTATACTTATAACATGTGTACTTAGTGAATGATGTATACTGTGGGTCTGAATGCAAGCTCAGAAAGGTAACAGAGTTCATCTTTGGGGCAGATGCCCATATTTGTCCCAGATACATTTCAGTGGTTCTGGTACCAGCTCATTTTCTTCAGATCATTCTGAAGAGAAAGCAATATTTCATTCATATATTTAGCAGTGCACCCTTACCCCACGTTGGATCTCATTTTATGACCCCAGAAATGCTAATTCCCACTCCACCTAAGTCTAAAGTAACATGGAGAGCATAGTAATATAATGTAATAATACAAGCTCTGCCTTTCCTTTTCACACAAGTAAACATAGTTTATATCCTCTTCTAAAAGGAAAAGTATATTACTTTTAGGTTTATTACTCAATATCAACCATATAAATAAATGTGATATTTCAGTGGGTTTAGAGGAAAGGTAACATTATCAAAGAAAAATATAAACTCCAGCAGTGGTTAATATTTCACCATAAAAAGCACAGAATATGGTATTAAAATTGAGTACTTTGAAGTAATTGTTTATATATATATTTTAAAGAACTACAGGTATACAATTTACATAGACAAATTTATTTTCTAACTGGATTTTCTTCAGTGAATATGTAAATGTGTACATATACATATTAAATCAATAATAATAAGTATTATTCTTAGTATTATAGTAAATACTTAAAATATATTTATTGTCAGGATATGCATGCTTAAGAGAGTGTTTAAAAAACATTCTCATAATTCATCTCACATTAATAAGTTCAAGTTAGAAATAAAACTTGTAGTTTTTCATATCATGAAATTTAAAAATGTTAAACGAAAAAAGTTGTCTTCCAAATGAAGATAGGTCTGTGTTATCCTAGAGAAAAATTTGTGGGCATGTGTGTATCTGCTTCCTCTCTCCACTCTATTTGAGGGGAAGAAGCATATATCCAAACTTTGGCCTCTTTGGAAACCTTAAGCCTCTCCTGCCTCACTTAGGGGAAAACATAGTGTGAGTCAAGAAAAAAACGATGTCATTAAAGAGAGCGAGGCGTCGTTTTATTAATGAAAGAAAAAAATTAAAGCAATAGCTGGGTCACCGTGTACATTTTTTTGCTTCTTTTTTTCTCTCTTATATGTTAAATGAAGTAAGCTGAGTCTCTAGGCATCACCCAGTTGGGTGGTGTCTCTGCCCTAGACAAACCAAGTGAAGGACAGAATACAATCTAAAGGAAAAGACAAAGGATTTCCCTGGCAGTCCAGTGGTTAAGACACCACGCTTCCACTGCAAGGCGCACGGGTTTGATCCCTGGTGCGGGACCTAAGATCCCACATGCCTCACAGCATGGCCAAGAAATAGGGGAAAAAAAGAAGACATATTACAGGCTTTTGCTTACACCTATGTCTGAAGGATATAAGGATCACCAAGATTCACAGTCATTTCTGTACAACTGACCAGAATAAAATAGTATTCTGTGTTTCCTAAATACCTGGACTATGTATCTTTTAAAGTCAGCCACTAGTGATAGTGACCATGATGGATGCCTTGTAAAAAAATTCAATAATCTAACATATTAAT